>NW_028227266.1:53950100-54550100 GCF_978045245.1 Mus caroli | reverse complement strand
AATCTCCACAAGTCCATGTTTGGGTTGTAACCGGCTTCACGGTTATAAACCAATTAAAAGCACAGTGCCTCTCCTCTCTCTCCTGCTCTTTCTTCTCTCGTTTTCATTTGCCCTTAAACCAGATTGACCCATTATTCTTCAGCCTGTCTGTGTAAATACAGAGATAAGGAAGTGCTACCTACTCAGCTTGCTCTCTGCGCAGGCCATTTCCCTCCCAAGCATCCAAAATAGTGGAACAATTTATCACTTCTTCTGTGTAAGTCACTCCAACCCTTTATCTCAAGTTGATCTATGAAGCCAAACATAAATTCTAGTTGTAGAACCCATGTTCTTATCTACGCCCAAAACTTTGGAAGACTTGATAAAAATATGTATGACTGCCTCTGTGTGTACATGCAGATAAATTTAAATATCACAGGATAGGCTATCTCCTTTACATTTGATCTTGAACCACCTAATGGTGAGGTTTTTCTTTTTCTTTTTTCTTTCTTTTTTTTTTCAGTGTAAATTGGCATAGTAAAAAGTAAAAATTTAGTTAAACCATTTTCTCTTAGAACTAGGATGGCTTCCTTGGACTAGAACATAATGCTGATCTTGGCATCGATGGTGGTGACCTTAGCTAGGTGTAGTGACCACAGGTATATGTAATCCCAGGACTATATGTAGCTATATGTAATCTCTAAGGGAGGATTACTTCAGGTTTGAGATCAGTCTGAGCTCCATAGTGAGTTCCAGGCCAGACTGGATCCTTCATAGGACACTATCTTAAAAAAAAAAAAAAAACCAAGAAAACCTTTACTGTTAGCTGTCCTCCCTTGGACCAGCAGTCAGCGAGCCCCGGTGCTGTGGCAGGTAGCTCTCAGAACCTAAAGGAAAAGGAGCACCTGGACATTTGCACACACCCTACAAACAGTGTCATTTCCTTTTACCTTGTCCTCTTTGAAAAACTACAAAGATTCTGTATGAGTGCATCCTTTTTAATATTTCCAAGTGATCTGACTGGCTATCAGCATTACATTTGTGTATCTCAGTCGCGTTTAGATGTCCTCAGTATACTTGATCCCATTTCATCTCTCCAGCTGCCTGTGAGGTAAGGTTTCCATATTCTTTCTGTTGTTTGCTTTATGAGGCAGACTGAGACCCAGAGGACCTGAATGAGCATGCCCAAGGATACTCAGCTATTGGCAAGGCTAAATCCCAGACCTAAGTCCTTGGGAGTGTCCTTTCTGTAACATGTCAACTGAGTTTAATTTTCAGTCTCATTCAGCCAAGCTCAATGATATTTGATAGACGTTTCAAAGACTGAAGAGTTGGGACCCTGGAACCTCCATTTCAGCAGGCAATATGATACTGAGAAAATTATAAACTGCCAATGAGTTTAATGGCACCTGTGCCAGATCCAAGCCCCATACAACTAAGTTATGGCACATATAGGATTTTAAATACCCGGTGACACATAAACGTGAAGCATTGCCATCAGTGCATTATAGAAGGAGTGCCTGTGATTGATGAGAATACAGGATACAGTGCACTGCATGTGCTCCAGACTTGGAGGGCTTTCCAAAGATAGGATTTTCTGAAAGATGGATGTTTGAACTTGAACTCTGCCCGAGAACATCCTATTTCAAGATGTGAAGTTTGCTTTTAAAATAAATATAAAGCATTTTTTAAACTGATTAGGTAAGTATGTGGCAGAAAACTTGAAAGACCTTGTTTTTGGATATTTCAGTACATACATGTGGACTCATTTCCATACATGGACCAGTGCTATCAAGTCTCTAATTGTAATAAGCATAGGCTATGAGCAAGAGATGCTCTTTTCCCCCAAGGCCCCAGGGCCTTTTTTCTTTCATTTTTAATATCTTTATGAATAGACATCAGTGCATGCTGCTTCTCTAAGCTGGAGTTCCATCTGCATCTCCCAAGAGAATTGCAGTTTTCTTTTTAAGTAAAATGAATAAAATAATTTTTTAAAAAAAACACTTGTTCTTTTCCATATCACTGTAACAAACAAGCAGCATCCATACCCCCAAGAGCATATATTCCTGGAGTCTATGGTACCTGAGGGGTGTGGTGTCCCTGCTGAATAGGCCGTGCTGGTCTGTGAACTAGGGGTAGACTGCATCTGCACTCTCTGAACCTCCAGACCCCTCTGGGGTGATCTCACGTGTGTACGACTTTCATGTCCCCTTGAGATCAAAGTTTCTCCTTGAGTCACACCTGCTTTGCATAGACTTCCTTCTGGAAGATCTTAGTGCCTGATGTTGGTATAAGGGGGCAGTTAAAAGTGAGCATTCTTAATGGAGATGGCCTAACAAGACCCTGGCTTCAATCCCTAATAATACAGAAAAGGGCACAGGGGTCTGTAGGATGTGGGGGGTGTAGAGGAAAGAGAGGGAGGATGAAATAGCCTGCATCTGGCCAGAGTTACTCCTGTGCTCCTCCTGTGCCACATGCTTTCCACTCGGTCCCAGGTGGGCATCTAAGCCACTGACCCCACTTGGTGGGGGGTGGACAAGGGCCAGCCCCTGATACCAGGGGCCCCAGGGATACGGGAGAGAGGGCAGAGGGAGAGAGCCTGTCTGGTCCATGGCTGGAGCACAGGAAGGCCTTCCATCGGGAGATTAGAAACAGCTCATTAGGAAGAAAGCCTATTCCACCATCCAAGCACAGCAGGCCTTGATGAACAGAGAGAGTCTGTGGTTTTAGAGCTTTATTGTAGAAAGGTAGGGGGAAGGAGAGAAGGTAAAAGAGAGAGACCAGCCATGGCCAAGAGGAAAGAAGGGGGAAAGGAAAGAGAGAGAAGAAAGTCTAGGGTAAGAGGTTAGAGAGAGAGAGCGGGAGGAGAGAGTGAGAGTGTAAGAGAGTGAGGAAAGAGAGTTAAGAGGAGAGAGATGGGGCCAAGCAGCCCCTCTTATGGTGGGACGTTATCTTGTTGTTGCTAGGTAACTGGGAGAAGTCTAGCCTGAAGGTCAGAAGCTTGGGACATTGAGTACATGACTAAAATCCACAGCTTCTCCTGTGGGGGCTGTGAGGACGGTAACTTCAACAGGGGATTCCAGGAGACATGAGGGAACGCCTTCCATCCCATGTAGGTGAACTATCACCACTAGGTTTCACCGGGGTTCCACACCTCAGCTCAACTGGAGACCAGACTGTCTGTGCATAGCCCATTGCCCCACAGGGAACGGGATGAGAAAGAGCACCAGGCTTAGAAATTCCTACAGAATGTAAGAGAACATTTATTGTGCTAGTTGTGTTGTCTTCTAGGTACACAAAAGATAGAGCAGAACCAGCTTTGGCATTGCAACACACTCAACTCTGCAAACTGCTAATGTTTATCTGGACGCTTATCCTTTCTTATTTGGAAAAACATAAACTGGACATGCAGCCTTCTTGGTACTAAAACATTCAAAATCCTTTCTTCTGGCTCTTTGAAATTAAATAGTGTATTATCTATAATCATCATACTGTACAAAACATCTGAATTCATGCCTCCAACCTATTGTTTACAGCTGCTGCTCAGCCATCCCCAGCCTTTGATAACCACTAGCTCCCTCCAGCTTCTATGAGACCATTCTTAGAGGGAGGGTCCACATCTGACTGAGATCATACTGTTGTTTGTATGAGCCTGGTTTATTTCACTTTAGCAAATCATCTCCACCTCCATCCTTGTCATCACAAAACACAGACTGTTGTTATTTTTTATGTATATGTACCGTAGTTTATTTATCCAGTCAGTAGTTAATATCATTTCCATTTCTTGCCTATCAATAGTAAATGGTAGAATACTGATGTTCCTTCGACAGTACTGCTTCCGTTCCCTGTGACTATGCAGTGAATGTGTGAGATCACGTGGTGGCTCTGTTTCTCATTCTTTGAGGCTCCTCTCTGACTGTTCTCCTTTCTGTTCTCACCAGCAGTGTGCACCATGAGGTTCTGTTTCTCCACACTTTTCACCGGCGCTTTTTTTTTCTTTCAGTGACAGCCTTGCTTTTTTTTCTATGATTTGTTTTTGCTACTTTTTAATTATGTATATGGGAGGGGGGGTGAGGTGTTTCTATCTGAGTTCAAGCACCCTCAGAGCCCAGAGGCAGCTGGTCCTCCTGGAACTGGAGTTACATATGCTTGTGACCTTCATGGCATGTGTGCTGGGAACTGAACTCAGGTCCTGCACAACAAAAGCTAGTATTCCTAACTGCTGAGCAACCTCTCCAGCCCCAGGAACAGCCAGCCGTTCTAATGGAAGTGAGGGATGTGGTTTGCTTTGCCTTTCTCTGGTGTGTGTGTGTGTGTGTGTGGGTGTGTGTATGAGTGTATGTCTGTGGAGGGTGTGTATGTGTGTGTGTGTCCCATTGTATGCCTTGTGCTAATTTTAATTGAATTATTTGCATTTTAGTGATTTTTGTTGTTGTTTTTGGTTGTTGGTTGGTTAGTATTTTTTTATTTTGATTTTTGTTTTGTTTGTTTTTTCGAGACAGGATTTCTCTATGTATCCCTGGCTGTCCTGGAACTCACTCTGTAGACCAGGCTGACCTTGAACTCAGAAATTCACCTGCCTCTGCCTCCCAAGTGCTGGGATTAAAGTCGTGCGCCACCACTGCCCAGCTATTTAGAATTCCTAATACATTCTGAATAGCCCCTTATCAGATATGTAGTTTCAAATATATCTCCCATTGTTATGTTTTCAGTCTGTTTTCTTTGTGATACAGAAGTTTTTTAGTTTGATGTAGTCTCTAATGTCTATTTATGCTTTTATTACTTATCCTTTTAGAGTCTTGTACACAATTTCTTTCCTGATCCAACATCCTACAGTCTTTTCCCTGTTTCTCCTGGTTTTATAACTTCACAGTTTGAGGTTAAATCTTTAATTCATCTTGAGTTGATTTTGTAACTGATGAGAGCTTAGGGGTCAAGTTCCATTCCTCAGCATGCATACTTCCACTTTTCCAGCACCGTTAGTTGGAGCCCACAGTCTGAAGGGCTTGTATGAAAGCTGGAGGTGGTGCGCATAAGGCACTGAGTGCAGACTAGAGGTGGTGCACATAAGGCACTGAGTGCAGACTAGAGGTGGTGCACATAAGGCACTGAGTACAGACTAGAGGTGGTGCACATAAGGCACTGAGTACAGACTAGAGGTGGTGCACATAAGGCACTGAGCGTAGCCTTGAATGTGGGTCCATGAGAAACAGTAGTCACTTATGGGCTGGCTGCCCAGACCCTTTCTGAAGACTTACTGTGTTCCTAATGAGTCACCTTGCAGTTAATCACCCTCTGCACCTCGTGTGTCTGCTTATGGGAAGTCTAAGTGTGCCTCCTGCTCTCTTTCAGATCTGCAAGAGCAAAGCTAAGGAGTCTCAGCAGTATTACCATAGCCTGGCTGTCCGGCAGAGTCTGCCTGTGCATTTTAACATCCAGCAGGACTGCGGCCATTTCCTTGCTGAAGTCCCTAGTCGTCTGCTTCCCTGGGAGGATCCTGATGCTCCTGAAAAGGCAGAGGATGGCACTGAAGACAGCGAAGAAGAGGGGAAGGCAGAAACTTTGGGGGGAAATCCCGAGCCCTGCTCTGAAACAGAGCCATCCCAGAAAGAGAACCAACGAGTCACAAACAGGAAACAAAGAAGCCACGTTGTCGTCATCACCAGGGAGGTTCCCCATCTCACTGTGGCCGACTTCGTGCGAGATTCTTTGGCCCATCATGGGAACAGCCCTGACTTGTATGAGAGGCAAGTGTGTCTGCTGCTCTTACAGCTGTGCTCTGGGCTTGAGCACCTCAAGCCCTACCACGTCACTCACTGCGATCTTCGCCTGGAGAACTTGCTGCTTGTCCAGCACCAACCTGGGGGAGCTGCCCAGGGCCCTTCTCCTGCAGACCCTTGCCCCACCTTAGCTTGTCCCACAAGACTCATTGTGAGTAACTTCTCTCAGGCCAAGCAGAAGAGCCACCTGGTGGACCCCCAGATCCTCCGAGACCAGTCCCGCCTTGCCCCAGAGATCATCACGGCCACCCAGTATAAGAAGTGTGATGAATTCCAGACGGGCATTCTCATCTATGAGATGCTGCACCTGCCCAACCCTTTTGACGAGAACCCGGAGCTGAAGGAGAAGGAGTACACGCGCACAGATCTGCCTCGGATCCCTCTCCGCTCCCCGTACTCTTGGGGTCTACAGCAGCTTGCTAGCTGCCTCCTGAATCCCAACCCTTCTGAGCGCATCCTCATTTCTGACGCCAAAGGCATCCTCCAGTGTCTGCTCTGGGGCCCCCGAGAAGATCTCTTTCAAATCTTCACCACCTCTGCAACCCTCGCACAAAAGAACGCTCTGCTCCAAAACTGGTTGGACATCAAGCGAACCCTGCTGATGATCAAGTTCGCGGAGAAGTCCCTGGACAGAGAGGGGGGCGTCAGCCTGGAGGACTGGCTTTGTGCTCAGTATCTGGCCTTTGCCACTACAGACTCCCTGAGCTATATTGTAAAAATCCTGCAATACCGTTAATATGGCCCAGGCGTTGCTTTTATTGTTAAATATCTCCACCTTCCTCATGTTACCCTCGTGTCCCTGTCCTGGTATCCACTCAGAATTTAAGGAAAGGAAAGAAGCCAACTGCCACCCTTGTCCAGGGACATGGGCTCCATTCAGCAAGGTCACCTACAGCTTTCTACAGTGAGTGGCTGAGTGTTTCTTTACTGTACAGCAGTTCAGCTACACAAACATGCAGTCACCTTCCCTTGGAACATTTGTCATCCCAATAGTCTCACAAATGTGGGGTGAAAAATGAAAAATGCACAGCCATGAAGGAGCAGCTCCCGTGGAATGATCTCACCAAGCTGCGCCCACCTCTTCCATAACTCTGAAGCTCGCCTGCATTAACTAGCTAGCAGTACACGTCACCAACCTCAGCTGTCACCCACTAATGCTCTCACAGCAGATTCCTCTCCCTTGAAGGTATCAATGACCACCTCTTTTCCGGGAGGACATCCCATTATCCTTCTCGGCTCCATTGTAGTCACTGGGGACTAGCCTTTGCTCTGGCATACAGTGAAAGGAGGGGACCCTACATAGAGAGCCACCCAGCAGCCACAACCCTGCTGCCACTGCTTCACTGTCCTTCACCTTCACCCTGTCCCGCCTGCTGAAGTTTGGATTTATCAGCCACTTCTTGTGGCCCATTACAAAGCTGACCAAAGGTGGTATCACCGATGCCTCAGCAGGATGAAATATAGTCCAGAGATTATGAATAGTTGGCAGGATATGAAGAAATAATGTCCTTATGTGTGCAATTCTCCAGGGGCCCTCAGGGAACAGACTTTCAAGTACTGTTCTTTGATTCCTGTCAGACCTACCCGCATGGCAGCCAGGCCTGGTGGTGTCTGTGTGAGTCAGAGTTTCTCCCCCCACAAGCAGTAATTGGCCAGCTTCCTTCCATCAGTAAGCCAGTATTAACTAGTCTGCCAAATGCTGTCGGCAACAGCCCTGAGTGAGATGGTTATCCGTTTAGCATCACCGTCACCTTAGAAAGCTACCCGAAGCTGGCTATTGGAATGGCCGGAAGACAAGGGGAACGGGAAAGGCCACAAAGATGGCTGACCTGTTCCTCGGAGTGTGAGCCTCTTCCAGAAAGACTGCCTCCCAGAGTGAGTGGCACGTTGCTCCTAAGCCTCTGCAGTGGGTCTGGAGCTCGGCTCACAGGAAGGCTGATGGCTGCAGGGGGTGACTGAGAGTTGTTTCCCATGGAGCCCGTGCTCTCCCGTGAATTATGTGCAATTTTTGTATGTATTTTTAAGCTGTATATTACAGTGTTTATGTTGCAACTTTCCATGAGTGAGAACTGCAGAAGCCTTCCTGTCTTCCCTTGGCACATATTTGCGCTAAGAGGCGAGTGTCCTTTCCACCTGTGTGTGTATGTACACTCATGCGCTTGTTTTATTCAAAACTGTGAGTCTCTGTTTACTTCAACCTTGAAATCCCAAGAGTCACTTGAATGGTAAGTGAGTATGCGTGTGTAACCATATTGCATGCACATGCTGGAGCTAGGCTTCTGGGAAAGCAACCTACAGTGGGGTAGACAGACCCGTTCTGTATACCTTGCCAGTGAAGAAAACCCAGAAAGCCCTGATCCACCAGTGCCGAGTTGTCTTAAAGCCAAGACTGATTTTGTGCAGTATTATTTGGGTGGCACCTTAGTGGCCTTGGAAACTTGTAGACTTTTAACATTTTTAACAGCCTTTCACATGATTCACTTCTATCAAAAAGGATCAAAAAAAGAGAATGTATTTTATTATGCATTTTAAAAGAGAACAGTATGTGTGAGACTGCATATGGAGGATGGCTTGTGTTCCTGGCTAGTGCTCCAGACCCCCAGGAAAGAGAGCTGGTTGGCCCACAGTGTCTTGTGTCTCCTACACAGAATGACCATGGAGAGGGCAGCCATGAGTCATGGCTGCGCCATGCCCAGCAGGCTAGGGTTTGAGTCAGCTTACATAGCCCATGGTCACAGAACTCCCTGCCTAATGATGCACTGAACTGGCTACATAAAGACCACTGACCATGTCAGTGGGCACAGTCCTTCACTTTCCACAGTACTTGCAAATTGAGACATACCTTCTCCACGTCACGCTCATGGTGCCTTGCCCATGTAAATCTGAATGTTGACTATTTAATGAGGTTACATATTTAATGCAGAATGTTCCCTAGGCTCCTCTGTTTGTTCTGTCTGTAGAAATCTCTCTTTTTTTTTTCCTGTTATCTTAGATCCAGCCTTCTTTCACACTATAGTAGAAAAAGTGTGCACACTTCTGCTACCATTGTCTCACTGCATTGGTAAGCTGAGCATCCTCCCTCCACGTGACTCTCACTATTCTTACGACCGCACTAGTGAAGGACAAAGATGAAAACCGGCTAATAGGAAAAGAGCGTCCGACTTTCTAGAGACAGGAGTTAATTCTGTCTGGGGGATGGCCACAGAATGGGGGCAGGGAAGAAGGTGTCCAGGTTAGGTCAGAGCAGAGACAAGAACTACACTTCTAGGCAAGAAGTCCATCAGGTGGTCCTCTGAACATTTCTCAAATAACGAAATTCAGTCCATATAACATTGTCATAGCCACTGTACGTTTCCATTTAGATTCACTCACTAACTGGAAGGAAATCCTCCCCTCTGCAGCCACACACACACACACACACACACATTTTATATATACATATATTATGAATTTTGGAGTGTTACTAGTATAGCACTTGAAGTTTTCACAAGTAACATCTGTATTGACTGGATTCTTTTTTCTTTTCTATTAAAGTCTATGCCATAGATTCTTCCATTTCTGTTGAGAGTTTGAACAACTAAGCCCCACTGGAACTTTCCCTTAAGCCACATGGCCAGTCTCTCAGCACATGTAGGTACTAGAGAAACAGGACTGTGGCGAGAGCAGGCAAGAGCAAGAATCGCCGTCCCTCGGAGTGCCTTGTTAGCATAGTAGCCTAGCCATGGAGAGAATAGCCCCCCGTGCCCCAGACAGCTCTTGGGGAATGCATGCAGCCACATAGTGTGCAAAAGTTCACCGTAAAGGACAGCAGCTGATGAGCAAATGAACAATCAAACAGACATGGGGGGTAGGCCATGAAGTTCCTGAAAAATCACCAACCCCAAGGCACACGGATAGCAGAGGGCTTCAGGGGTTGTTCTCAGGACATGGACTGGATAAGGTCATAGGGGAGTGAGTGCCCCTCACCACTGGTGCTGAGGGCCAAGAAGAAAGTCCCTCAAGAACTAGTCAGCGCAGCCTCCCTTCATCATGCTAGGGGAGCCTTTTCTGCCTCTGAGCTCAGGGTGTTCATGAAGATGGGACTCTAAAGCTCTGGGAAGCCATGCCTCTAGGAGTAAAGCCTCTGCTATCAAAATCCCCATGCACGATCTTGAAGCCCACTCAGTAGTGGGTCATGCAAGCTTTCCAAGTTTGATTTATCCAGTATTGGGAAATCAGCAAATATTAGCTGGTAACCTACAGTGAGGATTTCCCATAGCCTTTACCTAGAGTGATCTGAAAAGATACAGGCTAGTCTCAAAAACCGGGATGGATTTAGGAGGCTTCATTATATTCTAAGTAATTCTGGGCTTATAAAGCATCCACACAGTGGGAAACAGGACAGAACTCGGCTCTCTGGGCCAGCTCTGGCATGCTTGTCATTTCTCTCACTAGTGGATAAGGATTGGGATTCTGGTCCAGCCTCGTAACTGAACAGAATGGCTGCCTATAAAACTGGGTTATTAGACTTACCTCATTGAAGCTCATTTTCTCAGAGGCTCAAAGTGCTGTGCTGAGACAAACTCAAGTGCACCGAAGCCCATCCACTCACGCTCACAGTGGTGCACAGGTGGGGACGCCATGGGAAGTCAGAAGAGCCATAATGCAGGACCCTAGACAGGTTATACCAAAGAAAACAAGCCTTCCTCATCCTGCTGCTGCTCAGATGATGGGGTGAGCTGTGACAGATGCCAGAGGAAGGGGCTTTGCAAACATTCCATGGTCAAGGTGTCCAACTGGTAAGTCCATCCCCAAACCAAAAAAATAAAAAGAAGGGTTCTCTGTTAGTTTCAAGCAGGCCATGTGTACGTCAGAAGAAAGGGTGTAGGGAGTGGCAGCAGCCAGAGCAGGTGGCAAAAAAAAAAAAAAAAAAAAATTCTCTGCTATCTTAAGAAGGAGCTTTTCACCAGCCCACTCTCACCACACCTGGCTAGTGCCAGACCTTATGCACGGGAGCACCACAGCTGTAATATCGAAGCTTGGGTTTATGGTGATTGGTTTTTTTTTTTTTTGTTTTTATTTTTGTTTTTTTTTTTTTCCTAAAAAGAGGTGCTGTCAAGAGATTTGTTTAAAGAACTCTTGGGAAATTTTCTTAACCCACCATACCATTGTATGAACCTTCCCACAAAGATGACTCTCACTCAGCATCCCCATCATCTAACATGTAAGTACCCAGACTGTCTAAGGTGCTATACAGCTGTTGCACACCCACCCCTGCAGCTGTTTTAAATTAGAGACTTCTGCATCAGCTGCCACTGGATGTTTTGCCCATGCAGATGGGCCACAGGGGTCTGCATTCTGAGCGTCCTTTATACATTCCCCCTTCAGCAGCCTCTATGTCTGTCCCTGTCCCTGCTTCCCATCCCATCTCACCCACCCCATGGTTTTTTAAATCAAGAAAGTTTCAGGGAATCAAAAGAGGTTGGGATTTTTTTTAACCCAGCAGAATTGCAGAGTTATATATTTTGCTATGAATATTGTTGTGGTACAGAAAATCCACTTTGCCTGTTGGTTTGTGGCAAGTCTGTGTGTCTGCACTCTTGATAACTTGAATGTCGAGCCAGCCCTATGGCTTCAATGTAGTGTTGTTGAAAGATTAAACCACACAGCTTCAGGAAGCCTACTCAAGTTGTTTCTTATTTCCCATCCCTGACCAGTTCTGGAGAGCGTTGTGTATAGACACTGGGCTGGGTTTTCTGTTCATGACACAGAGGGCATTTTGTTGGGAGGTGGAGGCAGAAGCAAGATGTCACCTGTCTCAGTGAATTGAATCATGACAGTCCTTATTCTAATATCACTAATTCTCCATGGCACTGCCCTCATTCTGCTTTGGGAAATCTTGTTTCCCTTCCTTCAGCGCTTTACCCATCTCCTCTCGTATTTTACAATTGTATGAATCAATAACAGGTCCCTGTGTCACCAGTGGCGCCTCCCTTTGGTTTGCTGTGGTACTTTGCTGTGTACTCTGTGGCCTCACGTTACTGTGTAAATAAATTCCGTTTAATATACACTAAAAACCAGACTTGAAGTGCATGTCCTTCCGGTGGCTTGTCCATAGAAACATGCTGGCGTGGGTCTAACTGCAGATACAGCTCTCTTATTCATTCCCAAGATGGCTTCCTGTTCTTAAAACAGGCTACAGTAGGTAGCTTTTCGCCAGCATGCCCTCTGCCCTCTGGACTCCATTTCCTACCGACAGACTCTTTTCTCTTCAGTGCCTCTGTAATTTGAGAAAAGGAGGGCTCCAAGAGCAAGTGGCTAACTCCTCAGGTTTGCTGGGTAAGATCGCCCCCTGGTGCCCAGACACTGCAGGCTGCCTGGTTAGAGAGGCTTGGCTAGCAGCTGATTTGACTGACTCCTCCAGCAGGAAGTCAGGCTGCGGAGACAAGCCTGTACACCATCATCTACAAAATCAGGCCTGCCCTTAAGGTACATTTGTCACAGGAGACATCCTTCCAGAGGCAGCCGACAGGTAACAAAAAAGGAGCCTGTCTGGTTTAGGCAAAAAGACAGCAGTGAGCAGTGACAGTCACTGCTGCTGCTAACATTGTTCTTAAGTTCTATCCCAGAAAGGTAGTTTCCAGGCTTGGGTTTTATGTTGCTGAGGTACAAACTCCATATGAATGTGCACTCTAAGCTGTGTTTCCTGCATCCAGGAGGAAGAGTCAACAAACTGACCAGATGTTGCCCAGGCTTTGCATACAGCCTGGGCTTGAGCAGTGTAGGGCACAGAGAATGTGGTGCAATGATTGGGTAACTGCCCAACACTAGTGCTATATGAGTAGCCACTGGGGACCTAAAAGGCTATGGGCTCTGGAGGTGTAGGCCAGTCATGGTTGGCTTAACCTGAGTCCAGGGGAGGCAAGGGTCAGCTAGAGGAGATGGACCCTTGTCATCAGCATTCCTGCAGAGTCACTTTTCAACCCATGCTATGGGGAAGCTGATTTCTTTCCTACCTGGAATATGCAGGCCTCTGCAGCCCTGGGGCCCCTACATGTGTGCTCTCCCCAGCCCGACCAGGAGGCTTCCCTCTAAGTGAGACTGCATTCCTCCAGGGAAGGAGTTTCATTAGCACCTTAGGAGCCAAGAGCAGCAGTTGGCAGATCACAAGTTGTCATTAAAGGCAGCTCACAGCAATTACGGCTAAAACTTAAAAATTGAATTTCACACTGGGCAAGGCTGGTTGCTAAGCTCCAACTCAAATGTGCAAAACACTTTCAAGAGCAAACAGGTTGTCTGGGTATGACAGGGATTTCAGTACCAGATAACCCTCTCTATGTGCACCCTCAGTCCAGTAATGGATGGTTCCTGTGTCCTCTGGAAGCCATGTGAAAGCTGCTGGAAAGCATGGGGACCTTTAGTCTCCACCTAAGAACCAGGGGATCAGGAATGAAAAAATGACCCCAGAGTGAAGAATGATCTCCAGTTAACACTGTTCATATTGTTCTTGTGCGGGACCAGAGTTGGGTTCCCAGTGCCCATGTCAGGCAGTTCAAAACTGCCTGGAACTCCATCTCCCAGTGCCCCCCCGCCCGCCCCCCCCACACACACACAGACATATATAACACATAGTTTAAAAATAAAAGCTTCAGGATAACATGGCTATAACACAATGAGAATAAAATGTATCTTTTAAAATAGCAAGACTGGAGGCCTCTGGGAAATCTATAAGCAAAGCATCTAGGAACCTCTAGAGAGGAAGGAAATTCACCTGCGGAGGCAGGGCACAGTACAGGGGCCTCCTGTATGTCAGTCCCCACCACCCACTGCTAATCCAGGCTTGAGCCAGAATCAAAGGGAGAGCCAAAACCTCCAGGCAGTGCTGGAGAGATGAATATGGGTTAAGAGCATTTACTACTCTTGAAAAGGACCCAGATGTGGCTCCCATGTTAGTTGAATCACAACCACCTATAAGTCCAGCTCCAGGAGATCCATGATCGCGCTCACTTTCTTTGCCCCACTGTCTGGAAGGGTAGGATATGGATGTCTAACTTCTCCCTCCGTGTCTTCAAACCTGGTTTCTGCCCTTTTATCTCCTGTTCTCTCTTCTCCCTTTCCTCCCGCACCCCTTCCTCTGCTGTCTCTCACAGACCTTATGATGCTGGGTAAGCACCCAGCTCTTGAACCACAAACCCTCCCAACCCCACCCCCACTCCCATTTTGATCCATTCAGACTCCAGCAGCCATAGAGAATCATCTCTCCCCAGTCTTAACCTGCCTGGTACAACAGATCCCACCTGATGCTAGCACAGAGTCTGGCCGTGGGCACCTCTCCCTCCATAGTAGGAGGGTCTGAGCTTGGCTTCTCTCACACTCTTCTCCCTCTTTGGCCTCCCAAAGACAGGACAAGTAGCCACTTCCAAGAATATACAGAGGTACACTGTTCCAAAGAGCCCCAACCTGCACCTCAGAATTAACAGTTCCATGCAGGTGCACACACACACACACACACAACCTGCTGGATTGATGTGTGTTCCCAACCACCCATATGACGGTTCCATCATTTCTCAGATGAGAGAAATGCCCCTTTTCATTGTTAACAGTGATTTGAACCTAAAGCTGCATGATCTTGTGTGTGGTGCTTTCTCATCTACCTCGCTGCTGCCAGCTGTGCCTCCAGGACACCAGAACAGGAAAAACTAGGAGAACGGGGAAGGTGCCCTGAGGGCATTGGAGAGGCTTAAAGGAAACTTTTTGATTTGTTTTCAGTTTTCTGTTTATTGGTGCCATGTGCTGATCCCAACTCCGACAGGGTCAAAGCTTGGCCAACTTGCTAACCAGTGTATTATAAGCCTTTATCTTGTAGCCTGGTTTTGTTCCAATGGATAGGTATTCACGGTGATGAACTGGCAACCAAGGCTTCTTGGCATGGCGGAGAGAGAGGGAAGGAAGAGGTAAATGCAGAGAGCCCGACTGAACTGTGGCCAGCCAGGCACCAGGCACACAGCTACCCGACAGGTGGAAAGTGCCTTATTTTGTAAGAAACCCTAATCATTAATCCAGAAGGAATCTGTTGTTTTCAGTTCCCCTTACTTGGTTTCTGTACCCAAGTAACAACTAAGGAGAAAGCTGGTAGCCAACTGTTCTGTTTTTCCTTTCTGTAGTTATAGGGTAATCTGCCCCTCCCCCCCTCACACACACACAAACACAACCCTTCCATTTCCTGCATAGACATGGATATCAATTAAGACTATAAAACTACCACTGGAGAGATGGCTCAGAGGTTAAGAACACTGACTGTTCTTCCAGAGATCCTGAGTTCAAATTCCATCAACCATGTGGTGGCTCACAACCATCAATAATGAGATCTGATGCCCTCTTCTGGTGTGTCTGAAGACAACTACAGTGTACTTTCATATAATAAATAAATAAATAAATAAATAAATCTTTTTTTTTTTTTAAGAAAAGAAAGAAAAAGACATTTAAAGGGGCTGGAGAGATGGCTCAGTGGTTAAGAGCACCGACTGCTCTTCTGAAGGTCCTGAGTTCAAATCCCATCAACCACATGGTGGCTCACAACCATCCGTAACGAGATCTGGCGCCCTCTTCTGGAGTGTCTGAAAACAACTACAGTGTACTTACATATAATAAATTAATTAATTAAAAAACAAAACAAACTGTAAAACTATCATCCTGTATCCCCATGTTTACCTAACTATAACACACACACACACACACAGACACACACACACACACACACACACACACACACACACACTGACCCTTACACCTTTGTAGGGTTCTACTCACAAAACAGTAATACTTTTCTACGGCCAGGGTTCTGCCTACTGCTTTGCTCACTGACAGTATGTCAGGCCTCTTGAAAGGCAGCTTTCTTGCTACAAATAGTAATATGTATACCACATAAGAATTTTATTAACACTTCTACTCTGGGCATTCAGTCGCAAACTGACTGATGGCTGAACAGTTAAATCGGAGGGGCTGGAAAAACAGCTCCGGGCACAGCACTTACCTGGCATGTTCAAGGCCCTGTATTTGATTCCTAGCACCATTTTTTTAAATGAAATTCAAAAGTTGAATGAAGAAATAAAATATGAGGAGCGAGAAGCCTTTCGAGAGCTACAGCATGAGAACTGCAGAGACAAGCCAGTAGATTTCCTCTCAAGTATCTCCATGAAATTTGGATTTAGAATATCAGGTTTTTGCTAGGAGTAGGAATTACAAAATGGTTCTCCAAGTCGCTTGGAAGAGTGAGTAGACGATTCTTGGAAATTGTGTGGAAGTGAAGGAGACTCATTAGAAATGGTTTGACGAATAAAACCCTAGGGAACGGTGTCTTAGCCAAGGTGACTGTTGCTGTGGTGACTCACTATGACCAAAAGCAACTTGGGGAGGAAAGGGTTTATCTGACTCACAATTTCATAGGTCAGTTCATCATCCAAAGTAATGAGAGCAGGGACTCAAGTGGGCAGGAACCTGAAGTCTGGAGCTGATGCAGAAGCCATGAGGAGTATCACTTACTGGCTTGCTCCCCATGGCTAGTGTCTTAGTCAGGGTTTCTATTCCTGCACAAACATCATGACCAAGAAGCAAGTTGGGGAGGAAAGGGTTTATTCAGCTTACACTTCCATGCTGCTGTTCATCACCAAAGGAAGTCAGGACTGGAACTCAGACAGGTCAGGGAGCAGGAGCTGATACAGAGACCATGGAGGGATGTTCTTTACTGGCTTGCCTCCTCTGGCTTGCTCAGCCTACTCTCTTATAGAACCCAAGACTACCAGCCCAGGGATGGTCCCACCCACAAGGGGCCTTTCCCCCTTGATCACTAATTGAGAAAATGCCTTACAGCTGGATCTCATGGAGGCATTTCCTCAACTGAAGCTCCTTTCTCTGTGATAACTCCAGCTGTGTCAAGTTGACACAAAAATAGCCAGTACAGCTAGCCAGCCTATTTTCTTATAGAATGCAGCACCACCAGCCCAGGGGTGGCCCCACCTACAATGAGCTGGGCCCTCCCATATCAATCATTAATTAAGAAAACGCCCTATGAGCCTGCCTGAGGGCCAATATTATGGAAACATTTTCTCAATTGAGGCTCCCGAGTCTCAGATGACTGTAACTTGTGTCACGTTGACATAAAACTAGCCAGCACATGCATGTGGAAGGACAGAACATGCCTAACGGCATAGGTAACCTAGAGTGAAGGGTCCGCCAAAACTAAATATAGGGAAGAAAGTGTCCAACATGCTCTTTACAACTATGTGGCTGTTCAGACAATAATTAGTCTGCATACTGTGGACCCATACAAACCCAATCACATCAAACCTAATGCATACCACTGAGGAAAGAAAAGAAGAAAAGAGTTCCTAAGAACTATAAAGAATTTTAAGTCAATATGTGTTTCATCTCGTGTCAAAAAAGGATTTTTCTAAGCTAAAAGGCAATGGGAGGCATCTGAAAGGAGATCAATGGCTTTGACTAAAGATGATAAACCTCTGCCCACTGAAAACATTAGAAAGCAAATTGAAAAGTAAATAACCAGGAAAGCTTTTTGAACAAACACAGCAGTCACAGTCTTAAAATCCCGAGTTATAAAGAGCCCATGTAAATTATTATGAACATAAGCTACCAGGAGGCAGGGTAGACAAGTCGGGAAAATCCAAGTTTAACCTTCCTGGAAATGAGAGAAATGAAAAACTAAGGTGGCGTTAGGATGGCATACCTTAACAGCATTTGAGTAGCGTTTCCAGTCAGATGTCAGCTTGGCTAGACAGTTGGGAGATTAGAGCTGACCTGCCTGGTCCCCATTCAGAAATGACCCTCCACTAATGTATTGTCAGCTGCCCATGTCCCAGACTCTGACTCCTTTTAAATGAAGATCATATTGCTGGCATCCCATCATCTATCAAATGGACAGCGCTCATTTTAGGGCTGGTGCCCAGCACTGGTGACTGTTAAGCTTATGTCTGGGCAATTAAACAGGAGGAAGGGCCTAGTTTGGCTTCTGATGCTGACCCCATGAGAGAACATGGCACAAAGACTTCACATCTTCCAGAGCAAAACACTAGAACCCCACACATCATTTCTGAAAGAGGGCCTCTGTGGCCACACCAGCACAGTGACTGCAGAGGTCTCTCTCTGAAGGTTCCCAGCTCCTGCCAGCTCTTCCATGCTGAAAGATGAGTTTCCAAGGGCAGCTTGCTGGCTGCCCAGGTTTGGACTTGGGGTCCAATTCCCCTAACCCTGTGTCCCCAGGCACCCTCTAATCCTTGTTGGAATGAGATTATCTCAGGGTTTCAGGAGGATGAAGAAACAGAGTCCAGCAATGGTTAGCCCTTGGCAGAGGTGAGTGTTCAAATATGTAAGTACCGGATGAACTAAATGGGTTTTGCTCTCTGTTTGTTATCCCAAGGAGGGATTTTTGGAACAAAGGCAGTGTGGACTCCAATTCCTACCTCAGGGGAGTAGGAGAACTGTGTGTGTGGCTTTTGAATGGCAGTTCCTCGAGCTTGCCAAATCACCTCCCCATTGGGTTTCAGAAGGCCAGGTTAACAGTCCCCTCCTGCTCAAGAGCAGCAGAGGGAGAGGTGGACCCAGACCTGGCCTCTTCCCCATACAGTTGTGGCTCTTCCCTGAGGGGTATCGGCATGGTGGGGAGCTGAGTGGGAGGGACTGCAGTTAGGATGAAGGCAGCTCTCCGGGCCTTTTTTTGGCTGTTAGAGGGGCATTAAACTTAGAAGCATTCTACCAAACATCCCCCACCTCACTCTTATGAAAAGGCACAGTCAGGAGCCTCACCCACCTGCTGCCTTTCCTGGCCCTGCCTTAGTGAGTGCTGCCTACATAAAGGCTAGCATTCCAGCCCCCTGTGACACTGCCACGTCACAATAAACACCCTGGTTGAGTGTGCTTTGTTTGGGGGGAGGAGGGAGTCATTAAATTACTTTTGTGGAAACATTTTAATTGAATCAGATTGTTTTCTGATTGTAATAAATGCTAATTAATTGAGTGGGCTGGATGTCCTTGGACCTGGCGGGCTTCTCTCTGGTTTAATTGGGAGGTTAAGTGTGGACTTACATCTTTTTGCCATGAGTCTGTGGTTTGAATATGTCTTTGGTGTAAATAATGTGATCTTACAAATGCAGCAAACAAAATTTTTTGACAGAGTCTTGCTATGTAGCTCTGACTGCCCTGGAACTCACTCTGTAGACCAGGCTGGCCTCGAACTTAGAGATCCGCCTGCCTCTGCCTCCCAAGGTCTGGAATTAATGGTGTATCTCACCAAGCCTGGCATGATTATTTGTTATGTGACAACTGCTTTACTCAGAGCCAAAGGGAGCCCCTACTTGGCACCATCAAAGCATGACCCAGGTCTCCCAACCTGGCTCAGTGAAGTCTTGCCAGTTCTTCAGAAAAGAAAGAAGCCTTAGGCTGTACACACAACCCCCCAAGCGCAGGTCACCTACTAACTGCAGTCCCCTCCCACTTCAGCTCCTCACTGGGAGGTGGACCTACTGGTTCCTGTAGGTCCACAGGCTCTGTGGACTTGAGGGGCAAGTGGGCTTGCAGGCATCTGAGAGTCAGACAAGCTGACTTTGGCAATGACCAAAACTCAGGTCAGGGGACCTTAGCAGCTTCCTCACTGTAGAGCTATGGAAACAGTAGCTCAGAGAGGGGATAGCACACCTGGGGCCACACAGCACGGCCCTGGTACAATAACACCTGCATCCCACAGCATCTTTGAATAGAAACAAATTCAGATCGAGTTAACCAACTATGACAAAAGCCAGATCTTGAATTTAGGTATGAGGGTACAGGCAGGTCTAAGGCTGGTCCTCAAGAAGGCTGCAAAAAATGAGTGACGTTAACTGTTGACAACAGAGAAATCCACATGAGAGAGAAGACAGCACGAGGGGCCAGGTACAGTCATTTGAAACTATGGAAAGAAGAATACCCCGAAGAAACTTCTGAGAGGCGATGTGTCATGCTGGGTTTGAAGGGAAAATAACACTTCACCATGTGGGCAAAATGTGGAGAACATTCCAGACAGAGACAGTAGTATATTCTGGTAGATATGTCTGTGAGGCCCTAGAGGTTCTGAGCAGAGGCAAGACAGGATCAGATTTGAACTAAAGGAAATATCCCTCTGGCATAGAAGTCCTGCAGGGGAGTCAGGGGGCCAGGTGAGAGGCTGGGAGTCCAGACCTCCACAGTCAGCTCATTCCCAGAGAGACAGAAAAGCAGGGTCAGGTTTTGGACATATCTAGGAGGTAGCCACCAGTCCCTGGGCCAGGAATCTCGGGGAAGCCCTGAGAGGGAGTGGCGAGGGCGGAGGGAAGGTGGGTCTTTCTCTTAGACAAGTTCCTGGGCAGCTGCCTGACTTGTGTCCCTGCACTGGTGGCTGTTACAGGTAGCAAGCCCTATAACAGTTAGGACAGCTCTCAGCGATCTTCCTGCAGCCAGGTCTCCTTCAGGGGAAGCACCTTGTCCTCCGGTCAGCTCCGTGAGGCTTCCCTCTCCTACCCCACCTGACCAGTGAGGGAAGCCAGGTTGGTAGCTTCTCACGATTTGTCTGAGATTTCCCTGCTTGGGAAGGGGAAAGCAGTGGCTCTCCCAGCTTAGTCCAGGCCCCTCTGATCTACCCTAAATTAACGAATGCTGCACATTCACACAATGGGCTCGCCTGACTCTTACCCCAGATCGCCCAATATAGTGAGCAGTTGGAAGAGGGGTCTTATTTATCCTTTGATAAAATAAGAGTCTCCTCAGCACCAAACATACTCAGACCTGATCTCTTCTCTCCTTATCCATGCTAGAGCATAAAAGAGGGCCCTGGCTGGGCTTCTACGTCCTAAAGACCCCAATACAGCATGAAGGGCCTAGTTCCAACACACAAACTCTTTGTGTGTTATAAATAAGCCCTATCTATTTTCAGACCCCAGAGATAGCATCATCAGCCCCTCCAAGGTCTATTGTGGGGTGTTCAGGGGCACACACCTTCCTCATCCACATACCTACCCTTTCTCTAGACGAGACCTGTCCACTCTCCATGGCCTATATGCAGCTACCTCCTTTTTGGCTACATCCAACTTACCCCTCCTCTGATCAGATCTTTGGGTGTCTCCTATGGACATCTGCCTCCACTCTGTCTCTGGGTGCCTGGCTGAGGCTAAAGATCTTTAGGGCAGATCCACGCCATGGACTGAGTTCAAACCTGCCAGGGTGGAGGCCTGTGGGTTACAGAAGAGGAACGAGCTATACCCTTCCTACGACCCACAGGTCGTGACTCAGGCAACCCGACCCCTGCTCATTTCATCACCATAGCTAGCTGTCTTCTGCTTCTGCCCCAGCTCTCACCTCACTGTGCCATGCCACTCACATGGCATCCCTGCCCCTTCAACAGCAACACCCCTGACACTGGGGCAGTGGCTAGCTCTAGATAAGATGCCATACCACACTGGCTGGTCCCTGGGAAAACAAGACAGGTGAGGAGCAGGGGCTGTCAGCTGCTGCTTCATAAAATCCCAGAAGAAGGCAAACCCCAGATCCTTCCAGTGAGGCCAGCCCGTGGGCCCTGGAGAGCCGGGGCCACTTCTTCCTCTCTGTAGGGCAAGGCAGTAGGGTCTTCTGGCTCCCAACTGACAGGTTTCTTGTCACCCTCCCCTTCTCCTGCAGGAAAGACCAGCTGTTGGTGTCAGATTAATGGCCACAATTAAAGGCAAAATGCCTTTGCGGTGGCCTGCTGTCCTCCCACACCTGGGAGGCTGGAGGCTGAGCTCACAGCGCTAGGAACCAGAGATTTGTAATGAAATCAGACAGGCCTCTTAACCGCTGATGCTATCAGGGCCCAGGGGAGATGCAGACTTATTTCCTAATCTCCTTTGGAGCATCTGTCAGCCCCACCACACAGCAATGTCATTCCTGTGCACAGCAAGGACCTTTCATGGGGCGACTGTCAACTGCCTGCTTGGCTACCCATACCCACCTCATCCAGGCTCTTCCCATTGCCTGGACTCAGGCTGTGCAGGCATACACACACACACACACACACACACACACACACACACACACACACACCTTTCATTCCTACACCTACCCTGGTCCATTCATAAAGAGCCTCTATGCACCAGTTTCATTAACAAAAGAAAGAGAAAAATTCGAACATCCCTTTGGCAGTGTTGGAAAACAAGAGGAAATCTCCGAGAGAACAGCTGTTCTACAGCGGGTTTCAAAAGAGAAAATGAGAATCCATCGGTGCTGCGCAGCCTGAGAGCCACTCAGCAGTTCTGACCACTGCATCCCCAAGTAGGGCTGGATCCAGCAGCTCAGCTGCAGCGAGGACAGCTGTGTGAGGCAGTGAGGGGTCTGGGCAGCCCACACAGGACCCCATAGTCTGACAAAGGGAAGCAGAGGAAGGCCTTGGCCCAGAAGGGGCAGAGCCTATGATGCCAGAAACTTCTAATACTGACGCTAGCAGCCCAGCCCCTATACAGACACCCTGAAACCCCATCAGCAGATGCTGGAGGTGGGTGATGATCAGGACAGACCACTCTTACCCCAAGTCTCTGGGAACACACAGCACCCATGACACGTGAGAACAAGCAGCCATTCTTATGGAGGCTTTGGTTTCATTTTGTGCCTGAGAAGGGATCACCCTGCTCATGCCCTGCCAACAAGGCTCAGATTAGGCTGGAAAACATTGCTGATAAGCATAAATCAAAACCCTAGTAAGTCTGCTTGCCAATCGCTCTCTGGGCTCCCGCAGTAACTTCCATTGTACGATTTACGTTCAGTGCAGTTACACATCTCAAGTGTTCAGTTTAATGGATTTGGACAAAAAGTGACAGCATCTAATTCAGTCCTGCATGTAGATGTGGGACACTTACCTCAGCCCTCATGCCTCTCTATCCCCTTCCCACCCCACCTCCAAAACATCGCCAACCCTGCACCCAATACACTTAACGACAGAAACAACAGCTGACTCTTTCTCTCCCTAAAGTATCTTGCTAATGGATTCTGCAATAATATGCAGTCTTTCAGGTCTGGCCTCTTTCACTCAAGCATAATATTTGGAAAATCCATTCATTTTCCATATGTCAGTAGTTCATTACTTTTATTATTGTAAGAATAATTGCAAAAATAGAGTCTGTTGGTTTATTTTGCTGCTGGTAAATATCTGAGCTTTCCCAGGTTTTGTTTTGAACAAAAGGGCTATGAACATGTGTGTATTTGTCATGAGCATGCTTCAGTCCTGAGAAGACAGACTTAGAATGGGACTTTTTAGGCACATACACCCATGTGTTCAAATGTTTACGCTCACCCAGCAGTTTGTTTTTGCACAACCTCACTATTATTTAGTGTTATTTCTATCAAAAAATTTTAATTGGTTTAACTCAGCACTTCACCAATTTACTGAGCCACTGATTTTTTTTTATATTTGTGTGCACACACACAGATGTATGTAACATCTCATGGAATTAGTAGGCTATAGAATTCATTTTATTAATAATTTATTCATTACTTTGGAGAGTGGAGAGATGCTAAAACATAAGTTACACTGAATCCAGTCAATAAGAAGGAAGCACAGATCAGCAGGGCAAGCAGAGTGACCAGAGCTGCAACCTCTGGGATGAGAAGAATGCCATCTCACTGCTGCTACAAATCATGCTTAGAATTCTATTCATTCATTCATTCACCGTTTTGTTCATTCATTCACTTATTTGTTCATTCACTCACTCACTCATTCATTCATTCGTTTATAGGTATTTCAGGACAGGGTTTCTTTGTGTAACAGCCTTAGCTCTCCTGGAACTCTCTTTGTCGACCAGGCTGGCCTTGAACTCACAGAGATTGACCTACCTCTGCCTTCCAAGTGATGGAATTAAAGGTATTTGTCACCATGCCTAGCTAGAATTCTAATTTTCTAATGTATTTAACTTTACGTGCATGAATGTTTTGCCTACATGTCCGTATGTGTATCATGTGTATTCTTGGTGCAGGTGGAGAGCGGAAGAGGGCAACAGATCCCTGGGAACTGGAGTTAGGATGGTTGTGAACTATCATGTGGATGCCAGGAATCAGCCCTGGATCTTCTGAAAGACCAACAGTGCTCTAAACCACTGAGCCCTCTTCTCAGTCTAACATATACACCCCCCTTTACACAGGGTCTCACTATTTAGCTTTGGCCACCCTGGAACTTACTATTTAGACCAGGCTGGCCTCAAACTCACAGAGCCTCACATGCTTCAGCCTCTTGAGTGCTGGGATTAAACGTGTGTGTGTGTTACCATGCCCAGCCAAATCAGACACAGATCTCTGTGAGTTTGAGGCCAGCTTGGTCTACATAGAGCCCCAGGCCAGCCACGGGTACATAGTGAGAGCCCATCACCTAAACAAGAAAGTAGAGCAATTGGTGGGCTGGAGAGATGGTCAGCAGCCAGAGAGACAGACAGACACTTGCTGCTTTTGCAGAGAACTTTGGGACAGAAGGAATGGGTGGCCCCCAGCACCCATCTCAGATGGCTCACAACTATAGCCCCTGTCACAGGGATCTGATCTCTTCTTCTGCCCTCTCTGAGCACCAGGCATTGCACATGGTGCACAGACAGATATTCAGGCAAACACTTATACACATAAAATTCAAAAGAAAGACGGTGGAGCATTGAGGGCTGCAGAGATGGCTTGGTGGTTAAGAACTCTGATTGTTCTTGTGGAGGACCCAGGTTCAGTGCCCAGCAGCCACATAACAGCTCACAGCTATCTGCTCACTCTAATTCCAGGGGACCCAATGCCCCTTTCTGGCCTCTAGGCACCAGGCACACACCTGGTGAACAGGCATACATGCAGCAATCACTCAAACACATAGAATAAAAAGAAGTCTTTAAAAAAGAGAAAGAAGCCGGGCGTGGTGGCGCACGCCTTTAATCCCAGCACTCGGGAGGCAGAGGCAGGCAGATTTCTGAGTTCGAGGCCAGCCTGGTCTACAAAGTGAGTTCCAGGACAGTCAGGGCTATACAGAGAAACCTTGTCTCCAAAAAAAAAAGGGGGGGGGGCTGGAGAGATGGCTCAGTGGTTAAGAGCACCGATTGCTCCTCCGAAAGTCCTGAGTTCAAATCCCAGCAACCACATGGTGGCTCACAACCATCTGCAATGAAATCAGACGCCCTTTTCTGGTGCATCTGAAGACATCTACAGTGTACTTAGATATAATAATAAATAAATCTAAAAAAAGAGAGAGAGAGAAAGAAAAAAGAAAGAAAGGAAGGCAGGAAGGAAGAAAGAAAGAAACTGAGAGTCTAGTAACTATAAAAGGAGAAGGAGGTCCATCCCATAATCAGCCACCAAACCCAGGCACTATTGCACATGCCAGCAAGATTTTGCTGAAAGGACCCTGATATAGCTGTCTCTTGTGAGGCTATGCCAGTGCCTGGCAAATACAGAAGTGGATGCTCACAGTCATCTATAAGATGGAACACAGGGCCCCCAATGGAGGAGCTAGAGAAAGTACCCAAGGAGCTGAAGGGGTCTGCAACCCTATAGGAGGAACAACAATATGAACTAACCAGTACCCCCAGAGCTCGTGTCTCTAGCTGCATATGAATCAGAAGATGGCCTAGTCGGCCATCATTGGGAAGAACCCCTTGGTCTTGCAAACTTTATATGCCCCAGTACAGGGGAATGCCAGAGCCAAGAAGTGGGAGTGGGTAGGTAGGGGAGCAGGGCAGGGGGAGGGTATAGGGGACTTTTGGGATAGCATTTGAAATGTAAATGAAGAAAATATCTAATAAAAAAATTGGAAAAAAAGAAAAAAAGGAGAAGGAGGAGAAGAAGAAGGAAGGAAGAAGAAGAGGAAGAGGAGGAGGAGGAGGAAGAGGAGATTGTTCAGCCTTGGCTGGGGTGTAGCTCAGTGGTAGAGAACTGGTTTAGTATATGGAAAGTCCTGGGTTCAGACCCTAACACTTAAGTTGTTAGGTATGGATAATTTTATATAAATTATGGAGATCATAAAGATGGACAGATCTGTATGGAAGGCTAGCATGCCAAAATATATATGTTCAATGAACTCTGGAATTAAAACTACAAACAGGAAGGCTAGTGCACAAATTGCCCTCGGGAAGACGTCCCAGTTGGGAGTACTTTTTGCGTTTACTTGGACACATGGTGCCCTGTCACTCACACAGTGGAAACAGTTCACACACTGTCTTCCTGTCCTCCTTCCATTCCCACTGAATTCACACTTCTGGCTTCCTAGGATGCTCTCCACCGTCGGACAGGCCTGGGCAGTGTTTGCACCTATCTGGTCCCTTGGAAATGTCACACTGCAGTGTGACCGGCCCTGGCATGCTGGCCTAGAAAGCAACAGGCAAAGGAGTGGACTCAGTATCAGAGCTCAGAGCTTTAAAGGTTGTTCAATACTAACTGTGGGTGGCCCCATCCTATGGGCTGGGGTCCTCAGCTGGGTAACAAGGAAATGAGCTAAGCAGCCTCCTATCTGCAGACACAGTGTGACCAGTTGCCTTGGGCTCCCAGCACCATCGCTCCCCTGCTGTAATGGATTTTAGGGCTCTCAAGCTCTGATCCAAGATAAGCTCTTCCTCCTATAAGTTGCCTTTTTCAGGCATTTGATTAAAGCAACAAAAAAATAAGTAAATATAGACCCTGGCGTGAGAGCAGTCTCAGTAACAGGGAGATGGCCGACCCAGTTCCTGAGCTGATATCTGTTAGCCTCAAGAATAAAGAGCTTGGGGCAGGCATAAGACATGACACATTAGTCAACTGTCACATTCTGCTCAAATCTACTAAGATTAGCCCTACAAACAGAGTAACAACTCCATTTCACAACCAACGGTTGTCTTAAAATGTTCCCCAAAGCCCCTTGTTCTGAAATGGATTTGTCCCCTAACCCTATGACAGGGAGAAAGGAAAACAGCCCCAAAGCACAAAAATATTGTGCACTTAACAGCAAGAGGGACTAAGCCTTTCCAAGAGACATCACTAATGTTTCTCTCCTGGCATAGAAATACCCAGTGTGAGAATGGGAGGCCCAAAGCTCGTGCATAAAGAGACTCTTGTGCTGGGGCAGGGTGGGGGGATTGTTTTGTTTTGGTTTTTTGACACAAAGTTTCTCTATATAGCCCTGGCTGTCCTGGAACTTGCTCTATAGGCCAAGCTAGCTTCAGATTCAGAGATCTGAACTCAGAGATCTGCCTTCCTCTGCCTCCCGAGAGCTGGGATTAAAGTTGTGCAGCACCAGCCAGGTGGATGGAGGGACTCTTAGTTGGGAATTCCAGGACGACCACTTCCTCCCCAGCTGGTCTCTGCTGGATGTTGTAAGTACCTTATTTGATGGTACTCGTGCTTGTAGTTTCAGGGGAGCTGCCCCAGTCGTCTCTGCTGAAGGTTGTAAATGCCTGATTTGATGGGGTTGCTACTTGTCTTAGTTACTGTACTGCTGCTGTGAAGAGGCACCACCACCAAGGCAACTCTCACACAAGAAAGCATTTAACCGGGAGCTTGCTTACCCGCTGGTCCATTATCATCAGTCAGGTTCCATGCTGGCAAGTCTACACGGCATGCTGGAGAAGTAGCTGAGAGCTGACCCACGGGGGGTGGAGGGAGGAGAGAGGGAGAGAGAGAGAGAGAGAGAGAGAGAGAGACTCACTCTGGGCTTGGCATGAGCTTTTCTTTTTTCTTCTTTATATACATATTTTTTTCTTTATTTGCATTTCAAGTGTTTTCCCCTTTCCCAGTTTCCCTTTCAGAAACTCCCTATCCCATCCCCCTTTCCTACCCTGGCATTCCCCCACACTGAGGCATCAAACACCCTCAAGGCCCAAGGGCCGCTCCTCCCACTGATGTCCAACCAGGTCATCCTCTGCCACTTATGCAGCCAGAGCCATGGGCCCCTCCATGTGTACTCTTTGGTTGGTGGTCCATTCCCCGGGAGCTCTGAGGTGGGGGGTCTGGCCGTTTGACACTGTTGTTCCCCCCACGGGGCTGCAAACCCCCTCAGCTGTTTCGGTCCCTTCTCCAGCTCCTTCATTTGGACCCCCAAACTAAGTCCAATGGTTGGCTGTGAGCATTTGCCTCTGTATTTGTCAGGCTCAGGCAGAGCCTCTCAGGAGACAGCCACATCAGGCTCCTGTCAACAAGCACTTGTTGGCATCCACTATAGTGTGTGGGTTTGGTGTCTGTATATGGGATGGATCCCCAGGTGGGACAGTCTCTGAATGGCCTTTCCTTCAGTCTCCACTCCACACTTTGTCTCCATATTTCCTCTTATGAGTATTTTGTTCCCCCTTCTAGGAAGCACTGAAGCATCCACACTTTGGTCTTCCTTCTTCTTGGGCTTCATATGGTCTGTGAATTGAATCTTGGATATTCTGAACTTTTGGGCTAAAATCCACTTATCAGTGATAGCATACTATGTATGTTCTTTTGTGACTGAGTTACCTCACTCAGGATGATATTTTTAAGTTCCATCCATTTGCCTAAGAATTTCATGAAGTCATTGTTCTTAATAGCTGAGTAGTACTCCATTGTGTAAATGTATCACATTTTCTGTATCCATGTTGAAGGACATCTGGGTTCTTTTCAGCTTCTGGCTATTATAAATAAGGCTGCTATGAACATAGTGGAGCATGTGTCCTTATTACAAGTTGGAGCATCTTCTGGGTATATGCCCACGAGTGGTATAGCTGGGTTCTCAGGTAGTACTATGTCCAATTTTCTGAGGAACCGCCAGACTAATTTCCAGAGTGGTTGTACCAGCTTGCAATCCCACCAGCAATGGAGGAGTGTTCCTCTTTCTTTCTCCACATCCTTGCCAGCATTTGCTGTCACCTGAAAATTTCATCTTAGCCATTCTGACTGGTGTAAGGTGGAATCTCAGAGTCATTTTGATTTGCATTTCCCTGATGACTACGGATGTTGAACATTTCTTTAGGTGCCTCTTGGCCATTTGAGTTTTACTCAGTTGAGAATTCTCTGCTTAGCTCTGTTCCCCATTTTTTTTTTGATAGAGTTATTTGGTTCTCTGGAGTTCTTGAGTTCTTTGTATATATTGGATATTAGCCCTCTATCAAATGTAGGATTGGTAAAGATCTTTTCCCAAGAAATGGGCTTTGAAACCTCAAAGTCAGTCACACACTTCCTTCAACAAGGCCACACCTACTCCCAGGCCACACCTCATAATCCTTTTAATCCTTTCAAACAGTGTCACTACCTCATAACTAAGCATCCAAATACATGAGCCTGTGGGGGCCATTCTTATTCAAACCACCACACTGCCTGTCACCTGTTTCTATCTACACTGCCTGTCACCTGTTTCTATCTACACTGCCTGTTACCTGTTTCTATCTACACTGCCTGTTACCTGTTTCTATCTACACTGTCTGTCACTTGTTTCTATCTACCACCTGTGACTATTTATCTTTTATCTTTTACTTTGCTTACCGAATGCATAATGAGCACACCCATTTGAAACCGAAATGACAGCTAGCACAGATCATTCTCTGACTGTACAGAGCAAAAGGTAGGGACAGAGACCACCTATCCAAGGACGGGCTCACTAGTGTCTCTAGAGCTGAAACTGCTACTGTGCAGTGGAGTCCACTTCTGCATATCTGAAATCATGCTACCATGAGCAGGACCAGGCTGCTATTTGACGGGAGTTATTTACACGGAATTCTTTTCTGCACTGAGGGGCAGGGATTTACCTTTCCTGGGATAAATACACTGGAGTAGAATACAAAGTCTTTCTCCATTGGGCTTCTCATAGCACCACCAGCAAGGAAGTAAACCAATACACCTTACACCATCTTAGCAATCACACAACACTGTTTTACCCCAAGGACTCAATTCACAGTCTCAGAGAGGGCCAATGATGGTTCTAGGGTTTGCTGTTCTATCATCTGCATAGGGTAGAATAATCTGATGAATAGCCATATGTAGCATCCTAGTAGATGATATCTTATGACTTAGGACACTGTCCTGTGCGGTGAGGCATATGAACTCAACCCTGGCACCAAGGTGTGGGTATGGAGGTAAGACTCTTTTTTTGTTTTGTTTTGTTTTTCGAGACAGGGTTTCTCTGTATAGCCCTGGCTGTCCTGGAACTCACTCTGTAGACCAGGCTGGCCTCGAACTCAGAAATCCACCTGCCTCTGCCTCCCGAGTGCTGGGATTAAAGGCGTGCAACACCACGCCCGGGGGGTGGGGGTAAGACTCTTAACTACCACCAAGTGCTGAGGCTCATACCCAGAACCTTGTCCATGCTGGGTAAGTTCTTTGCCACTGGCCACACCTATGGCCCATTCCCTTCTTTAGTAAATCAATCAATTCTATTGATCAATCCATTTGTTATGGGGGGGGGAAACAATTAATCAGAAGATAAAGTACAAGAACTAGGTCTCTCCTTTCACCATGAAGGTCCCAGAGATAAAACTCAGTTTATCCAGCTTAGCCATAAGCATTGTCCCCCACTGAGCCATCTTGCCAGGCACCCCCAATTTTCTTGAAAGAGTACTGTTTCCCACCTCAACATCTGCTGTTTTAGAGATTTTGATGGCTAAGAGATCAAAGGCTCAAAATGGAGACACTCACTCAGCAGCTGTGCTGAGCAGAATTTAGCTTGCCAAGTGGCCACTGTGTGTTGTCTGGGTGAACGGGCCAAGGGCAGGAGAGCCTGCCATTGTATAGAATGACTGACTTAGACTTGAGCTGCCTGGTTGGGTACCCAGAAGCCACCTGTGGCTATTTGATTTAAAAAGTCATTAAAAGTAGGTCAAGTTACTTCCCTAGTCACATTGGCCACATATCCAGCAGGCAGTCACTCACATGTGTTGGCTCCCAGCTACCATACCAAGCAGGGCGAACTCAGGCATGTCCCAAGTGCAAAAAACACTATAGGATGGCACTGACCTACACTTTAAAACGTAATGTCGAATTCACAATAGAAGCCTCTGCCCTGCCTGCTAGCCCCACTAGTCCTGAGCCATCTTGATTGATTTGGACTTAAACATAGGTATGCAATGGCCAGCATGGAATGAAGCAAAGATACAGCAAGCAGCTTAGGAGATGCCCTGGTCCCTGAGCTGAGTAGCTGAGGACCAAAGTTGAGTGAATGAATGCAGGCTACATCTCAGCCCAGACAGCTATACTCTGTCTGTATTTTCTCCCCTACTGTGCTACACCCACATTTACATATTTTTAATGAGTTTCTCTATTCCTCCCCATTATTCTACTGTGGTATATATTGTTGGCAGAATATTGAACCCTTGGGAGTGGCCCAGAGCTGCTGAGGAAAAAGGTGAAGGTATTTTATCTTATTAGACCACAGCTGCACTCGAGCTCCTGGCCCCAAGCTTGGTACCAGGCTGACCCGAGGGAGGGCACAGAGGGTGATTTTGGCTGCTCTATTCTCAGGCATCTTCCAGAGATGGAGTTGGTGCTGCTGTTCAATAACAAAGCCTCTGGCTGGAAAGGAAGAAGAGAGGCTAAAAAGGACCAGATCACGTGATGATTTGCAGAGGACATGCCTGTCTTCCTAGAAATTTCCCAAGACTCAACAGAAAAACTGAAAACATTAAATAGGGTGGCGGTGCACAAACCTGCTTCTCCATTTACAGGTTTACTTTGAAAGGAAAAAAAGAAAATAACCCTGTTAACAATGTGGGGGATGTGGGGGAGGGGAGCAGAGCTTGACTGTCAGCCCTTCCTGCCTTGGAAGTGCTGGGGGCCTGAGGTGGGGGGACTTGTGGCTCCCAGGCAGACTCCTGCCCTCTGGAGGAGGCTGTGAGCCTTACCTGTTCTCTGACTATCAAGTGAGGAGGCCCAGGCAGCAGGACACAGTTGGAGAGACAAGGGTTTCTTGTGGGACACAGATCAGCAGCAGATCCAAGATTTATGACGCTCTAAGCTTATACCATTTGGAAACCTTCCTCAAAGAAAATCATAAAAATTATCAATGGAAATACTTCTAAAGAGATAAGAAACCTAGGTGCCTTTCAAATTGGAGTTTCTGACACACTGTGACTAATAATTTACAAGCAGGGACTGCTGACCCTGATAAACTCAAATGAGCATACTTTGATTCATTGCTTAACACACCCAGCCAGATGGGCAGACCTAGTGTGATACCACTGAGTTATGGTCCCAGCCTGGCCTAGGCTGGCCTTGAACTTATGCTCTTCCTGTCTCAGCCTCCCAGTACTGGACCTCCTGGCATGCATCGCTACAAGCTCATGATACTTTTACAATGATAACACCCCCCCTCATTTCTCACTATGCCATCTCATTATCTGACACAACTTTTTGGACTGATGTGTCCTGTAGAGAAGCTATAGAAAGGCAAGTTAAGGCGTCCCTTGGTATAGCTGCATTAGCCCTTGGTTATTTTTATAAATGGTGATTTAGTAAGAATTCTTTTGTCTTTATGACTAATTGGTAAGGCCATAAACATCTTTAGGATTATCAAGTTAGGACGACCTCTCATCAAGTCTCTTGTATAAGTGAACTATAAGACTTGAGAGCGTTTCAAGTTTTCATTTGCAAAGGATCTATCTTAAATACCCTAAATTGATAGCGCTCGTTAACCAGGGCAATTCAGACGCATTCTTAAATTGCTACTACATTGCTCTGAACCACATAATTGTGTAATAAAATCCCTCTTATGTTACACACACTGTACGTATTGACGGGTGCACGTGGGAGTCTCACCACGAGGGCACTTCTTTCTCTGAGCAATCTTGCTGTGCTGGTGGCAATTTTTGTGTGCCATTTACTCTGAAACTGCCAGACCTCATCAGGACAAGACGCATCACTGACCCTAAGAAATGGCTCCATACATTGAGATGCATAAAGCGTCCAACTTCAAACACACAAAAGCACTTGCCAGTTTATAAGAGGGCTCTAATATCCTAGCCCAAGACCTGGAACACTGATAGACTTTCACGGGGATGAATCCCATTACAAAGAACCAAATGTATGATGCATTTATAACTGCCTGGACTGTATTGCTACGTGTGTTGTTGACAGGCGGGAGCTCCTATTTTGACAGGTCATTCGTGAGAAGAGAATCTTGTGGAGGAATTTTTCATAGGCTAGCTTCTGGCTCTGTGCTTTTCAAGCCTGGTTTCTCCTCCACAGCTGCCAGTGCTGGGCATTGCCATAGATATATTTTACTGTGGTCTCTGGCCTGCACCATTACACTGTGGTGTGGTGGATACTGGTAGATGGGATATACTAGGGACAATTCCCAAACCAGAATGGCCAACAATATTTTAAATATATGGCTGCAATGGAGATGGCTCAGTCAGTAAAGCACTTGCTATAGAAGTTTGAGGACCTGAGTTCAAATCCCCAGAGTCCATATAAAGTTGGATGCAGAGTCCCAGTATTCCTATGGTAAGGTGGGACAGGAGATAGGAGAGTCTCTGGAAGCTTATGGGCCAGCTAGCCTGGTCCACACAGTGGTGGTAAACACAAAAAGACCCTATCTTAAACAAGGTCATAGGCCAAGACCCACACCTGAGGTGGTCTTCTAGCCACCACATGGGCATGCACACTGTGGTGGTTTGAATAGGAATGTCCCCCATAGTCTCATGTGTTTGAATGTTTGGCCCATAGCAAGTGGCACAATTTGAGGAGATGTGGCCTTGTTGGAGTAGGTGTGGCCTTGCTAGAGGAAGTGTATCACTGTGGGAGTGGGCTTTGAGGTTTTAGAAGTTCGTTCCAGTTTACTTCCTACTGCCTACAGATCAAGATGTAGAACTCTCAGCTCCTTCTCCAGCATCATGTCTGCCTGTATGCCTGTCTGCCTATATGCCTGCCTGTCTGTCTGTCTGTCCATCACACCTACTGCCTACACCCACAGGAAAAGTGACAAGGCTCTTGTGGATATTAGTTTGGCTACAGGCCTGCATAGAGTCCACACCATTTGTCATGGAAAGCTGACTGGCACAGAGACTGTGGGATCTCAGAGAACCAACTGCCCAGACCCTTCCCTGCACAGATAGGAAACCGTGAACAAACACCCAGAGAACAGAAGATGAGACCCATAGTAAGCTTTCTCTCATCTTCCTTTCTCTCTTTCGCCACTGCAAACTAGGCTTTGCACCCAGCTTTTAAGTAACCCATCTTGCAATAGTCCAGCCAAGCAAGTCAGCTGCAATCTTCCTGCACTGAGTCCTCTTCTGGGAGACTGTCCAACCAGAGCCTTGCTGACAGGGGAATGAGTTACATCCCTGGCCCCAGGGCTGGAGTCAGTGGCAAGCCTGGGCAACAGCAGAAAAGCCCAGCTCTGCCAGTGCAGCAGAGCCTGCTGGGAGAGGGCCAGATGCACAGATTAGAACCCAGAGCACCAAGGGAAGCCACTGTCCTTCCACCCCATGAGCCCTAACAGATACTACACTCCGGATATCTTTTTCTTCTTCTTTTTTTTTTCCTCTTTTCTTTCTTTCTTTTTAAATTTTATTTTATTAGATATTTTCTTTATTTACATTTCAAATGCTATCCTGAAAGTCCCCTATACCCTCCCCCTGCCCTGCTCCCCTACCCACCCACTCCCACTTCTTGGCCCTGGCATTCCCCTGTACTGGGGTATATAAAGTTTGTAAGACCAAGGGGTCTCTCTTCCCAATGATGGCTAACTAGGCCATCTTCTGCTACATATGCAGCTAGAGACACGAACTCTGGGGGTACTGGTTAGTTCATATTGTTGTTCCAATGAATTTATGAAATTCTTGGGCAAATGGATGTATCTAGAGGATATCATCCTTAGTGAGGTAATCCGGATATCTTCTAACTCATTCTTGCATTAACATGTTTATTGAACCGGCTTTTGTCCTGTGCAATCTGGATATTGTAGAATAATTCTTAAAGCTATTCATATGGTTCACATATCAAAACAAAATGTTTCACAGCACACCTGCCCCATGCCCCTGTCCCTGATTCCTCAGCAGAAAACCACCTTTGTTCAGGTCTTGTGTATTTTCCAGCTTTATTTGAGTCATATATAAATAAATATATAACCTTATTCTTCGCTGTTTTCTAGGGTGTGTGGGTGTTTTGCCTATATGTTTGTCTGTGTACCATGTGCATGCAGTGTCTGTGGAGGCCAGAGAGGGCTTTGGATTCTCTGGAACTGGGGTTGCAGACAGTTGTTAGCAGCCATGAGATGCTAAGAACCCAGCCCAGGTCCTCTGAAAGAGCAGCCAGCGCTCTTAACCTCTGAACTACCTCTTCATCCCCATCTTTCCTCCTTTTCATCCACCAAGAACTTCCTTGCAAAGCCATTTAACCAAACTGGAGATCTTCCAGAACATGACAGGAAGCATTTTTAAATTCCATGTCCATCATGATGTCCTGGGTTCTCTATTATTGAGAGTCCATAGGCTGAAGAGCCAGAATTTCTTAGGAAATATCAGTTTTTCCTCATTCCCAGAAGTCTTCACTTCTGCTGAACAACAGTGCTCAGAGGTGAGAAGTCTAGTCGTCTTGTGAGCACAGCCAGATTCTTCTGGGGCTGAGAGGAGAGAGAGAGTGAGGTGGCTGTGATCCTGTGTACACAGGGCAAAGGTCAGGCATGGGAGTACCCATGATCCCAGTACCTGGGAGGCAGAAACAGGATAGCAAGGCAGTGGCCCACCTTCCCTGGAGCAAGCCCCTCACATACATTTAGTTAGGCGGATGCCCCTTGAGCTTAAAGCCTTGAAGAAAGGGGAGGGCCTACTTTGTATAAACCCCAAGTGTATGTGTGGGAGTCTGTTTCTTGAGAACCCTGGGGTCAATGGCCGATACCTTGGGAGCTAGTGTGGGAGTCGAGCAGAGCCCGTGAGGCTGGGTCACCTGTGCAAGATAGAAGCACAGCTGCATCACACATTTGTTTTGTGGGCATCGTGCTGGGCATTGGGCCCAGGGCCTTCTATATGAAGGTATGGCCTCCCACTGAATGCTAGCACCAGTCAAGATGGTTCTAGACCCTGCAAGAACACAGAACAGATAGGCTTCCACTAGTGTCTGTATGAGCCAGAGCTATGGACCTAGGCTTGGCTGTCTAGAGCCCACTATCATCACCCTCCAGGACATGCTGGTCTCTACCCAGGCTTCCCAGGCAGCTCAGCTTGGTAACGGGCTTTTCATTGTCAGGAGGCTGTGTCCTGCTCCTTTGAGCCTCTCTGAGAGCCATATTTTAACTTCTATGGGATTTGGAGGAGGGGTAGGGTTGGTGGTTTGATTGAGAATGCATACACATATTATTTGGAAGGTCAGATCAAGGATTTGTTTTCAGTATGAGGGGCTGAACCCAGAGTATCATGCACAGGAGGCAGGTGTCATACCAGCCCCAGCCCTTCACTGCCTAAGTTCCTTGTGAAACTTTATACTCAACTGTAAGTATTTTTTCAATCTTGTCTGTGTGTGCATGTACATGTGTGTTGTGGGTACACTCACCTGCGTGTGCATGTGTCAGAGATCAGACTTTAGATACCTTCCTCTATTATATTCAACGTTATTTTCTGAGGCAGTATCTCACACTGAACTTGGAGCCAATTATTCTGTCTGACTAGCTAGCCAGAAAGCCCACGAAATCAGCATGCCTGAGCCCTATAACATCTGGGTTAAAATACATATACTTCAATGCCTGGGCTAGTTTTACCTGGGTGCTGGGGATCTGAACTTGGGTCCTCATGCTTGCTTAAGCAAGTACCTTACCACTGAGCCATCTTCCCAGTTCAAACTGGGAAACTGCTATCTTTAAAACATCTTTATTGCTTTGTCTTTCTGTCTTAGTGTGTATATATGTGCAAGCTCACGCATGTGAGGATCAAAGAACAACTTGGAGAGTCAGTTCTCTCCCTCCATACTGTGAGTCACAGGAATTGAACTCATATCATCAGGCGTGGTGTCTGAGCCATCTCACCCACTCAAACCTATTAGCTAATATATAAAAACTATACGTGAACACCAGGCAGTGGTGGTGCACACCTTTAGTCCCAGCACTTGGGAAGCAGAGGCAGGCGAATCTTCAAATTCGAGGCTTGCCTGGTCTACAGATGAGTTCCAGGGCATCTAGAGCTACACAGAGAAATCGTGCTTTGAAAAACAAAAACAAAGACAGTTATAACTAATTTACTCAGTTATTACTAGTTAATTCAGGTTAAATTTATGTCCTCAGAGATTTATAACTTACTTACGTTGAGAGCTTAAAAGCGTTTTTTGGAGTATCTGTTGTGTGCCAGGCATTCTGTTGGTACTTTGTTGCCTCTTTTTCTTCTCAGCACTGTCATTCAAGTTATTTACTCTCATCTCCCAGGTGAGAAAAGTGAGCTCTAGAGAGATTATGTAATGGCATAAGGTCACACAGTAAGTATAGAGCCACCTTTTGATTCCAGGAAAACCTGATGCCAAGGTCAGGGTACTTTCATAGATGACACAGATGTCTTTCAGCTCCAACGGAACCAAGGGTCAGATTTCCCAGTGGTACTGTGCCTTAACTCCCTGTCACTTTCAGTGCAACAAAGCCAGACCTGGAGAGTAGAAGAGAGCCTGCACAGATTGAGTGGTGGGGTATAATGTCTGTTTTCACGTGTAGATATGGGCACAGTAAGCAGGGTACAGCTTGGCAGAGAGAGATGCTTGAAAACAGCCTTCTTCCAGAGGTGCTCACAGAGAGGGGTAACTGGTTTGATGGAGGGATGCATGAGGGGGCGGGGTCCCTAGGATCCTCAAGAAGTGAACCTAGCTGGGTGTGGTGGATCACGCCTTTAATCCCAGCACTCGGGAGGCAGAGGCAGGCGGATTTCTGAGTTCGAGGCCAGCCTGGTCTACAGAGTGAGTTCTAGGACAGCCAGGGCTACACAGAGAAACCCTGTCTCAAAAAACCAAAAGAAGAAGAAGAAGAAGAAGAGGAAGAAGAAGAAGAAGAAGAAGAAGAAGAAGAAGAAGAAGAAGAAGAAGAAGAAGAAGAAGAAGAAGAAGAAGAAGAAGAAGAAGAAGTGAACCTAACCCAGCTTGAGTAAGGAGACCAGGATGCTTCCTGGAGATGCAGAAGGAAAGTCACGAGCAGGCTTACCAAGCTGTTCTAGATTCATTGTTGTTGCTGTGAGAGATACTCTGACCAAAAGCAACTTTATGGGTGAAAGGAGTTTATTTGGTATGCACTTCCAGGTTACAGTTCATTGCTGAGGTTACTCCCAAGTTATACCCCATCATTAAGGTCACTCACAGGTTACAGTCCATCCTTGATGTCACTCTCGGGTTACAGTCCGTCATTGAGGTCACCCCCAGGTTTACAATCCATCACTGAGATCACTCGAAGGTTTACAGTCCATCACTAGGGCACCTCTGGGTTATACTCCGTCTCTGAGGGCAAGTCAAGGCAAGAACTTAAAGCACATCCATAGATGAGAGCAGAGAGAGACAAGGGGACCCTTGCATGCTTCATCATCCCCTGCTTAGCTAGCTCTCCCCACAAAGCTCAGGGCTTAGCCCATGATATGGTGCTGCCTGACCTCAGACTGGTCTTCCTACCTAAGTTAAAAATTAAGATAGTCCCCCTCACATACGCCCACAGGCCAGCCTGATCTAGGTAAATTCCCATTAAAACCCTCTTACTGGTTGATTCCAGGTTGTGTCAAGTTGACAGTTAAAACTTACTAGCCCAAGAGTGAGTCCTGTCCAAAGGCTGGAGGTGAGGGAAGATGAGACCGTTCTGGGGAACTGGAGGGAGTACACATGGCCAGAGACTTGGGCAGGCACTCATTAAAACATGGGAGAGAAGGGGACCCTTGTATGCTGTTGGTAGGGATGTAAGCATATATGGTTGAAGAGAATAGGGAGTTCTTCAAAACACAAAAATCACAATTGCCATATGACCTAGCAACTCCAGTTCTATGTGTTTACCCATAGAGTTGAAATCAGTGTGTCAGAGAGACATATTCAATCCTGTGTCCCCTGTAGCAGTCTTCATAATAGTCATCACTAGGAAGTTGGGATTGTAGAGATGGCTCAGGGGTTAGAAACACAAGTGTTGGGAGCACAAAGGTTCTTGTGCTCACAAATCACTGGGGGAATCAGGAATGTTTTTCATGCAAGGTTGTCTCCTCAAAGGAGGAACTGAGTACCTGTTTTCCACCCAGAAGGCTGGGAGTAGATGTTATTAATGACCTGGTGACCTTTGTTATCTGTAGGGTCAGACCTCACCCAAATCCCCCAGAATGTTTATCCCAGACCCTCTTTCCCAGATCTTTATCTTTAGCCCTCAGTCAATAAACCTATCCTTAGGAGAGAAGTCACAAGTACTTTATAGCCTAATGACCTCCATGCTATCTTGGCCAGAGACCACACCAGATCCTAGGTCCATTAGTTATTGCCTAGAAACCATCTTCATATCACATATACTTTTCAAAGAAGTTTCTATGAAGTATGCCAAAAGCTTTATTCTGTATGTAGAACAGGAATTGAGGGACCCTAAGGGCTTTTCCAGTACCACACCCTCCTTACCACTTGGCTAGGCCAAGTTCCATTCTCCACCCACAGGAACATTCTTGAGTAAAAACTTCTCAGAATGTCCCGACAGTTACCTGACCCTCTAGAAAGTCCCAGGTAGAGTTCAAATGCGTGTCATGCCTGCTAGCCAATAGATTTAAAGGTCAATATGCTTAGTCAATACGTTTGAACTTTAACCTTGCTGATGTAACGTGTAACAAACCTGCGTGTAATAGCCATTCGGGGTCGCCTTCTCCTCACTCACCTTGGGGACTAATTGAGGGGTGACCCAAGTCACCAGAAAATAAACCTCTTGCTTTTGCATGGTCTGTGTCTAGGTGTCTCGCTCAGGGGTGGCTCGAAGGAAGTGCCACTGACCGAGGGTCGGAGTCTTACAGAATGACTGTTGTCTGGGAACTTTTTTTCCAAATTGTTCTGTGCTAAATATGCTTACAATAAACTGCCTGCCGTCAGACTCTCTAGAGGTTTGATCTAGTCTAAGTCGAGCTGAACTGAATATTCTTTCTTGCCTCTTTGTGGTTTGTTTCCCTGCTGCTTCCATGGACCTCCCCAATACACACACACACACACACACACACACACACACACACACACCAGCTGCTTTTTCAGAAGACACTAGTTTAATTCCCAGCAACCACATGGCAGCTTATATGTCTGTAAGTCCAGCTTACAACTGTCTCTAATTCTGGGGAATTCCAATACCCTTTTTCAGGCCTCTGGGTGATATATCTATATCTATATCTATATCTATATCTATATCTGGTTATAGACTTATGTATATGCAAAGCAGCATTTATTTATCATAAATAAATAAATAAACCTGAGAGCCCACTAATAGGAATGGGTAAAGAAACATGGTCCATATATACAATTGAAAAGAACTAGAGAATCATTGATAAGCAAAATAACTCAATCACAGAAGATAAATAGCATAGCTGTTATTTGTGGGTGGAAGCTAAAACAGAACCATGGAGCTAGAGAATAGGATGGTGGTTACTAAGGTTTGGGAGGAGAAGGAGATGACAACCAGAAGTTACAGGGGAGTCAATTTATTCTAAAAATAAATAGCATGTGTGCTAAGGGCTAAGGACAGAGCTCAGTGGCAGAGTGCTTGGCTAGCATGCATGTGGCTAGCAGCTTTCTGTCCACTCCACTAAAGAGACTACGTAATGTGGGCAGGAGGGGATGTCTTCTACAGAGCAAATTGTGGAGTGTGTGTGTGTGTGTGTGTGTGTGTGTGTGTGTGTGTGTGTGATTAAGACTGAGTAATTAGAAGGAATCCAGCAAAGAACTGGCAAAGAGAAAGAAAATTTAAGAACAGTATAAAAACTTTTTTTTTTTAAGATTTATTTATTTATTATATGTAAGTACACTGTAGCTGTCTTCAGACACTCCAGAAGAGGGTGCCAGATCTCATTACAGATGGTTGTGAGCCACCATGTGGTTGCTGGGATTTGAACTCTGGACCTTTGGAAGAGCAGTCGGGTGCTCTTACCCACTGAGCCATCTCACCAGCCCTATAAAAACTTTTAAAATCAGTAAAATTTAGCCAATGGCTCTGAATATTCTGTCTATACACAAAAGCAACAGCATTTCTATTAACCAGATGGCTTTTTGTTACTGTAATGGTCTCAGCTTTAGAATTTACTTTAAAATTATATCTAGGAATAAGTCTAATGGAAATTGTATAAGTGTATACATTTCATTACTGAGAGACATTTTAAAAGACCTACCTTTAGAAGGGTATACAATGTTCATGGTTGGAGGACACAGAATGTTCATAGCATCATTACTCCAATTAGTCTAAAACCCAGACACAACCCCACAGATCCCCATCAATAGCATCCGATGTGATGTAATCATACAACTGGATGTGAACATTCACAAGAACAAGCATACCGCTGCTCCATGCAGAGTGTAAAGGGATCACACTAACAGAGTGAAACACAACAGAAGCTAAACACAGAGAGGAGCAGGTATATGGCTCATTACTGATTTCATTTCTAGAGTCGGAAGCTGAGTCTGGGAGATGGCACTGACCACACAAGGACCCATGTAAAAAGCTGGGTACAGTGGCATGCACTTGTGATGTCTGCAGTGGAGAGATGGAGACCAGGGGGTCTCTGAGGCTGGCCCATCAGCTTCTCTACTGAACAGTTCAGTGAGAGACTGCTGGTGAAGTTCCATTGCTGGAGGGGACATACCTTTCCTCCTGATGTTCCAGAAACAAAGAGTTCCAAGCCCGCCAGAATTCACTCTAGGGAACCAATGAGTTTATTAGGCATGTTTACAGAGCAAAAGATGGCCTTAAAGCAACCATAGGCAAAAGCCCTGGGGATGACTCCCCTATGGCCCCATAGATGAACCCCCTTCCTCTAGCCTTTCCCTGCCTGTATACTCTAGTTTCTACTGGAAGCCACACATAGTTAGGGCAGAATTGCATATAACTGGTTAGGAGCAGTGTTTGTTTGGTTTTAGTTTTGTTTTCTATTTTCTTTTGAGAGGGGGGTGAAAATTGGATATGAAGGGGCAGGAAGATGAGTGGGATTTGGGGTGCATGATGCGAAATAACAACGAATCAGTAAAAAGTGAAAAGAAAGGAAGCTGTGAACTTCCAGTTAGTCTAGTTTTCTGAATGCATGTTTTAAGTGTAGTAAATTTTTCTGCTGAATAATTTGTAAGTGAAACGTTCTGATATAAAAACTTCTCAAGCTCAGTGTCCCTGTTGAATTCCAGGTCACAGGTGACCCCTACTCAGAGGCACTGAGAACTTTTATATATTTAGTTCTCTTTAATTAAATGGTTCTCTGTGAAATATGTAGTGTTCTTGTCACTATAACCCCTTTTCTTTTGGGGATACTGGAGGTTAAACTCGGGGTCTCCAGTGAACTGCAGCTATATCCATTGTCCTTTTGCTATTTATTTTGAGATTGGCCTTACTCAGCTGCCCAGCCTGGCAGGGAACTTTCGACTCCCCCATGGGTTCTTGGAATTATGTGTCTGCAGCACCATGCCTGGCTCTCCTGATTTTTTTTTTTTTATGCCTGTTCGTGTACATGCACATGGGTGCTGGGTGGTTGTATGTAAACTTGACACAAGCTATAATCATTTAGGAACAGGGGGACCTCAATTGAGAAAATGCCACCAGGAGATTGACCTGTGGGCAAGCCTGTGGTGCAGTTTCTTGATTTATGATTGATGTGGGTAGACCCAGCTCATTCTTGGCAGTGCCATCCCTGGGCTGGTGGTCCCGGATACTGTAAGAAAGTGTTGAGCAAGCCAGGGGAGGAAGCAAGCCAGTAAGCAGCACTCCTCCATGGCCTCTGCATCAACTCCTGCCTCAAGTTACTGCCTGAATTCCCACAGTGATAACATGTGACCTGAGGGTTGTAAACTGAAATAAGCCCTTTCCTCCTGTGGTGGTTTGAGTAAGTTTGGCCCAAGGAGTAGCTTTATTAGGAGGTATGTCCTTGTTGGAGTGGGTGTGGCCTTGTTGGAGGAAGCGTGTCACTGTGGGGGGCTTTGAGACCCTCCTCCTAGCTGCCTGAGAGATTCAGTCTTCTGGTTGCCTTGGGAACAAGATGTAAAACTTTCAGTTCCTTCTCCAGAGCCATGCCTGCCTGGACTCTGCCATGCTTCCTGCTTTGATAATAATGGACTGAGCCTCTGAACCTGACCTGAAAGCCAGCCTGGTTTAAATGTTGTCCTTTATAAGAGTTGTCCCGGTGGTGGTGTCTCTTCACAGCAATGGAAACCTTAACTAAGATACCTCCCCAAGTTGTTTATGGCCATGATGTTTTATCAAAACTATAGAAAACTAAGGCCATGTGTGCACATACGAGAGCCCAAGTGTGTGTGTGTGCGCCATCAGAGGCCCGAAGTCAACAAGGGGCTTGTTCCTCAATCACTCTCCACCTTAATTTTTGAGGCAGACTCTCAGTGAACCTGGAACTCACCAATTCTGTTAGACTGGCTAGCCAGCAAGCCTCCTGTCTCCTGACACCCAGTTCTGGGCTTACAGGTTCTGCCCGATACTCCTGGCCTTTTCACATGGGTTTTGGGATGAAATTCAGCTCTTCACGCTTGCACATTAAACACTTTACCCACTGAGCAGTCTCCCTAGTCACTATCATTCCCGTTTTGAAGAAAATGTTTGCAAATGATATTACTCATTTTGCAGATGAGGAAATGGGGGTCCAGGAACTTGAGTACGACTTAGCTAACGTCACAACACAGTTTGCTGAGGAACCAGAACCTAGAGTCATGTTTCAGCAGGTTGATGTGATCGCATGTTCTTTGCCACCCCACTGAGTCATGCTCAGTGCTGTTGCTGCTTCTCCGTTCCACTCGTTTCTCAGTTCCTGGAAAAGTGCTTCTCCAGCAGCACAGTCATTCCACACTCGGGCGCATCTGCACCATGTTTGATGGCACAAAAGACACTAACAGCTCCTATTGTGTTTAGCACTTGCCAATAATGCACAAAAATTTCAAGAACTTGGGATACTGAACTAGGAAAATAGCTGAATAAAGAGGCTTTTGTTTAGCCCAGAAGGATCGGAGTAGTGACGGACAGCACAATAGGCATTTCCACTGCCAAGACATAAGTGAAATGATTTTCTGCATCTTAAACCCAAATCCACTAGGGCTTTTTAATTGGCAAAGAATAATGCATTATGCAAATGGCAGATATTACCCCTAACACCTCTTCATATCTTTTTCCTCCCTAAATTGGTAGTTTCTCAGTTAATTATGCATAAAACTGGGAATGATCCGTGTATTTTCAGCTATCATTTTTAGGAACTAGACCAAGTTTTTAGCAACAGTGATCACTGATTGGAGCTTTTTCTGCATTCTCGAATTTTTCTGTAATGAATATGTTTAAATTAGGCAAAAATGTGAAATCAGTTGAGTATACAATTTTCTCTGCCTGGACAAAGGACTTGGGAAGTGACCTGCCCCAAAAATTACCCCCAGAAAGAAACTCCAGCCAAGTGGACTGAGGACTCCCAGAAGCCAACGCAGTCCTCCATCAAGTCCCAGGGTAGTGGAGAGCAATTGCCTACCAGGTATGTCCAGTGTGGGGCTGGGGAGAGCCGTGAATGCAGCCCAGAACAAACTGAACAAACTCATTAAACATTACCTATTAAAAACACTTGTAAGGCCATGCTCTCGCCAACTCTGTAGGAAGTTCATTACAAGTTCCTTCCTGTAGGCAGGATCATAATAAAGGCCAGAAGCCCTGGCACACACCTTTGAAAAAAACAACAAAACAAAACAAAAAACACTTGTAAATGGATTGTTGTCTAGTGCTCGGAGGAATTTTGCAACATTGTATCAACTGTCAGACTCACATGGTGGAAGGAAAGAACTGACTCTAGCTGGCTGTCTCCTCTCTCTCTCTCTCTCTCTCTCTCTCTCTCACACACACACACACACACACACACACACATACACACACTAAATACAAGGTTAAAAACGTTTCCCTCAGCCCATTATTTGCCACTTAATAAAATTAGAGGGCAAGCCATTAGTTATCACCCATTTTTCATATAATTATATAACTACAACAATATTAGACTATGTAAAAGGTAAAAGACTGAAAAGCGTTAGTGGATGTTTTGTTTTCTGAGTGTAGATGATTTGTTTTTACTTCTACGTTTTGGGATTTTCCAATGTCAATCATCACACCTTGGTTATAAATGAACAATCAGACTCTGGCTGCCTTGGGCGGAGGGTTGATGGTGAGTCCCCTAGGCAGTCTCCGCAGTTTGCAGAGTATTGGAAGCTAAAAGAAGTTCAGCTGGAAAGGATAGGCAAGATCTGAGCTCAGGGGCAAGCTGGTTAGGAGACTGTCAGGGGAGCTGGCCCCCAGCTGCAGTTGGGTCTCTCAAGCCCACACTGCCAATAAACATTTGCTGCCCTTCTGTCTTTTTGTCACTTCAAGTCAGCATTCTGGGCGGGGTCACCTGACTCAGCACTCCTGAGTGTTCTGGTGGTAAAACTGGTGCTTTTGTGTGGGTTTCCCCAAATGTACAGTGAAAGTCCTGGGGAACAGAAAGGCTGTCCCAGTGTGGGGAGGCTTCCAGGGCATTTCATACACGTGCCTTTGTGTAATGCAGACTCCACAGCTGGTCTAAAAACCAATAATCCTTGCAAGCAAAGACGGCTTTTTTGATGGAGAGGGGGACCTCACTTTCTGGGGCGGGGGCGGGGGCGGGGGCGGGGGGGGAGAAGAATTTTATCTCACACACTGGCGAGTCAAGGATGCTGTTCACTGGGGCAACATATAAGTCGATAAAATAAGTGACCTACGCCCACTCTCTTCTCTCAAGTTGGGGCTGGGGTTGCAGACTGTAGGGGAAGTGAGAGACTCCATTTGAGAAGTACTGAGTTGCTCCAGGGCCAAGTTGCTCCTCCACACTGTCCCTGTTTTGTATCCAGCAGCCTGCTCACTCTTCCCGATTGCAATTAAATCAATAATTAGGGTGGAATCTCTGCTTTGGATGGCAAACTGGGGTGGAGGGGCATAGCTGAGGCCTAACCACCTCATGGCTATGTAGCCCCAACACCTGGCTCAGCAGCATAGATAACCGGCACATATGATGAGTAAGCCAACTAATTCACTGAGAGCAACGCAGTGACCAGTTACTACAGGGACAGGGGATGACATGAAGGAGCCCCTGTGTGACAGTGCTAGTTCTGGAGAGCCCACACTTTGGTCACAGCCACATCCAGAGCACTGTGGGGAAGGTGAGTTGAGAAAGCCAAGATTTAAGCCTGAACTTTGGGAAAGGGCTGTGAGGAAGAGAGGTCCTGGAGAAGCAATCACAGAACTAAGAAATGATGTGTTTATAGAGGGGAGGAGAGAGCTTTGGAAACAGAGAAGTCAATGGCGTCCAGTGCGCCAGGGCTTGTAAGATAATGAAGGCTGCTGCTCATGAAGCATGTGTGTACCAGGAACTCACCAGCTTAATGCTTACAGCGTCAGTGAGCACAGCATCATCACCATCAGCACCAGCAACATCAACCCCAGGCCTTCCCTAACAGCACAGAGAGGCCATGGTGCTTCGTGAAGGGTGGTATTGTGAACCTGGGCTCTGTGGTGAGTGGGGTGTGGGTTCTCCACCAGGACATGTCCTCCTGAATACATTTGTGGCTAGCACATGTAAGGAGCCGCCTTCACATTTGCCATTACAAGATGGCGCTGATGGCACTGACACCCGTGTTCTAAGTAGTAAACAAGCAAGCTGCGCATGTGCCGGGGTAGCTTTCCACGCCATGTGCTCTGCCTTTCCCGTGACGACAACTCCAGCTGATGGGCTGCAGCCAATCAGGGAGTGACACGTCCGAGGCGGAGGACAGTCCTCCATAAAAGGGAGGGGGCTCCGCCATCTCTCTCTCTCTCTGGCTCTCTTCTCCACTGGCTCCTGATGGGGTAAGCAATAAAGCTTGTGCTGCAGAAGATTCCGGTTGCCCTGAGCGTGTTCTTACCAGGGGAACAAAAGCGCGGGCAATAAATGGTGCCGGAACCCGCGAGCTACTACATCACGGAGAAGGAGCGGTTAATGAAGTGTTCCCGGAAACAGACTGTTGAGAAGGATCCGGTGTGGGTTCAGAACTCTACAGCTGGGGAACTGTGGTAATGAAGTGTTCCCGGAAACAGACTGTTGAGAAGGATCCGACGTAGATTCAGAACTCTTCAGCTGGGGAATGGATGCGCGTTTGTTACAGCTTTACAAGGTATGTCTGGTCTTGAACTTTCTCTAGTGTTAAAAGCCCTTTTATTTCTTTTCACATGTCAACAAGTGGTTAAGGCAGGGTGGAGAATTCTGGACAAAATTCAAGACAGTCTATCAGAAGTAAAGCGGGGAGAGAGAGCAGGAAAAAAGAGAAAGCATGGCGCGCCAAATAAGTATACAGGCCTTTCCACGGGTCTTGAACCCGAGGAAAAGTTAATGTCAGGGAAGAATACCTGGGGAGAGATTAGAAGGAAAGAGGAGAAAAAACAAAGGAAAAAAGAAAAGTTAATGTCAGGGAAGAATACCTGGGGAGAGATTAGAAGGAAAGAGGAGAAAAGAGATGAGTTTAAAGAGCCAGTTCTTAGTAGCTGTGAATCAGATGAAAAAATTAGCCCTTCTGAGAAAACAGACTTGGAGGAGGGAGCAGCTCGTTATGAGAGAGAAATGCGAGCTTATAGGTCAAGAAAAAAGCCAAAAGCGGCTGGCAAAGGCCAGCTTGCTGCTTGGCCTCAGGGCAGTCGGCTTCAGGGTCATAGTGCACCTCCGCCCTATGCGGAGCCCCCGCCCTGCGTAGTACATCAGCCCTGCGCAGAGAGACAGTGCGCAGACTCGTTCATTCCAAGAGAGAAACAAAGGAAGATACAACAGGCATTTCCGGTCTTTGAAGGAGCCGAGGGTGGGCGTGTTCACGCTCCGGTTAAAGAGCTTGCCGAATCGGTCCGTAAATATGGAGCTAATGCTAATTTTACTTTGGTGCAGTTAGACAGACTTGCCGGCATGGCACTAACTCCTGCCGACTGGCAAATGATTGCAAAAGCCGCTCTCCCCAATATGGGCAAATACACGGAATGGAGAGCTCTATGGCAAGAGGCTGCACAAACGCAGGCCCGAGCAAACGCTGCTGCTTTGACTCCAGAGCAGAGAGATTGGACTTTTGACAGGTTCAAACCTTGGCAGCCACATCCAATGATTGGGCAGTTTTAGTTACCTCCTTTTCAGGACAAATAGATAACCATTATCCAAAACATCCAATTTTACAGTTTGCCCAAAATCAATCTGTTGTGTTTCCACAAATAACAGTAAGAAACCCACTTAAAAATGGGGTTGTGGTATATACTGATGGATCAAAAACTGGCATAGGTGCCTATGTGGCTAATGGTAAAGTAGTATCCAAACAATATAATGAAAATTCACCTCAAGTGGTAAAATGTTTAGTGGTTTTAGAAGTTTTAAAAACCTTTTTAGAACCCCTTAATCTTTTAGAAGTGGCTGGAGTGATTAAGCCTTCCAGTAAAGTTGCCAATATTTTTCAGCAGATACAATTAGTTTTGTTATCTAGAAGATTTCCTGTTTATATTACTCATGTTAGAGCCCATTCAGGCCTACCTAGCCCCATGGCTCTGGGGAATGATTTGGCAGATAAAGCCACTAAAGTGGTGGCTGCTGCCCTAACATCCCCGATAGAGGCTGCAAGAAATTTTCATAACAATTTTCATGTGACGGCTGAAACATTATGCCGCCGTTTCTCCTTGACGAGAAAAGAAGCCCGTGACATTGTTACTCAATGTCAAAGCTGCTGTGAGTTCTTGCCAGTTCCTCATGTGGGAATTAACCCACGCGGTATTCGACCTCTACAGGTCTGGCAAATGGATGTTACACATGTTTCTTCCTTTGGAAAATTTCAATATCTCCATGTGTCCATTGACACATGCTCTGGCATCATGTTTGCCTCTCCTTTAACCGGAGAAAAGGCCTCAAATGTGATTCAACATTGCCTTGAGGCATGGAGTGCTTGGGGAAAACCCAAACTCCTTAAGACTGATAATGGACCAGCTTATACATCTCAAAAATTCCAACAGTTCTGCCGTCAGATGGACGTGACCCACCTGACTGGACTTCCATACAACCCCCAAGGACAGGGTATTATTGAGCGGGCGCACCGCACCCTCAAATCCTATCTAATAAAACAGAAAGGGGGAGTCGAGGAGGCTCTACCCCGAGTACCAAGAGTGTCTGTGTCTATGGCACTCTTTACACTCAATTTTTTAAATCTTGATTCTCATGGCCATACCGTGGCTGAACGACATTGTTCAGAGCCAGATAGGCCCAAAGAGATGGTTAAATGGAAAGATGTTTTAAATAACAAATGGAAAGGCCCGGATCCTATTTTGATAAGATCCAGGGGAGCTGTTTGTGTTTTTCCACAGAATGAAGACAACCCATTTTGGATACCAGAAAGACTCACCCGAAAAATCCAGACTGACCAAGGGAATACTGATGTCCCTCGTCTTGGTGATGTCCAGTGTGATGACAACAAAGGGAAAGCAGTGTTGGGAGATACAGAATTGGACGGCTAAATTTGAACAGACCCTTTGAAAATTGAGACTTGCCCCACGCACTTGGACCTGTCCCTGACCTAAGGACTATCTTTTCAACATTTTCCTTCTTTAAAGAATGGGTGGGGGTGGAATTATTTGGAGCTGTTCTTTGCTGTGGATTAGTGTTGCTTCTTTGATTGGTCTGTAAGCTTAAGGCCCAAACTAGGAGAGACATGGTGATTATTTCCCAGGCGCTTGCAGCACTAGAACATGGTGCTTCCCCTGATATATGGTTATCTATGCTTAAGCAATAGGTCGCTGGCCACTCAGCTCTTGCACCCCACGAGGCTAGTCTCATTGCACGGGATAGAGTGAGTGTGCTTCAGCAGCCCGAGAGAGTTGCATGGCTAAGCACTGCAGTAGAAGGGCTCTGTGGCATATATGAGCCTATTCTAGGGAGACATGTCATCTTTCAAGAAGGTTGAGTGTCCAAGTGTCCTTCCCCCAGGAAAAACGACACGGGAGCGGACCAAGACCCCTTTGGGTGATGAGCCTGGGAGGAGGTTTTGTGTAAAGCCCCTATTTTACACACTGGGGATTTGACCTCTATCTCCACTCTCATTATTATGGGTGGCCTATTGCTCTTATATAAAAGAAAAGGGGGAGATGTAAGGAGCCGCCTTCACATTTGCCATTACAAGATGGCGCTGATGGCACTGACACCCGTGTTCTAAGTAGTAAACAAGCAAGCTGCGCATGTGCCGGGGTAGCTTTCCACGCCATGTGCTCTGCCTTTCCCGTGACGACAACTCCGGCTGATGGGCTGCAGCCAATCAGGGAGTGACACGTCCGAGGCGGAGGACAGTCCTCCATAAAAGGGAGGGGGCTCCGCCATCTCTCTCTCTCTGGCTCTCTTCTCCACTGGCTCCTGATGGGGTAAGCAATAAAGCTTGTGCTGCAGAAGATTCCGGTTGCCCTGAGCGTGTTCTTACCAGGGGAACAAAAGCGCGGGCAATAAGCACAGGATACTCAACCCTGGGTAAATTATTCAGGAAAGCAAGTGGAGTTTTTGTATGCTTGTTTTTTGAAACAGCATCTCACTGTGGAGCCCTGGATGGTCTGAAACTTGCTATAATATATAGGCCATGCTGGCCTTGAACTCACAGAAATCCACTTGTCTTTGCCTCATGAGGGCTGGCCCACCACCACTCCTGATGAAAACAGTTTGTTTTGGCTCAGTTCTAAAGGCTGGAGAGTCTAGGGTGAGGTGGCCTCACACCCAGCTTCATCTATTGAAGTGACCTCCCTCTACCTATCTAGTGCTGCAACCCCTTTAATAGAATTCCTCATGTTGTGGTGACCACCAATCATAAAATTGTTTTTGTTGCTACTTCATAACTGCAATTTTGCTACTGTTATGAATCATAATGTAAATATCTGGTATGCAGATGGTCTTAGATGACCCCTCGAAAGGATCACCCTTGAAGGGGTCACAACCCACAGGTTGAGAACCCATTGATCTATTATGGTGTCATGCTCTTTCAACTCAGAGCGGGGAAACAGAGGGGCTAGTGAGCGCCATCAGAAGGAAAGTGTGCCATACAGCTTCTCTCTTGAGACAAAAGCTCACTTTAAATAAACAGGCATTAATTCAGCCATCCCAACTGTTGGATATGGTGACATAATCCTGTCATCCCAGCTACTGGAAAGGCTGAGTCAAGAAGACTTTGTTGAGTTCAAGACCTGCCCGAGTAACTTATATAACCCTGTCTCAAAACTAAAGAAGGGCTGGGGTGGCAGAACTCAGGATACAGGAAGCGCTGGGCTCCATCCCAGCTACTCACCATCTCACACTCAGAGGAAATGCCCCACAAAGACCCAGCACTTCCACAGTAGCAATCTCAAGAAGGGTTTGTTGAGGATGAATCCCATGGCAAATTGGCTGCCTCGCAGGTGTGTAGTCCGTCCCTCGTAACTGGCAAGGGCACTTTCCTTGATACTGTGGGGCAGTGGCACAGTGGGGGCCAGAGCAAGTGGAAGCTTGGGAGTCGAAGTCAGAAGTACAGACACTTGCTACAGACAAGTGTTCTGCTTGCACCAGTGACACTGGGTGCTGTTAGACTTGTACAACCTGCCTCTGAATGGCAGAGTCTCAAGTGACCTTACACCCAGAGAAGTCAGAAACAGTGTGCAGGATGAGTCTTTCCGGAACCTTGGGGGATGGACTTCGGGAAAGGAGGGCAGAGGGGGAGACTGAGTGGGAGAATCAAGTGTTAAGTGAGATTTTTGTTTCTAAAATGGTCAATACGGCTATGCTTGCCAGCTCAGAACAGTGTTGTGCAACCTGGCAGTGTATTAGAGTTACCTATGGTGCTTCTGAGCTGTGAGGGATTTCCTGACACCCACCCTAGGAGAGTCTAATGAGGTGTTTCTGCACAGCCCAGGCGATTCTCCTGGGGCGGGGGGCAAGAAGACAACACAGGGAAGCAGGTAGAATGGAAGAGAAGCCCTGGTAATGAGAAGAGATGGGCTCTCCCTGGAGACATAGGAGAGGTGGGGTGAAGACAGGGAGAACACACCAACCACAGTGTGGGAGGCAAGGAGGAGAAACAGGAAGAGGGAAGCAGAGAGGACTTGGGGTTTGGACGGCTGGGGCATCGAGGACACGGACTCTCAAAGTATACCAGAGACCTGTGATGTTCCTGTTTTTAAAAACACGTATGGGGCAGCAAAAATGGTAGCTTCATAATTTCAATCAGACAATAATCACTGGCCTGCTCAGAGATTGGAGCATCTTCTCTTTATACACAGCTTGGACTCAGGTGTGTATAATCCCCCCACATCATGCCTTTAATCCCAGCATAGTGGGCTGGAGAGAGGGCTCAGGGTTGAGAGCACTGGCTGCTCTCCCAAAGGACCTGGGTTCAATTCCCAGCACCTACATAGCAGCTCACAACTGTCTGTCACTCCAGTTCATGGGGATTCTGACACCCTCAGACAAAGCACCCAAAGCACATATAAACAAACAAATAAATAAATAAATCTTTTTAAAACAATCCCAGCAAAGGGAGGCATATCTCTGTGAGGTCTGGGGCAGGTCTACATAGAGTGCAGGACATCGAGGGCTACATAGACTAACCCTTCCTCAAACAAAACAAAACCAAACAAAGCACACAGACAGCTTCGAGACGTGACCTTGCTGACTTATTTCTCTGTGCTGACCTCCAGCAGCACACTAGGCTCTCTGGTGGGTTGTTTTTTTCTTTTTTTTTTCCTAGAGTACAGCAACTGTGATCCTGCCCCAGGGCCTTTGCACTGGCCATTTCTATCTCTGAGTTGTTCTCCAAGTGATCGCTTGGTTTGTTCCTCATGTCATATGATCCTCCCCCAGAGGACTCTCCTCAGAGTGTACCCTGCTGTGGTACAGGACTATGTTCTGAGCCAAACTCCCCCATCTTTATCAGGTCAGCTGGGCCCCATTACAAAAGATCATCACAGCTGGGCTTGTTCACAGTTGACATTCTTTCAAAGAGGAGTGAGGCGGGCTCTGGGACCCTTACCTGAGCTGCCACTCTTCCCAACCAGTTGTACACAATTTTACTTTAATTGTAGCCTTGGAAAGGACTAGGGGAGGGGTGCCATCTATTCAGTGGGGTTGGGGGACATCATCCATGTTGGGCACAGACCTTTCAGAATGACTGCTTTAAGGTCACCCGTTCTCCTGTTCATAACCCCTCACCTTTTGCTCTCAAGTAAGTCTTATATTAGTGAGCTTTGGTGTACCAGGTTTGTCACTGGGACCTGGGGAGGAGGGGTAGATGTTATTTATATCTCTCCCTGAGAATGGATTTAGCTGCACCTGTCACTCAGTACAGTGTTCTAGGTCTGACCCAACCATCGCATCTCATGCCTGCTTGCCTCTTTGCTCATGGTATATCTACCCTCTTCTACTGGAATGAAAACCCCACGTGGACAAGCATTGTCTTCTTTCTCGTGGTGGAATGCCATCACCTAGAATAGGTGCAGAGTGAGGTCTTGGGAAAAGTTTGATAACATGGACATTGCTTGATACAGATGAATAGGATGCTGAGGTGCTTGGCTATTTCTGTGAATGCCCAGGGAAGATGATGAACCAGGGAGGCTACAGGAAAAAGAGATGTTTGAGGACAGGGAAAGAGGTACCGAGTAAGGGAGAGTGCAGGACAGTGGCAGAAGTACTGTGCGTGGCTGAGGTGGCTTCTGCATTAGATCACTCTTCTATGTGTGGCTGCAGGCAAGTTTGGCATCCTTTCTAACCCTTAATTACCCTACCAGTAAAATTAGTCTGACAGTCATCTGAAGCTGGGGGAGGGGTGGTGGCATGAATGAACTAATAGTTTAAAAGAAGCTAATATGCATGCAGCCAGCAGAGCGGAGGTCACATTGCCACCAAAGCTGATGACCTGGGACCCACAGGGTGGAAGTAAAGAACTGACTCCCAAAGTTGTCTTCTGACCTTTACTTCTGTGCTGTGGGATGTTTGTGGGTGCACACGCTCACACACACACACACACACACACACACACACTCAGTTTTTATTTTTAAGGTGCTAACTGCTACCATTCATTTAAGATTACAGGAAAGAGCGCACATGTCAACATGTATGAAGATGTATCTGTAATTGCAAATCTCAGTCCAAAGAATAGAGCTGAAAGGGTGGCTGCCTTGCCCAACCATCTCTGCTTTGCTAGTGCGCCAGTGTTTTCTCCTTTCCTGATGAGTTTTTTTTTTTTTAACCAGAGCTAGCAGAGCTTCTGGCATACTAAATTCTTCATAATCATGTGTTGACGTCCACCGTATTTCTTCCCAACTTATATGGGGTGCTGCTTAAGGTATCACGCAGTCAAGAAAATCCCCTTGTGAGGTGGGCCTTTCTAGGGGAGAGTAGTTAACAGAACAAAGTTCTGTGATCTTCCAGTCATTTGGTCTTCTAAAAGTAACTCAATAAGAGGGGGAACGTGTTTGTCCCACTAGAAATTCCCCAAAAGAGGATTCTGCACTCAAGGACGGTCAGAGGCCAGAAGAAAAGGCGCGGAGGCGTCGGCTCCTTTAAGAGGCGAGGCCACCTCGTTCTCCGCGGCGCTGATTGGCAGAAGCGGCCGCAGACGCGGGACTTAGTTGCCTGGGAACGGCCTAGGGGGCCTGCGGCGGGCTGCACGCAGCTGCGAGGTGCTTGCTGGGGCGGCGCGGGGGTCTGCGGGAACGCGGCTCGGCCCAGCAGTTCTCAGCGGAGCCGCCGGCGCCATTGCCTTCTCGCTCGGTGAGCGCCGCTCCGCTCGCCCAGCCGGGCCTCCGCCGGCCGCCGGCACCATGGGCCAATGCGGCATCACCTCCTCTAAGACCGTGCTGGTCTTCCTCAACCTCATCTTCTGGGTGAGCTGGCGGGGAGCCCGGGCAGGGGGAGGCCTCTGTGCGGCGCGTGGGGACCAGGCGGGCGCGGGAGCCAGCCGAGGGGTCGCCCGGGCCCTGCGGCCTCGGAGCTCTTGGTGGGGTCCTTCCAGGGCCCAGCGGAGGCCAGGACGGTGCCGACCGGAGGTCTGGGGGGGGCCCCCCTCCGGTCCGCTGGCACGGTGCCAGGGTTACGCGGGTCGCCGCGGCGTGAGCCTGCGGGTCGCTCTGTTCTCAGGGCTGAGTCTGTCGGGACGCCAGGCCCGAAATGGGATACTCCCCTGTGAGTCGGGTCCGCTGTCTTTGTCTGAGTCCTCGCAGAGCCAGCGGCTGTCCCCAGGTCATGTAGCAGCTACGTGGGGACGCCGGTCGAGTCCCGGGCCAGGAATTTCGGCTTAGAGCTCTTTGTATAGAGTTGGTTGGCTGGTAAGCAGCCCAGAAAACGGAAAGGATTCAAGCCTGAAACAGCAGAGCATTTCTTTGATCAAGAAAATCGCTGTTGTGGGGATGGGTAGCCTGAGGTTATAAACCCTTTTAAATGTATCAGCTGCCAGGAGATTTTTAAAGCAACCAGTTCACTTCTGTAAAAGGTTGCTCTTTGGAGGGGCTCGGGAAACCTGACCCCAGAGAAAGTGCTTATAACCGACCGGTCTTGAGTCAGGGCTTTCTTTATCTCACCTGGGACTTTTTACTAACCTGTTGTTCTTTGGCCCTCTCCTCCGTCTTGAATCCTTCTGGACTTTACACCAGGAAAAAAAATATCAAACATGTCGTCCATCACATCTTTTTTTGTTTCTTTAAAAACAACAACAACAACACAGAACAGCTTAATATTAGAACAGTTCAACCTCTTTACTTTGGTACTCTTACTTAAAGTCTGGTAGTGTACTGCATTATGACCCACACACTACTGTTGGGTATTTTCTGATAAATTATTAGTTATGGGCACACTACTGGTGATTTGGGACCCAGTTGACCCTCGGCTGGGATCAAGTTTCCTAACATTTGCCATGGGCAGTTTTCTCTGTCCACAGTACTCAGGATAGTCTTTGAATAGTTCCACTGAGCACACTTTAGTATATCATCACCCACCCCCACCACTTCCCACTCAGCTCCTGTCTCAGAAAGTATGCACATCTATTCTGGAAAGACTTCCCATTCCTCTGGCCTCTAACAAAGAATGAAACCTTTCATGTCCTAATTGCTGGTAGCTTAAAAGGATGATCTGGATAACGAGGCACTTGTGATTATTTGCGCAGGAGACTTGTGATTGGCCTCAGACAGAACTGTTTGAAATCACCTGTGTGACATTGGGATTCCTGAAATTTCATTTGCCATTTAGAACAGATGTTCCTCATACTTTAAATTACATGCCTGTTTAAAAGGAAAAGTATAATTTCAGAGATCCCCAAGTGAAAAACATTTAGTAGCTAATGAGACCCTTAAGAGACAGATTCTTTCTTCCTTCCTTCCTTCCTTCCTTCCTTCCTTCCTTCCTTCCTTCCTTCCTTCCTTCCTTCCTTCCTTCCTTTCGTTCTTTCGTTCTTTTCGTTCTTTCTGGACAGGTCTTTCTATGTGGTGCTAGCTGACCTAGAACTCACTATGTAGACCAGACTGGTGTTCAACTCAGAGATCCATCTGCCTCCCCCTCTACCTCTACTTGTGTGTGCCACCATGTCTGGCTTGAGGTAGATATTTGTATCCATAATAGTTCCTTGTGGACTTACAGCGTTAACTATTTGGTTTTGAAGAATGTTTATTAGGTGAACTCTAGGCCATTCACACCGAAAGCCTATCTGTGTTGATCTGAGAAAATCCTGGAAATACAGGAGTGGTTTTCTTTAAATAATCAAAAAATTATTATATGATATATATATATATATCAGTTAATTCTTAATTCTGAAAGATTGCTTCTGAATCTTTGGAAAATGTATAAATATATTCACTCCAGTGAAAGTTATGTTGTGAACTTCTTAATTTTTTCTGAGGCCAACATCGTATTGTTCATACAGTATTCCTTTTTATTTGAGTTAGCAACAGTAAAACTTTTGTGAGTGTTGAGAAGGAAGTTAAGCAGAAAATGGGGGAAAATACAATACAGTATAAAGGAGACAGCAGTATTTTAGCCTATCTCCTGACATTAGCTTGTACGAAGACTATTGTAATCTGACAATACTAATAACCGTTGAGTGCTTTCTGCTTACTGGTCATTGTGATAACTTAGGTGAGTGTAATTTGGCACTGGTGAGGCCTCTGAGCTTTAGGAGTTAAAACAGCACACTTCAGAAGTGTCAGGGCCAGTGTTCAAACCCAGGCTGTCCCATTGCTAGAACCTGTGGTGTTAGAGGAACTTTGTGCCTTCAAGAGACTTGGAAAGGGCATGAGACTTGGGGATGACAGTTGTTAGGCCATAGTAGAGGCTCTTTTCTCTAAAATGTACTACTTTCACAATAATGTTTAGAAATTGTACCCACACTTAAACTAGTTAGCTCACTTTGCTAAAGAGTTTAAGTCAAGGAGGAAGTGCATTGAATTGTTAACAGATTCATCTTGAGAAATGGGAATACATTCTTCATTGTATTGAGTGTGTTCTTAGAGGTAGCCCCTCCCTCCTTATAAACGTAGAAATGTGTAGCTGGAAGGGTAAGGATCCTCTGTACAGACAGCACATCAAGTTGGTCCAGTTTAGATTCCCCTGGGTAGCTTGCTTATACTGAATCTCACTATTGGTACTGGCTGACCCTTGGTAAGTGCTAAAGTTTAATTGCTTTGGCAGAGCCTTATATCTTGATATACTGGTATCAAGTGACCTGTGATATGGAAATACAGTCTTACCAGTACACAGGCTTTCAGTAATCTGATTGCCAAACTTGTTAATGTAGATTTAGTGTAGTTTGTACACTGTATCTCTTAAAAGAGAGACTGTTGCTTTTTTTCTTCTGTGTGTAAGCATGCATTCAGCATCACATATGTACATTCCACAACATGCATATGTGTGGGTGAGAGGATGGTTTACAGGGAGTTGTTTCTCTCCTACCATGTGAGGCCAAGGAGTAGTCAGTCTTGGTGGCTATTTCTAAAATTCTCTTCTTCAGCAAATCCCTAGGATATTAGTGCTTATAGCTTGAACAATAGTTTTGGACAAGGGTTTTTATTTTTTTAATGGCAATTTAGCACTTTAAAAACGTTTTAAAGCTGGGCGTGGTGGCGAACGCCTTTAATCCCAGCACTTGGGAGGCAGAGGCAGGTGGATTTCTGAGTTTGAGGCCAGCCTGATCTACAGAGTGAGTTCCAGGACAGCCAGGGCTACACAGAGAAACCCTGTCTCAAAAACAACAACAAAAACGTTTTAAACGTTTAGAATGTTATGTGTATGGGTGTTTTCCTGCATGTATGTCTGTACCATTTCTATATCTGATATCCATGGCGGCCAGAAAGAGGGTGTCAAGCCCCCTGGAACGGGAGTTCAGCACAATTGCGAGCTGTATTATTGGTACTGGGAGTTGAACTCCTGTTGGGAGACTAGTCAGTGCTCTTAATCTCTGAGCCATCTCTTCAGTTCTGAATCTTCTGTTTATATAGAGCAGTGTAGCTTTAAATATAAGCGTATTCGTGCTTGATTCATGAGCATTTATTAAAGGGTACATGGGTTTGAGGTAAAAGACTACATTTGAAGGCTGTTATAATACCAGTATAATAGAAACCTTGTACAGAGGTCAGGTAGGATTCAAGATTTATTTTGCACATATTTGTTAGGCTTTACAGGGGCTATAAGAGAATACTTAGCCCATGCTTGTTCTTGCTAATCTCCAGTGTCTGTTCTGTTTGTTGTGTTTCATCTATAATGAGAAGGAATTGTAACACCACAACAGCTTGTGGTTTAGGGAGAAGTCCAGTACCTGTGCTAGCATCATTTATTCATAGGAAATAGCCTCTGCATAGAGAGGCTGGAAGCTATATACAATGTCTCCCGTTTTAAAATAATTCATTTCTCTGTGTGAATATATAACTAAGGAGAATTGCTTGGTTAAGCAAATACGAACATTTGCACACCTGTTCTTACAAAAAGTTTTTACAGAACTGTCAAGTGGAACAAGACAGGCAGTAAAAGTACCAGTGAGGTAAGCAGGGTGTGGATGTGACTTGGTGACCGCTTGAGGTTGGCAGAGGCTTCTCTGAGGAAGTACAGTTGAGGGTGGAACAGAAGAAGCCAGTGTGGGGGTGATTGAAGGAGAGGTAAGGGTATTCAGTACTGAAGGAGTAGCTAGGTCATAAGCCAGGGTGTACTTGGCATGTTCGTATTACTAAGTAAGGGCATATAGGTTATACGTCAGTGCTCATGGTTAAGAACAAATAGGGAAAGGGACTGGAGAAATGGCTTAGCATTTAAGAGCAGTTGTTGTTCTTGTAAGGGACCCACGTCCTCATGGTGCCTTGAAACCATCTCTATCTCTAATGACCTTTTCTAACCTCTATGGGCACCAGGCATGCATATGGTGCATAGACATGCATGCAGACAAAATACCTGCGTATAAAATAAAAAGAGACAATTTTAAAATAAAAAGTTTACAAGAGAAAAATACTTTCCAGTCTTGTGACAAACCACGTTGACTATATACCCTTTGTGTCTGCTGCTGTGCCCTGTCTGCCTAGGGAATGCAAGTGGGATATGTTAAGATCCTGATGTGCTTTCCGTCTCCTGTGCTCATCCTGTCTGTGTGACTGTTCTAAAAAGATTGTTATTAGAACACGTTGCGGCCAACAGGTTGTTTATTAAAATAGATTTTCGGTTTGTTAGGGAAAGAAGTTTAATTTTGTCAGGAAGCAAATCATGGAGCATACTGGAAATATGTTTAACTCTGTTTTTTCGAGACAGGGTTTCTCTGTGGAACCCTGGCTGTCTTGAAACTCACTCTGTAGACCAGGCTGGCCTTGAATTTAAAAATCTACCTGCCTCTGCCTCCCTAGTACTGGGATTAAAGGTGTGCACTCAGCCTCTTCTTTTTTTTTTTTTTTTTTTGACATGAAAGGATTTCTGACCCCACTGCATTATTTTTGGGTCATGGTTGAACAATCATTTAGGGCAGTGGGCCTCAACCTCCCTAATGCTGCAACCCTTTAGTACAGTTGCCCATGGTGTGGTAACTCTCAACCATAAAATTAAGTTTGTTGCTACTTCATAGCTGTAATTTTGCTGCTGTTACAAATTGTAACATGCACATCTGTTATGCAGGCTATCTGACTGTGACCCCCAAAATGGTTGTGGTCCAAAGGTCGAGAACCACTGATTCAGGTAGAATTTAGAGCCCTCAGGAGATCTCAGATTACAGTTTGAGAAGTCTCTTTGAATATTTATCTTTTTAGAACTGGGTGGTGCTGGTACATGCCTTTCATCCCAGCACTTGGGAGGTAAAGACAGGTGGATCTCTGAGTTCAAGGCCAGCCTGGTAGCCAGGGCTACACAGAGAAACCCTGTATGAATAAACTAAAAAAAAAAAAAAAAACACCCTTTTATTTTTTAGACTAATTATTGTTCTTTGAAGTATTTTAATGCCACAAAATCTGATTCTAGGTAGAGTTTTTGTTTTGTTTTGTTTGTTTCCCCAGAAAGTTCCATAATGTTTTCTTGGTACAAAATGGGTACAGTGTAAGAATTGTGTAGCCAGAAAGCAGTTGTGGAATGGCTGCTCCGCCTGTCTGAGAAACAAAAGACACTGTCTCAGCTGCTCAGCTAATGAGGAGCGAGGAGAGAGTCTTAACAGAGTTTCATATCTCTGGGCGCCCATTTATATCCATGGGTTGGTCTTTCTTTAGAAATGTGATCTTAATGGTTAGCAAACATAATTAATAGATTCAGAACTATAAATTGTCAATTTCTCATTATAAGTTAGTATTTGGCTTGGAAAAAAAATCCTTTTCTTCCTGCTCCTCCTCCTCCCTCATCTCCTTTTAAGTAGTTTATCAGTCAGTAGATGAGAACATTTTTGGGTTTATGTGGTTGACATTATGTATTTTACATTGTTGCTGCTCCTGATGTGAACACATATCTAGACTCTACCATGATAAAGCTTAAGCACTCCAGACTCCCAAAGTAATAACTGACTTTTTATACAGTTAGAGTGAGATACAGCAACCAAGAGTCTCAAAACAAAAGTTAAATTCCATGATTTGCTGGACCTTGGAGCTTGTGAGTCTGAAAATAGCCAGTTTCCACACTGTTGCACTAGTTAGCCTGTGGCAATTAGTCTGTCTCCAGTTTCATTGGGGTCTGGAATTTGGGGCTGTCAACTGATGGTAGGCATATACTGGATTAATTGGATCAACAATAAATATAAAAGACCAAATGAAAAGTAAAAATTCAGTAGAATTGAGGATAATGACCTTTGTAATATCATCAACTTAACAGCTGAAAGGTATTAATATATTTAGGAATAATGGCAATGGTGTCAGTGATACAGATTGCTAAAGTAGCTTATTGACACTCCAAGGAGGCTTTGACAAAGTTTTCTTTTTTTTCTTTTTTTTTTTTTTGGTTTTTTGAGACAGGGTTTCTCTGTATAGCCCTGGCTGTCCTGGAACTCACTCTGTAGACCAGGCTGGCCTCGAACTCAGAAATCCGCCTGCCTCTGCCTCCCAAGTGCTGGGATTAAAGGCCACCACACCCGGCTCTAAAGTTTTCTTTTTAGTAATATGATAAAGAAGTGTTCATCAGAAAATATCTAAAGGATGAATCAAAGCCAAACTTAAAAATAGCAATAAATGGAAGCAAATGACAGGCACCTAAAATGTAGGATTGAAAAGAGACCTATTTTATGTGTTTAAGGGCAGACAGATCTAGGAATTAATCTGGAAAACCCCCCACACAATATAGTCTTAATTTCAGACATAATTTTAAATGTATTTTGCAAGTGTGTATGAATGTGTGTATATATGAAAACTTAAATATATTGGGAACAACTAAACACTTATAATTGCATTACTCAGACAGTATAGCTTTTCTTGAAACTGTTTTTGCACTAAGATGTGTAGTTTCCCCCCATTATAAATATACTAAGTTACAGGCTCACAGTGTTTCCAGGCTACAGTGCAAGCTCACCTCTTAGGGTTTGGGTTTTTGCTTTTGCTGTTTGCTTTTTGTGGTGCTAGTTTGACAAATGGACAAGTCTTTGTTTCCATCTTCTGTACTTACAGAGTTCTAGAAGTGCTACTAGGTATAAATGCTAAGGTTGGTGTGCTGCAGACTGATACATTTTATCACTGCACTTCCTCTGGTATAAGTTGAATTCTGCTTTACTTCATTACTGACCAACTTGTCAAGTAGAAAATGTCATTATCTCGGTAGCTTCACATGGTCTTCTGCAGAGGTGGCCTTGATTTCTCAGAGAGGGTTGCAGGTCTCTAGGGCAATCTTCTCCTGGTTGCTCTTGGAAAGATGGTAAGAGAGTGAGTGAAATACGTCTCCTGAGACTTAGTGAATGGATAAATTGTGCTTAGTGACTCGAACCATTTTATCAGAGTAATTAGGCTGACTGAAACACAAAGGTTTATGATTTCTTAGGTAGTCTTAATAGCAGGAGGGTAAAGTTTTTGGGAAAGTTTCTTCAGGGAACGAATTGGCAATAAATTCCTTGCAGGAAGGTAGTGAGGTATATACAAATCCAATATGGCTACACAAACTCAGAATTCAATGTTAAAGTGTGTGTGTGTGTTGAATGCTTCTGATTCTCCCCTGCTCTGAACTTTTGCTTTCTTAGTGTTTAGAGTACATAGCGTTTTCTAACCAGTTTTTCTCTTGACCATTTCTTCCTCCCAAATTCCTATTCTTGTTGATTCTTTGAGGTAAAAGTCCCTCTGAAGGAGCTGCTTATGCAGGGACACAGGATGAGGCTCTGGGCTTTGAGGTGAAGTTGAGTTGGTCTCCATTTTTGCCAGTTATAGACATGATTCCTATGTTTCTTGGTGGAGCATACCCACAGTTACTTCTTTTTTGCCTCTGTTTGATTCACATGTTCTATGGCGCATTTCCAGAGGGAGGTTTCAGAGTGCTTGGTGAAAAAGGAGCTAGTTGTGTGGGTTTTAGGATTTCCCCGCCCTCCCTCTCTCTCTTCCACCCATCCCCCATAGAGGACTTAACCTTCCCTCAAACAGAAACCACCAGCCTAAGTTTGTAAACATCCTGACAGCAATGTTAGGTAAGAATGAGACTTCTTACTTGAGCACATTCACATTTGTGTAGATGTAAAGAAAGACTAAAAAGACAAATAATGTCATTTGAACCTAAACAGAGCTCAGTTAATAGAGGAGCAGTTCAATTAACAGGAAAACACTGGCCTCTAAATTAAAGCTTTAAGCTTCCATGACTTAATTTAAAATGTGAGCAAATTGAAAGAATAATTTTTGTTTTCCAAACCTCAGCCTTTCCCCTAAATTTCTCCTTACATCTTTGTAAAAAGGATGGTTATTTTTAGTACGCTGCCCTGGCCCAGATCCTCCTCATAGGCCCAGATTCTCTCAGCTGTGGCTGTGACGACTCAGCAACTTCTAAGTTCCACTTTGCCCTGCCTGCTGCTGCACCCTCCTCCCTCCCCTCCTCCCTGCCCTCCTCCCTGCCCTCCTCCCTGCCCTCCTCCCTGCCCTCCTCCCTGCCCTTCTCCCTGCCCTCCTCCCCCCTCCTCCCTCCCCTCCTCCTCTGTAGCTGCTTTGTTGGCAAAGTCCTGATCCAGTCTCATTACCCTGCAATGATGCAAATTATTTACCTTGTTTGTTTAGCTCTTTTGATTGTCATTAAGGCAGATACTTAAAATTATTTAGGTTATTCAGCCACTCTTTGAAATGAACAATTACTCTATTTTCAGAAGTCATTTAGAAGAGACCAGCATTCCTGTTTATGCGGTCCTGTCAGCAGTGAGTGCAGCCCAGGCCTGGTGTGACTAACTGCTACATTACTTCCCACTGATGTTGAAGAATAGGCACTATTACGTTCTCTCCTGTGAGAACTGCCTGTTGAATGGTTTGCAACACGGACTGAGTAATCTGTCATCTTCCAGACAGGAAGCAGGATTACCGAGTGGGATCTCATACCTTGTCTTTCCTTGGCTTTCTTATATCTAGTTTGGATTTGTTCTGCTTGAATCTCACATTTAGTTTTAGATGACTCTGGTCAGAGAGGAGCCTAAGAGACATGTCACTTGGACCATTCCCAGGCACACTAAGTGTGAGTTTCACAGAAACCTCTTCAGGATAAACACTTATCTTATTTCCAAACTGCAGGTGGTTCTTCAGTATACCCTGTACTTTATATTAGCTTTGGAGTATCATTATCTTCCTGTTACATTTTTTTATTCAGATTTATCTAGGCTAAAACTTCATTTACTATCTGGGCCCCGTAACACAATCTGTTAGTACATTATGCTTAAATAGAAACTTTTAAAAAATTGAATTAATTTTAAGGGATTTATTTTAATTATGTGTGTGTGTGTGTGTGTGTGTGTGTGTGTGTGTGTATGCAGTTGCCTGTGGAGACCAGAAGTGTGTGTGTGTGTGTATGCAGTTGCCTGTGGAGACCAGAAGAGGGTACTGGATTGCTGTGTGTGTGTGTGTGTGTGTGTGTGTGTGTGTGCCCAGAACAGGACTAGGAGTTATGGACAGTTTTGAGCTACCCAGTGTGGATACTGGGAACCAAACTTGTCACCCTCTGGAAATGCAGTTCACATTTCTCTAGTGAACTCATTTTGAACAGTATTCATTTTTATTTAATAGAGCATCAACAGACTTGCTCCAGTTGCGGCAAGACAGCCACTAGGCAAGAATTGCCTCATTTTATCTACAGAGATAATACTGTCCAGGAAAAGGACACAATTACAGGTTAGGACAGTTTAGTTCTGCCAAGACAGAATAGGCTAGTCCTTAACTTCTGTTTCTCTAAGGCCTGTCAAAGGATCCTGGGCCAGAAGGCTGAAGACAATGGATGCTCCAACTTCCTGACTTACTGGGGCTGTATAGGTAGGCAGCTGTCTCTACAGTTTGTCTCAGTTCTGGAAACTGTGTTAGGCTTCCTATTTATTTTCAGTTAATGTTGGTCGTTCTCAGATTTCTAACGGGGTTGAAAAACTACTTACAGTCTCTCAGCCAACCCAGGCTGTTTACTTTGAGAGAATAGATTTGAGAGGATGGTTTTCAGATAGCATACAATCTAAAGCCAAGATGTAAGTCAAGGTAGAATCATAAGTCTTTTAATTTAAGATAGAAAGTGTGTGTGTGTGTGTATGTGTGTGTGTGTGTAGGGTGGATGTATATGTGCACAAGTCCAGGGGCCGGTAGAGTCCAGAAAAGGTTGTTGGATCCCTTGGAGATGTGGGTGCTAGGAACTGAACTAAGATCTTTTAAGCATGTTTTATTTATGAGATGTTTGCCACATTTTTCACTCAGGCCCCTACCCTCTCGTTTTGAGGCAGGCCTTTTGAAGCCCTCACATACCTTGAAGTACAATGTGGACTAGGCAGGCCTTGAGCTCCTAGAAATCTACCTGCCTTGGCCTCCTGGATTCTGGACTTAAAAGCATTGCTACTGCACCTGCACCCCTTCCCTACAAGCCTTTTAAGAAATAACTCTAAAGGATCGGTTCTTAATGAAAGCAATAGGCACAATTTGATTAATTCATGTTTAAGATTTAATTCGATTTGAAGACTGAATTATTTTCTTTAGTAAAATGCATTATGTGTGTATGTTTGTGACATAAATGTAGTTAAGAAAATGTTTTAAAAAGATCATTCATGCTGGGCGTGGTGGCACATGCCTTTAATCTCAGCACTTGGGAGGCAGAGGCAGAGGCAGGCGGATTTCTGAGTTCGAGGCCAGCCTGGTCTACAAAGTGAGTTCCAGGACAGCCAGGGCTAAAGAGAAACCCTGTCTCCAAAAACCAAAAAAAAAAAAAAAAAAAAAAAAAAGCACTTCCAGACTGTTAGGGCTCATCTTCATTGTTACAGACTCCACACACTTCCAGACTGTTAGGGCTCATCTTTTTGCTCATCTCACAGCGACATACCTCCAAAGCAAACCTGTGGGTGAATCCAGCAGACCTTGTAGCTCTTAGCATAGCATTTGTTTTAAAGGTAAACTAGTAATTACAACTTACAGTCTGTCCTAGAGATGGTGGCCATCAGAATCCAGTAAACTGAATTAGTTTCCAAATTGTATTTGAATAGTGGACTAACAACTGTGAGCACTGGGTGGACTGGTGAGAAAATATGTACAAGCCAGCCACAGCCAGCTGCCCTTTACGTAGAGGTGGAGGTTACGGTGAGATTTACTCTGTAAATCTTGGTACCTGCTTGCATCAGGCACTGTTTGGATACTTATGGTGGTGTAGAGCTGAAATAGAAGCAGACACAATTTGTGCCCAGGAGGTATATAAGAAATGAAGTATGAGTTTGAGGACAGGATAGTCGAGGCTACATAGAGAAACCTTGTCTCGGAACACCCCACCTCCACCACTGTGGTTATTTAAAAAAAAAAAAAAAAAGGTTAAATTGCAGCCATTGTGGAAAATACCATTTGTGTTTGCTCAATATGTGAATAGATGAAGGGTGAATAGTTAAACCCTCCATAATGGGGCTGCAGATGGCTCAGTGGTTAAGAGCACACTGTTCTTCCAGAGGTTCTGAGTTCAATTCCCAGCACCCACATGGTGGCTCACAACCATCTATACTGAGATCTGATGTCCTCTTCTGGCATGTAGGTGTACATGCGGGTAGAGCACTCAGATACATAAAATAAATAAATCTTAAAAAAAAAAATCTTGACCAACAACCAGATAAGATGCAGAGGGCTTATTTAAAAAGAAAAAAAAATAGCTTTTGTGAGGAAGCGGTGATCCTTAAGCTGCCTCAGAATTAGTAAGGCAGCAGCCGAGGTGTGAAGAAGCGAGAGGGGATGTACATGTCAGTTTTCTGTTTGAAGTATATGAGGGTGAAGTCTTCAGAATGCAAAGCAGACAAAACAGTTTAGACCAGTGACATTTTCATAATCCTCACTTTATGTGTCAGGCTTGGCCCTGTTCATATTTCTAACAACAGTAACTATGATATAGAACATATTTAGGGGCAAAGAGGAGAGTCGGGGATTAAGATTAGGGTTGAGCAGGTTAATACAGTGCTTCTGTAAGGTAACATAGGGTATATTGAGTGCTGGTTAGCTGGGACTTGCAGGCAGAAGTGAGGTGTGACAGCAGCACCCTGGAGCTGAAGACCCCATGATGAGAGGAGAAATATCCGGAGCCAGGGAAGAGAAGAAAACGAAGTAGAGGAGAGATGATGTCAAACAAACAAACAAACAAACTTCTTTATTCTCATTTTTATTATTGATAATTAGTGTATTCAATCATGAAGCATAGTTTGAGTGTACAAATAAGGGTGGTGGGTAGGCAATACTTAGAGCACTGCCTGAAGTTTCTTCGCATATAAAAAAAGTTGTGTGTGAGGTGGGCTCTGATGGCACACACTTTTAACCCCAGCACCTGGGAGGCAGAGGCAGAGGGATCTCAGTTTGAGGCTGGCCTGGTCTATAGATCAAGTTCCAAGACAGCCAGGGCTACACAGAGGAAACCCTGTCTCAAAAAACAAACCAAGTAAGTGTGCGTGTGTTTGTGTATACATCAGGTTACCAGAGCCACCTTCTCCAGATGTGATTGTGATGCTGTGCTGTGCTGGGTCTGTGGTCTGCCTCAGACTGAGTTTTCAGGTTCAGAGGATTGAACAGTCATTAATGTTACTGTAGGAGCTATGCACTAACTTGAAGATTTATACATTTAAGTGTTCAAAGATGAAGTAATCACGCTTGTGTCAAAGTGCTGTGTGTTGTGCTCCTTAGAGCAAACAGTTTAGCGTAGCCTGGAACTGTGTCTGTCTCTCTGTATGCAAGTATCTGAGCACAGAGCTGGGGCCTCATGCTAACGAAACCAAAAGCGATAGACAATGTGTGCAGGCCCCCTGGAGAACGAAGGGGCCTGGAGCTGCAATAAAGCTTTCTGCACCCGTGACTCCCAAGTGTCCAAAGAGTTTTTAATAAAGAATCAGGAATGTTCTAGCTTTACTGACTTAAGAGTGATGGGAGTTAATAACCTCCTGGGTTGAAGACAAGCTCAGCTGGTGGAATGTGTGTATAATATGAGCAAAGCTCTGGGATAGAGCCCAGCACACCACCTCAGCTGAGGTGGGTGGCAGTGCCCACTGCAATTCTACTCTTGAAAGTGGAGGCAGGAAGAACAGAAATCCAAGGCTGGCTAGGATACACAAGACACAGTCTCAGAAAAAAAAATGCTAACCTGAGCAAATGTAGGAACTTCAGGGCTGGGACTCAGACCAGTGTCTCACCTGTTCTCACAGGGGGCAGCTGGCATCCTCTGCTACGTGGGAGCCTATGTCTTCATCACCTATGACGACTATGACCACTTCTTTGAGGATGTGTACACGCTCTTCCCTGCCGTGGTGATCATAGCTGTAGGAGCCTTGCTTTTCATCATTGGCCTGATCGGCTGCTGTGCTACAATCCGGGAGAGCCGCTGTGGACTTGCCACGGTAAGTTAACACTCACTCTCCAATGTCAGACTATGGAGGGCTGTTTATCTGGTCCTCTGTCTTGAATTGAGAGCAAGTTCTGTAGATGTAGATGTAGATGTCTTGGCTCTTCTAACTATACCAGAGTTATTAACATGCCTTAAACCTCTAGAGGTTGCCCCATAGTTTTTTTACGAAGGAAATATTTAGAACTTTTTAAAATTTTTACTTAATTTCTGATGTTTATTTACAGTTTGTCTTCATCCTGCTCTTGGTTTTCGTCACAGAAGTGGTTGTTGTGGTTTTGGGATACGTGTACAGAGCAAAGGTATGTTGTCCACTGCGCCTCACCCAGTGCTTTGAAAGCTGCCTTAAGCTTTCCAGGTAAGGTAGAACAGGTTCATTTGATCAAAGTCAGCATTGTCATTGTCTTACTGCTGCTCTAATCTACCTAAGATTAACTGGCAATTACTTATAAAACTTTTCTCAATTAGCTGAAGCTGGGGACAGATTTTTTTTTTTTTTTTTTCTGTAGACATTTGATAGATGCATGTGGGACATCCGCCCAGTGCATAGACGCTTGTCCCTTTTGTGTGGCTTGTTATGCTGGCTTCCTTTGCATAGTCCTTTTGAAGGCTATTAGCCTGTGTGATGTAATAGATGCCAACTGTTTTGCTGCTAGTTTGAATCTAAGTGGAACAGGAAGTCTTCTTCTCACTGTAAGTGTATAGAATGCACTGGTAACACGTTGAGACCGCCTCACCTGGTGTCAGGGAGCAGGGCTTTTGAGGGACGGACTCCTTCCTTTCTTCTGATTCAGGTGGAGAACGAGGTTGATCGCAGCATTCAGAAAGTGTATAAGACCTACAACGGGACCAACTCCGACGCTGCCAGCCGTGCTATTGACTATGTGCAGAGACAGGTGAGCTTCCCTGATGGTGTTCACCCCGACACTAGCTCGTCTCCTGTGATGTGGGCTGTGTGGACCTGCATAGCCAGGATGAGCTCCACAGCTGTAAAAGCGTGTCTGCAACCCTGCCTCCACATTTACTGCTTTTTCAGTCTTCAACTTTTTTTCCTTTATTTTCTTAAAGTAAGTCCCACACATTTCAAACAAAATTTGTTGAGCATTTTGCCATTGGAAACGATACTTAATTCAGCTGCATATTAAGCATGTGAGGTGTGAGTGTACAGGGGCCGAGCAGCTCAGTGGCTAGGAAACTACCTACCTCTTTTTAGGAGATGTACTTTTCAAGGGTAGATCCTAGAACTTATAACGATATTTAAATTGAATTGAATTCAGCTCTTCAGTCACACTAAGCAGGTTTAAGTGTTGGTTCATCCCCAGTGTGGCCAGTGGTTACATGTTAGACTGTGCAGATTTGTGTTCTTCGCTGTAGAAAGCCCTGCTGTGTATCACCGACCTGGAGTAGCTTGTTAAAGCTCAAGCTCCGTACTGCACGGAGCTCAGTGGACACCTGCAGCTTACCTAAGGAATCTCTCTCTTATCCAGTTGCACTGTTGTGGAATTCATAACTATTCAGACTGGGAAAATACAGATTGGTTCAAAGAAACAAAAAACCAGAGTGTCCCTCTTAGCTGCTGCAGAGAGACTGCCAAAAGCTGTAACGGCAGCCTGGCCAACCCCTCTGACCTCTACGCTGAGGTGAGTGTGACCTGATTGTCACTTTCTAGTCACTGCCTGGACTTTTTCAGTCTTTTTAGTATGTTGTCTTTTGTTTTAATTGTGTGTCTGTAAATTGCTTTGATCATTAGTTCTCATTTCCATTGTTGCCAGTGATTAGTAATCTGTGTGTCTGCTGCTTTCTCTTTAAAAACAAGTCTAATGAGCCTGTGTGTTCCAGGGCTGTGAGGCTCTCGTTGTGAAGAAGCTACAAGAAATCTTGATGCATGTTATCTGGGCAGCGTTGGCCTTTGCAGCTATTCAGGTGAGCATGGCTGGCCAAGGAGCTGTTGTCAGGGGTGGTTTGTCTCTTGAGTCAACTGTAGTAGCTTAGCTACGAAGAAGCAGAATGAATCTTCACGTACCAGCCACCAGTTTCCAAAAACCCAGAATGCTTTAAAGAAATCTTTGTGGGGAGGGATTGTGTGAGGGACTGTTTTTTTTTTTTTTCTTTTTCTTTTTTCTTTTTTGAATGGTGTCCTTATTAATCAACTCGGGAAAAAAGGCAATTACATTTTAGGTGTTTTAGGGTTTTACTGCTGTGAACAGACACCATGACCAAGGCAACTCTTATAAGGACAACATTTAATTGGGACTGGCTTACAGGTGCAGATGTTCAGTCCATTATTATCCAGGCAGGAGCATGGCAGCATCCAGGCAGATGTGGGGCTGGAGGAGCTGAGAGTTCTTCATCTGTTCCTAAGGCAGCTAGGAGAACACTGTTTTCTGCAGCTAGTATGAGGTTCTTAAAGCCCACCCCCACAGTGACACACAGTCAGTCTCTAAACAAGGCCATACCTCCTAGTAGTGCCAAGCATATAGGAACCATCACAGTAGGGGTATGCCTGTATGTTATTTTGTCAGACCTCCGCACACCTTTTTAAAGTACTGGTGTATCTCAGTTTAGACGGGGGACGCTTTCACTCTGGTGTTTGTGCACTGTTTCACTTTCTGCTTCATGCTTTTCTGTTCTTGAGTTTTGTTTTTACTCTCTAAAGGTATTTTTGCTGTACTGGAAATCAAACCTAGAATCCAATGTTTGCCAGACAAGTGCACTCCCACTGAACTATATATTTCAAATCATTACTTGTAATTTTTTAAAAAATTACTTCTATTTTACCTTATTTTACATATATGGGTATTTTGCCTGTGTGGATGTCTGGGCACCATGTGCATGCTTGGTGGGAACCAGCAGAGGGCATTGGATCCCCTGGGACTGGAGGTATAGGTGGTTATGAGCCGCCATGTGGGTTCACTCGAAGAGTACCCAGTGCTCTTAACCATTGAGCCATCTCTTCAGTCCCTCTTACTTGCAATGTTTAAATTATTTTACTTATTTATTTTGAGTTAGCCACTTGATATATTATCTAGGCTGGCTCCAAACTTCTGGGCTTAAGAAGTCTCAGCCTATCTGGCATAACAGGTGCACATGCTGTGCCTGATATTCTCTCTCTCTCTCTCTCTCTCTCTCTCTCTCTAACAGTTTTATTGTTTTATAGAAAAGATCTCCCAGTAAGAATTGAGGCTCAAGCCTTCTCTATATTCGTTGACTTAGTTGTTTTAGACATACTATCATGCAAAAATGAAGCCCTGGACATCACTTGGCAGGCACCAGGGTGTACTGTCCATTGTTGGCATCTGCTCTCCCTACTGCCAGTAAAAACAATCTCTGTATTAAAGTTGGTAAAAGTATCTGGTGCTTGCTTTATTGCTTACTGAATTGCCTTCCATCAACCATACACCCTCATTTCTTAGCCTCATAGGAAAACCATTAAGTTAGAAGGACAGACACCTTGCATGCAGCATAACTGTTCACATCCCTAGGTTCTTGGGTATATGTAGTATATCTTACAAGTTATGTTGGGGTTAACATTTGGAGTCTAATTGAGAATAGCCAGCTATTTCTAAAACTTTCTGTCAAATCTAGTCTGAGGGTTTTTTGATTGTGTGCGTGTTTTGTTTTGTTTTGTTTGCTTTTTGTTTTTTAAGACAGGGTTTCTCTGTGTAACCCTAGCTGTCCTGGAACTCACTCTGTAGATCATGCTGGTGTCAGACTCTCAGAGATCCTCCTGCCTCTGCTTCTCAAGTGCTGGGATTAAAGGTGTGTACCACCAGCCCAGCTTTTGAGTATTTTTCAAGGCTTTTAGTTCTTGAAATAGGAGTCTATCCTCAAATGTATTTTAAGACACCTTTTAATTGTTACATTAAAGCCAGCATAATTGCTAGTTTAAATGTGAGTTGTTGCCAGGCAGTGGTGGCCCATGCCTTTAATCACAGCACTTGGGAGGCAGAGGCAGGCAGATTTCTGAGTTCGAGGTCAGCCTGGTCTACAGAGTGAGTTCCAGGACAGCTAGGGCTATACAGAGAAACCCTGTCTCGAAAAACTAACTAACTAACTAAATATTTAAAAAGTGAGTTGTTTAGCCTTCCTGCTCTTTGCATATTTGAGCAGTATACTTTATTTACTGGAAAGTATCTCTAAATGGCAAAGAGCATTTGTTTGTTTTGCTGGTATTCAAACAGCAATGAAATGATTCACTAAAAAGCATAGCTCTGCATTTGCTATGGTCTCTGCCATCCTACAGATTTACTCTGTGGCTCAGAATAGCAGTAATCTAGCAGGGTATATTCCACATTTTGATTGTTTATGCGGGCACATTCATTTAGCCAAAAACAATAAAAATAGAGCAGTCTTCCCAAGTGGAATTCTGGCCTGTTCATTTTTAGTAACTTTGATGACAAAGCTGTACAATTAGAACCAAGCAGAAAGCTTTTCGGTTGTGTAGTGATTGCTGCCCAGGAGATACACGGATGTGTGTGGAAACTAATGACAGGTGCCTATAAATGTTTGAAGGCTTTGATGTTCAAGATGTGGTGTGTTCTGAGTGTGGAAAACTGTGTCAGAAGCTTTTATACTTGTAACATGACATGGAAAAGACTAGAGATTCACCAATCCATTCTCCTTTGTTTTCTACAAATGTTAGGACAAGCAGGGTAAAAGGACCATCACACAGGCAGTGGGAAACCAAAGCTGGGACTCTGGATTCCATTAGGATTGGAGTTTTCAGATGAGACATAAATTCTTATTTTGAACGCTGACAGATTGGCGCTGTAGCTGGGTAAGAATAGAGAGAAAAAATGGCACAGGTGAATAGATTCCTATAGAGACCAGGTTTCTTGGCTCAGAAAGCCTAAAATATTTACTATGTTTCTTTAAGAAAACATTTACTAACCATTGCTCTGGCATAGTTAAATGATCCAGGCTTATGTAGGATCAAAAAGAATGAGAACCATGAAAAAGAAATACCCTAGCTAATTAAAAAGGAATTTCAATATAAGCAAGAGAAATTTAGGATTTTTTTTCTTCCTTCCCTTGTCAGCTTACAAATCAGCATGGTGTTATTCTTTGCAGATAGACAAATGATTAACTAAGAATTTCATATCTAAAGTTCTAATAATAGTTCAGGTCAAGGTTTTTTGTAAAGGTCTTGAGGGATTGTGCTGAGCAGGCGACAGGGGGAAGACTGGCTGCCAGCCTTTTCTTGGAGTCTTCCCGTGAGCATACCCTGAAGCATGTCCTGAGCGATCAGGAGCAGACTTTGGCAGAGGTGAGGCTAGGGGAACGAACGGTTCAGTGGTTAAGAGCACTGGCTACTCCTCAGTGACCCCGGTGTGACTGCCAGCACCCACACAGCTGTCTGTAAGTTCAGTTTCAGGGGATCTTATGCCCTCTTCTGGCCTCCACGGTCACCAGGTTCACACATGGCCCTCCTGGCGTTTATACGGGAAGTGGCAGTGTGACCTTTGGTCTTTCCTTTCATGGCAAATGCTTTTACTGCTGCATCATCTCCCTAGCCCTTTTGTTATAGAGGCAACTCACTTCTCTCACTGTCCATGAGTTTGACTAGTAGTTGGTACTGGACAAGTATTCAATATTTTGGGGGTATGTAGAAGCTTACAGGATGTAGCTTTGGTCATTGCTTTTTGTTTTGTGGTAATTGTAGATAACACTTTGAAATAATTTAGTGAAATCCTTTTATTGCTATACCCACCCTCAGTGATAACAGCATGCAGAGCTATACCATAACATGACCAGGATATCAGCATTGATAACTCTACCAATTTCATCTGGGTTTCTCATTTATATATTTAGTCAGTTCTGTATAATTGTATGACCTGAGTAGGTTTCTATATCCATCACCACAGTCAAAATATCAAGGACTGGTTAAGAGCACGTGCTGCTCTTGCAGTGGACCCCAGGTCAGCTCCCATTACCCATCTTACGGCTCACAACCACCCAGAATCCAGTCCCAGGAGACCCCACACCCTCTTCTAACCTCCTGAGCACCAGGCACACATGGAGGCAAAACACAAAAGATTTATTTACTTTATGTATGTGAATGTTTTGCATGCATTCATGTCTGTACTTGTTAGATCCCCTCACACTCTGGTGACAGATGGTTGTGAGCCACTGTATGGGTGCTGGGAGTCAAACTCTGATCCCTTCAGGAGCAATAAGTACTCTTGACCACTGAGCCATCTCTCTAGCCCCAGTCCTATTAAACAAACGAGACAAGTGGCTTCAGTCCCTCAGCATTTCCTCCTGCTTTTCCTTTTGATAACTCTCCTCCCACCACAGTTCAAAATGAGGAATAAAGAGAATCAACTTGTACCTTGTTTCTCAAAATCAGATTGGTGTCTTTTGCATGTATCTGTACCTTGTTCATGGCTATGTCCTATCTTGTTGTAGGGGACACTTTAAGGGATGTTAATAGTCACTTCTGTGAGTCTTGTTATAAAAATGCAGTGCTCATTCTCTGTTCTGCACATCATAGTCTGTCTATAGCAAAGTGTGTGCTATAAAACTGAAGAGTTAAAATACATGAGTCGGGGCTGTAGAGACGGCTCAGCAGGTAGAGCACTGACTGCTCTTCAGAGGTCCTGAGTTCAGTTCCCAACCACATGGTGGCTCACAACCATCTGTAATGGGATCCGATGCCCTCTTCTCATGTGTCTGAAGACAGCTGCAGTGTACTCATATAAATGAAGTATATCTTTTTATACACACACACACACACACACACACACACACATATATATATATATATATATATGACAGAGTTTCTTGGTGTAGCCCTGGCTGTCCTGGAACTTGCTCTGTAGAACAGGCTGGCCTTGAACTCTCAGAGATCCACCTGCTTCTGCCTCCAGAGTACTAGGATTAAAGGAGGATTAAAGGCATGCACCACCACACCCAGCTACAAAATTTTTGTCTTAATTTTGTGCAAGAATACCTACTTTCTCACACTCCATATATATAGAATATCATAGAACATTTTATTTAGTAGTTAATTTTTATGTAGTAAGCATTTATTTTTTATTTTATTTTTATTAGGTATTTTCTTCATTTACATTTCAAATGCTATCCCAAAAGTCCCCCATACCCCCCCCCCCCACACACACACACTCCCCTACCCACCCACTCCCACTTCTTGGCCCTGGCGTTCCCCTGTACTGAGGCATATAAAGTTTGCAAGACCAAGGGGCCTCTCTTCCCAATGATGGCCGAGTAAGCCATCTTGTAAGCATTTATTTGCTTTGCTTTGCTTTGCTTTGCTTTCTTTCTTTCTTTCTTTTTTTTTTTTTTACAGAGTTTATATTTGGTGTTTTACTTGGCCTAGGTAGTTGCTTCCCATGACTTGAGGGGACATTTTTCATTTTAAGAAGTAATAGTAAAGCTATAATATTCCTGTAGTATTTCCAAGTCTATTGCAAATTTTCAGCAGTATCCTAAGTGGTTCTGAAATACGTCATGGAAAGCATAAGACGTTTCTGGGTTAACTTAGTGTTGTTAAATGGATTCATTTCCAATTAGTAAAGTTTTGTTGTTATGCCTTTTAAATTGCTTTAAAGTCAGTACAAGTTAGCTTAAGTGAAATAAAAGAGCAGCTAGACAGAATGTGTTTCATTTTCAGGCTGTGGCCCTCAGCAGAAGTTATCCAGCTAAGGTAAAGTGACCTGTGGCCCTCAGCTGAGGTTACAAACATGGGTGTCCTTGTGTTTGGGGCATGGATATTCACAACTGAGAGTTCCTCTTGGTAGATTTTTCCTTTGAGTGCCCTTCCTCATCTTTTTTAAAATTAATTTTTGTTGAAAATCTATTATGTTAGATGTTAGAATGGCTACATCAGCTTGTTTGTTTGGTCTGTTGCTTGGAGAATGTTTTTCCAACCCTTTACTCTGACGAAATGTCTGTCTTTGATGTTGAGGTGTATTTCCTGTATGCAGCAGAATGATGGACCTTGACTTCATATCCACTCTTTTTGCCTGTGTCTTTTTATTGGAGAATGAGTCCAGTGATGTCAAGAGATATTGATAACCAATTATTGTTAATTCCTGGCATTTTGATGGTGTGTGTGTGTGTAAGCTTCCCTTATTTTGGTTTTGCTGGTGTGAAATTATTTCCTGTCATTTCTTGGATGTAGCTAACCTCTTTGGGTTGGGGTTTTCCTTCTAGTTTCTCCTCCATCTTGGTGATTAAAAGTTTTGGTTGGTATAGTATAGTCGATGTTGGCATCTGTGGCCTCTTAGAGTCTGCAAGGCATCTGCCCAGGACCTTCTAGTTTTTACAGTCTTCATTGGAAAGTTAGGTGTAATTCTAGTAGATCTGTCTTTATATGTTAACCTACCTGCTTTCTTTCCCTTGCAGCTTTTAATATTCTTTCTTTGTTCTCTACATTTAATGTTTTGATTATTACGTGGTGGGGCTTCTTTTCTGGTTCAATCTGTTTGGTGTTCTGTAAGATTCCTATACCAGCATCTCTTTCTTTAGGTTAGGGAAATTTTCTTCTATGAGTTTGTTGAAAATATCTTCTGGCCCTTTGAGTTGGGAATCTTTTTCTATTCCTTTTATTCTTAGGTTCGGTCTTTTCATAGTGTCCTAGATTTTCTGCGTAGTTTGTGTCATTTTGTATCACTATTGTGTACACCTGAGATGTGTTCCATCTCTCATTGTGTTGGTGATACTTGAGTCTGTAGTTCCTGATCGCTTACCTAGATTTTTTCCATCTCAAGAATTCTTTTGGTTTGTATTTTCTTTATTACATCTATTTCCATTTTCAGGTCTTGAACAGATTTATTTCTTTCACCTGTTTGGTTGTGTTTTTCCTGGATTTCTTTAAAGATTATATTCATTTCCTCTTTAAAGCCCTTTCTTTATCATCTTTGTAAGACTAGATTTAAGGTCATTTTCTTGTACTTCAGCTCTGTTGGAATACCCAGGGCTTCCTGTAGTAGGATAGTTGGGTTGTAGTAGTGCCATATTGCCCTGGCTGTTGTTGATTCTGTTCTTTCACTGGCCACTAGTTATCAGGGTTTGGGGTTATTATAGGTTTAGGTGATGATTTCTGACTTTATCTTTGTTAGGTGGGTGTTTTTTGGGTGTTTCTCCCTTGGTTTCTGTTTCTTGTCTGATCTTGTAGTCTGAGTGGACTGGGGTTCTAGCAACCAGTGTCAGTCTTCAGGTCCAGTAGAGTGTCTCCAGTGGGGTTTTGTGGTCTGTTGACCTGTATGGTTTTGGGGTGCCAATGTTGCCCCTGGGGTTCCTAGAACTGTCATGGCCTCCAGGAACCTTCAGTAGCTTCTGCAATAGTTGTGAATATGGAGTCCAGAGCACTGGGTGGACTTTAGGGCTGTTGGGTGTGCTCCAATAGGAGTTGGTAGGCAGAGGACAGGGTTTTACCTGGTGTTCCTGGTGCTTATGTGCCCTCTGGGAAAAGGAGCCAGAGTTGTAGGTGTAAGTCCTGTCCCTGCCTTTTAAATTCAATAACTGAGATTCTTCACTGTCCATGAGGACTTGGTATGACAAAGGGCAAGGTAATGTTTGTCACTCTATGAATTTTGTGAGAGATTGGGTCAAGAATTCTGGATCTCTCTCTTTTCTTTCTTTTTTTTTTTTTTTCTTTTTCTTTTGGTTTTTTTGAGACAGGGTTTCTCTGTGCAGCCCTGGCTGTCCTGGAACTCATTCTGTAGGCCAGGCTGGCCTCGAACCCAGAAATCCACCTACCTCTGCCTCCCAAGTGCTGGGATTAAAGGCGTGTGCCACCACTGCCTGGCTGGCATCACTTTCTTTAACATGTCTCGATCCCAATCTGCTACTCCAGAAGGACTAAAATAGACAATTATGAAGGAGCAGTGGACCTTGGCAAGAAATAAGTCAATAATGCCACAGAGTCAAAGGTAGTAAATAATAAACAGAAACCTTCAAAAGACACTAAGGTTGTCTTTCCACTATTAGGAGTTTTTTGTGGGTTTTTAATGAAACCTTTCTCCCCCAAGTCTAGATGCCTAAAAAGACACTGTCAAACAGGTTTCTCTAGACTTGTGCTGTCCAGCATGGAAGCCACAGCCACATTTAACTGAAGTAAAAGTTTAAAATCGAACTCAGTGGCACTGACTTAAAATGCTTAGTAGCCACGAGTGCATACACAAGCCATTTCCTTCACCATAGAAGCTGGTTTGGGGAGCCCACTGCGCACTGTTAGTGGGGATTCTCCATAAGCTAGCCTTGCCTCATGGCCGCTTCAGAGTTCCTGGATATAAAGCAGTAGCTACTTCTGTTAAATATTGTTTGTTCGTAAGAAACTTCCTTTTTCATTGTTACTGCGTTTTGACAATTTGAGGTTATTAAAGCTTGAACTAATGTCATTGCCAAGAAAGAAATACACACTTGCCAGGGGCCTTCAGCCTTGTTTCACACTGTTTTTTTCCTGCAGCTGCTGGGCATGCTGTGCGCATGCATCGTGTTGTGCAGACGGAGTAGAGATCCTGCCTATGAGCTCCTCATCACTGGCGGAACCTACGCTTAGCAGACAGCACGTGCCTGAGCTAATTTGTAGTATCCTTGTTCTGATTCAGAAGGTGAATTGAGCAGGCCTGCAGCAGTTGGCTCCTGAGTTCATCTAGTCAAAGCACACGTACACTGGTGTTGACTAGCAGGTTGGCATTTCATGTACCCACCTTCCTACACCTGCCCCTCTATGGCTTTCTTACCCTTGTTCTAGACGATTCTCCATGCCCTTAATTTCAGAACCATCTACAAGTTCTGTAATGTGGTAGAGCTATAGGAGGGTGTGGCCTGCTTCTGTCACCTCTGAGGAGTAATGGACTGTGTTGTGGTATCACTGGGCCCTTTTCGTCTTCATAACGAGAACTCTTGGCCAAAGGTTTGAGGGTAAGAGGGAGGACGCCAGCTGTCTGGTGCCGCACACCAGTGTCCTTTTAAAGAATATATACTGTAGTAAAATAATATAGCAATTGTACAAAATGGCTAACATAGATTTTAGAATCAAACAGTATGTGTCTTTGTTCATCTTCAAAATCAGAGACTGATCTTTGAAATTAGTGGTTTTTAATCAAAGCTGGCTTTATAGGAAGACTATAATGTATGCACTACTGTTTTAAAGCAGTTAGTGTGAGTGTGTGCGTTTCTGTGTGATTGAACCCATTCATCATAAGTCTTACACTCGTTAGAGATAATGTACCCATGGAGACTAGCAAAATAGTATGTAGATGTGATCTCAATTGTAAATAGAAAAATTTAATTCAATAAACTCTGTATCAGCCCTACCATGTACATTTTAATTATTTGGGGATATTTCAGTTCCACAGCAGCAGTATACAGCAGGATAATGTTTCAAGTGCTGCTGTTGACTGCAGTTCTTGTGATTTGCATGGGCTTCTATTATATGCTGCCAGATTCTAAAGGCTGTGGTGTTCTGCAAACCACAGGTGCTTTCTGGAGTATTTAGAACATCTGCAGAGTGCAAAGGCCTAGGGGGTAGACAGTGATGATGCTGTCCTTGACCTAAGGACTCTGAACTCCTAACACAGGAGACGCATACAAGAGCAGGTAATTTTTATCAGTGCAGTGCAGTAGTATAAAAGAACAGGGCCCAAAGGAAACACCCAGAGAGATCAGGGACGTGGCATTGCGTAGAAGGTTTAGTGACATCACTTATGAGCTCCTGGAGGAAATGCCCAAGCATAGAAGCTAGAAGGCTCTGTAGAGGTCTGGAGGGATGGTGTTTAAGACATGGTTAGACAAAGGCCCTCTTTGGTCATATAGATCTTGTGTAGGTGAAACCTGACATACTGCTGATGGTATCAAGCCTGCCTTGGTCCCTGTAGCAACTCAGAGGATGGATTGGTGAGAGCCTGATGCAACTTCCACTAGGATCATACAGTAGAGGATTATTAGGGACCATCAGTAGAAGGAAGGACTGTAAAGACGAATCTCAGATTTCCAGCCCTGTCTGTCAGCTGGGGAACCAGCCAGTCACAGAAATAGAGGACAAAAGCAACTATACTTAGGGCTGTGTTCATGTTCAGTGTAGGGACTTTTAATGTTGAGTTGCCTGAATATCTTCTAAGTTTTTCTGAAATGGAGATGTGCAAAGAAGAGGCATTGAACCGAATCCTGTGGAAGTAGTACAGGCTGCCCTGACTTCAGAGCTGCTGGGATTGGTGATTGGTTCCCAAACTGTGTCCCCACCCTCTGCCTGTTCATAGTAGGGGATGCTTATAACCTGTCATTGAAGCTGTTGCTAAGAACCATTCTATGGCTTTCCTGTCACAGGCTGGGACTGAGCCCAGCAATGTGTAATCAGCAACATTAGTCGCTCCTTTTCCGCATGATCCAACTAGCTCTAGAGTAGGAAGCTGCTTTGATAGTGTGCCAGGTGGTAACCCCTTCCTTGAATTTGTCCAAGAAACAGACTTCACATTCCTTTGATGCTTAGCTGGAGAGCATCATCTTCCCCGTGTTCTGCTGGCAGACCCAGAAGAGCCATTTGAGCCGGGAGCCGGGGAATCACTGAGTTCTTGCCCTTGCTAGCTTTACATATTATTTTTCTTGGCTTGTTGGCCAGAGCCCTTCAAATTAAACTTCTTTCTGCTTAGCACTTGCAGTCTTCGTGGTTCCACGTGGGGCAGAGGGCAGTGCTTGCTTTTCAGATTGCAAGGAGCTGCTGCTCAGTAAAGCAAAAGCTCTCCAGGGGTCTGCACAATGAAAGCACTTGGTGCGGTTAGAGCTACGGAGACCAGGCCCTAAGCTGATAGGTGTGTCCAGGACTAGCTATAGTTGAGAACCGCTGCTGCATCCTATTGCCTTTATATTTTTATTTAGAAATAAATTTCAAAGGCCATAGAAAGTTGCAAGAATAAAAACTGAAAAGCCTAATTGTCCGTTATCCAGGTGTGCCTGCTGACCTTTGCACTACTGACTGAGTCATTCCTGTCTTCCACTATGTATGTTCACTCTCTTCACAGACACCTGGCCCTGAAGTACTCCAGCAGGTGCTTTCCAAAAGTAGTGACTGACACTCACAAGTACAGTTGCCAGATTTGGTACCTTATAATCCTGATGAAATAATCTCCCCTCACAGCAGTTGGCCTCACGATGGCCTTTTTGGGGTTGGGTCCCCTGCAGGTCCAGAGTCAGGCTGGAGCGGATGTTTGTGTAGCTCTCATGTCTGATCTGGAGAAATCCCATAGTTCTGTCTCAAGTGATGTTGACATAGACTACATACGGAACATACATATGTACATACAGAACATACATAATACATACATACATACATGTATCCATCCCCTTTTAAATGTTGCCTCTCGGTTTGAGCTTATCTCCTGTTTCTTCTCCTGATGAGGCTTTAGCCTCATTCCAGGTAGCTAGAAGACAGACTGAGCTCCAGGTTCACCCAGGGTGTCACGTAGGAGGGCATGATGCCTGCCCACCCCCACTGCCTGTGGTGCTCATTGTGAGCCCCTGGTCCAGTGAGGAGATGGTGTGAACAGGAATGTTTAAAGAGTTTACTCTGTAAAGGGGCTTTACCTGCTGGAAGGAGTAGCAAGGACCCTGAAACAGCCCAGCAGAGAATGGCTTCCATCCTCAGGATCCTGCAAGGAGAAGAAGGCCTGAGGAGCCGTGGTCCTGCTGGTGCTACTGATGCTACTGGCAAAGCTTTTGTCTTAGCATTAAAACAAAACAAAACAACCAAAGCTTAAGAAATGTAGTAAGTCTAAAAGGACATTCTGTGTCCTGTTCAGGGACATGAACAGCAGCAGTGTGGTCACAGGCTTTGGCTTTGCTCTTACATGAATCTTGTTCTCTAGTCTGTTCCGATCCTCTCATGCCATAACATGGTAGTCTTTTAGGCTAGACTGTAGATCTGCCGGTGGTTTGTGTTTGTGTCATGGCCATCTTAGACAGTGGTTAGCCACTGTACCAGGTGGTGGCTTGCCTCTGGCTTTGCTATGGTGAGCATGTCCACCTACAACCCAGTCACACATGGCTTCTCAACAAGAACATGATGTTCTTAGAAACACGTTACTTTGACTATGCAAACATGAGTGGTTAGTCAAGTCAGTCCACAACTGAAGCGTCTGCTGGTGTAGCACAACATGGGAGACAAGGTTTGCCTAAACTCACTATATAGGCCAGGCTGGCCTCACACTTGCTTGATCCCCCCTCCTTCCTGGGAACTGGGATTACAGGTATAAATATTCCACTGGTCCTGGCCACTTGTTCTAGTCAATGGGAAGCACATGGGTGATAGCGGGTAGTCATAGATGAGACCTGGTGATAGAACCCTGTGGTTTGGCTGCCTTGGAATCTGGGGCAGGAGGATTGCAAGTTTAGGGCCTGGCTAGACTACAGAGTGAGGTGAAGGTCAGTTTATGCAACTTTGTGAGACCCCATCTCAAAAAGTAAAAGGAAGATTTGAAGAACTGGAGAGATGGCTCTGTGGCTAAAAATTTGATGAGTGGCTTTTATAGACTCTTGTTCAATTCCCAGCAGTCATATCAGGTACGGCTGTGACGTCAGCTCCTGGGACTCAAGATCCTCTGGCCCACCCTGTCTCCCTCTCACACACACAAGGAAAAATAAACAACTCATGTTGTTGTTGTTAAAACTGTTGGTGCTGAGGCCTTGCTAGCATGGTGGTGTAGTACCATTTACAACAGTGGTGATTACAAAGTTCAGTGTGTACAATTCCTGCGCCTGTGTGTACAGTGTTTCCACCTCGATCCGAGTTTGTATTGTGTGCACAGCTATGCTCTGTCGGATGGCAAACAGAGACCAGCATTACCACAAACAGGATGGTGGGACATTGTGCCTCAGTTCGAAGACTGCTGCTACATCACCAGTGATGGGAATTTTTCAGCTCCCTTGTCGTCTCGCATGTGCCCTGTATTGTTAATGGAAACAGATGCCACATGGACAGCTGACAGGCCTTCTGAGTCGATCTTTCACGGCGTAACACGATCCAGTTTAAACAAACCACACCAGTGCTGTACAGCCACCAAAAGCCTACTTTCAAAGCAGTTTTCATCCCTTGTCAGCCTTTTCTGCATATTAAGGGTTGTAGTAATTCATTCTGTCCCCCCAAAGGTCACATTCAGTTTTCACAGATGCGACCCATTGCTTTCCAGAAAAGTTTATACCAGTGTATGTTGTCACCGGCCAGGCATATAAATGTGCATTTCTCCCACACCCTTGTTGATCCTCAGGGTGTTGGCCTGCCTTTATCTTTCTTCTATTCTGGTAGGTGGAAGTGTGTATCTGGCTGTTAGTCCTGTCTCCCGAACCTTGGGCATAATCCCTTACCTCATTTGATAAGGTTTCTTTTGTTTCCTACAGATCTTAACAGTGTGTAGGCAACTTTTCTGCGAGACCTCCTTGGTTTGCTAATACCTTTCCTAGTGGTTGCTCTGGGGGACAGGGGCACTGCACCTGGTTTTTAAATTTTAACCCTGTATCCAGCCAGCATCCTTGCCAATCTTGAAAACAGTTGTGTATCTTCCATGGCTGTCTCTTGTTTCTTTGGCATCTCCTAAGTTTGCTCCAGAGGGACCATTGAGTTTAACCACTAACTTTTAGAGGGGAGGGTGACTCATACAGACCATGCGATGCTCTTGAGTGCATCCAGTAAGGACAGACATGGGTATGAGAACACAGGAGAGGCGTCCTAAGGGGGGACACCTGGTGGAAGGACACTCCTGGTTTGAGGCAGGAGAGTGGTACCACACAGTGTTTTCAAATTTGGAGAGAAGTCTAGCCAAGGCCCATTAACCAGGAGGTTCTTGACTGCATATCGGAATCACCAGGAACATGTTTGGAATACAGGTTGCACTGCACGGTTCCCTGAGCGGTCTGTTGGTCCAGTGGGTGAACCTCAAGTGTAGCTAGAGGCCAACTGAGCTTTCTCCCTTGGCCCTGTGGTGGGCTCTGCTGAGCAGGGTTGGAACAGCCCCATTCCTGTGATCTCAACAGCCTGAGGCACCTGAGGGCATTGTATGTGGTGACCTTTTAGGAGCCATGGTGGGAAGTAGCCAGACCATGGAGTAGGTCACGCCAAGCTGGCTTGGCCCAAGAGCAGCTAGGGGAAAGTGGTTAAGGGTTAGGTGCTGGGCACCAGCCGTGCTGCTGATGTCGGGTCCCCACTGGGAAATGTGCTGAATGAGCTGTTGCTTCTTCCCACAGCCAAGATCCAGAGGTGTGAGCCTGGCCATAAAAAGTGACATCCCCTTGCTTTTAATTAGTGTTTGACCAGTTTAACACTTTGAAGTCGTCCTGCCTTGCGTAAGACCTGTTGAACCTCTCCTACTGGTGATGGATATTCAGGGATAATTGAGGCGTGCCCGAGACTGCCTGTGGGTGAGCCGCTTCAGAGCCTGATGCTCTGACAGGAGAGGCCACATTCTTTTCTCTGCTGCTCTCTGTCTTTGAGCCACCCTCCCTCCAACACAACAGGGAGATGCTGTAGTTATTTATATACACAGTTATGCCAGCCCCTCCTCCATCTGGCATTGCCCCCCTGTGCACTGACATTGTGACCTGATACACAGCAGATGCAGGAAGCTTATGTGGGCTTCTTCCCCCTGGTACATAGATTGTGATCCCTGGGTCTCTTTCCTTTCTCTGGATGCCTGGAGAGCAGGCTGTTACCTATTGCACATTGCTTACCCATCATCCAGTGCAGCCTACTGACACTGCAGTACCTGTCAGAGAGATGATGAATTTCTAGGCCAAAGGTTTTTAAAAATCTTTGCAGTGGAATAGGATGATCAATCAAGATGACAAGGTATTTTCTTAGAATAAAAAAAGCTCTAATAGAGAACTTTTCCAGACTTCCCTCTTCACTACCAAGAGTCAATCTGCTTGCTTGTTCTGCCTGCCCCAGGTCCCCTGCTCCACCTAGGGAAGACCTGCCCACCTGGAAAGGCCTAGGTCAGAGTTTACACACCTTTCCTCTCTCCCCTCCCCTCCCCTCTCCTCTCCCATCCATTTGCACACTCCAGACACTATATTGCCATTCACTTCTCTGTTCACCTGCGTTCTCTAGTCCAGTGGCCGCTTTTCAGACAGCCTTCATCCTGTATTTGGAACCATCCCCTGACCTCACTGGCCATGTGCCGCCCTGGAAGAGTGAGGTCAGGGCACCTTGTCAAGCACCAGCCCTGTGACTGTCAGGTGCAGGAGTCTGGTTGGGCCCAGCAGGGTAGGACAAGGGTGCCCGGGGCACTTTGGTTTTCTGGACCGAGCAGGTTTGTTGTAGCCAAGTCTTTTATTTGCAAATGTTGCTGTCCTTCAAGGGAGGGGACCAAGCCCTGGATTAAGTCACTCTCCAAATATCCCTGTGTGGATATCTGATGTGTCACATGGGTGTGGTGTTTGGTCACCTCACAGGATGTTCATGAGAAGGAAAATGACATTTCCAGAAGGACGTCAACTTCAGCCTGGTTCTTTCCAGTCGCTCAAAGCCTTTTCCCATTCTGTCTGCCACATACTCTGCCAAGAAGCAGTGATGGCAGACTCCTCAGGACAGCTAGCCTGATCATCTGCTCCCTGGACCCTTGTACCTACCTGGACCCGGCCTGTAAAGTGCCCTCATGTCTGAGACAGATAAGAGAGCACAACCCAAAGGCGGCCCAGCCTTGTCAACCTGCATGGCTGCTTAACCAAGCCTGCCTCTCTGCTCCAGTGAGGATCAGAGAATGGGAGATGCATTGGTGAGGAACATGGAGGAGCCTTGCAGCAACCCCCTCCTCCCCTCTCTCTACTTGCTCACCGTTTCACCTCTGGCAGCTGACATTTGCCTGGTACATGGTTAGGCCTCTATTGCTGGCTTCCAGGTGGGCAGGCAGGGAAGCCACAGGCCCACAGCTGGTTCTTGTGAGGTAGGATAGGCACAGACATGACTGGGTCATGTCAAGGAGGAACACTGAGGGCTGTGTGCCATGAGCCAGTACCCTGGTGTGCCGCCTCCAGAGCCACCAGCGGTTTCTCATCCCCAACAGTCGTCTTATCCCCCTATGTTCTTATCTATGTTCAGACATTTGCCTTCTGGCAAACGTGGCTGCTGCTGCCTCTCCACGTCCTTCTGTGCCCCACTTCCCTGTCACAGGATGCCTTATCTCATTGTGGCCCTCCTGAGCCCCTCTCACTTGCATCTTCCTGGCTGTCCCAAGTATAAATGCAGCTCTGGGAGCTTCAGGCACCTGGGTCGAGGCCTCTCCTCTGTCCCTGGCTGAGACTGGGCCTGACTGCTCCTGTTAGTGGCAGAGCTCTGTCCTCCCAGCCTCTGTATACTCTGTGGCTCTCTGAATCGAGGCCCTGGACACTGGGTAAGAGAGAAGGACCCTAGCAAGGGAAGAATGTGCCGCTTTACTCCTTCTGGGAGACATTTATTGAGAGTAGCCAGCACCCAAGCATTCCCAGCACCACCAGGCTTGGTTCTGGCCCTGTGAGGCCTGGGCGGTGATGGAAACAGTCCTGACCTCACAGTCAGGGCAGAGGTATGTAGAGACTGCTAGCCTTTCCTCAGAGCTTCTCCAAGTACGACCCAGGGACAAAGCCACGTTGTCCGTTCCGTTCCACAGTCCACCAGCCATCCTCCCCTTCCAGGATGACCGCCAGGATGTCTCCCGCGGAAATGTCCAGCTCATCAGAATTCTGGGCAAGAAATGGCAAGTGCGTGAGATGGGAGGAGCCACCAGGACGGGGTGCTGTGCTCTGCGGCCCCCACTTTGGCAGTGCGTGTTTGTCTCCCAGGGCAAGCAGTCTGCTGAGTCATACTAAGGCCTCCAGGGTGGTTCCTTTGCAGATAGACAGGCTGTGGGGTTCCCCAAAGGGACTTGGCCTCCTAACAAGCTCAGGTAGTCATGGAGACCTCCCACCCTGGGCTTCTCTCACTGCTTTAACCACTGCAGCTCCTCAGAAGTGCAAGGGCAAGCTCTAGACGAATCACACAGCAATCTACAGCTACCTGAGTACCCTGTTACTGTCCAGGTCTGTACCCCTGAATGTGACCTCAGTACAGCCCCATCTAGCCTGCCTACATGTCTGTCTATATGTGCGGGTATATTAGCCCAAGTTCAGGGCCTGCCTTCCAGGTCTACCCCTACCCACTTAAGCCCAGGGCTTGTGTTGGACTTCAGTCCATCTCTAGCACAGATGCTCTGTGGGGGCCCTGCCCACCTTTCTCCAAGGATGTCAGGAAATAGTTCCAGGGCAGCTCAAGGACTCATTTTTGGTCATTGTGCTTCTCTGGGTCCACAGCTAGAGAACAAGGCCTGACCCTCAACCCATGATCCATCCATAGCAGATCCTGGTCCAGCAGATGTCCACTGAACTATTCCAGTCTCTGGTGCTATGTAAGTGCTCAGGCCCCAGGCACGCTCCCAGGCGCAAGGGGAAGCCCTCACCTGTGCCGTGTAGTCGTAGAGTGCCCGGTAGTCCTGGGCTGATGAGTTAAGGTTTCCCTGGGTCGCCTGCACTTCGATGGATGCGTAGACCAACTCATTCCGCTCAGGGGTGGGAGTCAGAGTCTCTGTGGAAGCTGAGAGCAGGATGAGGCCTGAATCTGTCTGAGACTGCTGGGGTGGGGCTTCATCCTATACCATCCACACTCTTGGACAGAATACCTTTTCCCTCTGGGACATTAGTGTTCCATCAATGCTATACAGGAGTCCTCCCCTCCCCACTGGTGGGAGACGTGTCCCCTGTCCCATTAGCCCTTCCCCCTCATTTACCAGCAGGAGCAGGAGGAGGTGTGGTCTTGGGACTTCCATGTAGCAGCCCAGAGAACCTGGCGGTAGGGAGGAGAGAAGAGGGGTAGGCCTTGCCTTACCTCACTGGAAGCAAAGGGGATAATTGGGAATTCTCAGCGCTTCAGGACCTCTGCCAACCTGCTACCACCACAGGCCTCCATGGCAGCAGGCCTCCCCACAGGCCATTCCTGATAGTTCCTTCGTTCTCAGCATCCTCTCCTCCCACGGTCACTCTCCTGGTCATCTCCACACCTGCAGCCAGCAGGGCCCCATCCCCACCAGATCCCCAGCCCCAGACTCTGGGGAGGAAGAAGCTGCCTTTAAAGTTCAGCTCCCACATATCTTGCCAGGCCCAGCCAGTTTGGGCCAAGCAAGTCTTCTTTTCCTTGGCCCCACAATGACTAGGCCAAGTCACCCACAGGACACCTGACTACAGCCAGGCCAGGGAGATGGCCCTCTAAAAGCCTGGTGAATCCAAATGTCTGGGCTTCGGGCCATTCATAAGCCCCCTGGAAGTCACCCGTGCTGCCTCGCAGTTAAGACACTACCCTGCCTCTCAGTGGGGCCAGACAAGGAAGCCAGAGTGGGCACTTGCCCAGGACTCTCTGCATAGTCATTGGTGAATAACTGGAGTGTGAGTAATTAGTACTTGGACGCTCTTGGACCCGGGGCGCTCTGATGGTAGTTTGATCCTGGAATATCTCAATGGGATGGCCAGCTCCTGAACAGGGTACCAGACCCACAGGAGCTGTTCAGCCATGAGATGTGGAAGTCAGGCTGACCCTGCGGCTGTGTCCTGGTCATAGGCAGTTCATCGGGTACTCACCTCTTTATCACACCGCAGGAGGGCTGGACGCTAGGGCTGCCAATCAGTGGGGTCACCTCCCTGTCATAGTAGTTCTGGTAAGGCACCGGGGCTGCAGAGAGCAAATGCATGAGGCCAAGAGCAGTGAGGACCTCGTTCAGAGGACCGCCTGCCTCTGCCACCCCGTGCAGGGATTAAAGGCATGGAACACTGTGCCTGGCTTTTTTTAAAAAAGATTTTGTTTTATTAATTTTAATTATGTATAGATGCGTGTGTATTCATGTGGAAGCCAGAGGTGTTAGGTGTCTGGTGTGGGTGCTGGGAACTGAATGGGTTCTCCGGAAGAGTAGAACTACCCTGTGCCCCAGCCTGGCCTGGTGTAGAGCCAGCCAGACCTGGCTGTGGACACTCAGCTGCCCTCAGGCAGGACCTTACCTGGGGGCTCTCTGCCAGTGCTCTTGGACTGGATGAAGCCATTGATGTCGCCTTCCACATCACAGCCCTCAAGAGTCAGCCGCACTTCCTCATAGAGCTGGGGGTAGGGGTGAGCAAAGGCTGTGTTCAGGCTTCGCCCCAATGTCAGCCTGACCCCCAGCCTTACTATAGTCCTGCCACTGACTCTGAGCCAGAGGGACTGAGGAGAGGCCTCGGCTCACTCCTGTCCTCTGAGGCCCACACTTTAACCTGCCTTAAGATGAAGAAACACAGGAAAGTGACCTGCTAAGGTCAGGTCTCTCGGTAAAGCTAGAGACCACACTTTCTGCTGACACGAGGAAGCCACCAGGATCAACTAGCCATGGGCAGGAGGGGTCAGAGGTGCCCCTAAAGCACCCAGAACCAGAGCTCCTGCTGTAGCTGGTAGCCCCCCTAACCTGGGGTATGATGCACTATGGCCATCCCTGAGTATTGGATTCTATAAGGTGAGAGAGGGAGAAAGAAGTACCCTGGCCATCCCTGAGAGAGGGAGGGGGGTGAGGGAGGGGTGTAAGAGAACCTGGACCAGGCTCCCACCAGCATGAGCCTGGAGCAAAGCCCCTCCACCCCCAGCAAGTCTCTGCTGTGTTGGGGAGGACAGATGGACACAGCCCTGAAGGGGGACTTAGGAGGAAAAGGCAGAGGCAGGGGACCAGAGAAGCACGCTGTTCCCATGCTGGAGGCCAGGCCAGAGGCCATGTCAGATTCCTCTGTGTGAAGTGCAGAGGTCGGGGGACATGTGCTGGCTGAGCTTGCCACACTGCCCTCCCTCCCCTCAGCACACACCTCATCATCCTTGACACACTGCATGGAGAGTTGGTTACAGTGCACCCACAGGGCATTGCGGAGGATGGTGAGCCGGTCAAACTCCTGCAACTGGAAGGCCTAGTGAGGAGAAAAGGGAGAGAACTAACTGTGGGGCCAGGCCTGGCAGCCCACCACCACCGCTCAGCTAGGTGACCAGTGCAGAGCACCCTGCTGCAGCCAAGTCTAAAGCAAAGGCAGCCCAGAAGATCCCCACCGCTGCCTCTAGCCAGGGTGGCTGGAGGGAGGCTAGACTGTTAGGAGTGCCTGTTTGCATCTCCATGAAGTTCCTGTCCTAGAATGGAGGCTGGGGGAAGCTCGTGAAAGGTACAGGACTCTGCCCTGGTCTTGCCCATCAGTAGGTCCCAGGGTGGAACAAAGGGATCCGGGGCATAAAGCCAGATAGTATGGGGAGAGACCCAGCAGGTGTCAAGTGGAATGAGGGAGTGCCTCCCCCAGCCCCAGCTCCGTGCGGCGCCCCCCCCCCCCCCGCGCGCGCGTGCGCGCACGCGCACACCCCCCCACACACAGGTAGGAGGAGCTTGTGGAGGAGCAGGCAGGCTGCGTGCTGGGCCACTTGCCTCACAGGTAGTCCGGTGCTCCTGCTCCCACTCGGTCCTCGCTCTCTCCAGTTGTTCGATATTTTGCCTGTACACTCGTTCTACAAACACAGGGGAGCCTTCGGCAGGCCTGGTAGCCTGGATCTCCTCTAACAGTTTCCAAGACAGTTCCATCCTCTGTCCTTCACTCCTCCAGAGACCCACCCAGCACAACCTCCCCATGTCCTGGGAGTCCCCTCCCCAGGGGCCTGGCTAGCTGTTGGTCACCACACACAGCCACCGCCCCACCCTTCCCACTTCCCCACTATGCTGTGAGCTCCAGGGGCTGGAGCAGAACTCAACATGCAGAGGTGCTACTCCACTTCCTGGTCCCCTCACTTTACAGATGGTAAACTGAGGCTCAAGGAGGGCACCTCTGTAAGCTGTTGTGATACAAGTTAGCAAGCTCAAGTTATGACTTGGTCATGTGGCACCTGCTGAGGGAGGAGCAGATGTTGGAGAGGTGGAACAGAGGGAAGAAGGATGCCATCCTGGGATGGGAGGATGGGGGGCAAATGCTGGCATCAGGTAAAGGACAGGAGCCAGGAAGGCTGAGTGTGAGCGTTTGTCATTCCGAGCGAGATGAAGGGATGTGTCCCTGTGGATCTGAGGCTCTGAAACCCAGTGGCTTAGATTCAAATGCTGTCAGCACCACTTAGCAGCTGTGTGACATTGGGTAGCTTATCTACCTGCTTTGGGTGCCCGGTTCCTTATGTTATGGCTGTGTGCAGTGGCTAAAGAGGAATGGTCTCTGCACTCTGGAGAGCATGCCTGGAGAGGCACACAGCGGACAGTGCTAGCAGGTGGGAGAGTACCGTCTGGAGGAAGAGGACCGGCTAGGCTTCCAGACAGTCTGGGAAGGTGGCCAGGGCTACGTACCTGCCTCTGTGGCTGACTCCTTGCACTGCTTGGCTTTGTTCTGGCTCTGAGGAGACAGGAGAGGGACACTGAGTCCAAGCCCAGAAATCCTAGCCTCGGAGCTACTCAGAAGTGACTGGCACCCTCCCTGGTCACCATCCGAAATCAGAGTATGGATGGGTGAATTCTATCATTCACCAGCAGCCTTACTGCTGAGGGGCTCGGGCCGGTTCCACAAGGGGGAAATAAAAGCAGAGGCCTGCAGACCACCAAGAAACACGGAGAATGCAGATGCCATGTGTTCTCTTCTGCATCACTGCGCAGAACCTGGACTCTGGTCAACCTGGATTCAACTCACCCACAGCCCCCTGCCCTCTCAGTCTCAGCTCCGGTCTGTAACAGGTACTGCATTTAAGCCCCCCTGCCCTCCCACCCTCACCCCCACACTATACACACCTTTTCTACTTGCTTCTGGTTGCCACTGGCACTCACACGCTCGAAGGCCTGCTCAGCATCATCTGCATCCCTGCACTTCTGGTCATATGCCTTCTTGGACTGAAGGTGTGGAGAGGCGTGTCTGCAGGGCAGCATGCCCCAGTGGGGAGGCTCCCTAAGCCCAGATTCCCTTCCCAGGGGTGGGGACTTTGGTAGAATTGGCATCATTCCCAGGGACAAAGATGCAGAGGCTGCGACTCGGCCCTGTCTTCTATACTGCTCTGCCCTCTCATGTGTCCCTTATCCCTGCTACTCTGGGCTCCTCAGCTGACTGGATCACTCATGGACTGCTGCATGTGGGACTGTCCCTCTGTTCTTCAGGCAAGGCACTGAGGGGCTTGTGATGATAAACAGGTCCTGGGCCTCCAGCACAGCCCCCAACAGGCCGATACACATAACGAAGAAAGGTCTGAGGCAAGCCCATCCCAGAAGTCCAACCCAGGACTCTCAGAGGGACCTCCAAGGCCCTCCCGTTTACCTCCATGGTCTTCTTGTAGAGCGACAGCTTGCTCTTCTGGACACGGTCCATGACCGCCTCGTACTGCAGGAGACATGAGGCTCTGAGCTCGGGGCTCTGGCCTCAAAATGTTCCCCTAGGCCAAGAGGATGGGTTGTCCTTGTCCCTGGGACATGACATCCTCTGAGCTCATTCATAAATGTGTGTGTGTCTGTGTTGTGTGTGTCTGTGTCCACCCTCTTCTAGAGACACCTCCTTCAAAATAATACCAGCCAGGTATTTAATCCCAGGACTTGGGAGGCTGAGGCAGGAGGATGTCTATGAGTGTGAGGCCAGCCTGGTCCATATAACCTGCTCCATGTCAGCCAAGGCTATATAGTGAGACCTTAAACAAACAAACAAACAAACAAACAAAACTGCAATACCTACACTCAGGACAGAACAACAACGAGAAGCTTGGGCAGTGGCTATGTCTAGTGTTTCCTTACTGTGGGACTCAGTCTGACTTGCTCTCCAGCCAGAGACTCCCTACCTCCACATATATACATCACATGAGTCCTGAGTCTTTCATTCACAAGCCACACGGAGTGTGCACTGGCATATACGCACACACCTAGTCCATACACAGCCCCATCGCCCAACTGCTCATATTGCATTCCCACAGGCCACTCGTGCATACACCACACTCCAGTGTTCACCCGTTCGTGACCACAGGCCAGACATCACGCATGCATGTAGCCACACCACAGGCACAGCACAACCTTTACCGCCCCCACCCCGACTCCCTGTTGGATGGATGGAGGGAAACGGCCAGGGCCGAGGCTTACAGTCAGGAGAATGGGGGTAAATGCCTGTGGCTTTAGGATTGGAGCCAGTTTGTGCCTAGGGTCCTGGGGGAGGCTCTGACAAGCCACCTGATTAGAGGCAACAACACAGAGACCTGCTTGTGCATCTGGGTAGCCGAGGACACCATGTGTCCCCCTCCTCGTGGACAGTGTACAGACTCAGGCTCTGATGGCAGAGTCTGGCTGTTCTGGGGGAGGAGCTGTTCTGATCACAAAGCTCAGAGTCTAGCCCATGTCCCCTGACACCTGCAGGTTTTCCACATGCTCTGTAGCAGGCCTCTGATCAGAGGGGTCACCTGTTTGAACACCAAGTCCAGGTAGTTTGGGGGGATAGCTTTGGGGGCTCATCTGTTCAGGAAGGCAACTTAGATTCCTGTAAGCCTGAGCTGTCCGGATGGGTAGCAAGGGTACATAGCTACACAACGAGCTAAGTTACTGCCTTATGGCCCTGTTTGTGAAGGGCCACGTTCCCAAAGCAAGGGATGTAAATAAGAGGGATCTCATACAAGAGAGAAACAGAGGCACAGGAAGGGGAAGGGACTTTCCTGGCCCCAGCTGTGAAGTAACCTCTTGCTCTCCAGGTGGGCTAAGTGCTCAGCCCATCCATCAGTCCCAGGTCTGGGAGTGGAATTGTGTACCTCCAGCTTTGTCAGCCTCCTCCCTGCAGAGCATCCCCCAACCTGTGTTTACACACCACCAGCCCACGAGGAGGAGCTCTCTTCCTGGCTATGTAGCCACTCCACGTGTGGCCAGCCATGCTCTGTGTATTGCTGAGCAGAGCTTCAGATGCTGAGCCAAGCCTGCGCTTTCCCTCGGAACTGTCTCTCCGTTCCTTGTTGAGCAGCCAGGCAGACTACTGGCCCCAAGTCTGCCTGTCTCCAGAACCAGCAGCCCTAATCCTTGTGTTTCAGAGCCAGCTTCCAGGGGCCACTCAACTCAGGTTGGATACTTAATTACAGTCTATGAAGGAGGAGAGTCTAAAAGCTCCACATGCTTTCTCTTCCGGGCACCTGGCAGCTCTGTGGTAGACCTTCTGGGCTATGTGAGAAAACTGTGGCTGAACATGAGCTGGGAGCAAAGCCAGGAAACATTCCTCGTCTCTGTTCTGCTCCAGTTCCTGCCTCTAGGTTCCTGCCCTAACTCCACTCAGTGATGGATTGTGACCTGAGAAGATAAACCTTTCTTCCCAAGTCGGGGGTTTATCAGAACATACACCCTCTCTCTACCCTTCATCAAGCCATGCTTCCCAACTGGCCCCCAGAACAGTGAGTGGGTGGCCTCGGGGGGGGGGTCCCCCACCTCCCCTCCTTCGCCCTCCCCACCCCCTCACCTTCTTCCGCTGCTCTTTCTGTCTCTCTCGGAACTCCTCCAGGCTCCGCAGCTCCTCACGCAGGGCCAGGGCCAGCTGGATGTGTGCACTGCCCACATTCTCTGTTTCTAGGGTGACAGCGTGGCCTCTGCCTGGACCAGTCTGTCTCCCTCACTCTACCTCCCACCCTCACATCCTCCATCAGCCTTTCAGCCTGGCACAGAGCTGAACCACAGACCAAGCATATAGCTCCTAACTTAGGCATCCCTACAAGGGCTAAGGGTCTTCCAGGAGACCCTAATGGCCCTGCTGCCCATGTAGAGATGATTGGAACTTACGCTGCTTCAGGGAGTCAAAGGAGGTCCTCAGGGAACTGCAAAACAGAAGTCTAGGTCAGCAGACACACATGCAGCAGGAGTCTGATGTCCTGCCTGACCCATGGTATTTTATTTTGGAGGGAAGGCCCTAAGCCATATTGACTACTATGGATGCAAGGGACCTTTGGCCATGGTCATCATTCATGTGACCCCCAAATTGGCATTCTAGAAAACAGTTTCCTTTGTAAATTACAAGGCAATGGAACCTTGCTGTGGTGGGAAAACCTCCTTGCTACGGCAGTTCTGTCCCCCACTTTCTCACTCCCCATGTCTTTGCAGCCCAGAGAAGAAGGGTGTGTCCACAGGAAGCTCCCTGCCTCTCTGAGACTTCCGCCCATGCAGGAACCTGGTTACTCAATATTGCCTGGATGAATCTGACACAGGGGAAGGTCTTTATAGCTCTTTCCAGCAGGTGGCATGGAAGGCATAAGGAAAGGCTGGGAGGTGGGCAGGGACAGAGTCAGGGACAGCTATGGCATCTGCTTCAGGCAGGGTACCGAGGGGAGGGAAAGGAAGAGGCTGCATGAACTAGAGCTAGAACAGTGCTCAAGCAGGAGAGGCTGCCAGGTAAAGCGGAAGCCCCTGGGCAAGTGGGGGTGATACCCGGGCAGCAGAGACAGACAGGCCACAAGTTCAAGGTCATCATGAGCGACAAAAAAAAAAAAAAGACTCTGTCCCAACTGCTCCCATCCCCTTCCCACAGAAATCCCCACTGCTCAGTTTACTTGAACCTTATTCTGAAATTGCTTCCTGAGTATAAGCATGCCCTGAAAAACAAATGATGGGTCCTCACTGTGTGTGGGGAAGCAGCACACTGGGCACCCTGGATTCTCTCTGGCAGCCTTGTTCACCCCAGAGCATTGTAGCGCTGAGGTCCAAGCAGAGATGCCAGCACGGCCAGCACACACTGCTGCTTATCCGTGGGTATCAGAGTCCTGGGGCCAATACGGAAACTGTGAGCGCGAGTCCAAGCTCCCAGGAGCAGGGCCCTCGAGAGGCATGTGCTCCATTCAGAGGAGGGGGCAGATAGTGTGTGTGGGAACCAACCTAGGAAATCAGCAGTGGCCTCTTTACTCCGGTCTCCACACACAAAAGCAGCACACCCTGTAGCCAGATGGGCAGGCTCTACCACTTATTCACTGTGTTACCCTGGGCAAGTCACCTGGCCCTCTGCCTCGACTTCCCTTCTATAGTGAGCAGTTAGCAGCACAAAGTGGTTTTGAGAATGATAGTCCACTCACTATAAGGCACCGTTGAAGCCTGGCGCAAGGCAGGAGCTTAACATGCCTGTCACACTCACACATATGCAAACTCCGCCAGTCCCCAGGACATCCCCCAGACACCAGCAGCCCAACTGGGTCTTCCTCTAACCCCAGTTGCGCTTTGGAAGAGTTTTCCAGTGGTGCCTTCCCAGAAGTGGCATCCTTAACTTCAGGTAGGAGGAGTCTCTCCCTGGCTACCCCAGCTTCCGTCCTTTCCCAGAGCCTCGCCGGCAGCTGAGTGACATCAGGCCGTGCATGTGAGGGAGATGTGCCTCTGTGCTCCCAGCTTGGGCTTAGGGGTACTAAATCTCTTAAGGACACAAAAGCAAACGCATGGTGGCACAGCCTGCCCCACGCTCAGCGTCCGTCGAGAGCCAAGTAGCCCCCTTGTTGCAAGCTTTCACTGCCTCTCTGCAGGGCGCTCTTCCGCCCCCTGGTGGTAATATAGTCACGTGGCACCTGTCGCATAACCAATTCCCTGGGTGAACTGTCAGGGAAGCCCACCTGCCTGTGCTTCCTTCCGGGGTAGGACGAATATGTTCCATGGGGGCTTCCTCTTCTCTTTGAACAGTTGGGGACATTGAGGCCAAGGAGGAGTGGCAACCTGACAGGACCCCTGGAGATCCAGGCCCTAAGGAGGATTATGGGGTCCTAGTTACTGCCAGGTGTCTTGCCTGACAAGACCATGGATCAGTACCAACAGCCTGGGAGCCATGAGATATGCAGATGTGCAGGCCTCTGCCAGTGACCAACCGCTGACCACTTAGTCCTAACCTTCCAGTGCTGACACACTCAGGATGAGAATGGATAGCCTGAATGGTTTCTGCCTCGGGCCCACAAGCCATTTACAGATAAGGAAACGGAGTCACTGAGGCCAAAAAACCACGTCCCACAGCCATCCAGGTGGCAAGAGGCAAAGCCTCAAGGCCAAGGGCTGCACTTATCGATAGCTCAGGGGTTAAGAGCACATTTGGTTCTTGCACCCACATCAGATGGCTCGCAGCCCTGTAACCCCAGCCCTAGCCATCACCACTGGCCTCCACGGGTCCCTGCACACATCCGCACAGCAGACATACAAACACAAATCCTAAAAGATAAAATGTCAAGGCCAGCCTTGCAGAGGAAGGTGACCACAGGTTAGAATGATTCTGACTTTCGATATTTATCACCAATGTGCAAACATGCAACACAGCCTGCTGGCCTGTAGCTTGGCTCTCGGGAGACCTAGAAACTCTAGCTGAAGTCTAGTTTCACGGTATAACTGCTCCTCACTAGGAGAACATGCCTCCACCCTGATCTCAGTGGAGCAGAGATCATAAAACACATGAAATCTCCTCTGATGGGACCATCTCAGCACTTGGGTTTAGGAGGGGTGAAGGTCAGGTGGGCTTTAAGGTGCCCATGGGCTAATGCTGCTCATCTGTAACCACAGAGAGGTTCACAGGACATTGGCCAAGGCACCCACAGCATCCCTCCTGGTGTAGCAAGAAGAAGAGTGGGAGGAGGTGCTACTTCTTGAGCAAGGTGAGGGTCTGGGCAGAAGCAGAGGACCAGACAGGAAGGCTGATCATGGTGTGTGCGGTATCATGACAGCTCCTGAAATACCTAGCCTATCCTTAGAATGCACCAAAAGTCACACAGGGCCTCAGGCAGGTTCACTACAGTAACAAGAGTGAGGAGTGAGAAAACTCATTCTAAGGTGTGACTAAAACTTCCTGTCATTTATGGGGACCCTGTGAGACCCTAGCTAGTGTGAGGCCTGAGGCAGGAATGCTGGTTTGAGGGCTGCACAGGAGGAGGTAGCCAGTGGAGCTCTCTCAGTGTGGGCTAGTCACAAAGTCACTTCACCCCCAGGCCTTTGTCTCATTGTTTACTCAGCTCTGCTACCCTGTCTTGTAGGCAGAGGGGACAGCTCCTCAATCCAGGGGGCTGGGTGTTGGAGGATGGCCACCAGCTAGGCCCTTTCCTAAGGACCAACACTTCCCACCCCCAAGGGACTAGAACAAGTGTTGTGGATCCACTTGCATTTCCTGCTGAGGGACTAGGTGTTTGGCAGATCTCTAACAGGTAGGCAAGGAGAGGGGGTCCCAGATGGGGGTTCAAAGATGGGTGATGAGGAGTCAGACTTTCAGCCTCTTCCTCCTAAGTGGAGGTGCAACCTGGTGGACTCTGTCTTCCCAGTGTGCCTCCTACCCCTGCTAGCAGACCATCCAGCAAGGTGGATCAGGACCTGTGGTCCTATCAGCCATCCCTTTGTTTAAACCGACCCCACAAAGGTCCCTAAGGCTCCCAGCCTGGTGAGAGAGTGGATTTATCGGTCCTGAGTACCTTCCTCTGCTTTGCATGGGATTTCTCTGTTGGCCTTGCTGTGTGTACTTAACAAAAGTTTCCCTGTAGCAGTTGATTCTGTCTGCCATGTCTGAGGTTTTGCCTGCTGCTACTTCTTGTGTTCCAGATTCTTTCTGCCGTTTCTTTCTTTTTATTGAAAGATTTACTTATTTGTGATCGTTTTCTGCCTGCATGTACACCTGCATGCCAGAAGAGGGCATCAGATCCCATTACAGATGGTTGTGAGCCACCATGTGGTTGCAGGGACTTGAACTTAGGACCTCTGGAAGAACAGCCATTGCTCTTAACCTCTGAGCCATCTCTCCAGCCCCTGCCTTTTAATTTCTTAACTGTCAGAGAAAATGAACCTGGTTCAGACCCCTAAGACTAACAACACTGTCAAGAGCCCTCCAGGTTGGAATGGAGAGGATGACCCTGTCTGAACCAAGCTCTTGACAGTGAGGCAAACCTGGAGGCCCTCTTGGAAGAAGTGCCTTGAGGAGAGTCTGCTGCAGAATGCTACAGGAGGGGGTCGGTCATCTCAGTGGTTTGCTACAGGAGGGGGTCGGTCATCTCAGTGGTTTGCTACAGGAGGGGGTCATCTCAGTGGTTTGAGTTCTTAAACTCCCTTGACAGTCCAGGCTGTGACATATAGTAGATATTCCATAAATGCTCACTGAAGGCATGAGCTGATGACAAATGCTTGGTCCACAGTTACACAGTGCCACATGGGACAGCAACATCACTTCCTGGATGTACCCATGTGCAGGGATCAGCAGGACCTGCAGGGGGCACAGCTCTGAGGGAAAAGGTAAGGCACAACGGCTCTAAGTGTGCCTGATGTTGTCATATCTTTGAGCCTTTGTCTACAAGTAGTTAAGACAGGAATGCCCCTCCTCCTCGGGGAACCCCAGACAGCCCTGCTCTCCTGCCCAGACCTTGGTCTGCTCTGGTCACTTTATCTTGCCCCTGTGGGTTTGCTTGTCTCCGGGGTACCCCTTTGCATGAAGACTACTCCAGGATCCTGCTCCCCAGCTCACAGTGTGGCTTCCCCCATGGCCTCAGTACTAGTCAGCCTGAAGGAAACAGCTCAGGAAGCCAGCCACACCTCTGAGTGAGCAGCACAGAGTTTATCTGCTGTGTGGAGGGGCCGGTGCGTGGGACAGGTGAGTCTCCAGAGACCCCACTGCTCACTGAGCATATCTTGCCTGTCACCACAAGCTATCCCCTTTCACAGACAGGGACTTGGGACTCCAAAAGTCAGGCAGACACTGTCCCTCTAGCCTTCTATAAGAAAAAAAGCAAGACCGACCCAGAGCCTCAAGCCCCGCAGCCATCCTTCTACAATGGGTGGGAGATTGTGGCCTGCCCCCCATTCACAGGGTGCCCAGCTCAGACACACACTGTGCTGGCTGTTGGTAGCATCTCCCACTCCACTGTGAGCCACAGGTGACTCACAGCCCACTGAGCATGCCTCACACAGACTTCCTGCAATGGACAGGAATAGCGCCTGTCACCGACCCCTCCTGGTTGGGTGAAGGTAAGCCCAGTGTGTCATATACTCTGCTCTTTCCAGAGCACTAACTAGTACAAGACCTTGATCTCAGGCACCACGCAGCTCCAGACCCCCCTGTCCAATTCCTGCCCAGTCTGCCACATCAGACAGTCCCAAGCCCCGAGTAAAGCCCAGAAGGTCCCTCAGAGGAAAGGTAGAGCTGCCAGCACTCTTACTTCATCTCTGTCTGGCCACCAGCCTTGCGTGCAATCTGCACCAGCTCCTTCCCGTATCTCTCCTCCGCCTGGGCCCTGTAAGGACAGAGCAATCATTGTGTCCCGGTCACCACTGTCGGCTGACCGTGGCCCCAAAATACGTGCAGAACCCAGGTTCTCTTGCCATACTCTGTTGGCAGGACCATCTCCTTCTGGGGACAAATGTCAGTTGGAAATGGGTCTGTCCTAAGGGCTGCTGCATGGTATATGCCCCTGGGGGAGGCCCAGGCCTAAGGGCCACAGGAGACAACAAGGGACTCTGGCTTTGAATGTGTGTGAGTGTGAGGTAGGGGTGTGTATGTGTGTGTGTGTGTGTGTGTGTGAGAGAGAGAGAAAGAGAGAGAGAGAAAGAGACAGAGAGACAGAGAGAGAGACACAGAAAGAGACAGAGAGACAGAGACACAGAGAGAGACACAGAGACAGAGAGAGACAGAGACACAGAGAGAGACCGAGAGAGAGAGACAGAGAGCAGAAGTACAGGTACATAGGTGCATATGAGTGTGCATGAGTGCACAAATGCACCTGTGGGGGTCAAAGGTCAACTTTCCTACCCCCCCTCCCCCTCTAAGATTTCATACATACCTATACCATATTTTGTAGAGACAGGGTCTCTGTTGTTTACCATACACCATGGTAGCCAGCCCATGAGCTTCTGTGGATTCTCCTGACACTGTATCCCCTCTTGCTATAGAAGGGGATTTGAACTCAGGTCCCCATGTTAGCTTAACAGGTGATTGACCCACTGAGCCACCTCCTCAGCTTTGGCTCTTAGCTTTTGACACATCCTGGGGGCAGCTGGGCTCGAGGGGGCGTAATCTGCCCCCTCTGCCCTGTCCTGACCACCAGCCCTGTCCTGCTTACCTCTGTCTGAGCAGCTCCTCCACATCCTTGCACATCTTCCTGCCATCCAGCAGCCTCTGCAGTAGCACCTCATACCCTGTGTGGGCCGTGAAGTCCCTGCACTGAAACACACATAGGACTCCATGAGAGCCCGGAAGGGAAGCAGGAACCCTGCCGAGAACAGCTTCTCCCTGACCTCCATGTCAAGAAGGACCCTGCTGAGCCTCCTTGATGGCCGCAGCACCCAGTTCTCTCTCGTGGAATGCCTGCCTGGCATTGCTCATACCCTTATGACACTGTGGCTTTAGCTAAGTGAGGAAGCAGGTTCAGGAAGTAAAAGTGACAGACAGATGGACGCAGCACCCCAGCTGCCTGGCTCCAGGTCTGCTGCACCCCAGCAGTGACTCACCTCTTAACTGGAGTGAAAGGGCATCTCTGGGAATTCTGGGACGCAGCTGACCTTGTGCCTAGGCCTTGCTAAGACAGTCCAGGTGACCCCTGACTAACTTGACACTCATGTCCCCCATTAGTGGGTTCTGAGCATGTCTGAGCAGCCAAGTGTGGGCAACCAGAGGAGGACAGAGGAAGTTCATGGAAGTTCCTGCAACATGCCACACCTAGGCTTCCCGCTGCAGCTCTCCCGGGTCCCTAGTAGGTGGCTTACTACAGGCAGTGGGACACAAACCCTGGAAGAAAGTAGGAGACATCTGTCTCCCTTTGGGGGCCTCGTATTCATCAACCCTCCACCCTTGGTGGATAGGGGAGATCTGGCCCCTCCCTGGTCTGTCTTCTGTGTTCCCTCAGATCCTCTCAAAGCCCCAGTGATTGAAAGGAACCCAGCTTCCCTGACCGCACACCCAAAACCGCCCACAGAGCCTGTCAGAGGTCAACGAGTCTCTCCCGGGCTCACCCACACTTAGCCTGACTCCAGCCTATGCTCCAGGCCTCCCCTCAAATTACGGGTGTGTGGGAAGCACGGGTGGAGTTAAAGTCAAGAGAAGGGCTGAATGGGGCCTAGCAAACACAGAAGCAGATGCTCACAGTCAGCTATTGGATGGATCACAGGGCTCCCAATGGAGAAGCTAGAGAAAGTACCCAAGGAGCTAAAGGGATCTGCAACCCTATAGTTGGAACAACATGATGGACTAACCAGTACCCCGGAGCTCTTGTTTCTAGCTGCATATGTATCGAAAGATGGCCTAGTCGGCTATCACTGGAAAGAGAGGCCCATTGGACTTGCAAACTTTTTTTTTTTTTTTTTTTTTTGGTTTTTCGAGACAGGGTTTCTCTGTATAGCCCTGGCTGTCCTGGAACTCACTTTGTAGACCAGGCTGGCCTCGAACTCAGAAATCCACCTGCCTCTGCCTCCCAAGTGCTGGGATTAAAGGCGTGCGCCACCACGCCCGGCTTGGACTTGCAAACTTTATATGCCCCAATATAGGGGAATGCCAGGGTCAAAAGAATGGGAATGGGTGGGTAGGGAAGTGGGGGGCGGTATGGGGGACTTTTGGGATAGCATTGGAAATGTAATTGAGGAAAATATGTAATAAAAAATATTAAAAAAAAAAAAAGAGAGAAGGGCTGAAGGTATGTCTGGCTTAGAGGTAGGGTGCTTGCTTGCCTAGCTTGCATGTAGCCCTGGCTTATAGCTCCAGGAAGCCCTGCAGGGGGCGCTTGGCACACATTATGGTCTACAGAGAAATGTTGGGAGGAGTACAGAGGAGAAACATAAATGAGCGCCACACTCAGCCAACTTGTAAATATTGAATCTCTCTAAGGTTTCAGCCCCAAGCTCATGTCCCCCTTCTTTGAGCAGCTTTGCAGAGGGCTGGGCCAGGACCACAGCCCACAGGCCACTGAGACATGAATCTAGGCCTTAGGTGGCTATCTGAGACCCCAGCCTGAGAGAGTTGCCTCTTCAACCTGCTGCAGGCCCATTTGGGGCAGGCATCTCCTACCCCACCCCTACCCCCACCCCCACCCCCACCCCAGTCTAGGCTGCACCATTCTGAACCAGGTTCCTTTAGTTTAAAGTCTTTTAAAGGGCAGCCACTTCTTTGTGAGCTAAGATCACAGCTTCCCACTCTCGGCCTCTGCCGTCCTAGGGGACTCCCAGGTCAAGGCCTGTAGCAGCAAGGAAAAAATGAGTGAGAAGCCACAGACCCCCACCCCCACCTTTCCCTGTGTGGTCCCTGAGCTGAGTGTAAGCATTCAGGCAATAAAACCACAGACCCTAGAACTGTGAAGGATTCGTTCAGTGCCCCTGAGTCCTGGGGCCAGAGAGGTGGCTTAGTGGTTAGGAGCTCTTCCAAAGGTCCTGAGTTCAATTCCCAGCAACCACATGGTAGTTCACAATCATCTGTAATGGGATCTGATGCCCTCTCCTGATGTGTCTGAAGACAGCTACAGTGTACTCATATACATAAAACAAATAAATTTTCAGAAAGGAAGGAAAGAAGGAAGGAAGGAAGGAAGGAAGGAAGGAAGGAAAATGAGCCCTGAAGGAGAGAAGGGCTTACTTGGGGTCATATTACAAACTTAGGAAACTTTGCAGAGAGGGCTAACCAGGGTCTATGTTTCCTGTCCCCACATGCCCAGTCCTGACTCTCTAGAGGGATCTTTTTGTCCTCTGAGCCCCAGAGAAGAAAAGGAAAACCAAACTAGACTTACACCTGCCATGCTGGAGACATGAAAGGTGGGAAGGCACCCTGTAGTCCAAGTCTTCAGGAGCTAGAGTCCCCACGGCACCTGCCTTAGGCTGGAGACTCCTATCCAGCCTCTGTGTGCAACTGTGGCATCAGACAGAATGAGCCACAGTCACAAGTGACCCAGCTGTTCTAAGGAAGTGCCAAGTCCCTCAGAGCTGCCTGTCTTGCCTCCCATCCCTGCCCACCCCCATTCGCCTCCTCCTTCACCCCCACACCAACCACCTCTCAGTGGATAGACTTTTATAGGAAAGAAGCACTCAATCTGAAGTCCACCATCTACCCAAGGCAGTCACCCAGGGGTGTCCTAGCTTCTTCTCTTCTCTCACATCCTCCTGTACACCCTTAGCCTGTCATCCAAATCCTTCCCATGATTGGACCTTAAAGCATGAAAATAGAGCTCTGTGTGGGGCTTGAGAAGGCTCAGGGGTTAAGAACACTTATGCTCTTGCAGAGGACCAAGTTTAGTTCCCAGCACCCATCCCAGGTGGCTCACAACTCTGCTCCGGGGAATTTGACACGCTCTTTTGGCCTCTGCAGGCACCCATATGCCCACATGCACATACACAGAAATAATGGGACAAATCTTTTAAGCCCTTCCTTGATCCACTACAGCCTGCTGGGCATTTGCCATGAGAAGGGCTTCGCCTTGTTAGTGTGGCTCTTCTGCAGTCCTAGGCAGCACTCCAGGACCTGAGCCATTCCCAGACACAGCCATCCAGAGCCTATGACCGCCATACTTCCAAGACACCATGCAGGACAGTCTGGCTTTGATAATCACCAGCCAGAAAACACTGAGGCCTAGCTTCATCTACCCTTGTTAGCACGTTAGCATTCCTTCTAGGCTCTGCCCAACTGTTAACCTTGCGACAGCCAGGTAGGCCTGGCTTGCTATAAAAGGGACCATTAGTCCTCCCTTTGCTCTCTCTGACCCTTTTCTCTCTCAGAATCCTTTTGCCCCCTCTCCCCTTCCCCCTTCTCCTCCTCTCTCTCTACATGTTTCCAGCTAGCCTCTCTCCTCCCTCTCCCTCTCCCTCTGTCTCTCTCTGTCTCTGTCTCTCCTCTCATTTTCTTTCTCTGCCTCTACTACCTTCTCAACCCCCTTCCATGTCCCCAAATAAACTCAGTTCTATTCTAGACCATCCTATGGTTGGTACCTCGGGTGTGGGGAGAGATGCCCAGCGTGGACCTGCTGAGCCACCCCCTCCCACCACACCGTACCATGCTCTATGAAACACATCCTTGGCTTTACAAAGCCTACCAACCCCCAGCAGCCCCTTTACCATTCCCTGTTCTGGTTGAGCCCCTGTGCCCTCCCTGGTCACCCATTTTTAGTTTAGAACTTCATGTTTCTAAAGGTCCCACAACTGAGCTGTATATTATCAGTTCCCATGATAACTTTGCTATCCTGACACCGCTGAAGAGCGGGGTGAAAATTATGTTTGCTTGGGCCACTACTCAGGAACCTGATGGCCATTTCTGTATAAAAATCACTGTTCTTCACCTGAATCTTCATAGGTGTCACTCGAGTGACCCTTTACCTCAAGAAGCTGAAGTTCTCCTCAGATTAGTTAATGCCCCACTCTCTGGCCGTGAAGGGCTGTAAATTTTGCACACGTGCAGACCACAGATTACTTTGTCCCCAATCACTGTTCCCCATACCTCTCTTACCATCCTACCTCCTGACTCATAATAGTCACAAGTCCTATCCCAGGAGCAAGCAGATGAGAGACTTGGGGCTCAGTCTCTCTTAATTCACTCCTAACAAAGGTTTCTGTGGCTGGGATGCTGGGCCACGGGGAACACAGCCCGGTAGTAGCAAGCTCTGCTGAGTATCTGCCCCATGGTATGTGGATATCATGCCAGAACATCCCAGCCTTTGCCCTGATGAAAACACAAGACCCACTGAGGGAGAGAGGACAATGAAGACACCCAAGGAGGGTAGGAGACTGCCCAAGCCAAGTCGACAGAAGCTGGAGTCTTCCAGGTTGGCTGCACCCCAGAGCCACAGTCCCACAGGCATTCAAGCCGAGGAGGGCCACTGTGCACTCAGCCCAGAAGTTATTTCACTTTTAAGCATTAAAAGAAAATTAATTTTAAACAGATATCTTTTGGTGTGGTTCAAAGCAAAACCCTGTTCCGGAGCTCTTTGGTGGGGGTGGGTGGAGATAGCTTTTGATATTAGAGATAAAGTGTTTGCTATGCAATCATGAGGACCTGAGTTTGATCTCTAGCAACTGTAGTTTTAAAAGCTGGGTATGCAGGACACAACGGGGTTTGTCTATAGCAGAGAAGGGGAGATAGAACCTGTAGAGACTGCCTCCAGTAGATAGGCACAGCCCCTGGTCGAGGGATGGGGCCACCCACCCATCTCAAAAGATTTTAACCCAGAAATGTTCCTGTCCAAAGGAAGAACAGGAACAAAAAATGGAGCACAGACTGAAGGAAGGACCACTGCCCCACCTGGAGATCCATCCTATCTGCAGACACCAAACCCAACACTGTTGTCAAGAGGTGCTTGCTGACAGGAGCTGGGTGTGGCTGCTCCTTGGGAGGTTCGGCCAGCCACTGACCAATGCAGATGTGGATGCTTGGAACCAACCATCAGACTGAGCTCAGGGAACCTGGTGGGAGAGCTGGAAGAAGGACTGGAGGAGCAGAAGAGGATTGCAACATCGGCTGGCCAAACTACCCAGTGCTCCCAAAGACTAGACCACCAGCCAAGGAGCGTACCTGGAGGGATCCATGGCTCCGAACACATAAGTAGCAGAGGGTAACCATGCCTGGCAGCAATGGGAGGGGAGGCCCTTGGCCCTGTGGAGGTTTGATGATGGGAGGGTGGGTGGGTAAGTGTGGGAGTACCCTCAAAGAGGCAAAGGGGAGGGAAGAGAGAGGTTGTGGGATAGGGGACTTGTATTGTGGAAGGGTAACCATGGAGTGGGATATCATTTGAAATGTAAATGAATGGAATGATTAATAGAAAAATAAAAAGCTGGGTATGATGGCATCCATTTGTAACCCTGGCATGGGGGAGGTAGAGACAGGCAGATCCCTGAGGCTTGCAGGGCTGCTGCCAGCCTAGCTGAATTAATGAGCTCTGAGTTCCAGAAAGAGACTGTCTCAATAAACAAGGTGAATGGCCTCTCTCTGGTCTCTCCCTCCCCCCTCCCCCTCCTCCCCCTCCTCTCCCCCTCCCCCTCCCCTTCCTCTACTAACATCCACAGGCTTTTGGGGATGCACATGATGACACAATGCCTGAAACTCCAGTACTTGGGTGACTGGAGTGAGAGGAGCATGAGTTCAAGTCTGGCTTAAGCTGTGGAATGAGACCCTGCCTCCAAAAGCAAAGCAAAACACATTACAGCAAAATATAAGCAACCAATGCTCCAGGGCCCAAGCCAGAATAAAAGGTATCTTTGGAAAATGATGACACAAGTTGTCTCCACCTCACAACAAGGCTGTATGTCAGGATTTAACCCAGGTGCCATGGGCTCACAGGTGTGCCAGGCTGGTCACAGCAACACGGCCTGTCTATAGAGAAAGCAGCACTTGAAAGCAACTAGAAGCCATACCCAGCCTGGTGGCCCAGTAATAATTCATGTCAGGCCAGGGGGGCCTGGTCCCTGGTGGTTAGCAGAGACAGTGCCTTCAGCTAGAAGACCCCCTGAGCCAACTGTTGAGTCACCTTTGCCATGTGGCATGTGGCCACTCTAAATAAACTCCAGGGGACCAACCCAGGCCTCCAGGAGGACGGGCCCAGGAAATCTAAGGGCAGGAAGATGCATCTTCCTGCCTTAGCCTTGAGAGAGTATAGAAGAAGTCCAGCTTCCTTGCTATGCAGGAGTGGCCTGCTGACCCCTCTGGGATGGGGGTAGGAGTGTGCCACTTCAGACCTGTGAGCTGTCAGAGCCCACCATGTCTCACTGATTGGGTGGAGAAACGACTTCCACCCACCTCTACAACTTCCTCCTTTCCCTTCCCAGATCGCTCTTGGCGGCTATGAGGGTTAGCCACGATGACCAGGCCCCCCGAGCAAGCTACTTCCCCTTCTTGGACCTGCTTTCCTCATCCAGGATGTTTGGGCAAGAGGCTTTCTGTAGGCTAGACCTTCTCAGGGTCCTGGAGGTCAGTACCAGCCCCCGGAGTTCCACAGGCTAGTCCTGTGGACAGACTTGTACACCATGGCCCTAGCTGTTCCCAGCCTCTGCTTCCTTTCCAGTTCTTACTACATAGGTGGTCTGGAAAGCACATGAGCTAGGGTGGCCATGTGAAGAGAGCACACTGATTGGAGTGAGTCCTGAGGCAGGCTCTGGGGTCCAGGTTGTGACTCCCTCCCCCATTGGCAAATAAGGAAAATGGGGCCCACACAGGTTACATGACTTGAAAGATACAATCAGCCAGATGGCCCAGATCATAAGCCTTCATTTCCTTCCTCTCCCTCCCTCCCCCCTTCCCCCAGACCCATACTTAGGACTGACCACTGGATGGTTGCTTGGTCAATGCGCTCTCTCTCTCTCTCTCTCTCCCCCCCCCCCCTGCACCCCCCCTCATACTTAGGACTGACCACTGGATGGCTGCTTGGTCAATGCTAGCTTCCTATGCCTGCTCCTCCTAGCTAGCCAACACCCCTTTACCAGAAAGAATCCTCCACATACCATGGCTATGTGGCCTGGCTGGAGAAAATGAATCATGCTGCCCTCCCCCCATCCCAGATCCACTTGAAGGAGGGGAGAGCCATCTTCAAAGGTCCCCCTGAATAGAATTCCAGAACAAAGAACACGGGAGACAGAAGAACGTCTAGCCTTGCAGGAGGCCTGGGTTTTGGTTTTAGTTTTCATGCACCAGGAATAAAGGTGGGCGGCTGAGCTGATGTCACCTATCTCAGGCCTTCCAGACTGGGGAGGGGACACAGAGAGAGACTCTCAGTAGCTCTCCACAGGGCGCTGATCGGAGCCTAAGCTTCAGCTTCTGTTGGACCAGTGGCTTCATCTTCCCTAGCAGTTCAGCATAGGGTATGGCTGCAGCTGCCCACAGAGTGCAGAGAGGAGTGGGCCCAGAGTGTAAGTGTTCAGCAGGAGTTCCATCTCTTTGAAAATGGTTAGAAAAGCCCTGGAGAGGCTTGAGTGTGGGGGTGACACCTTACAGACAAGTGAAACCCTTCCTGGGCTTGTTTGTTTGTTTGGTTTTTAGTTTTTGTTTTTTAGATTTATTTATTTAATTTATACAAATACACTGTTTCTATCTTCAGACCCACCAGAAGAGGGCATCGGATCCTATGATAGATGGTTGTGAACCATCATGTGGCTGCTGGGAATTGAACTCAGGACCTCTGGAAGAGCAGTCGATGCTCTTAACCACTGAGACATTTCTCCAGCCCCTAGTTTTTGTCTTTTGACATAGGATTTCTCCGTGGATCCCTGGCTGTCTGGGAACCATAGAGATCTGCCTGCCTCTGCCTCCTGTTCTGCCTCTTCTCCCTTGGTCATTTGACAGCAGGGGCCCTGCAGCCACTGGGCTCTTTCCTACACTAACAACTGCTTTCCTGTTTCTTGTCCCTGTGGTCTCAGAAACCCAACCACAAAGGCTACTGGGGAGCCTGACATGGTCAACACATGCCCTGACAATGGTGAACTCCAGGAAGCCATTCGTTACCCACACCTGTGTCTGATCTATTAGCCCTGAGACTATCAAAGCCTTTAAAGGTAGCCCTGGCAGGCCACCAGCTTCCACCAATTCCAAAGCTAAGAATGCCATCAGATAGCATCTACAACCTAGGCCAGCTTCCCTCCTTTGCCATGACACATCTGCCTGTATCACCACCAATGCGTTTGGTAAATGCCTTGATTTGTGAGAGCCTTTGTTCTGTAACTAATAGTGTGTGTGTGTACCCAGCACTGTTTGAAGTGCAAAACACTTCCACATGGGCCATATCTTTTGGGGCAACTTGTCCTGGGGCCAGAGTCATTCATATTTGGCTTAAGAATAGGCTATTGCTCTCTTTAAGGCGAGAGTTAGTCTGTGTCCAGTTAACTAAAGCTCAAAGCTAGAAAGAAGTTTCCAGAAGCTCCCACCACGCTGCAGTCTGATGGCCTCCTCGGGCCTTGCAGGGAACCTTCCTTGGCTTCACTAACCTGACAGGATTTTGGGATGGGTGGGTCCACACTGCACTCCAAACTACAGGGGAGCCACAGGGCTGTGGCTGACCTGCAGCCTCAGGACCTCAAAGGAGAGAGAGCACTGTGAGTTTTCAGGCCTGTTCAGGAACCGTTACCTGAGGAGATGTGAGTGTGGAGGTGGGCCTGCTGTGCATGAACTCAGTCACACCGAACACAGGGTGTGGAGTGGTCCTGAGGTGGGAAGTGGGTATGAAGGGGGCTGCACTATTGGGTGAGCATACCTACTTTTGAAAAAGGCCTAGCTGATCGACAAGCTTTTTGCTTTCAAATAGGCCTCCATGGCCAGGCGTGACATACGCCTTTAATTTCAGCATTTGAGAGGCAGAAATAAACAGATCTCTTGCATTCAAGGTCAGCCTGGTTTACATAGCAAGTTCCAAGACAGCCAGGGCTACATATGAGACCCCATCCCAAAAGAACCAAACTGAACGGGTCTCAGTTGTGAGGAACGGAAGGTAGTGGTTTGCCTTATAACAGTCCCTTTTACAGCGAGCCAGGCCTACATGGTCCTTGAGAGGCCGTTCTGTGAGGTGCTGCGGTGACCCCACCTACTCTGCCTTGTCTAAAGGATCAACTTGACCTCTGTTTCTGTCTCCTGATTTACGAAACCAGAATGTTAGAAATGGGGGGGGGGCGGGGGGAGGGTGCACTGGGGAGAGAACACTGCGCAGGTAGAGGACAAGATGGAAATGAATCCTTTGGGTAGAGAAGTCTATTCTTTTTTTTTTTTTTTTTTTTTTTTTTTTTTAAAGATTCACCCATTATATGGAAGTACACTGTAGCTGTCTTCAGACACTCCAGAAGAGGGCGCCAGATCGCATTACGGATGGTTGTGAGCCACCATGTGGTTGCTGGGATTTGAACTCTGGACCTTCGGAAGAGCAGTCGGGTGCTCTTACCCACTGAGCCATCTCACCAGCCCGAGAAGTCTATTCTTATATCCACTTTCAAGGTAGCAGCCAATGGAGACAGGGAGGAGGAGGAGGAGGAGGGGTAGGGGGAGGAGGAGGAGGAAGAGGGGGAGGAGGAGGAGGGGGAGGAAGAGGAGAAAGAGGAAGAGGAGAAAGAGGAGGAGGGGGAGGAGGAGGGGGAGGAGGAGGAGGAGAAGGAGGAGGAGGGGGAGGAGGAGGAGGAGAAGGAGGAGGAGGGGGGGAGGAAGAGGAGGAGGAGGATGAGAAGGAGGAGGAGGGGGGAGGAGGAGGAGAAAGAGGATGAGGAGGAGGAGGAGAAAGAGGATGAGAAGGAGGATGAGAAGGGGAGGAAGAGGAGGAGGAGGAGGAGGGGGGGAGGGGAGAGGAGAAAGAGGATGAGAAGGAGGAGGGGGAGGAGGAGAAAGAGGAGGAGGAGGGGGAGGAAGAGGAGGAGGATGAGAAGGAGGAGGAGAAAGAGGATGAGAAGGAGGAGGAGGAGGGGGAGGGGTAGGAGGAAGTGGAGAAGAAGGAAGGAGGGCAGGGACAGACAGAGGTAACAGAGAGTCTAAAGAAGTAGTTCACAGCTGGTCAGAGCAGAATCACATCAGGCAAACTGAAGGATCAAATCATTCCAGGGAACACAAAAGAAATTGGCAAATTCTAAATTTGGAAGGAAGCCAGTGTGGGGTGTGTGTGTGTGTGTGTGTGTGTGTGTGTGTACAGACCAGCATGAGTCAGGTGCTCTAGCCACAGGATCCCTCCTAGTCTTCATAGAGCTTGCAACGTTAGTTTGTAACTACCTCTATCACTGTGTGGTGGCGCTGAGGGTCATCAAGGCTAATGATCTGTGGGGAGCTTGCCCTGCCATGATTGGTGGTCATTCCAGAGCTCACCAGGGTCTGGCAGAGGGAGGGCAGTGTAGGAGGCAGATGCCTTGGGTGGGGGTGAGTCAATCAAGAAGTGGTGGGGGCTTCGGAGAAGCAGGAATGATGCCTCCCCTGATGGCCCTGAGACTAGGAATGGACACAGACCCTACAGCAAACCTGAAGGGTCCAGGCTGTCTCCAAAGGAAGGATAGATGCTGCTTGTGGCATGCATGCTCTTAACTGGTCCACACTGGGCCCCTTTCTATAGCCTATGAGGGACTTCTCCACCTAGAACCAGGCACCAAAGGCTCAGACATTGTCTCTGGAGATGCCATCCCCAGCCCCTTCCCTTTCCTACCAGAGGCTGTCTCAGAAGAGCACTGGCCTGAGAGGGAGGTCCTGCAATGGACACAGAAGTGCTGAACACTGGGTTCTGAGTCTGCTAAGTCCCACTAACACCTACGTGACCTTGGGCTTGTCACTTAACCCCTGGAGCTGAGACCACTGCCTGTGTAAAGTAGGGTAAACATCCCTGCCAGGGATTCAGAGAACCCAGTGAAATGACTCATAAAGGAGGCTATACACTCAGCAGGCTGCTTCTCGAAAATGGTGCCTATTGTGGTTAGCACATATTGACTAAAGGACAAACAGAAAGGAAATTGAAAAGGAGAACTGGGGTTGGAGCCTCACTGTGACACTTCTCTGCATCTCAGTGTTTCCATTTGGAAACTGGGGTGAATACATATACCTTGTGCTCTGCAGGGCTGATGTGGGATAGCCTGCTCTGTGGCTGCGAATTGCGGTGGGGGTTGGATTTTCTCAAAAGACAGAAATGAGCCACTGGCCTTGTAGAGGAGTCCATTCCTGTCCCACGCCCTCTGGAGAAGGGTTCTTCTGCAGCCTCAGTAGGGTCTGGACTCAAGAGTGGCCCCCTGTTCTGGCTGAGCTGTTTCCAGGGCTCAGTGTTAGCCAGGCTTTGTACTTCAGTGTGTGTGCGTGAGATTCCTTGTCCTTGAGGTTTACGAGTCTGTCAGTCTCAAGCTTCTATCCATAGCAGTTAATATATACCATATCTTTTCTAGACAAGGACTCACAGGACCACTCATGAACATAGTAGATTCTTGGGTTCTAAGGTAAGAGTAAGAGAAAAAAGATAGCACCCACTAAGAAAAGGACCCATGCCAGAGTAGGGCATTCTTTAGCCCTGCCAAACACAGCCACTAACCGAGCATTTGCATAGAGCCACACCCTGGGAAAATTTGGCTCTAAGCAGCAAGAGCTTTCTTCCCCTGGATCCCAGGAAGCTGGGCAGGCTGAGAGTGCCTGTGCATTTACTATCTGACAGATCCATTGGTAAAGCGCACTTATAATCCAAGCACTGGAGAACTGGAGACTGGTGAATCCCAGTAGCTGGCTAACTAGCCAGCTTAGTCTAATCAGCAAGCTGTAACACGCACGCGCACACACGCGCGCGCGCGCGCGCACATACACATGCACAAGTTTCACCTCAGTCTGTGTATATACATTCTTTCCTCTAGAGCACTGGCTGTTCTTCTAGAAGACGGCTCGATGCCCAGCCTGGTAGCTCACAACCATTTCCTAACTCCAGTTCTAGGGGATCCAATGGCTTCCTTTGGCCTCTGCTGGAAATAGGCACACAAGTGATACTCAGACATACATGTAGGAAGGGCACTCCATACACATTAAAAAGAGTCCAGGAATAAATTTTCGTGTGTGTGTGTGTGTGTGTGTGTCACATGCGTGCAGGTCCCCTCAGAAGACAGCAGGGGACGTGAGGTTCCTTGAAGCTGGAGTTAAGGGTGGTTATAAGATGCCTGTCATGGATGCAGGTCCTCTTGGGGAGCAGAAAGTACCCTTAACCATGGAACATGTCTCCAGACCCTGGTTGACTGATTTTTGCATGGGTGCCAAGAACATTCAGTTGGGAAATGACAGTCTTTTTCACAAATACTGCTGGGAAAGCTAGATATACACATGTAAAGGAAATGAAAACAGACCCTTACCTTATACCATGTGAAAAAGATCAATGCAAAATCTGTCACAGCACAAATGTAAGATCTAAAGCTATAAAGATCCAAAAAGAAAACAGAAGAGGAAAGCAGCCTGACACAGAATTTGCCAGTGTCATCTTGAATGTGACATGACAACACAAACTAACTAACTGACAAACAAAAAACCGGGTAGGGTGGGCTTGAATAAAATGGGTAAAATGTGCTTGTGCATCAAAGGACAACATCGAGGGAGTAAAAAGACAACTTACGAAACAGAATGCACGATTTGAAAAATCACATACCTGTTAAAGAGTGAGCATCTAGACTACAGAGAGAATTCACCCAGAAGACAATGACATGGTTCAAAGACGGGCAAAGGGATTGAATGGACATGTCTCTGAAGAAGATAGCCCAGTGGCCAGCAAGCACAGGAGGAGCTCCACACCATTAGTCGTCAGGGAAATGCAAATCAAACCACAGTGCAATACTGCTTATGCCAACTAGGATTGCCATGACTCAAGGAGGGGGAGGGGGGGAGGGGGAGGAGGAGGGGGAAGGGGAGAAGGAGGAGGAGTTGTTGTTAACAATCCTAAGCAAAAAGGTAGAAAATTCATATCCCTTCCCTGTTGCTGAGGGAATATAAAATGGGTCAGTCAGTATGAAAACCAGTTTGTCATAATGGAGCTGATAGTGTTCAGGGTAGAACACTTGACTAACATGTGTGAAGCCCCGAGTTTGACCCCAACACTGCGATGGAAAAGTTAAACGTGGCATTACCATGTGATCCAGAAACCACACTTCTTAGATCCTCCCTGAATGAAAAGCAGCATTAATCATGACAACCGAAAGGAAGACAGCCAAGTGTCCGCTGATGGATGACTGCACAGTCTGGGCATATGCTCGCTCACTCTCTGCCTCAATTATAAAGAAATGTTGCTGTCTTTTCTGTAAAGTGGTCAAATAAAACAAAATTCCATGAAAAAAAATTTTTTTTAAAAAGAAGCCACTTGGCATCCTTTCAAATTTCTCCAGGCCAGCACTTCCTGAAATCAAAATAAGCGATCAAAGTTGCATTTTCTGCTTAAAAAAAAAAGTATTTTGCTTATAGCTGCATTGTTCTATATCAGTAAGTCCTATGAGAGTGTGAGCCCGAGCTCAGACCACTCAGAGCGAGGCACAGGACCCCTTTGCTTTAGGAATGAAAACCCTGCAGGATACACTGTGGGTGAGCTTGCCTGCTCAACGCCTGCAGAACTAAAACTCTCCCGCTTTACCAAGATGCGGTCATTTTCTGAAACCCCAGACCAATGAGTTGATGGAACGCGCACACACAAAGAGAAAATTCTTGACAGATACTACAGTGCGAGGCTCTACTGTGGGTACCTGGACTGGTCAAATTTATAGAGGCAGACAGTAGAGCTGAATGTCACACACACAGCTACAACTGCGTCACTCTAAAAGCGTACAGCCGCGTACGAGGGCAGCCTGGGCTATATAGACACCTGTCAACCGACAAACCAATGAATGCAATTGTAACCAACAAATGGACAGAGTCAGAGGTATTAATTGGGGCCAGGTGAGAGTCCCTGCTTTGTATATGCATAGCCTTAGGTTCAATACCCAGACCGCTTCCCCACCCTCACCCCAATGCTTACACAAGCAGAACGCGGTGAGGAGAGAGTGTCCTCCAAAGTCCTACAAGTCAAGGCTTGGCTGCCTGCCTGTAGCTCTAGGCAGAGAAGCAGAGCCTTTATAAGTGTAAAGAAAGGAAGTTACATCATTAGGGACCTGCTTTTGAGGAAAGTACTGGGGCCCAGGTTTCCTCCCCAACCTCATCTCTTGCTATCTCTCCTTCTTTTCCACTTCCTTCTTCCCTCCTGTCTTCCTCTTTCCCTACACCCCTCTCCCACAACCATCCCTGCCTTCCTTCCTGTTGCCATGAGGCGAGCAGCTTGGCTCCAATGATGCCCTGCTTCACTACCAGCTAATGCAGTGGGACCAAGTAACCGTTTGAAACTATGAAACCTTCTCTCTTCATAAGCTGGTTCCTCAGGTATTATGTCACAGCCCTGGAAGGCAAACCTTGAGCAGGAAGGGAAGGAATTCTATCATTCAAGGGGAGTAGTTTCTGTTCAGACAATAAACAGTTCTAGAAACAGGGAGTGTGGTAAATACCACTGACTGACACGCTTAACACTGGTAAAATAGTAAATTTTATGCTACATATACTTACCACAAAAACCCAGCATACATACTCAAACCTTCAAACTCACCGGCTTCTCAGGCGAGCCAAGGAAGCCAAGCAAATGATAAAGGCTGAGTGAGCCCCATCAACACCAGGACGCATCACCAGAGCTATATTCTCCAGAGGCTTAAGGCCAACTCCTCCCCCAGAAAATTTGACTTAATTGGTCTGCAGCCAGACACTGGGGGTTCTGAGAGCTCTGGTCCTGCTCCAGCTCTGACCTTATCTCCTCTGGTGCCTCAGTCTTTCCTTCTGGCCAAACAGGCCTCCTTGTGGTCCCTTTGAACACGGCAAGCCGATACCTGCCACAAACCATCACTTTCTTTCACTTTGGCGTGGTTCCATTTCTCATTCCCATTGCTACAGGAATGAGAAGCCCTGGGTCCCACCTGGGGCTCCATCCTCACACGGGGGCAGCTACTTGCTCTCACCTAATGGTGACTGGCCTGCCTATATGCTCCATTACCCATTGCCCAGCATGCAAGGCCTCAGCAAACATCATCCCAGAATCCCAAGGGCTTCTCTAACTCTAGAGGCAGACAAGCCCCACCTGGGTCCAAGTTCCTAAGGCCATTTTTCCTCCATCATCCCTGCTTCCTCTGTGTGAAGTTGAACTAGGAACACCAGACTCTTAACAATTTTGCACACTTGTTGCAAAAAGATGAAAATAACAATTTTGGAAGTCTTCACAATGAAGAAATGATAGAGTTTAAAGAAGTGGATACAACATGTTATCAAACCTTTTCAAGATAGTCCATTAACATGTGCAGTTCATGTGTGTGTGTGGTGTATGTACATTTGAGCACATTTTCCTGTATGTGGAAGTCAAAAGTCAGCTTTTAGGGGCCTCCCTCTGTTGTTCTTTACCTTACTGTTTTTACTAATTAACTAACTAACTAATTAATTAATTTTGAGACAGGTCTCTCACTGAACTTGGAGCTGAAACCAATTCACTCAGGCTGGCTGACCGATGAGCTTCAGGGATCCAGCTGTCTGCAGCTTCCCCATATGGTGGTTATGGATGCTGTCTGGCTTTCCCGTCGGTCCTGGGGATCCGAACTCAGGATCTCATGCGTGCACAGCAGGTGCCTTACCAATGGACCATTTCCCCAACTCGGTTCTTATGTATCAGCTAACACATTTTTTTTTTTTTAAAAGACAGAATCTTGCTCTATTGTCCAGGCTAGTCTTGAACTCATGATTCTCCTACCTTAGCTTCCTCACTGCTTGGATTATAGTGATGTGCCACACCCCCCTTCATTCCCTATCCCCCACTGTGCCTGACTGAAGATTAAAAGAAAAGAATAGCAATGTCATGGGACCATTAGTGTAATAGAGGGAGACGACATGGGTCATCTTGTGATTTAAAACCAAAGAGATAACTCTCTGGTGGTGGAATGTCATTTTGGACATAGTTAAAGAAATATTCTAGAAAGACTTATGTTCGAGAGACACATATTCAGTTATAAATCTTCCTTGAGACCCATGCTGGCCCAGCTCCTAGGATGAGCCAGCGATGGTCTGTGACCACTGCCTGGAGCCTCCCCTTCCTCCAAGCCAGTTTCTAGGTGATGGTGACTCATGCCTCTAAAATAGATAAGCAAAGTAGGGCCCAGACAGGGAAACTACTACCTCCACGCTCACCCAGAAAGTGAGGGTGAAACCGGGCAAGCCAGCAAGAAAGCCTGTTCCCTTGGTAAACAACAAGGCCCGTGAGGGAGTGGCCTTCACAGCCATTACTCAGGGTAGCCCTAGTATAGGTGCTCCGTCAAGGCATTTCTAGCTTTCCGGCTTCCCCACTTCACCATTTTCAGCAAGTTCCTTCCCTCAAATGCTTTGTGATGTCAGGCAGCTTGTGTGAGGTGGAGGGTAGTCCAGCTGTAGCCTGCAGCCACCACAGGAAAGGGTCAGAAAAGGGAGAAGGAAGTGTATATGCCACCCATAGGGATAGAAGCCTTTCACAATCCAGTCCGGGCTTCCCTTCCTACAGGGCTTTGCACAACATCAGCTGTGCTGGGTCCCCTTTCCACACCTCTGCTCTGCCCTCCTAGCTCCCAGATTCACCCCACCCCACCCCACCCCACCCCACCCCACCCCAGGGGCTCTAGCTTTATGCAGAGGCCAGAAGAACCTGAGAAATGTTTGAGTTTTTGGAGCCTAAAGTGCAAAGGGGGCCATGGAGAATCTCACACTTTCTACAGAGGGTGGATCCTGCAGCCAGTATATCCTTGAGTGACAATAGACTGACATCACAGCTACTTGGTGGTGAAGATGAGGCAGGTGGACCTCTGTAAATTAAAAAGGAAAGGAAAGGAAAGGAAAGGAAAGGAAAGGAAAGGAAAGGAAAGGAAAGGAAAGGAAAGGAAAGGAAGGACAGAGCAGCACAGTCACAGCCACAAATCTCTGCAATCTCCTATCACACCATGACAGTAGAATGGACATAGTGGTGCCAAGATTTTGGTCTCTGGCCACTTTCGTGCACAGCCTGTGGAAGGGGTAGTGCTATCAGACCACAAACTTGACCTAAAAATACCTTCTGACCTTGAAAGCAGACTTACTTGGTTTTGTTTAAAAGCGGTCTCCTTTTTTTTTTTTTTAGATGACATATGTGATCTATATTTAATTGCAAAGATTAAATACACCCCTTACTCCATTGGAATAAGAAAAAGCAGGGAAAGTCCATCTCTCCCGAACCCGCAGAAACCAGTGCCAACCCAGTCGGGGACTGGGCAGACCACCCCACGAAGATTATAATCCAACCAAGCTGTTCTTGGATGTGCCTTGAGCTGCTTGTGCCTCGGAGCTACCTGAAGCCAGGACACTACTGGCTAGCTCCTTGCCTGCTATAATTGGGCCATGAAGATGCTAGCACAAAGAAGTGCTGCTATGTTCTTCTGGGGGTGTCTTAAGGAGCCGAGACTAAGAAAAATCTTCATGGATCTTGAAGCAAATGTTCTCTTTTTTATTTTGATTTGTTTAACTCGTCGACTGTTAGGCTGACATGGTTCAGAACTCAATGACAGTCGTGTTTATATGATGAAATGCTCAAGGCCACCTGGCCCTATCCCTCACTAGTTTCTTTCCTCTTACCCTGCCAACAGCCTACCTCTTTCATTCACCTTGTGTAGCTTTCCAGAGACTTTTGTTGGGAAAAGGAGCTGATGCTGGTATCTGCAGATCCCCAACTTGCCACACATCGTACAAACCTGTTCAGAGGATCCATCCCCATCCCTCTCACATCTCAGGGAGGAAGATCTGGAAGGTGGCTGGGAGCAGCCAAGGCTAAGACACCCAGAGCCTCCGGGTTCATCTCTTTTTTTTTTTTTTTAGGTATTTTCCTCATTTACATTTCTAGTGCTATCCCAAAAGTCCCCCATACCCTCTCCCCCACTCCCCTACCCACCCACCCACCCACTCCCACTTTTTGGCCCTGGCGTTCCCCTGTACTGGGGCATATAAAGTTTGCAAGTCCAATGGGCCTCTCTTTCCAGTGATGGCCGACTAGGCCATCTTTGGATACATATGCAGCTAGAGTCAAGAGCTCCGGGGTACTGGTTAGTTCATAATGTTGTCTCACCTATAGGGTTGCAGATCCCTTTAGCTCCTTGGGTATTTTCTCTAGCTCCTCCATTGGGGGCCCTGTGATCCATCCAATAGCTGACTGTGTGCATCCACTTATGTGTTTGCTAGGCTCTTGCCCTCTCGACAAGCCCCTGTTGCTTCCTAGTCACCGGCCCACGTGGAGCCCCTGGCCCCTTGAGTCTAAGTAATGAAGTCCCACATTGCTCCAAGTCCTTCCTCAAAGCTAGATGGCTCTGTTTCATTGCCCACAGACTCAGGCCCTCCCAAGCCACTTGGATCATTCCTGCAGCAGTAAAAAGATCCCTACTCTAGCCAGAGGACCTTTCGAGGTCTTAAAGTTGTTGTTCATACCAACACCAGGGAACCAACCAGATCCACTTAAACCTTAAAGCAGAGGTTTCTTTCAGACACAACTGAACTGTACAACTTAAAAATGGTTAAGATGGGGAAAAGGAGAGTTAAGATGATAAATATATGGGGTCAGTTGAAGAATTTATCCCTGCCCTGTCTGTTGGTCCAGTCCCTAGAGAGAAATGCAGCCTTTTGGTGCCATGGCTACCACCCACCAGCCAGCTAGTAGTAGTTTGTTGACAATCAGTAGGCCCAGGTTTCACTGTCAGCCTTACCATGTATAGTTCAGCCTGGCTCCACCAGTCCCTGTAGTCCCTGGGCTGTGTGTGACAGCCTGCCATTGGCTCCTGCATGCTCAGACTAGCTGCAATGATCGAAACTTTTGCTTCATGTCCTCTCAGTTTTATCGTTTTGAGACAGGACTCACTGTGCAGTCCAAACTGGACTCAGGCTCCTTATGTAGTCCATACAAGTCAAACTCACAATCCTCCTGCCTCAGCCTCCCAAGTACATCATCATGAAGAAAATTTCAGACTCTGAAATGAGTAGATTGTGCTATCCTTGATTCATATTTGGCCAACTGCATGGCACAGTAGATTTGGAAATAGTGCTTTGCAGTCCCCTTTGCTATGATATTAGAACAACTTCCTGTTACATAATGCAACGTCTTGAGTTTTTGTCTCAGTGGTTTTATACAAATATCCAAGAACAAATTCAACTGAATGTATCCAAGAGGCAAGTATCCAAATGATGTATTTTATGATATGTGTATTTTGCCACAACTTAAAATAGAAGTTTAAGTAGTAGAAACATAAAAAGAGAGAATATAAAATTTGCATATAGTATGCATGTGCCTATGTAAACTAATCATATATGGCAAGATATTATTATTTATGTTGTGCAATATAAGGAAACTCTTCCCTAACTTTTTTTTCTCCATTTTCCCACTTTCCTCTTTGGGTTTTATATTAATATATTTTTTTCTTATAGAAGACATATTTGTGGCTTTGACAGCCCAAGGAAGACTTTCAACAGCGTGGCAAGTGGCAAACTCTCTTGGCACTACAGTAGACAGGTTCTACAAGAGAGGGCAAGTGGCTTTAGGACATGCTGGTGCAAGGCCCCCTCAGGTTTCTTCTCTCAGCCTAAATGGGGAAACTCAGAGTCTCGGGACTGGGAAGGGGAAGAGGCACCAGCAGCTAAGGGGACACACAGGGAAGGGGCAGGCCCAGCCTTAAAGGATGAGATCTGACCGTGTACTAGAGGGAGACGCTCAGTCATATCCCTTAACTCCCAAACAAGAGGTGAAGGCCATGCCAGCACATGGGCCACAACCTCTTCCAACATCTATTTTTTTCTTCCAACTATCCCCAAAGAGATCTGACAGATCTCATGAAAGTCTAACCCAGAAATGATTTTCCCTCTTAAAACAATACTCTGAAATTCCTCTGCAAAGGCCATTGGCTGTACAAGTCCCAGCCAGCAGAGACCAGGGTGGGACGGTAGTACTTGACCACAGCTCTTCAAGAGCATACTTTGCCTAGCCCAGTCATTTGGGAGTCCCTTGAGCGCTCCTACTGAACTATCATTGAAGGCAGGATAGTCTTATTAGGTAGGTCTGAGAATAAAATTCAAGGGTCCATTTTAGAGCTTCTAGCACAGAACGCCACTAGAAAGCCCGGTAGGGGCTGGTAAGATGGGTCAATGGGTAAGGGTGCCTGCTGCCAAGCCTGGTGACCTGAGTTCAATCCCCAGGATCCCCATGGTAGAAGGAAGAGAAATGATTTCTGAAAGATGTTCTTTGAGCTACATTGGCATGCAGTGGGGGAATGTGCCCTCCTACAAATTAAAATGTTATTTTCACACAGACACATGCACAGAGAGAGAGAGAGAGAGAAGAAAATGAAACCAAGGGAAAATGAGGTCAGGAAGACAAATGGACCATGGGCCATTCGAGGCCACTGGCATCTGGGGCTGTGGTGGCCTGGGCTTTCTTATAACTTGTGACCCAGTGCTAAGCAGGCTCTCGGTGGGGGAAGCCGGCTATTCTCAGCCTCAGACTGGTCTCACCTGACAGGCCCTGCTCTTCGGCCTAGCCACAAATTACCAGCAAATCTACAATGCTCCTTGTCAATGTCTGCGTCACAGAAACAAACTCTTCCTTTCTATCCACTGTGGCCAGCCACCCAAACTCACTCTCATGGCAGCCAGCCTTGGAAATGCTCTGCACAGCCAGAATCAGGCCATCCACACTGTGTAGCTGTATGGACAGACTTTAATACAAGGCTAACAAGGGACAGGACTACAGGTAGTCCTGTGCTCAATGTCCTACTACTTCTAAGTCATCTCATCTGCTTTTGCTGGGAGAGAGGACTCGAGACAGGGCCTTGCTATATATCTCTGGCTAGTCTATAGCTTCCTTTGTAGCCCAGGCTGTCCTAAACTTACTATTCTCCTGCCTCCACCTTTCAAATTCTGGATTAAAGGTGGGTACCATCATGTCCAGCCTATCATATCTGTTTTCTATAACTTCTTTGTCTCCTTTGCTACCCGGGGAGAATGCCTCTATTAGGTCCGGTTCATCAACATTTATATCTATAGCCCCAGACAGGCCCCTACGAATGGCTGTATCTACAGGACCCCGTGGACACACTTGTTGCTAAAACTCCTTCCCTAGATGGAGGCATAAAGATCTACCCTCTCCTCCCATGGTCCCAATGATAAACTGATGTACGACTCCACTGAAGACCATGGTGGGGAACCATTGAGTTTACTTACTGAGCAATGAGTGAGGGGCTAATGGGAAGGAGCACAGATGACCTTAAAGCAGCCCATAGGAGGTCTGTACTCACTCAGCAGGATGCTAATCTCCCCCAGAGCTTCACAGGAGGAACCTCTCACCTAGTCCTTCCCTGAGAATATGCTGTAGCCCTTCCCCTAGAACCTGAGGCAAGGCCACGTGTAATTAGGGCAAAATTGCAGACAACTGGGAGGGAGGGCAGCTGGCTACTCAGGTGGGGCAAAGAGACAGCCAATAGCAGCAAGCCCAGCAGAGACGATCTCGGTGGCAAATGGCCCCTGCTGAACTCGTAGATGGTGGCATTTGGTCTGGGAGGATAGTCCTCTATGCTACTTGTTCAAATTGTGGGTCAATAAACTTTGCGCGGCCTGTTAAAATCTTGGGGTAGGGCTGGGGAGATAGGTAGCGGGTAAAGCACTTTGCATGTGAGTAGAAAGACTCAACTCTGAATCCAAGAACCCACATAAAATCAGGTGCAGCTCATGTCTATAATCTCAGAGTGCCTGAAACAACACTGGAGTGAGAGACAGGAGGATTCCTGGAAACTCAAGCGCCGATAGATAGCCAAGTGCACACAGCAGCAAACAGGAGACCCTGTCTCAAAACAGGCAAAAGAGAGCCTAACCCAGGAGCTACCCTCTGATCTACATACACCATGGCACACATGCCATGTCCATACTTAAACAAATCCTTACACACACACATGGTCACACACAAGGCTCTCGGGTATCTCCTATAAGCATATGAATGAGCTCCCACGTCTTTAGTTCCAGGACACCTTTGTTTCCCTCCTGCTTATGAACTGATGTTAGAAATCCGGCTGGTTCCCACCTGTGTTCAGGATAGACAAAGTTGTCAGATAAATAATCTGTTCCATCCAGTTCAGAGGTTTCCTTCTACTATTTAAACACTAGATGCTGGGGCTAGAGAGATGGCTTAACAGTTAAGAACATTAGCTGCTCTTCCAGAGGACCTGGGTTTAATTCCTCCGATAACGTGGTGGCTCACCACCATCTGTACCTACAGTTCTAGAGGATACGACGCCCTCTTCTGGCCTCCACAGGCATTGCATGCACACAGTGTACAGACACATGCAGGCAAAATACCCAAATACATAAAATAAAAATAAATAAAATTTCATTAAAAAAAAAAAAGACTGGATATCCTTTCCTTTTCTTTCTTTCTCCCTAACTACACCCACTGTCTCTCCCTGTCATTTGAGACAAGCTCTTACCATGCAGACAAGGCCTGCTTTATTTCAACTTACTTTGGCCCTCTTCTCTCTGCCTAAGCTGAGATTGCAGGCATTTGCCACCACTCTAGGCCTAAGACTATTTACTGCCAGGCTGCAGGATTCAAAGGCAGTGTGAATGGTTCCCACTGTCCACTTCCTCCTTGTCTCTGCTCTGCCTTCCCTGGGAAGCTTCTCCTAACCAAGGCCCAGGGCGCCACTATGAAGAGAAGCCCAGGATGCCAGCAGCAGTCCAGAGGTGTAGTCAGTACAGGGGAAGGCGAGACATTACCCAGGAAGCAGCCCCGGGGAAGCTGGGTCCTACTGCCGCCACCACGCCCTGATGTCTTATATGTCATCCTTTTGCCTGGCCCCTGACACTGGGCTGCTGCTTTTCTTGGCTTTGATCTGGGGAAGTTGAGGCCAGACATTTGGGATTGGGATAGAGACACTAGGGATAAAATGGACCAGGGTTTCTGGCCTTCCTGGGTTGCAGGGCTCTAAGTCAGAGCAGCTATTAGATTCTGGCTGTCACCTTGAGCAATGAGCACCCTGGTGAATGAGATGGCCAAAGCAGCTGCTTTCATCTGCAGCTCTGGACTGGTCCTACACTCTTCTCTGTAAAAGTAGGGAAACTGAGGCCCAGACAGGCACAAGGTGCCCTCTCCAGGCAAGACCCTCTGTCCTCTGTGAAGTCAGTTTCAAGGGAGGAAGGCCACTCATACTTTAGCATGGACCCCAAGCAAAGCTGGCCAGAGAGGAAGGAAGGGTGGCTTTCTAACCCTCATCTTCCTGGCTTTGACCTTAGGAGTGGGTCCTGGGTGAGTAAAAGGTCCTGAGAGTCACCTGTGGTGTTGCAGAATTATCCTCAGGAGAAAGACATCCCCAGCTTTAACCAAAAGGTCTCAGCCTTGTGTCTCCAAGGGACAGTCAGGGGTGGAGGAGTCTAGGGGAAGCTGAGGGAAAAGTGGAAAAACAGGATAGCTGGGCAAGTGCTGTGGCCTCTACTGCCCTCCTGGCTAGGTTTCCTCATCTCACCGGCAAAAAGATTTGTTTTACACCTGCCCTGAATTTGAAACAGCAAGCAGGAAGTTGCCTAGCCCAGCTGCCTTGTTCATGAACCTGAGGTATGCAGAGATCAAAGACTGGGTGAAAGAGAGTTTTAACTCTGGCAAGGATCACCATTTACTGCATTGGATCACCTTCAATTGCCAAATATCTGTACTTATCTCCATTATACAGATGTAGAAACTGAGGCCCAGAGAGAAACAGCAACCGACCCAGCCCTTACAAAGATGAGACCCGAACCAAATGAAAGTTGGTCTGGTGTCTGGGCTGCTGACTTCTCCCTATGTATCCTCCTCAGATCCTCCATTAGGCTGTCCTGGTGAGCTCTGCCACTGGGGCAGCATGTCCCTGAGGAGAATCAGCCTGAGGCCATCCCTCTGGCTGTGGGGGTGATGTCTGTGAGAGAAATTCATTATCTTAGCCAGGGCCCCTCTTTTGCCTTTCATGTCAGTAGAGACTGTGGCTCAGGCCACCTCCATGATAATTAAGACCAAAGCCAAGGAACAATTTTTATGGGAAAACTGTACCCCTTTGTCAGTCTCCAAGGTGATTCCTGCCTGGCTGGACCTGTTTAGCAAGCTCACCGCCCCCAGTCGATTCCACTCACCCAGAAGGCATCTCGGAACTGCAGCTGGGCCATCATCCTCCAGCGTCTGTTGTGTCAAATGCTAGCACTCCTGCTTCAAGCAGGGCTGAACATGGGCCAGGAGCCAGGAGCACGTCCCAGTCCCAGCGCTGCTAGCCCAGGCCCTCCCTCCCACTCCCAGCCGGCGCTGTCTGAAACGCTCAGAAGGCAGCCACAAGCCAGAGGCAACTGCGGGAGGAGGAAAAAGGCTCAACCTGTTTTGTTTGGGGCTAGAATCAGCAGCGAAATGAGGAAGGAGCCCTGCCCAGTGATGGAAGGGTGGGCCACGATTTCCAGCCTAGGCTCTCGCCAGCCCCACTGATGGAGGAGGACGCAGGCTGAGGCCCAGGGCAGGCAGCCCAGGTGGCAGGCAGAGGCTGGGAGAGAGGAAGGATGTGCACAGGCCAGGCAGGCAGGCAGGCAGCCTGAGGCCTGCACAGGAAGGTTTGTGCAACCTCCCCCAGGGCAGGCGCAGGGCTCTAACCCACAGGAAGTTGAGCTGCTGCGTTCCTCCTGCACAACCCCAGCCCCGCCTGCCACCTGCCACCCTGCTGCCTGCTCAAGTCCTGGCCCCGTTTAGCTTTAGAACTAACAAGTTAGGAATCTTGTGGCTGTTACTCTCGCTGGCCCCAAGAGGTTAGGTTCTTAGGGTCTCACCCGGGAAAAGGACGTCCACCAATTCATTCCAACTTTAGCAGTTCATGCCCTAGACTAGGTCCTACCCTCAAGTTGCTCACAGCATGGGGCAGACTCAACTGTGGTCCCGGTCCCGGGACTATGAGAGTGGAGAGTTGTTTTGAGAAGGTAACTAGCTAAGGGACCTCAGTGTGATGAGGCACGGGTCCCTTGACCCATTCCATCTTTAGTTCATAACTGTGATAGACAGAGGGAGACAGGAGTCTGGAGACTCAGGTTCAGCTTTTGTTTAGTTTAGACTCTGCCCTTCACTAGTGGAAGGACCTTGATTGACCTAACTCAGAGCCTCAGCCTCCCCATCTGTCACCTCCAGTCTCTGGGAAAGTGTTTCGTATCAAGAATGCTTCTGGAATTTCTCTTTGTAGGGTAACCAGGTCCTGGGGAACCCTTTCCAGACAGGGTTTGCCCACTCAGCAGAAGAGGCCTCTGGAGTCCTGAGCCCGGGGTGGGCTGGGGAAAAGAATGAGTCAGAGACTGTTCACAAATCACCACCCTTACCGAGGCTTACCTTAGGACCAACTGGGTTGATCAGACAGCTGAGCTCCCAAGTGTGGGTTACATGTGCCAGGGCTTAGAGAGAGGCACACCCAGACTTCCCTAAACAACCTCCAAGACGAAACACAGCAGGCCTGGTGCTGGAAGCCCTTCTCTCTAGAATCCTAGGGCTTGAGCTAATGAGCATCTTTTTTTTTAACACTGGTATTTTTTTTAATTGGGTATTTATTTCATTTAAATTTCCAATGCTACCCCAAAAGTCCCCCACACCCTCCCACACCCACTCCCCCCACCCACTCACTCCCACCTCTTGGCCCTGGCGTTCCCCTATACTGAGGCATATAATGTCTGCACAACCAATGGGCCTCTCTTTCCACTGATGGCCGACCAGGACATCTTCTGATACATATGCAGCTAGAGACACGAGCTGGGAGGGGGGGGGGTGTTATTGGTTAGTTCATATTGTTGTTCCACCTATAGGGTTGCAGATCCCCCCAGCTCCCTGGGTACTTCCTCCAGCTCCTCCATTGGGGGCCCTGTGATCCCTCCAATAGCTGACTGTGAGCATCCACTTTTGTGTTTGCTAGGCCCCAGCATAGTCTCCCAAAAGACAGCTATATCAGGGTCCTTTCAGCAAAATCTTGCTAGTGTATGCAATGGGATGTCAGCGTTTGGAGGCTGATTATGGGATGGATCCCCAGGGAGCATCTTTTAAAAAGAGATTCATTTCTAATTTTTATTTGCGTGTATATGTGTGTGTGCTAGGTATGTACAGATGCCTGTAGAGGCTAGAGGAGGGCATCAGATCCTTTGGAGCTGCCTAATGTACGTGCTGGGAATCGAACTCTGATCCTTCAGAAGAACACCAGTCACTCGTAACCACGTGGTGTAAGTCACCTTAACCCCACAGGCCCTCTGCTGAAGCTACTTTTATTGTTACAGATTGGCCAACTCAACATCTCCATCTGTAAAATGGGATGAAATCTTGAAATCAGAAAGCAGATCAGAGTCCTTTGTTACCAGGAGCCTTGTTTTAACTGACAGGAAAAGCCCAAGCTGGGCTCCCTGCTGACCTCTCCAGGAATCTCTTCTCTTCAATCTGCTGGGTGAGTCCAGCCCCCACCCCTCACCCCCGCCCCCAGAGTCTACACCTCCAGATGTAGCCACATCAAAGAAAGAAAGGGAAAACTCAAGCTGTCTTCTCCAAAGTCCTGTTCATCAGCCTCTTGGGAGATCTTCCCTGGTATCTCGTTGGCTAAGAGTAGATGGTACTTCAGCATCATCACCATCACAGCAGACCCTTGGGGCTGTCATAGATGCTGGAGAAAGTTACAGTGACCATGAGACAACCCCCCCCTCAGCTTAGAGTCACAAAGAATGCTGCTGACAGGTCTGCCAGGAGGGGAGGCAGATCTGGTTTCTACCCTAGCGGAATTACAGGCAAGTTCCAGAAAGATCTCTCCTTATCGAGTGGAACCAGAAGACAGTGTTCCGATGAGAAGGCGGTAAATGAAGAGGAGGTGGGGGAAGGGGAGAGTTGCAAGGACGGTTAGAGGCCTGGATGGCGCTACCAGGAAGGCCGAGGGAAGCTGTGGAGTGTAGAGGAGACAGAGGGAAGATAGGACTGGATAGAGATGTGCAAGAAGCCTCAGAAGATGGAACTGTGTGTTAGCAAGCTTCCCTCCCTCCCCAGCCATTGCCCACACCAAACCCAGTCCTTAGGGAGGGGAATCTGTGCCTGAAAAAAAATCACAGCTCTTTAATCACTGTTTCTGCTGCCTCAGAACATAATTTGCCTTGATGTCTAGGCAGCTGTGCCCCAGGCCACAGTATGAGGAAGAACCCCACCCAGGCCAGGACAGAGTGTTTGACATAGTATTTGAATATATGTGTTTGAAGAATTCAACAGGTCATAGGTCTAAGGACTGAAAATAAATTGCAAAATCAGTTGTTACAGCCTTGGTTACCACAGCTGGCCACCTGGTGGGACTTGGGTTTTAAACTCAGTTTGTCTGTGCCTTTAAACCAGGTAAGCAACAGAGACATTGCCAATGGTAGACATTTGGGGTTTATTTTACCTATGGGGTTTTTACTTACTATTTACAGTTGCATGAATATTTGTGGAACAAGTGCCAAAAATCTATTAAGTTCTGGGTTTTTCTGCCAGGTACCAGATTGGCCTGTGTTCTGCTGGGGACAGGGAAGTTGAGCCAGGCATCTCCTCAGCCCGTGATAGACAGGCAATCCCCAAGGGTGTTGCAAACAAGCTAGGATGTACTAGGTACATGGGACAGAAGTATGTCTGCCGAATATGTCATTTGTTGTCAGTCTGAGCCAGGGACAGCCGCCATGCCTCACCCTAAGATGCTATTGGGCATGGTCCTAACCCTGACTTCTTTAGAAACCTGCAGCTGGATTCCTGCTGCAGGCAGAAGGGACCTGCCTTCTGCAGGAGTAGAGAGAGAGGAGCAGAGGAGCAGCCCAAGGGAAGCAGTGAGAGGCTACCACACGAAGTATGTGTCACTGTCATACGAGATTGCTCTTGAATCACACAAAGATTAGCAAGATGGTTCAGCTGATAAAGATGCGTGCCACTAAACCAGATAACTTGAGTTTAATCCCCAGGACCCAGTGGTAGAATGAGAGAACCTTCTATCATAAAACACCCTCTGACTTCCACAGTTGTTCTATGGCATGTGATTGCACTCTCACATAACATACACCCCTATATATGATTAATTAATTATCATCTAAAAACATGTATACGAAGATATATTCAAGACAGGGTTTCTCTCTATATTAACCCTGGCTTTTCTGGAACTTGATCTGTAGACCAGATTGGTTTTGAACTCATAGAGATCCACCTGCCTCTGACTCCCAAATGTGGGATTAAAAGTATGCATTACCATGCCCAACAACAATAGCATGTTATTTGGAATTTCAGGACAGCTACTTTGGAGCATCAGAGCCTGGACAGGCTCAGCTCTGAGCATCAGGGCTCCGTGCAGCTGTGTCTGTGCATCAGCGAAGCTCTCCGTGCTCACTGCCAGCTGCTCTCCATGTAGCAGAGCGATGCCTTCAGATGCCGATCTAGCCACCTTCTGGTTACTACTTTTCTGTGTGATGGATGTTGTTCTCAGGTCGCTGGCCATTGTCATTACACATCCTGCAGATCCTGCGTGGCCGAACTCAGCCGACTCTTAAATACTTGCTACCCACTGGACTTTGATTTTTGTCATGTTGCCTCACTCTCTTGTATTTCAGGTCCCTTTTTTTCCAGCCTCTCTCCTCTGCTTGGGAAGTTCTTCTTGCCCCTCCCTAGCCTCAACCTTGGCCCAGATACCTACTTCTCTTCAGTTGTCACCTCCTCAGGAAAGCCAAGAGATGGACTGGATAGACAGAGTGCAGGCAGGACTGACGTCGACTTATATGAGTGTGGAGGAACTCAGAGGCTTGAGGAGGGGACACTGTCATGGAGGCTGCCCTCACTGGTGAAGCTGATGCCAGGCTAGAGGGGAAGTCTGAGGCAAGAGCTTGGAACCTTGGGGGTTGGGGGAACTAGCGAGAAGGAGGCTCTGAAAACTCCTGCCCTAATTTAATTTGGTAACGACACTCATTTTATCCCTTTTAGTGTTTGTGCTGCCTTGATAATGCATCTCCTGGAGGGAGAGAGGGGAGCCTCTGTCCTGAGCATCCCTCAAATGCCAGTAGGCTGTAGCCAGCAGGGTACTCCTGATAGGCTGTTTGATCCTCGGATGGGAATGCTGCCTATGGCTGACCCAGGTGGTCCACTGTTCCCAGGGGTGATGCCTATGGTATCCTAGGTGGCCCAAGGCCCATGTTCTATGTTCTGGGTACCCTCTGGCCCGCTCCAGCATGAAAGCAAGAACCATTCCAGTATACCTGGTGAAATAAATGAAGTCTTCCTGTCTGGGGACACAAACAATAGAAATGATGCTTATTGCGAGACAGCAGAATGCACGAGGATAGAGCAACTATGTTGAGGAGTAAGCCAGAAGCCTACAGACTGAACGCAGGGATCTAATTAACGAGACCAGGTGAGCCAGAAGTTCAGCAGTAACAGGATGGCCCACGGAGCTCTCACGCATTAGGCCTGGAGCTCAGCATATCACATAGTCTGTGAGGCCTCCCTCATCCTACCCCACAGAGAAGAAAATGGAGGCTTAGAAAGGTCAGTCAGCTTGTGAGAGTCACTTTGTCAAATGTGGTCTTTCATCCTCACTGTGTCCTGGTGTCGAGGAACCAGGGCCTAGGCAGGGGCAGAAATGAGGAATAAGGAAGTCCCAGCTGAGAGGCCGGTGACGAGGCCAAGGGTCATGCTGAGGGGGTGGGCTCTTAGATGGAGCTGCTGCCCCAGGGTCTTCAGTGAGGTAGAGGATGTGACCCTTGGCCTTCAGACTGTGATATCAGTACTGGGCTTCAGTTTGCCTTGGGGACACCAGTGCAAAAGTAAGGCTCACAGCTCCTCTGAGTCTCCAAATGCCCTCACTTGCAGCTGCAGAGAGTATGGCTGATTTCCAAGCACTGTCAGTCATTAGGGTTCGTGAGAGCCACCAGAGGTGTGCGGAGTGGCTCCCTGGCACCTGGCACCCTAGGAAGCAGACGGGAGAGAGGAATGTGGATCCCAAGACTCTCCTGCCCCCAGCTCTCTAGTAGGCAGATAAAAATCACTTGAGGTTCTCAGCAGTGAGACATCAGGAGACCATGTCCCAGCCTAGACCTACTGATGATAGGTTCCAGACATTTAGCCCTGGGGCAGAACTCCAGCCATTTTCTTCACATCTGTTCCATTTCACAGATGAGGGAACTGAGGCCCAACATTGAGACACATCAGCTGATCTGAGTTGCTTGTCAGGGAAGGAAAGGCTAACTAGCTATTACCATCACCCCCATGTAGTCTGTTCTAACACTGTTCTTTCTTGGAAGAGCTCTGATACACTTGCTCAGCATCCTCTCTTCGGTTGGCTCTATTTTACTTTGGTTAGAAAATAGTCAGTTCACCGTAAGACAAAGCCCAGTTGTCTAATTGTCAGTGAAACCCAAGATTCAGAGGCGGTGGATTTTGCCCTCAGTCTTGACTGAGTCGTAGGATTGATAAGCTAAGCATCAAATGGGGCAAAAGGAAGAACATATGCCCAGCACAGAATGGGCAAACCCAAGCATGCCCTAGGGCTGGAGCTTGGGAAGGGGACCAGCTCTAAACTGAACCAAAGAACTCCTGCCTTACCTGACTGAGAGTCAATGTTCATGCGTTTGGCAGGGTTTTCCCAAAACTTAAGCAAAAAGTGTATAATGTGCCCACACTGGTGTTTGATAACACGAACGTAGCCCCCTTCTCAGTAGGCAGCAGCCCTCAAGCACCTTAGACATGGTAATGTTAATATCACCAGCCCCATTCACACAGGCTCTGGAAAAGCTTCATTCCTGTGACTCTCAAACAGCAGACTCCTGAAAGCAGCTACAAGCCAGAGCAGAAATAGCTTTCGTCAGGCCCAGCACAGGTCACCTTTCCAGAATAATGTTGTTCTCTGTCCTGCCAGTTCCTTTCAAAGCCCACCGTCAAAGCACCCCTTTCAAGGTTCTTATAAGAGATATAGTTTTTCATGTTCTCTTTGCAAATTTTTACTTTGGAATTATTTTCCTTTCTTTAAGATTCTGGTTTATTTTAATTACACGTGTGTGTATGTGCCTGACTGTCTGTGCATCATGTACATGCAGTGCCTGCAAAGGCCAGAGGAAGGCTTCAGGTCCCGTGGAATTTGAATTTTAATTATAAAATATAACTTTAAACCTAGAGGAAAAATTACAAAAAGTCCTCTTTTGTCTACCCCAAATTACTGTGTTTTGTATATGCTCGGCCCAGGGAGTGGCACTATTAGAAGGTGTGCCCTTGTTGGAGTAGGTGTGTCACTGTGGGTGTGGGCTTTAAGGCCCTCATCCTAGCTACGTGGAGGCCAGTATTCTGCTAGCGGCCTTCAGATGTCGATGTAGAACTCAGCTCCTCCTGCACCATATCTACCTGGATGCTGCCATGCTCCTGCCTGGATGATAATGGACTGAACCTCTAAACCTGTGAGCCAGCCCAATTAAATGGTGTCCTTATAAGAGTTGCCTTGGTCATGGTGTCTGTTCACAGCAGTAGAACCCTAAGACAATTATTAAGTGTTTTTTCTCCTATTGCTTTATCACCGATTCTTTACTTTTATTTTTTAATAAGTTAGAATCACAGTACCTATTCACCATTTAATCCTTCAATTGTGTGTTTTTATAAAGCTAAGATACTTTTCTTATACAACCATATTAAAAATGAGGAAATTTACCATCAAGCTGGGGTTATAGCTCACTGTCAGAACAGCTGACTGGCATGTAAAGATTCAGTCCCTAATACAGAAAAGGGTGGCAGAGGGAGAGAGAAGGAAATAAAAATTAGAGAGAGGGAGGGGCAAGAAACAAAGGAAGGAGGAAGGAAATGAAAAATCTAACATCAGTCTATGTAATAGTATGTCTAACCTGCAGCCCTATTCCCTCCCATCAGCATGGTGGTCCTTAAAGATACTTCTTCTTCTGGTCGGTTCTCCCATGCTTCTTTGACATTCAGGACTGTGATACTTTGGAAGATCTCAGGTCAGCTATTTCGTAAACCATCTCTCACTTTGACTTTATGTGTAGTCTTTCCCTTGTGATTGGGTTCTGCTGATGGGTGTGGGGTGGTACACCACATCCAGGAAGCTGTGCTTCTCCGTGCATAGATCTCCTGATCTCAGGAGGTACATGGTATCAACTCATCCCAGCTTGAGGGTGCTAACTTTGATCAACCGATAAAGGTGACGTCTAATAGTTTCTTTATTACAAAGTTCTATTCTATCCTTTGGGGTTAAAGAGTGTCTGGAGGAAGTCTTTGAAGCTATGGGCAGTGGTGGCACAAGCCTTGCCTTTAATCCCTAGCACTTGGGGCAGCAGAGGCAGGCAGATCTCTGTGAGTTTGAGGCCAGCCTTGTCTATAGAGTGAGTTCCAGGGCAGCCAGGAAAACCCTGTCTTGAAAAAAACATAAATAGGTAGGTAGGTAGATAGATAGATAGATAGATAGATAGATAGATAGATAGAAGGATCCTCTGGCTCCCAGGCTTCCAGTTCCTTGTCATTGCCCTTCCTTCCCTTGAGGTCTGGGCCCAGCCTGGCATGACAGTCACGTGACCTGTCCTTCCCCCATGTCAGTGAAAAGACGTAAGTGTATCATTATCAACAGTGAAATAGCAATAGGACTCAGGTCTCGCCAGAGTCTCCAAACCATTGACCCTACCGGGGCTCATCATGAGTTAGAGCTTAACAATTCTCAGCTCATCTTGTCATACAAATCCTTGACACTCTCCTCAAAGCATTCTCCAAGAAGTTTCTAAGACAACAGGTGAAACCTGGTGACTTAAGAACAGAAATTCTGGACTTACCACTGAAAGGAACCAAGGTTTAATCCTCAGAGAAAGCTGATTTACAGCTAGGGGTGGGGCTGTGGGGGTGTGGGGGTGTGAGGGTGTGAGGGTATGGGGTGGGGATGGGGGTGGGGTAATTTACAAGCTATCTCGGAAACATCTTGGATCAGAAAGTACCCTGTTGGGTTCATAATGGCCAAATCTGGGAAAATTGTGCATCACAAATTACATGAAAACTTGCTATGTGGAGAATGGGGAGAGGCCTCAGACAGTAAAATCTCCTGTCATGCAAGCATGGGAACGTGGGTTCAGATTCTCAGCCCCCCCCCCAACACATAAAAACTGGTTGTGCAAGAATGTGTCTGTACCCTGCACTGGGCAGCAGGGAGTGCAGAGACAGCCAGATCTCCACACTCATTTTTCAGCTAGTCTAGTTCAGCTGGTGAGCTTCAAGTTCAGTGAGACCCTGTCTCAAAAAAGAAGAAGACTTACTGAGGAAGATGGCCAGTGTTGACCTCTGGACTCCATATACACCACACACACGTACCATTATAGCCCAACAGAACATATATATTACTTACACACACACACACACAGAGAGAGAGAGAGAGAGAGAGAGAGTCACTGAAACAAACTGGAAATTTTTGAGTCCACACTGATACAGGTAAATGCCTTATCACAAAGGGTAGGATGCAGTTGGAAAGTCACCATCTTGTGCAGAAGAAGCTGTGGTGAACAATGAGATTGCATATTTACTTCAAAGTCTTTATTGTTTCATTTTTTAGAAACAGAGTTTCTCTGTGTAGTCCTGGCTGTCATGGAACTTGATCTGTACACCAGGCAGGCCTCGAACTCATAGAGATCTGCCTGTCTCTGCCTCCTCAGTGCTGGGATTAAAGGCCTGCACCACTGCCACCACCTGGCTTGAGAGTCCTTACAAGAACTCAGCCCCTGTCTCTTTTTCAGGGCTGTCTCCCTACTCTCTGACTTCAAGGCCTTAAAGCCAAATCACACAGAAAGAGTGGAAGAAGAGAAATTGTGTTTCTTTCCTTAAGTAGGACTAAGTGGTGCCGTCACTGTGACCCAGCAGAGAGCATATTACCAGAAGCATAGCTGAAGCAGGAGTAGAGGAGGGAAGTGGTGAGAGATGACTGCCAGGCATTTCAAACCGGCAGGCCAGAAACCAGGAACTGACAGGCACTGAGGAGCCTACGTTCCTGACTGGGTTTTCCTTTGCTACAAACTCAAGCTCCCTTCACAGGCATCGAGTGCTTCCAACACCCTCCTTCCTTCACAGTCATCAAGTGCTCCCAACACCATCCTCCCTTCACAGGCATCGAGTGCTCCCAACATTGTCAGTGTTGGTTTCACAGAACCCAGCCTGCAGCATCAGAACATCTAGGCATGAGGATGAACAAGGACTCAACTCCAGGTCCTACTGCTTAAGTCACATGAGAAGAACCTGGATTGCTAACTTGGATACCACTTTGTGGTCTTTGCTGATATCCATATGAGCAGCAGCCCCTGACTAGGAGGTCCCAGCCTGACTTGCTACCTCTGTGCTCCCCTGTCCTCTGCATTGCCCATGGTCTCTCTCCTTAAGCAAGTCTCTTCCCTCTGAATGTTTTGTTCTACTAAGTCCTAGAAATAGCTTATTATTATTTGAAGAGCCCCAGGGCAGGAGAAGAGAAAGCATTTGGGTAGATATTTACACTTCTCTGGGGAACAGCCTAGGAAGCCATTTAATTTCTTCAGGGCATTGCCAGACCAGAGGGTTCCAAAGATGGGCAGATACTAGGCTCTTCTACAGATGGGTGTACTAGTGTCCAGCCAAGGTAAGGTTCTTATCCAGTACCACACAGTGAGTTAGTCACAGACCTAGGTGCCGGGCTGACTACCAGAAGGCCCTCCAGCTAGCCTGTGCTGACAGCATCCACCTTCCCTCCCAACACTGACAGAGGCAGCCCTCTCTTCTGGCTCTCATCTGCAGTTCCCCAACCCCTCTTCCTTTACCTCACCATTTTCCTTCTTCCTCTAAATCCCAGACAGCTTGACAACCCCTCCACTCTTCTGCACCTAGAACTATTTGTTGTCTTCTCTGCCTTTGGGACTTGATCTTGGCCATTTGCCCCATTATCTACAGAGCTCCTTGGGATCTTCCAATGTTGGGTCAGATAGGCTAAGGTTTCATCTTGAAACATCAGCTTCCAGAGAACAAGAATCTATGCTAGTGCCAACCAAGGAGCTGTCATCCTGCAACAGTATGCTATTGCTCTGCTCCTACTATATTCTAGCTGGAGGTGTGCGCTTCACATTCAGTGCCTTGGATCCTCGCAAAAGTGGTCAGGGTGGAACCATCAACCTGCAACAGGGGAAAAGGTGGGTTTCAAAAGGGAGAACTGATGTGACCATAGCTGGGATTAAAGAGTGAAGGGGCTGAGCGTGGTCCCCAAGGCTTATGACTCAAAGCCTTCTAGCCTTGCCTTGGTTCTCCAGACACCACCCAGACTTAAGGACTCACTGTGCCACAGCTATTGTAGGCACCCCAGAAGTCATCTCAGAAAGCCACCTCGAGCGTCAAGTATTGCTGAATGATTGAGAAGGTTTTGAAGACATAATACTCTGTCCAGGAGCCTTGTGACTAGCAATCTATATGAAGGAAGTAACAAGGAAGATCAGAAACAATTAACTACAATAATATCCATAACATTTATCACAGAGAAAAATGCTGAAAATAACCTAAATGTCCAAATCCAATTAAATACAGCATCACTCTACTGAAAATACATCACAGCCAGGGACAAGATTTACAGAGTTTTATAATGACAGCGCAGACATTTATGACATCCCACTGAATAAAAACAGTAGCTTAGAAAGTGATATATGTGGATTAGTCTCAGCCATAAAAACACAGTCTGTAATTAAAAATAAAAGGAAAGTATGTCTTCAGTAGGTCTGCTTCCCTGGGGTTTCCCTAGCATGGCGAGCATAGCCAAAGCCATTTTCGCCTTGATGGTGTCTTTTTGTGCTGCTTTTCTGGTCACTGAAACAATTGGGACTCAGTCCTGTCTGAGCAGCATCCAGACATGTGGATGCTTGATCTTTTTCTGTGGAATAAATGAAAAAAAAAAAAAAGAAAAAAAAGAAAAAAGAATGAAAAGGGCCGGGGAATGTGGTCCAGGCCCTAAGCCACTAATTTTCTTGGAATCAGAACCTCCTTTGAATCTTTTAAAAAGTTTTATTACCATTTGGCAGTTTGATCTCTTTTTAAAGATTTATTTTGCTTATTTTATGTGAATACACTGTCTCTCTCTCTTTAGACACACCTGAAGAGGGCATCAGATCCCATCACAGATGGTTGTGAGCCACTGTGTGGCTTCTGGGAATTGAACTCAGGACCGCTGAAAGAGCAGTCACTACTGAGTCATCTCTCCAGCCCCAGTGTTTTTTTGTTTGTTTGTTTTTTTTTTTTTTAAAGACAGAGTGTTCCCATGTAATCCAGGCTACCACTAGAAGCAACAGCCCTCCTTAGCCTCCCAAGTTACCATTCACATTGCTAGTGGCACGGGTTGGACCCACAGCTTTGTACAAGCATGGCAAGTACTCTACCAGACGACTCACCTCCCCAGAATGTGCTTTACCGAGAAGATCTTTTGAACTTAACACTTACTTTTTTTTTAACCTGTTCTCCTCACAACCCACCGTCCTTCCTCTCCTAAAGCCTTTAGCAGCCTTGCTGCCCAGGCCCAGCTTTGGCTTCCTCTGAGCAGTCAGGCTCAGATAGGCTGGAATAGGCAGCACCTTCACATTGTGCAGAGACATGGTGATGGACTCAGCCATGGACCCCTTGGTGTACATCCCTTCCTCTGATCCTCACAGCAAAGAAGCAGCAACTGTGACCTTCCAGCAACAGCTGCACAAAGTAGGCTCTGGGCTTAGGATTTGCTCAAGTTCTTATAGGGAGTTGAGTTGCAGAGCTAGGATTCAAAGCTCTTCTTCCCAAATGCATGTTTGTCTTTGAGAAGGACAGCAGACATGGCACTGGATAAGTAACTCTCTTCTCCTGGTCAGGTTTTGTCACTTCTCTGAGAAATGAGGCTGCTGGTGCTCAATGCATCCAGCTGTTCTCTTTCTCAGAGAGTCTGTGAAAAAACAACAACAACAACAACAACAACAAAAACAACAACATCCCAATGCTCTTATTCATAGCCTCTGTCCTCACTGAAGACAGCTTCGAATCTTGGGGAATAGAGGACTGTAGGGTACCCATATGAGGCCACATCCAGTTAATTCCTTGTGGGTGGCCATGAGCTAGATAAAAGCTGCCGTCCCTCAACACAGGCAGAGAGCCTGAGGCTTTCTCCCGCAGTCTTACATAGATATAAGTGTATGGGTAGCCCAAGGCATCCCCTCCCCATATGCTGCCTTAACCACTGGCCTGGGATCTGAGGATTACAGACAGGCCTCACACTGGCTCTGATCAGCAATTATAACCAAGAAGATCTAAGAAATACAATGGATATGCCCTCCCCACAGCAGCCCCAGCACACACTCTGCCTAGAGAAACCAGCATAATAACAGCCTTGACCAGCACAGTCTCCCATCAATCCCAGGAAGGTAGTCTGGGTCCCTGGGGCTCACAGAGAGTCTTTCTACAGCTACCCAGCAGTTAAGGGGCTTGGCAGGATGCCTTCCCAGGCCTGCACTTAGCGATACCCCCCTCCCCAGACTGTGTTTGTCCACTTGCTGTTGCAGGGTCACTGACCCTGCACCCAGAGACAGGGCTGTAGAAGGAGCAAGATACAGCCTCTGTTCTTGGAGAGATTATAGTTCAGAATGAGGCCCCACACAGGGTTTAATAACAGAGGGTTAAAAAGCTGTCGCTACAGGAAGTGAAGTGTCAGAGAGTGGCTGCAGCATCTGCTGTTGAATGAATGGCTGGCTGGCCAACTGAAAGAGGAAGCTGTTTAGAAAGCAGGAGAGGACAGGAGTGATTCAAAGAGGTAGGCCTTGAGACAGGGGCCCAGAGGGCAAAGAAAAGCCTCCTTCAAGCAGGGAGGTAGTGGTGCACGCCTTTAATCCCAGCACTTGGGGGGCAGAGGCAGGTGGATTTCTGAGTTTAAGGCCAGCCTAATTTACAGAGTGAGTTTCAGGACAGCCAGGGACACAAAGAGAAACCCTGTCTCAAAAAACAAACAAAACAAGACAATCCCTCCCTCGTTACCAATTGTTGTGCGGCTGTTTCTACCTGTGACTAAGGCCACCCTGTCCCTTCGTTCTTAGACAGGAAAACAGGCAAAAAGGAGATGGAATCTCAATGCCAGGCAGCGTGTCAGGCAGGGTGTGGGAGCGAATCTCTTCTGGGCCACACTGGGAAAGGCCTGAATCAATAGAACAGATCCCTGATTCTAGGGCAAAGTTGGGACTGGCCAAGCTATAACACCTGAGGGGCTGGTTGTCCAGGGTTACAGTTAGGCAGAGCCAACATCCTGAAGGTTTTTTCCTCTGCTCTTACTGTGTGTTCTTGTCCCTGTCTCCTGGGAGATGACCTTGGTTCAAGCGCTGGCCTTGAGTTGTTAAAAGAACAGCGACCCCTGGAGGTCAATAGGATGTAGCGGTGGAAATCAGCACAAGCGCCTCTGAAACCCTGAGCCTGGGCCAGGAAGCAATGATTCTTTGTTTGGTGTAAGACTCTAGAGCTTCCTGTGGTGGCTTCTGCTCATTAGTGAAGCTGCCCCTGTTCAGACACTTAAGTGATAGGAACAGATGAGAAGACCTGGCATGGAGGTGCCATATGATGCCAGTATGCCTCAGTCCTCGAATTCTGCTCGCCCTTTTTCAGCCCTCAGCGCCCTGATCCTGAGCTGTGCACCCCGGGACAAGCTCAGTATTTGGTACTTTCAAACAAATCCTCTGGAGAGCTCATTGCTCTCAGGACTCCAGGGTGTATTCTTCCAGCGCAGAGGAAATGGAGTCGCTGTGCAATAGTTCTGACCTTCCTACTCAAATCCTATCGAGTTCAGTCTAGAGGTACGGAAAGATGGGGAGGCCTCGTGGCTCTTCAAACTTCCAGAGTTATGACTCTGCCAGGTGCAGAGAAAGGGGTTTTGTCATCTGCTGTGCTAACACGTTTCCAGACTAAAACCTTTTTTATGAGCCTCATGACTCAGGTATCTTGTGTTGAGGAATAAGAAGCAACTGGAGTCCACCAGCCTGGGAGTGGATGAGACATGGAAGCAGAAAGGAGGAGACTAGACGAGATCGTGACACACATTGCTGCCGTACACTAGAAATACATGTATTGATACAAGCTTATATTTGGCAACATGTTATTATCTCTGATGTTAATAAAATTGATATGCATGCAGCTTCCTTGCACTTAAGGTTAGACTCAAAATACATTTATACATTTATAACATGATTTTACCTGCAAACTGGACATGAACTTACCTGCAATCTGGACATGAACTTCAAAGAACAACATATGTGTCTCACCTACATCATATGTCCTTCGATTAGCAAGTTTTAAAGACTCATATACATTTGAGATATTTTAGTGGTATTAAAAGATTTATTTTTATTTTATATCTAGGAGTGTTTTGCCTGTGTGTATCTATGTGCAGTGCCTGAGTAGGGTTCCAGACCCCTGGAACTGGGCTAATAGACAGTTGTGAGCCACCGTGTGGTGCTGGGAATTGAACTTCCAGCCTCTGGAGGAGCAGACAGGGTTCTTAACCACTGAGCTATCTCTTCAGCCTAGAGGTATCAACACTTTCCAATTTAATTTAAATTTTTATTTACAGGAAAAAATTAACTTGGTTCCAATGTTAAATGTACAAAACTATACGTATTCAAACTTAGTCCAGATAAATTTATGTTATATTTTTGTATATGAGCCTAGCTGTTACCGATGTGTTTATAAAAAGATAAAGAGAGGAGGAATACGTTTTGGTGGATGTGTAGTCAGGTGTGGGGGAAGGGAGTGTCTTCACGAGCCCATGCTGAAGCATCCCTTCCCCCTGAGGGATCAGCCACATGACTGATAGAGTATAGAATAGAGTTTATTTAGGGGATGGGGAGGGGAGTTGAGAGGGTAGTAAAGACAGAGAAAGGCAGAGGGGCGGAGAGTAGAGAAGAGGAGTGGAGGAATAGAGGCCAGTCATGAGCTGGAGGAGAGATAGGAGGGAGAGGAATGGGGGGGGGGAAAGGGTGAGGGGACAGAGAGGGACCAAGAAGGCAAGAGCAAGAGAGAGCGCTGAGGGAGCAAGCTGCCCCCCCCCCCCCTTTTTTTTTTTTGGTTTTTCCCAGACAAGGTTTTTCTGTAGAGCCCTGGCTGTCCTGGAACTCACTTTGTAGACCAGGCTGGCCTTGAACTCAGAAATCCGCCTGTCTCTGCCTCCCAAGTGCTGGAATTAAAGGTGTGCACCACCACCACCCTGCAAGCAGCCCCTTTTATAGTGAGTCAGGCATACATAACTGTGAGGTGGAGCAAACTGTTGCAAAGTAACTGTGGGGCGGAGCTTAGACAAAATGCTAATAGTTACCCTCTCTCCAGCCCTCAGTTTCTCTTTCATCTCTTCCACTATCTCTCCCCTTCTTTCTACTGTAGTGGCATCTTGCTGGGTTATCCTTCCATTCCTATCTGTTTTCAATATAAATTTTTACAAGTCAGGCACACTTTTTCTTTTGTAAGAATTTGTCATCTATGAAGACAGACTTTCTTCGTTTTCTTAGTGCTGTTTAGTACTTTTCCTGCTTGAGCTTGTCTTTTTGTTTGTTTGATTAACCCATCGATTGACCTTCTGGCAGACAGATAAGCCAGACCGTGGAGGATGCTGTCTGGACTTCATCCTTAGAATCATCTGGAGCTGCTGCGGATAAGTGCTATTTGGGCCTGAGGGAGTTTCCTCTGTGGAGTGACACAGTTGTTTAGGATTTACATCCAAATAGTTTCAGACTGAAATACAATATGCAATTAATTGCAGGGCCTTTTGTAATGGGAAACAGGCAGATCTCCACAGCTTCAATCTTTTTGTTTTTTTTCTTCTCAAAGGGGAAAGGAACACTCTCAGCTTAAAGATGTTTAGAGTGGTCACAGGGGCAGGAGAAAGACTGCATGGTCCAGAGGCTCTGCTGAGAGCCTGTAAGTTCTGAGCAGGGAAGGGAGGGCCCTGGTGGGGCAGCCTTTGGAACAGCCCACAGCCGTCTCAGGTTCGTCTTCTTGAGAGCTGGGGCAATTCTCCTGCTCTCTCTGAGGCTCCACCAGGAAGCTCACAGAACCACCTTCAAGTGGGTTTTCCATGGCATGACCAGACCAACTCCACCTGTTTGCAAGGCTTTGGCTATGCCCACTCTTTTACCCCTTCTTCCATTTGTACCAAAGCTGGGCACATCCAAGCTATAACCTTACCATTTGCCATTGCTTGCTGTAGATCCTTGGCTGGGTGCCATCCCTGCTCAGGGGCCTGGGAGGCCTGGGGTTGCAGTGGAGCACCCCTTGAGCATTGCCATCTTGGCGATACCACATCCAAGGAAGCTGATGGGCACCTCAGCTGAGAAAAGGGGATAACAGAGCTTAATTTTGAAAAGCCATCTGAGAAATGAAGAGTCAGAGGGGCTAGCACTGGAAGGGACCATGGTTGCCACCTCAGAGATTCTAGAGAGGTGTCCTGGGATGAGGTCATGTGGTTAGAGCCGTAATTCCCATCCCTCTCCTTGGATCTGCTGTTTCTTAAGTTGAGATGCCTCGGCATACCGTAGCCTCACCTGAAGAAGAGTTGTTCTGCTTTGAAACTGCAAACTTAGTACAGTTCCTTGCCTAATGCAAAAATTGCCTGGGCCAGCAAGAGGGTTCAGCAGGTGAAGGGTCTTGCTGCCAAGCATGATGAACTAAGTTCAATAACGGAGACCCACCTGGTATGAAAGAGAGAATCAACTCCTGCAAGTTGTCCTCTGACTTCCACATGAGAGATAAATGATGGATAGATAGATAGATAGATAGATAGATAGATAGATAGATAGATGATAGATGTGATTCAAGAGTTTTTAAAGAGAATTGCTTTTATTGGGCTATCTCTGATACATGGTCATTGAGACTCAATACCCCTCAGATGCTACCCACTGCTGGGCATCTCTAATGGCCAAGGTACTGCTCTTTCTCTGCCTTTGTCTCATTCCTGGCTCTCTTCCTGTGGGCTGTGGCTAACTGAAGGCAGAAGCAGCTTCCTCCCTCCCTGCACTTCATCTGTCTCCACATTACTATCACTATCCGGGGTCCTGCCTCTGCTCCCTTGGTATTTAACACCCCATTACCTGCCCTAAAGAGATTCCCTTCCTCAGAAGTAAAAATGTTTTATGACCATCACCTCAATTTGCTGTGCTGCCCTTCAAAATAGCAGTTGTTTTTCTCTTTTAAGGGTGTTGGGCTGGCTGCAGCTCTACCCGCCCCCCATCCCCATTTGTGAGATCTCCTCACTTTTAAAAGTGTGAAGATTCAAAGAGGCTCAAGAAAGCATGAGATTTCTTCCCTAGGTCTCTGTAGCCTTCTCCCTGCCTGTCAGAGCTGTTACAGACAGAGTCATAGTAGCCTGGCTAGGAGACTTCACCAGTAAAGCTTTGGCAAAGAAAGGCTAAAGACAAACTCCACTGGGGCCCATCAAAGGAACAACACTGGTTTTCTGGCCTTCCATGGCAGTCACCCAGATTGCCCAAGACAGGAGGTGGTGGTAGTGGTGGGTGTTCAAGAGGTCAGGGGCCGGCCCAAGAGTCTACAGGTCTACCACTTACTTCCCTTATGTTCCTGATGCTAACGATTTTACGACCGATTAAACTTTGAGAACCGCTGGATTAAGAGCAAAGCAAGATGTCAAAGAATACAAGGGTTTTCAAGTACCCAGTAGAATGGTGTGCAGCTGAACTTGCATGCCCTGCAGCTGCCTGAGCCTACTTAGGCCCACAAGTGCCCACTGCCCTACCTACAGCGCACCCCAAAGGTGGTCTCCAGTGTGGAAAAGGCCAGTTTATTTTAAAGAGCAAAGGAAAACTTTCCTCTGGATCTGATTTGGGCCACTAAAGAAATGGATAGGAAAATGGAAATTTCTTTCAGAAGTAGCAGTAATCAGAGACTAGAACAACATACATTTATATACACACACATACATGTGCCAGATCTTGAATCAACAATAACATCATCGTCATCATCCAAAAGGCTGGGTATGATGGTACATGCCGTTACATTTAGTAGACTGAGATGAAGGCAGGTGGATCTCTGAGAATTTGAGATCATCCTGGTCTACATAGTAAGACTTTGTCTCAAAACAACAACAACAATGACCCTCCCAATAATAAAAATAAATAAAATACCTATATGTGCTTCACAGGCCTCCCGATCTTAGTACTTAAAAATGTAAAATTACACCTCTCTTTGTCTTTCATTTTAGTGCTTGAGATTGAATCCAGATCCCTGCATGCTAGGCAAGTGTTCTGCTGTTGACCTGTCTCTGGCCCTGCGAAATTCTAAGAAACAAGATTCCCTGGAGCTGCAGGATTTGGATTACTTTAAAACAACAACCACCACTACCTGTTGTGACCTGAATGAAGCAGGAGAGTGAGAAGGAGAACCAAGTTTGGTTTCTCAAAAAGGGAGCTGGGATGTTCTCAGGGCAAAGGAGTGTTAGAATCTGTAAGGCTTTAAAACAGTTAACACCACCTAAGTATCAAAGACTAACAAGTAACTGTGAAATTTCCTGGACTCAGGGGAAAAGCAATTTAGCACAAAGAACCTGAGCTGTCAATTGGTGGCCAGTGTATGTGGAGAAAAAAAGGCAGCTTCACTTCTGGCAAGCTCTACTGGTTCATTTCACCTTGCAGCCCTACCCAAGGCTTGCTCCACCCTACCCAAGGCTTGCCTCCTTTGTGTAGAAAGTGGTTTTGCTGAATTGGGAAATGCCAATGTCTTCAAACCACCATCAGCTCCTACGAGAACTGAGAAGGGCTTTAATGAGAACTGCATGTTTAATGTTAAACTTTCAGAGAAACAGCCACAGGCCTACTGAGGTTTGACCATAGGTGTAGTCAGCGGGTTCCAGAGCTTGCTTTCGTATAATGTTTTGGCCATCCAAGCTTCATCTTTTTTAATTTTTAATTTTTTTATTACCCAGCAAGGTAATTTCCAGTGTAAGTATTCTCTCATGAGAAAAACAGCCTACTCTTCTATTGAGCAATAAACCCAAAGAGCCTGTTAATAAAAATTAAACTATATTTAAAAATTAATAGTAAATATATGATTCAGTATGATTCATATGACTTAGAGTTTTGCTAGTGGTGGATAATGGAGAGTGCCTTCCTACTCTTGCTTTGAAGAAGGTAGTGTGAAGTTTTCTTCTTAATGATTAAAGTCTTATTAGTCTTACTGATGATTCTGGAACTCAAATGTCCTCACCCTCTGTTTCTACTACAGTTGTTCTTCCCAAGTGTCTTAGTTAGGGTTTTAGTGCTGTGAAGTGTCACCATGGCCATGACAGCTCTTATAAAGGAAAACATTTAATTGGGGCTGGCTTATGGTTTCAGAGGTTTAGTCCATTATCATCATGGCTGGAAGCATGGCTGCATGCAGGCAGACATGCTGCTGGAGACGGAGCTGAGAGTTCAACATCTGGATTCAAAGGCAAACAGAAGACTGACTGTCTCAGGCAGCTAGGAGGAGGGTCTCAAAGCCCACCCCCACAGTGACACACTTCCTCCAACAAGGCCACACTTCTTAATAGTGTCACTCCCTGGGCCAAGCATATTCAAACCACCACAGGAGGAAAGGGTGGTTTCAGTTTACAACCCTCAGGTCACATGTTATCACTGTGGAAATTCAGGGTAGTAATTGAGGCAGGAGTTGATAAAGAGGCCATGGAGTAATGCTGCTTACTGGCTTGCTTCTTATGTCTTGCTCAGGCTGCTTTCTTACAGTATCCAGGACCACCAGCCCAAAGGCATCCAGAAGGAGACTGTCTTCTGCAGCCAGCCAGGAGGAGATTGGAATTCCACAGTGGGTGAAGTGTAAGCCTAGGAGACCTCAAAGTCCACTCTCGCAGTGATATAACCCCTCTACCAAGGCCACACCTACTCTACCAAGGCCACACCTCTAAATAGTGCCCTTCCCTGTGAGCCAAGCATTCACACACATGAGTCTATGGGGGCCAAACCTATTTAGTCCACCACACCAAGTATTTTGTGAACTTTCCCTGTGGAGAGGTAAGTAAATGTCTACTTGCCTCAGATAAGTCACCAATGACAGACAAAAGTACAATTCCACCCAAGTCTAGTTTGGCAAAATAATTAGTTTATTGAGCTTCCTTACAGAGCAGGGGTGTATTAGTCATGGTTCTCTAGAGTAGCAGAACTTATAGAATGAATCTCTCTATATGTGTATGTAGATAGAGGGGATTTATTGGAATGGCTTACAGGCTGCAAGTCTTCCTTCCTTCCTTCCTTCCTTCCTTCCTTCCTTCCTTCCTTCCTTCCTTCCTTCCTTCCTTGTGGGAAGCCACATGTGCCATTGCAGAGTGGCACAGGCTTCTGCTGGCCACCACGCATACATAGGCAGGAAAGTTTTTTGCCAAGATGAGGTTTTGAGAATTAACCAAAATTGACCAATCAGATGAGAGAGAAGTTGACCAATCAGATGAGAGAGAAGTTAACCAATCAGATGAGAGAGAAATTAACCAATCAGATGTAGGCATGCAAATGAGGTGGTAAGCATCAACCAAGCACAACCAATCCGGGTGTGAGACATGCCTCTCCTAGGCCTATATAAAGCAGCACCAGTGCTGGGCTCGGGGTCTATTCGCCTCTACAATCAAGCTCTCCCAATAAATGTGTGCAGAAGGATCCTGTTGCAGCGTTGTTCTTGCTGGTCAAGTTGGACACGCGCAAGACTTCCTTCCTTCCTTCCTTCCTTCCTTCCTTCCTTCCTTCCTTCCTTCCAAATTGTTTTTGGGGACATTTATTTTCTTTTAGTCATAGGTGCTTGAGAGCCATACCCTCCTGGGTGTTCATCGTTCATCCCAGTGAAGGGAAATGGAAAGCAGGACATATAATGAAAGTACTGGGAAACCAAGTCAGGAACACTATTCTGTGCAGGTTAAGGGTTCTGTTTGTAGTTAAGACAGTTAAAAATAAGTTCCTGTTTGTCCTGTGCTAAGTCCATGCAAGTTAAGGTTTCTATTTGTAATTAAGAAGTTCCTGTTTTTTTGTAAGCTGCTTGCAACCCCGCTCACACAACATATATCCTTACCCATGATCCTTCTCTTTCGTTGTATCTTTCTAACAATGTATAACAGATCTCTCACCCCTGTGAACACCTTCTCTCACCTATAAAAGGGGAGTCCAAGAGGCCAGCAGAGGCTGTTCTTTCAAATCTTAAAGTAAGACAGCTGGTTGGCCAGTCTCAGGTGCCTTCCAACATACAGCTTGCTTTAATTGGACAGTTATAGATTTGATCTTTTCTCCTCTCAATTCTCAGGTTGAAAACAGTATGTAGCATATCTGTAGGGGGCTGGGACTCCATACGTAGTGAGTAAGGGACTCGATGGGGTTGATGAGTTACTGTATTTACCCCAGGTGTCGATCAAACAAGTGTCTATGTTGAGAACAGTACCTGGTTGTTATTGTTAGTATTGAACTATCTCCTAGGATAAAAACAGTGGATACTCAGTGGGAAGGGGTGAATACTACATGTCCTATTTAGGGTTCTATTGCTGCGATGAGACATCATAGCCAAAAGCAAGTTGGGCAGGAAAGGGTTTCTCTGGCTTACACTTCCGCATTAGGCCATCGCTGAAGGACATTAGATCAGGAACTCAAACAGGGGTAGGAGACAGGAGCTGAAGCAGAGGCATGTGTGTGTGTCAACTTGACACACACTGGAGTCATCAGAGAGGAAGGAGCCTCAGTTGAGGAAATGCCTCCAGGAGATCCAGCTATAAAGCATTTTCTCAACTAGTGGTCAATAGGAGAGGGTCCAGTTCCCTACATTCTGTATCCTACCTTGACTGCCCTGGATCCAGTTGGGCAGCCATCTTGGACCACACTGCCCTGGCTCCTATGTGGCTATGACTCCCTGTTAGGCATCTTCTCAGGTGTTGCATCTCTCCTCTCCTTCTCCTTCCTCTTTATTCCTAGCCCAGGAGTCCTGAAAGTCCCGCCTCTGTCTGCCCTGCATTGGCTGTCTGCCCTCCATTGGCTGCCACTAACTTTTTTTTTCTTCCCAAACAGAAACAACTGGGGGCAGGTTCCCAGAAACTACAAACCTGCAGACACTCTTGTGCAAACAGTTTTTCAGGGACTGTAATTAGCATTCATAATACAAGCTGCTACAGGAGACCTTTACTTGGAAGGAAGGAAAGAGTTTTCCTATGGACCCCCGGGGAAGAGAGTCCTTGGCAGTTGGAACAGCTAGTGCAAAGAAATGTCCTGTTGTGTTGGAAGGAACTGCATAATGGTGTTCTGTGCGGAGGGAAGGCAGGAGGAAATCAGTTAGAGCTAGTCTTGTATCTAATGCAAGGACTTTAATTTTATGTGGAGTCAAATGATGAGAATGCCATGCAGAGAAGAGCCGGTAGAAGTGGAGTCGGGGCAGAATGGAGGCAACTGCCTGAATGCAGTCAAGATGAGCTCCAGGTAGTAGCTATGGACATAGAGAACAGTGGATGGATTGAAAATGGAGAGGGAGGAGTAGGGCCACAGGCCTCATCCGGCCGGACCAGCACCAGGGTAGCTAGAGCGCAGGGTCAGCTGACACCCGCCAGCTACCCACGACCCCCGCCACAGGATTTTGAGACTGCTGGTGAGTGGAACACAGCTTCTGCGCCAGTCCAATCACGCGGGACCTGAGACTGCTTTGGTTGGGTAGGCAGAAATCCGGCCTACGTAGGGCCACAAGCCTCTTCCGGTCAGAGAAGCACCGGGGTAGCTAGGGCGCAGGGTCGGCTGACACTCGCCAGCTACCCACAACACCCGCCACAGGATCTTAAGACTTCTGGTGAGTGGAACACAGCTTCTGCTCCAATCCAATTGCGCGCGGGACCTGAGACTGCATTAGTTAGGGAAGCAGAAACTGGCCTGAGTAGGGCCACAGGCCTCATCCGGCCGGACCAGCACCGTGGTAGCTAGAGCGAAAGGTCGGCTGACACCCGCCAGCTACCCACGACCCCCGCCACAGGATTTTGAGACTGCTGGTGAGTGGAACACAGCTTCTGCTCCAGTCCAATCACACGGGACCTGAGACTGCTTTGGTTGGGGAGGCAGAAATCCGGCCTACTTAGGGCCACAAGCCTCTTCCGGTCAAAAAAGCACCGGGGTAGCTAGGGCGCAGAGTCGGCTGACACTCGCCAGCTACCCACAACACCCGCCACAGGATCTTAAGACTTCTGGTGAGTGGAACACAGCTTCTGCTCCAATCCAATTGCGCAGGGGACCTGAGACTGCATCAGTTAGGGAAGCAGAAAACCAGCCTGAGTAGGACCACAGGCCTCTTCTGGTTACCGCCAGCTACCCACGACCCCCGCCACAGGATTTTGAGACTGCTGGTGAGTGGAACACAGCTTCTGCTCCAATCTTTAAACAGTGACAACGACAACAACTAACCCCAGGGATTACCAGATGGCGAAAGGTAAACGTAATAATCATACTAACAGAAACCAAGACCACTCACCATCATCAGAACCCAGCACTCCCACTTCGCCCAGTCCAGGGCACCCCAACACACCGGAAAAGCTAGACACGGATCTAAAAGCATATCTGCTGATGATGGTAGAGGACTTCAAGAAGGACTTTAATAACACACTTAAAGAAATACAAAGGAACACTGGTAAACAGGTAGAAGACAGTAAAGAGGAAGCACAAAAATCCCTTAAAGAATTGCAGGAGAACACTGCTAAAGAGTTACAAATCCTTAAAGAAAAACAGGATAACATAATCAAACAGGTAGAAGTCCTTAATGAAAAACAGGAAAACACATCCAAACAGATGATGGAAATGAACAAAACCATACTAGACCTAAAAAGGGAAGTAGACACAATAAAGAAAACCCAAAATGAGGCAACACTGGAGATAGAAACCCTAGGAAAGAAATCTGGAACCATAGATACCAGCATCAGCAACAGAATACAAGAGATGGAAGAGAGAATCTCAGGTGCAGAAGATTCCATAGAGAACATCAGCACAACAATCAAGGAAAATGTAAAATGCAAAAAGATCCTAACTCAAAACATCCAAGAAATACAGGACGCAATGAGAAGACCAAACCTACGGATAATAGGAGTGGATGAGAATGAAGATTTTCAACTCAAAGGACCAGCAAATATCTTCAACAAAATTATAGAAGAAAACTTCCCAAATCTAAAGAAAGAGATGCCCATGAACATACAAGAAGCCTACAGAACTCCAAATAGACTGGACCAGAAAAGAAATACCTCCCGACACATAATAATCAGAGCAACAAATGCTCTAAATAAAGATAGAATACTAAAAGCAGTAAGAGAAAAAGGCCAAGTAACATATAAAGGCAAGCCTATCAGAATTACACCAGATTTTTCACCAGAGACTATGAAAGCCAGAAGATCCTGGACGGATGTTATACAGACACTAAAAGAACACAAATTCCAGCCCAGGCTACTATACCCAGCCAAACTCTCAATTAACATAGATGGAGAAACCAAAGTATTCCACGACAAAACCAAATTCACACATTATCTCTCCACGAATCCAGCCCTTCAAAGGATAATAACAGAAAAAAACCAATACAAGGACAGGAACCACGCCCTAGAAACAACAAGAAGGTAATCCCTCAACAAACCTAAAAGAAGACAGCCACAAGAACAAAATGCCAACTTTAACAACAAAAATAACAGGAAACAACAATTACTTTTCCTTAATATCTCTTAATATCAATGGACTCAACTCCCCGATAAAAAGACATAGACTAACAAACTGGCTACACAAACAAGACCCAACATTTTGCTGCTTACAGGAAACTCATCTCAGAGAAAAGGATAGACACTACCTCAGAATGAAAGGCTGGAAAACAATTTTCCAAGCAAATGGTATGAAGAAACAAGCTGGAGTAGCCATTCTAATATCTGATAAGATTGACTTCCAACCCAAAGTCATTAAAAAAGACAGGGAGGGACACTTCATACTCATCAAAGGTAAAATCCTCCAAGAGGAACTATCAATCCTGAATATCTATGTTCCAAATACAAAGGCAGCCACATTCATTAAAGAAACTTTAGTAAATCTCAAAGCACACATTGCACCTCATACAATAATAGTGGGAGACTTCAACACACCACTTTCACCAATGGACAGATCGTGGAAACAGAAACTAAACAGGGACACAGTGAAACTAACAGAAGTTATGAATCAAATGGATCTGGCAGATATCTACAGAACATTCTATCCTAAAACAAAAGGATATACCTTCTTCTCAGCACCTCATGGTACTTTCTCCAAAATTGACCACATAATTGGTCACAAAACAGGCCTCAACAGATACAAAAATATTGAAATTGTCCCATGCATCCTATCAGATCACCATGGACTAAGGCTGATCTTCAATAACAAAATACATAATAGAAAGCCAACCTTCACGTGGAAACTGAACAACACTCTTCTCAATGATACCTTGGTCAAGGAAGGAATAAAGAAAGAAATTAAGGACTTTTTAGAGTTCAATGAAAATGAAGCCACAACATACCCAAACTTATGGGACGCAATGAAAACATTTCTAAGAGGAAAACTCATAGCTCTGAGTGCCTCCAAAAGGAAACTAGAGAGAGAACACATTAGGAGCTTGACAACATACCTAAAAGCACTAGAACAAAAGGAAGCAAATTCACCCAAGAGGAGTAGACGGCAGGAAATAATCAAACTCAGGGGCGAAATCAACCAAGTGGAAACAAGAAGAACTATTCAAAGAATCAACCAATCAAGGAGCTGGTTCTTTGAGAAAATCAACAAGATAGATAAACCCTTAGCCAGACTCACTAGAGGGCACAGGGAAAGCATCCTAATTAACAAAATCAGAAATGAAAAAGGAGACATAACAACAGATCCTGAAGACATCCAAAACACCATCAGATCCTTCTACCAAAGGCTATACTCAACAAAACTGGAGAACCTGGATGAAATGGAGAAGTTCCTAGACAGATACCAGGTACCAAAGTTGAATCAAGATCAGGTTAATGATCTAAACAGCCCTATATCCCCCAAAGAAATAGAAGCAGTCATTAATAGTCTCCCAACTAAAAAAAGCCCAGGACCAGATGGGTTTAGTGCAGAGTTCTATCAGACCTTCAAAGAAGATCTAATCCCAGTTCTTCACAAACTATTCCACAAAATAGAAACAGAAGGTACTCTACCCAACTCATTCTATGAAGCCACAATTACTCTGATACCTAAACCACAAAAAGACCCAACAAAGATAGAAAACTTCAGACCAATATCCCTTATGAATATTGATGCAAAAATCCTCAATAAAGTTCTTGCTAACCGAATCCAAGAACACATCAAAACAATCATCCATCCTGACCAAGTAGGTTTCATCCCAGGGATGCAGGGATGGTTCAATATACGGAAATCCAGCAACGTAATCCAGTATATAAACAAACTCAAAGACAAAAACCACATGGTCATCTCCTTAGATGCGGAAAAAGCATTTGACAAGATCCAACACCCATTCATGATAAAAGTCTTGGAAAGATCAGGAATTCAAGGCCCATACCTAAACATGATAAAAGCAATCTACAGCAAACCAGTAGCCAACATCAAAGTAAATGGTGAGAAGCTTGAAGCAATCCCTCTAAAATCAGGGACTAGACAAGGCTGTCCACTTTCTCCATACCTATTCAACATTGTACTTGAAGTCCTAGCCAGAGCAATTCGACAACAAAAGGAGATCAAAGGGATACAAATTGGAAAAGATGAAGTCAAAATATCACTTTTTGCAGATGATATGATAGTATATATAAGTGACCCTAAAAATTCCACCAGAGAACTCCTAAGCCTGATAAACAGCTTCGGTGAAGTAGCTGGATATAAAATTAACTCAAACAAATCAATGGCCTTTCTCTACACAAAGAATAAACAGGCTGAGAAAGAAATTAGGGAAACAACACCCTTCTCAATAGTCACAAATAATATAAAATATCTTGGCGTGACTCTAACTAAGGAAGTGAAAGATCTGTATAATAAAAACTTCAAGTCTCTGAAGAAAGAAATTATAGAAGATCTCAGAAGATGGAAAGATCTCCCATGCTCATGGATTGGCAGGATCAACATTGTAAAAATGGCTATCTTGCCAAAAGCAATCCACAGATTCAATGCAATCCCCATCAGAATTCCAACTCAATTCTTCAACGAATTAGAAAGTGCAATATGCAAATTCATCTGGAACAACAAAAAACCTAGGATAGCAAAAACTCTTCTCAAGGATAAAAGAACCTCTGGTGGAATCACCATGCCGGACCTAAAGCTCTACTACAGAGCAATTGTGATAAAAACTGCATGGTACTGGTATAGTGACAGACAAATAGACCAATGGAATAGAATTGAAGACCCAGAAATGAACCCACACACCTATGGTCACTTGATCTTCGACAAGGGAGCTAAAAACATCCAGTGGAAGAAAGACAGCATTTTCAACAAATGGTGCTGGCACAACTGGTTGTTAACATGTAGAAGAATGCGAATCGATCCATTCCTATCTCCTTGTACTAAGGTCAAGTCTAAGTGGATCAAGGAACTTCACATAAAACCAGAGACACTGAAACTTATAGAGGAGAAAGTGGGGAAAAGCCTTGAAGATATGGGCACAGGGGAAAAATTCCTGAATAGAACAGTAATGGCTTGTGCTGTAAGATCGAGAATTGACAAGTGGGACCTCATGAAACTACAAAGCTTCTGCAAGGCTAAAGACACCATCAATAAGACAAAAAAAACACCAACAGATTGGGAAAGGATCTTCACCTATCCTAAATCAGATAAGGGACTAATATCCAATATATATAAAGAACTCAAGAAGGTGGACTCCAGAAAGTCAAATAACCCCATTAAAAAATGGGGCTCAGAACTGAACAAAGAATTCTCGCCTGAGGAATACCGAATGGCAGAGAAACACCTGAAAAAATGTTCAACATCCTTAATCATCAGGGAAATGCAAATCAAAACAACCTGAGATTCCACCTCACACCAGTCAGAATGGCTAAGATCAAAAATTCAGGTGACAGCAGTTGCTGGCGAGGATGTGGAGAAAGAGGAACACTCCTCCATTGTTGGTGGGATTGCAAGCTTGTACAACCACTCTGGAAATCAGTCTGGCGGTTCCTCAGAAAATTGGACATAGTACTACCGGAGGATCCAGCAATACCTCTCCTGGGCATATATCCAGAAGATGTCCCAACCGGTAAAAAGGACACATGTTCCACTATGTTCATAGCAGCCCTATTTATAATAGCCAGAAGCTGGAAAGTACCCAGATGTCCCTCAACAGAGGAATGGATACAGAAATTATGGTACATTTACACAATGGAGTACTACTCAGCTATTAAAAAGAATGAATTTATGAAATTCCTAGCCAAATGGATGGACCTGGAGGGCATCATCTTGAGTGAAGTAACACAATCACAAAAGAACTCACACAATATGTATTCACTGATAAGTGGATATTAGCCCAAAACTTAGGATACCCAAGATTTAAGATACAATTTGCTAAACGCATGAAACTCAAGAAGAATGAAGACCAAAGTGTGGACACTGTGCACCTTCTCAGAATTGGGAACAAAACACCCAGGGAAGGAGTTACAGAGACAAAGTTCGTAGTGGTGATGAAAGGATGGACCATTTAGAGACTGCCGTACCCAGGGATCCATCCCATAATCAACTTCTAAACGCTGACACCATTGCATACACTAGCAAGATTTTGCTGAAAGGACCCAAATATAGCTGTCTCTTGTGAGACGATGCTGGGGCCTAGCAAACACAGGAGTGGATGTTCACAGTCAGTTATTGGATGTATCACAGGGCTCCCAATGGAGAAGCTAGAGTAAGTACCCAAGGAGCTAAAGGGATCTGCAACCCTATTGTTGGAACAACATGATGTACTAACTAGAACCCCGGAGCTCTTGTCTCTAGCTGCATATGTATCGAAAGATGGCCTAGTCAGCCATCAATGGAAAGAGAGGCCCATTGGACTTGCAAACTTTATATTCCCCAATATAGGGGAATGCCAGGGCCAAAAGAATGGGAATGGGTGGATAGGGAAGTGGGGGGGCGCTATGGGGGACTTTTGGGATAGCATTGGAAACGTAATTGAGGAAAATATGTAATAAAAATATTAAAAAAAAAAAAGAACCAGGGGAATGCCAGGACAAAGAAGTGGGAGTGGGTGGGTAGGGGAGTGGGAGGGGGGTCTGGGGGACTTTGGGGATAGCATTTGAAATGTAAATGAAGAAAATACCTAATTAAAAAAAATAAATTGGAAAAAAAAGAAAAAAAAAAAGTCTTGGAAAGATCAGGAATTCAAGGCCCATACCTAAACATGATAAAAGCAATCTACAGCAAACCAGTAGCCAACATCAAAGTAAATGGTGAGAAGCTTGAAGCAATCCCTCTAAAATCAGGGACTAGACAAGGCTGTCCACTTTCTCCATACCTATTCAACATTGTACTTGAAGTCCTAGCCAGAGCAATTCGACAACAAAAGGAGATCAAAGGGATACAAATTGGAAAAGATGAAGTCAAAATATCACTTTTTGCAGATGATATGATAGTATATATAAGTGACCCTAAAAATTCCACCAGAGAACTCCTAAGCCTGATAAACAGCTTCGGTGAAGTAGCTGGATATAAAATTAACTCAAACAAATCAATGGCCTTTCTCTACACAAAGAATAAACAGGCTGAGAAAGAAATTAGGGAAACAACACCCTTCTCAATAGTCACAAATAATATAAAATATCTTGGCGTGACTCTAACTAAGGAAGTGAAAGATCTGTATAATAAAAACTTCAAGTCTCTGAAGAAAGAAATTATAGAAGATCTCAGAAGATGGAAAGATCTCCCATGCTCATGGATTGGCAGGATCAACATTGTAAAAATGGCTATCTTGCCAAAAGCAATCCACAGATTCAATGCAATCCCCATCAGAATTCCAACTCAATTCTTCAACGAATTAGAAAGTGCAATATGCAAATTCATCTGGAACAACAAAAAACCTAGGATAGCAAAAACTCTTCTCAAGGATAAAAGAACCTCTGGTGGAATCACCATGCCGGACCTAAAGCTCTACTACAGAGCAATTGTGATAAAAACTGCATGGTACTGGTATAGTGACAGACAAATAGACCAATGGAATAGAATTGAAGACCCAGAAATGAACCCACACACCTATGGTCACTTGATCTTCGACAAGGGAGCTAAAAACATCCAGTGGAAGAAAGACAGCATTTTCAACAAATGGTGCTGGCACAACTGGTTGTTAACATGTAGAAGAATGCGAATCGATCCATTCCTATCTCCTTGTACTAAGGTCAAGTCTAAGTGGATCAAGGAACTTCACATAAAACCAGAGACACTGAAACTTATAGAGGAGAAAGTGGGGAAAAGCCTTGAAGATATGGGCACAGGGGAAAAATTCCTGAATAGAACAGTAATGGCTTGTGCTGTAAGATCGAGAATTGACAAGTGGGACCTCATGAAACTACAAAGCTTCTGCAAGGCTAAAGACACCATCAATAAGACAAAAAAAACACCAACAGATTGGGAAAGGATCTTCACCTATCCTAAATCAGATAAGGGACTAATATCCAATATATATAAAGAACTCAAGAAGGTGGACTCCAGAAAGTCAAATAACCCCATTAAAAAATGGGGCTCAGAACTGAACAAAGAATTCTCACCTGAGGAATACCGAATGGCAGAGAAGCACCTGAAAAAATGTTCAACATCATTAATCATCAGGGAAATGCAAATCAAAACAACCCTGAGATTCCACCTCACACCAGTCAGAATGGCTAAGATCAAAAATTCAGGTGACAGCAGATGCTGGCGAGGATGTGGAGAAAGAGGAACACTCCTCCATTGTTGGTGGGATTGCAAGCTTGTACAACCACTCTGGAAATCAGTCTGGCGGTTCCTCAGAAAATTGGACATAGTACTACCGGAGGATCCAGCAATACCTCTCCTGGGCATATATCCAGAAGATGTCCCAACCGGTAAAAAGGACACATGCTCCACTATGTTCATAGCAGCCCTATTTATAATAGCCAGAAGCTGGAAAGTACCCAGATGTCCCTCAACAGAGGAATGGATACAGAAATTATGGTACATTTACACAATGGAGTACTACTCAGCTATTAAAAAGAATGAATTTATGAAATTCCTAGCCAAATGGATGGACCTGGAGGGCATCATCTTGAGTGAAGTAACACAATCACAAAAGAACTCACAGAATATGTATTCACTGATAAGTGGATATTAGCCCAAAACTTAGGATACCCAAGATATAAGATACAATTTGCTAAACGCATGAAACTCAAGAAGAATGAAGACCAAAGTGTGGACACTGTGCCACTTCTTAGAATTGGGAACAAAACACCCAAGGAAGGAGTTACAGAGACAAAGTTCGTAGCTGTGATGAAAGGATGGACCACTTAGAGACTGCCGTATCCAGGGATCCATCCCATAATCAGCTTCTAAACGCTGACACCATTCCATACACTAGCAAGATTTTGCTGAAAGGACCCAAATATAGTTGTCTCTTGTGAGACGATGCCAGGGCCTAGCAAACACAGGAGTGGATGTTCACAGTCAGCTATTGGATGTATCACAGGGCTCCCAATGGAGAAGCTAGAGAAAGTACCCAAGGAGCTAAAGGGATCTGCAACCCTATTGTTGGAACAACATGATGTACTAACCCGAACCCCGGAGCTCTTGTCTCTAGCTGCATATGTATCGAAAGATGGCCTAGTCGGCCATCAATGGAAAGAGAGGCCCATTGGACTTGCAAACTTTATATGCCCCAATATAGGGGAATGCCAGGGCCAAAAGAATGGGAATGGGTGGGTAGGGAAGTGGGGGGCGCTATGGGGGACTTTTGGGATAGCATTGGAAATGTAATTGAGGAAAATATGTAATAAAAATATTAAAAATTTAAAAAAAAAGAAAAAAAAGAAAATGGAGAGGGAGAGGAAGCTAAGGTTCTGTTACCACAGCAATACTTATCTGAGGCAAATCCACTTAAAAATGGAAGAACCATCTATTTTGGCTTACAGTTTTGAAAGCTTCAGTCCATGATCCATTGGCCCAGTTGCTTAGGGTCTGGTGGCTTAGTGCATCATGGCAGAAACATGTGGTAGATGAGGCTCTTCACATCATGATGATTGGAAATGAGAACAAGGAGATAACCAGTCCCAACATGCTCTTCAAAGAGAAGCCTGTATAGGACTAAATAATATCCACCAGGCCCTCCCAGCAGCTTGCATTAGCACCATGAGCTGGGGAACCTGTCCTTCAATAGAGGGTCATTTCTGGAACACACATCTAAACCATAGCACAAGGATGTCAAATGCTTGGTTCACTGAGGCAGTCTCATTGACTCTCACTTAGTCCTTTACAGGAATGTCTTACTTAGGGTTTTACTGCTGTGAGCAGACACCATGACCAAGGCAATTCTTAAAAGGACAACATTTGCCGGGCGTGGTGGCGCACGCCTTTAATCCCAGCACTCGGGAGGCAGAGGCAGGAGGATTTCTGAGTTCGAGGCCAGCCTGGTCTACAAAGTGAGTTCCAGGACAGCCAGGGCTATATAGAGAAACCCTGTCTCGAAAAACCAAAAGAAAAAAAAAAAAAAAGGACAACATTTAGTTGGGACTGGCTTACAGGGTCAGAGATTCAGTTCATTATCATCAAGGCAGGAGCATGGCAGCATCCAGGCAGGCATGGTGCAGGAGGGGCTGAGAGTTCTACATCTTTATCTGCAGGCTTCTAAGAGAAGACTGACTTCTAGGCAACTAGGACTAAGGTATTAAGCCCATGATCACAGTGACATGCCTACTCCAACAAGGCTACATCTCCTAATAGTGCCATTCCCTGGCCCAAGAATATACAAACCATCACAAGGAGTGAGGCAGGGCTTACTCTGATGCCCTAGGCTGCTGTTCACACAGCTCCAGGGCATTCAATCCACAGCCTAGGCTGTGCCAATATTTCAGTCTAAGAGTTCAGTAAAGGAAGGGCAGGACAAAAAAAGGAAAACAAAGGGAAGGAGGGAAGGAGGGAGGGAGGAGTGGAGAAGGAAAGGAGGAAGAAGGGAGTGAGGGAAGGAGGAAAGGAGGAGGGGAGAAGGGAGTGAGGGAAGGAGGGAGTGAGGGGAGAAGGGAGGGAAGGAGGGAGGGAGGGAAGAGGTTTTTTGGATTGTACATTCACTAAAATCACCAACCCTACAAAGTTGAAACAATTCATTTATGTTCATTTAATGCCAGCATTATACTTTAAAAAAGCAACATTTTACAACTCCCTCCAGGCACCCTCCCCGAAAAGTTAAATAGTTAAGTCCATTATCATCACTTTTAAGACATTTCAAAAGAACAGTGTTTCTTCCTGTCTGTTTAAATCATATTCTGCACTGAGAGTGGTTATGTAATTTAGGAATGAATACAATGTTACACCGTCCTTTTTTGTCCTCTGGAAGGTTGGGGCATGGGGAAGAGTGCCCAGGAAACTTACTGGGGGCGGGGGAGGGGGTACAGCGAGTAGTTACAACCATAAAGCACTTTAATTACGTTTTTTTCTTAATTAACTGGGAGATAGAATTTTTTCTCAATAAATGTACTAAGTACAAACCCCAATCCTATTGCAGCCAGTTGCTGATGAGGAGGACAGAATGTCAGAGCTGGAAGGAAATTTAAAGATCCACTAGTTAAGATTCCTTCTGCAGCCCTCTGCTAAGTAAACAGACTCAGGAGAGGGTGGGTGGGAAGGGGGTGGGGTGAGGTGGGCTGGGTAGGATGGAAGGGAAGAGGGGTTGACAGAATCTTAGTGTTTTCTCCAGGCAGCCCAGCAGCTTCCTCTGAGAGCAGATGTGGAAAACAAAATCATTGGCTTTCCAAACCAATAGAGTAACTCACAGCAACTCAGAGGCCAGGGGTCTAAATACCACACAGGGCTGGGACATATCCAGTGACCACTGCCCAAGCCTAGCAGGATCAAGGTCCTGGTTTGAGTCCTCAACACAAAAACATGAGTGTGCTTTTGCCCCATTTGAACATCTGGTGACTTTTTTGTCTGATATACAGCTAAAGACCACTGATGCCCACTGAGAGGCCAGAGATGGAGCTAAGCATTCTAACTCTGCACAAGATAGCGCTTTCTGCATGCTCCTAACAAAAATGTATTCAGCTCAAAAGGTCTACAGTGACAGAGCTAAGAAATCCTTAAGCAGCCTTTCCCATCCTGGCTGCATGGACTGCCCTGAACCAGCTGGCTCAGAATCTCCAGAGATGGTGATTGCTGACTGTTGGTTTGAAGAAAATTCCAGTGCTTTCATGTGCTCCATGTTTGGAAATCACTCCTTAACCCCACAAATGGCAAAGAAGCCAGCAAGCGACTGGGCATGAGGCTTAGCTTCTTCCACGCATCTGAGAAACTGAAAATCAGAACACATAGAAGTGAATGCAGTCCCCACCTCAGAGGGCTTGCAGTCTGGGAGAGCCACTCAAACTGGTTCAACATGGTGATTTGTTGTAAGAACAGAGCAAAGGGTTGAAGTGGTATAGCAAAGAGGGTGATGGGAGAGAGCAATCGGAAGCAAGGGCTCCTTGAGCCTACCATAGCTAAGCTTGCTCAGGACTTTCCTTCATTTCGCATGGTGCTCACATGCACATGTGTGTGTGTGTGTGTGCTCGCGTGTGTGCGTGGTATACCTGTATTGAGGTCGAAGGTAGATTATTGTTCTCATTTTTTAAGAGCTCTCTCATTCAACCTGGAGCTTGCTGTTCCATCTAGACTCATTGCCTACAAGTTCCCAGGATCCACCTCTGCCCCCAGTGTGGCGTGGGGTTCACATCCACTATGCCCGGCTTTTATACATGTGCTGGAGACCAGTGAGCACTTTCCCTGTTAAGCATCTCCTGAGCTTTTCACTTTGCATTTTCTAAAATGTCACTTCTTCCCCTTTCAACACAGGACCACCCTCTGTAGCCCGGCCTGGAACTTGTTAAATAACCAAGACTTGGTCTTTCTATAATGGTCTTGGCAAGAGTGAAGACATTCTGAAGAGACACTTGTGCCCTTTCTTTGGCTAGCAGACTGTTGAGATAAAAGGCCCCAAGTAAAGGGGACTTTCCTAGGAATCAGTCTCATGCTGAGAAAAGAAAAAGCCTGAAGCTGGGTGCCAGCCAGAGAAACTCGTCTCTGGGAAGATTCCACATAGTCCTGGCAAACTGCAGCCTGCCTTGAAGGAGAGACTGGAGCAGAAATGATGGGGTCAGTGGTCTACGCCTTGACCAGGGATGCTTATTTATATATGCTTCTTGCCTTCTGCTTAAATGTTAACCTTATTGCAGATCCTCAAGGGGGATTTGGGATTCCCTGGACCTCTTTGCTCCTCTTCCTGATTGGCTCATTGAATAAGTCTTATTTTCTCCCCTTTTCACTATCACTTGTTTAACTGGCCTAATAAGGATGGGTAGCTGAGCCCTGCCTCAGTGAATGCTGTAGCATTTGTTACCCAGAAGTCTTTGAGGGACCTATCCCAACATTGTGATGCTCCAACTGTAATAAGAAGAAACAAAGGAAGGACAGGAGGATCATTTTTTCAGTATCAGGTTGTACCAGGGCCAGTTGCCATCTGTGACCTGGTTTTCTGAAGAACACTGGGAAAGGTTGAATAAAATATCAGTTTCTTTTGATTTACAAAGCAGACAAATTCAGTCTCCCTTGCCTTCCTCCTGGCCATCACCAAGGTGACCCCTGATTAGCTTGAATCGTGTTTTATATTACTGGTATGTTCACAAAATACAGCATTTGCATGATATTATTTGTTGTAGATGAAACAAAGAGTTCAGGTAGACCAGCAGTTCACACAAGAGTGGGCTTCGTGCTTTCAGTGTTTCCCTGGAACACTCTCTTTACCTGTGTTAGCAAGCAAAACTAGCACCCAACAAAATTTTGATGCTTTCTCTTCATTTAGAATCTGGTCTTAGAAAACTCTCTGTAGAAGACAGAACAAAAGCAGATTATTTTTTAAAGACCCACAAAAGTAAAATGAAAAGCCACGAGAAGTTGGATATGATGTTGCACACTTGTAATGTCAATAGGAAGCAGAAGCAAAAGGTCACCCGATTCAAGGACAGCATGTCTATACAGGAAGTTCCAGGCCAACCAGGGCTACATAGAAGACTTAAAATTTCTTTCAACTACTTCATAACGGTTCTATAAATCCCAGTTGTGGCTGCTGCTGCTTCTGCTGCTTCTTCTCCTCCTCCTCTTCTTTCTTCTTCCTCCTTTTCCTTCTTTTTTTGTTTTTGTTTTTAAGAGGTCTCATGTAGCCCAGTCTGGCCTGGAACTGTCTATGTAGTGAGTATTAAAAACTGAATTTCTGATCTTCTTGCCTCTACCTCCCCAATCTTATGTAGTGCTAGCAATCAAACCCAATGTTTTGTGTATGGTAGGCAAGCACCCCACCAACCAGTGCAGGGTTACAGGCCTGTGCTGCTATACCCCACTGCAGCACCATCTTTAAGGCCAATGAAAACTATTTCTGTAATACATACTACATAGAACACCAAGAAGGAATCTTACTGTACAACAGGGGATTTGGATGACGTAAGTGTGGATTGACATGACTACTCTACTGCATGGACAGCAAGAACTATGCAACTGTATCGAGAAGCAAGAGGACAAGTTCAAGGCCCACCTGGGAGTACTCTCTCAAAAAATAAAAACAAACAAAAGTTCTATTTTGTTTTAATAGATCCTTTTTGCTTAAGTGCCTATAGGAGTTACTTCTTCAATGCTAATCTTCACTTAGGATGGGCTGAGTCCTGCTGTGGTTCAAAAACAGCAAAAATTCCTCTATCTCTAGTCTGGCATAATTAAAACTATGTATATAAAAAGCTTATTTCCACTGTGGGTCCATTTGTTCTCCATGTGGCCACTAAGCAATCAAGGACATTCGGCTCTGTGGCTCTAGTGTTTCCACTGAACCTCCCCCACAGTGCTACGTAGAAGAAAGGGGCTGCCTCTGACTAGTCATGGAGTGACAACGACTACTATACTCAGCTGGTTGGAGCCAGTCACTGCCTACCTTAAGAGGGCTACAAACCAGTTTCCTTTATGCTAAGGAAAACAGTACAGATATTGGTAAACCCTAACAATCACCAAAAGTTTTGTATCTGTATATTCATGCTGAATGGACAATGTTAACTTCTTAACTAAGTGAAAGGATTTCTGCTAAGGACTAAAGTTAAATCTGTATGATAGGCTAACATCTGTGACATGGGCTTTAGAGAATCTACTAACAAAATCAGTTAACATCCTGATAACCACAGCAGCTATCTTAAACAATGTCAGTGAGGCTGAGCAGTGACAGATGAGTGATGACAGTAATTCAATTCTTACACTGCTAGAGCTACGTGATGCTGTCTGTGGATTAGCGTGAAAACCTTAGCTTCTAGGGTAAGACAGCTATCATTAATGCTGACTTTACAGTTTGCATCTACAGCTTACATCAGCAAAGGCAGGGCAGGAGCAGGTAGTCAACTCTGATAGACAAGAGCCGGGGGTGGGGTGGGGTGGAGGCGGTTCACAAACACTCACAAGGGCCTGGTGAGCTACACTATGTGTGCCACCTGATTGGTAGCCTAAAAAATAACCAACAAATTCTCACTGACTTTTTGCCTATAAATAAAAGGAATGCAAGGCAAAGAAAAAAACTATCTCTGACTCACAAGCCCAGAAAGTTAATTTCTCACCTACTTTCCTCCACTCTAACAAAGGCATGCTGATACTTGAATGAATATGATTAAATCCAATTGTCTGGGTGTGGATAAGTGCTGGCTCTCAGCTTCCACAAGGCTTAAGATTATCTCTGGGGCTAGAGGGTTTGCAATTCAGTAGCAGAACATTTCTCTAGAATGCCAGAGAAAGGTCCCGGGGTTGATTCCTAGCATCTCAAACAAAACAAAAACATTATTTTAGCACCAAAATGCAAAATCACATTCAGCATAAAAGCAATTGAAAATGTCTCAGGTGCACATTCAATTATAACATAATTCTTTTTATTTTTTTTAAAAAAAGGTAAATAAGACTATGTACCAAGAATAATTAACAATCTTGAGAACATTCACTATTTAATAAAGGAATGAATAATGTTTAATATAACAAAACCCATGCTGAATTTAAGATTTATCTGGAACAATTAAAAAACAAAAACAAAAACAAAAAACCAAACATATAAAAAGATAGGACAGTTTATGTTTAATCAATTAAAAGTGAAGAGTTCTGGACAATGTCAATTTCCACTCACCATAATGCTATAGTTATACATTAAATATAATTACTATCTATACATATGCAAAAATATAAAGTTCTATTTCATACGACAAAACCCTTTTTAGAAACCATTTTAAAATTAAGTAGAACTTCTCAACATCTATGTGAGGTTTAAGTCCTTGTGAAGGTTCCTTTAAAGGTTTTAAGATAAAACACTAAATCTAAACACTGTCCTTTGTCAGTTTCAAAAGTAAGTCTACTAGTACAAGAACGAAAACTGACAGCTTCATCGCGTGCTACTTAGATCCTATTGCTTAGACATGTCTAAATCCCCCATGTCTTCAAGTATGGAAACAGAGCTCAAACATTCCACAGCACAGCACTACACAGATGGAGTACTTAGGAAAGACTGTGTGGTCATGTGGCACAACATTAATACTTTACTCCTTCAATATGTCTTGAAATAAATGACAAGTTCTTGTTTTGTTTTCTTTGAAAAGGCCAAAAGTTATAATCTACACTTAGATCATCTGAAGTGGTAAGACTTAAGAGTGTAAAGGACAACATCCATATTTCATCATAAAAGTCAAGCTGGTAGCAAACTACAGAAGGCCGTATCCTGCTGGGGCGCACTCGGGGTTAAAGCTCGTCATGATAGAAGTAGTCGTCATGGAGCTGTCGGCCATAATCCGTGGCTTCGCTGGTAAGGAACAAGTCTTGGTTTTCCAGAATCTCTTCTTCAGAGAGCTTTTTGTCACTATTCAAATCCATCTCATCAATCAGATGAAGAGCCTTTAAAAGAAAACAAACCATAAGGTGTCCAGAATCAGTCTTTGTAAGGAAAATGCTCATGTTAGTGTGATTTGCCAAAACCACATAGGTACACCAGGAGCTCAGTAAATTCCACATTTTAAAACGATTACACATGCATTGTGTCTGTCTGTCTACTGCTTCTCTCACTATTCTCTTACTTAATCTATTCTGAGTTCTGCATCTCTGCACACAGTTAATAAAGGGTTAGCACAGTGTACAATCCACTTGAGCCTCCAAAGGTATGACACAGCTGTCATCCTATGGATTGTGTCCTAAGATTAGTACATGACACACTTTTAACTTTCTTGTCTCCTCGGAGGGGACAAGATGAGAGAGTTCCATCATTTAATTCAAAACAAAATAATGTACCCATCTTAAATAATTCCATTTCTTTTTTCTTTGGATCCAGGTTCCAGCTTGCTCTCCTATCAGTTACACAGTGTGCACTGGGGATTCTGGTACTTACTTCCTCTTGTGCAATGCCCTGGTTATTGGGCACCACCCATGACAACAGCTCTTGGGGATCAAGCCGGCCATCGTTATCTTTGTCATAATCATTCACAAATCTGTCCTTTTCAACAAGTATCCATTCTGGGTCTTCATTTGCAGCTTAAGAAAAAAGCAAAAACAAAATATAAATATATAAGAATATCACACAAAACCAGTTTCATATAAATGTAAAATAAAGGAAGTGATTTTTTTCCCATTTTTTTAATTGGATATTTTCTTTATTTACATTTCAAATGTTATCCCCTTTCCTGGTTTCCCCTCTGAAAAACATCCTCCCCCTATCCCCTCCCCCTTCCCTCTGCTCTCCAACCCACCCACTCCCACTAAAGGAAGTGAATTGAAAGTTTACTATAAAAGGAAACCCAAGAAACAGAACTACTTAACAGAACAGTCCTGAAATAAAGACAAAAATGTAAAGATTTCCAAAAGTGAGACGTTAGCTAAAAGGACTCAGTTTAAAACTGTTGCATATTTAATTAGTGCTTTTATTAAGTGTTACCACACATCCAGACTTCCAGTTTTCCTAATTTTTAAGTGGTAATATTTATTTCTAATTAAAAACATTTTTTTTTTTTGGACACAGGGTCAGAGTTCAGACTAGTCTCAAACTCCCTATGTAGCTGAAGCCAACTCTGAAGTTCTGACTCTTCTGCCTCCATAAACTAGGATTACAGTATGTGCCACCACGTCTGGTTTGTGCAGTTCTAAGGCTGAAAGCTAGGGTCTCCAGTATGCCAGGCAGCACTCTGAACGGATACACACCCAGTCCAGAACAACACCATGTGACTGTTTTACACGTTCCTATACTGCGCGATGTCTTACTCAAGTTTCATTTGCAATAACAAACCAGGGAAACAACTTTATAATTGCATTTTAAAAAATTTGTAAGCAACAATTGTGGTAAAGAACAATAGCTTAGAGAAAGGGTTTTCTCTTTATAGTCAAACTTACTTCGTCTAGTCTATATTACTAAACACACACACACACACACACTAATATATAGTATATATAGTATTTTATGTCAAGACCTAAAAAAAACAACCTTCCTTCCTCTTTGAATTGACAATGGCATTATATTTGCTAGAAAAGGAAGGAAGATGTTTGACACTATACATGGAAAAAAACCAAGCAAGGTAGCGTGTCAGATAAGCTGTGATGCTGAGCAGGCTCCTCTCATCATACAGTACTCACTAAGCTTGGCTCTTCCCTTAATCCTAACCCACTCTTTTTCCATCACCCTCAGGGAACTTACTTGGATCCCGCCTGTAATCGCCAAGAAATTCTTCCAAACTAACAAACCCATCGCCATTTTTGTCATGTTCTTCCAAAGCCTCTTGGATGACGAACTCCTATTGCACGTTCATTCAAAGAAAAGATACTTGTCACAAACACTGTCACAAACACTTGACTAATCCTATTGCAGAATTTTTTCATAAACAATTATTCTGGTTGTTCATACTTACAGGAAACAATTTCTAAATTCCAGAACTCAGAAGTAAGAATAAACCCCAAGTACTGAGGGATTTTAAATGTTACATCTTTATTCTTTTGTGTTGTGAAGAATTCTATTTTACTCCCATAAACACCTGCAGCACTAAGCACACTCTCCTGCTTTCTGTACATTCTCTTCCTTCTCAAGAATGCTGTCTCTGAAAGTCTCACGGGGTCTCCTGCTAGACAAAGAACTACAGGAAACTAATGACTGCTTCTTTAGGAATGAGCACCCTAACTGTCTATCCAATACAAAGTGATCAGCCCTGAGACTGTGTACAAACACCCCCCCATATGCACTCAGCATGTTGTAACTATATACTTATGCATACATATACATATGTGACAATAACTCATCAAAGAAAGAAGCTTTCATTTGAGTGATGGGGAGCATGGAAGGAGTTGGAGGGAGGGAGAAAGGGGAAGAGGAAAAGTAATTTATATTTATTAAAGATGTATATAAGAAAAAGAATGCCACTTCTGACTACCCCCACTCCCTTTAGCTTCATTAGCTCTGCAATCCAGTAGGGGCTCTCAAAGACCATGACCTTAGACCCCTTGGCACGCAGGGTAGAAACAGCAGCTCTTGGTTTCCAAACTCAGTCTCCCTATTACTTCTAAGCCTACATTCATTTTCCAGTCTAAATCTGTCTCTCGCTCACACCAAGCTCTCACTGAGCAACCAACCCTTCATCTGTCTCACTGTGGAGCGTTTCTTTCCTTCAGCTCTTGCTTCTCAACTCCTGCCTCGCCCAAGTCCCTGACCTGCTTCCCCTCGGGTCCGTCCTATATCCCCTGGGATGCTCTCATCCCCAGGCTTTGCTTTACCTTTACTGCCCTGCCTGGCTCTCAGGTCTTCACTACCAGCTGCTCCCTAAGCTTCTCAATCCAAACTTTAGAATTTGAACTGTAGTGAAAATAAATATAGACTCAAATCTCCAGTCCAGACAAATTCAAGGGCTTACCTACAACTGTATGAATCAACATTGAAACACACATTATTGTCCTTTAAAAAATCCAGTTGTACAAACTTTGCATATAGAAGAGGCTAGGTAGGGATCCAAGGACTAGTTTTAGAGAAGACATACGAGAATCTCATAAAGCTAATATTTTGTGTGGTGGGTCTATATACATTTTTCTGGGACAGTGCTACAGCTTATTTATAAACCATATTCTTTTAAAAATTATAAATCATATATATATATATATATATATATATATATATATATATATTTAAGTATCAGTGGGTTTATTTAATTCGTAAGCATCTGAACAATATGGACCTGAAGCGAATGGTCCAGCCATGGCCACAGATCAGAGGTATCTTGGGAGACCGGGGAGGGCAAAGTTCTTTGGTATTATTTTTATCTTTCCTAGTCTGGCTCAAAGCAGTAAAGATCTTTCCTGTCTTTACTCCCCATCCCAAGTCCCTCCCACCTCCCACCATCCCCTTCCCTATAACAGGGAAATTAATGAATAATTCCTTGGTCAGAAGGGGTAGGAGAACAGTGAACATTGGTCTATTAAGGCTCTTCAGTGAGGAAGCTTTCATAACACCGTTTATTTATTTTAGGTTTTGAATCACGGCCTTACTATATAGCCCAGACTAGCCCCAAATCACAGTCCTCCTGCCTCAGCATATCTAGTGCTGGATTATAAGCACGAGCCACACTTGGCACCTTTTACTATCTATGAGAAAATCTGGACAGAATAACCTTCTTGTCTGGCAAATACACTAGAACTTTATGAATCTCAGCAGTTTATTTTCTTACTATGCTTGACGCTTACAAAATCCTACTAGATTACAATCGCCAGCAAATGTATCTTTCTCAACGTCTATGGTCGTCCACTGTTGGCCTGCCATAATTGCTTGTTAAGTTTCAGTTGTGTTCGCAGACACGGGCCTGCCTGCTGTGGTGCATCTCTGCTTGCTCCTTCTGCATCCCTGCAGGCAGTGCACAACAGATCAGTGAGGTTTGGAAGCCAATCAGCATTTCACACCTGAGGTGCCGCCTCTTCCATCTTCTGAACGGCTCTGGAGTCAAACATGACTTGTCTGCCTCTCCTCTCACAGTCCTGGTAAACTAGCAGGCGGAAGTCACTCAAGCCAAACTCTTAACACGACCAACTGAAGGCCGGACTCCTCCTTGGGCGGCCAGGCCTGGGCAGACGCTGCACCGCCACCCCTTTTGTTGAAGAGCTTCTGGAGCAGGGTCGGGGCCATGGCGTGCACGCGGCGGCCTCAGCGCGCAGCCCACTGGCCGTCGCGGTGGGGCCATGGTGACACGGGCGCGGCCGCCATAAATCATATTTTTAAAGGAGAAGGGAGTTTATAATCCAACAAAAGTTAAGAATCACTGATCAAAATGATAGTTCCCAAATCCAAGCAATATACTTGGGGAACAACATATTTATTTCAATAATGTCGCCATACTTTAAAAGAATTTGTAGAACTACATGAATGAAAATATTTCAAAGCTAGGCCTGGTAGAGCAGGCCTGCAATCACAGCAACTTGGAAGTCTGAGGCAGGGGGATTGAAAACTCAAGGCCTGTCCATACTATACAATGAGTTCAAGGCTAGCTGACACAATTTATAAGGAGCAGGTAAGTACATATGCAAATGCCTATGTTCAATTCCCAGTACCACAAACATAGAACAGAACAAGCCTTTTAGACTAAATTCTAACTTGAATCCACGATAAAAATCACATAACTGATCCTATATTCTTGCCTTTTCCTATATCCAACAAACCTATACAAAACCAAGCAAGGTAAGCAAGCAAGAGTCAGTGAAGCTGCTCTCGGTGAGACTCCATACTGTGATCATGTCTTCATGTGCGGCCATCAGCTCCACTACAGCATAGACAGCACCATCATGGACGGTTCCATCTGCTGCATCCCACTGTGTCAAAGGTATGGCTTTTGCCACTTTTACACAAGCTGAAAACTTCAGGGTCCTCGTTCTCTCTTAATACTTGTAAAACAACATTCCTGACATTGCTATTACAAGGTCTTCAAAGCATTGATGGAATCCATTCCATTCCCCTGCCAGGCTCCTATTACATAATGCCTGTTATTTAATTGCTCTCCCCAGCTCTCCTCATCTCCAGTCTACTGTTCCTTGTTCTCTAAAAAGTCAAAGTCCAGTATCCTCTGCCTGCTTTTCTAGAACTCAATTAGCTTGGCCCAGCTTAGAGTTGGCATTTAAATTACACCTACCACTGGTCTTAAACTAGGTCATGTCCTTTGTACCAAGCGAGAAATTAGAAACTTCACAATGACAAGCAAAGTGGTACTAATGGCACAGCCTTGCCGCTGAGCTATGGAGAAAAGATGTGCCTGTTTGTTATTCAAGACACCAGATTCTGGTCATTAGCTACTCAACAAAAAGCTACCCTTCCCTCCATAAAATACTCAGGAAATAAACCACACAGCTGGAGGTTTATGTCATACAGCAGACCTCAGTATACATGTATTGTCATTAAAGTTTTCTTATTATGGGATGCAAAGTAAGGCTTCTCAAGAAGTGTTAGGATAATTAAACTAGAATCCAACTGTTCAGGGTCAAAGAGCTGACCCATCACTTATCTGTGGTGCTGGGGCCTGAAGCCTTGGGCAAACTAATGAATGGCGGTTCCCAGACCAGTTCTTTAGGTTCTCAGGGATGAGGACTCACTATACTATGTGCAATACTGCAGAAGTATGGCAGCACCACTCCCACCCAATGAAAACCAATCAAAATGCAATCCACTCTTCCAGACCAAAAGTCCTTGTGAGGCTGTAAAGCACATGAGAACTTGGATGACACAGCACCAAGAACCTAGAACAAGGTCTGTCTGAAAACTACAAAGGGGTGAACGGCCTTGATGGTTCTGACAGAGGAGGCAGAAAGACAGGACACAAAGATGAAAAGCAACGTCCTTTCTTTCTCCCTCCTGTCATCTCACCATCACCAGAAGCCTCCCTTATCTCTTCTATCTTATGTGGGGAGAGTACTGGAACCTTCTCAATCTGCTAAGTCTCCACATTCTGTTTTACAACTCATTTTAACAACTTGGCACCTAGGTTTTAGTCACTCAGTATTTCTGTCAAGCTTGTTCCTTACCGTCATATAGTCAACTTCTTCAGGGTGCTCAAACGCAATGAACTCTTCAAGACTCAGACCAGGACCTGAATCCTGGTTAGCTTTTTCAAATCGCTTCTTATCCTTTAGATGAAGCTTTAAAAAAAAAAAAAAAAAAGAACAAATTTAAGGATCTCAGTACCAAGTCAGCATTAAAAAACACTTTGATAAATATCCATGATGAGATTTAACGTACATTTTTATTCATTATCTCATTTATCTTTACAATAGCCTTCTGAAAGTAGGAGAAGCTTATCACAAACATCCATACAAAGCAACATAAAGACAGAAGCACCACAGTCAGATAGATCCCGACCTTGGTTCTAGCTGTGCATGCACGGTAACTGCTTGACTTCTTTGGCTTCTTCTATAAATTGGAACAAAAATCTCTAAGAAGCTTGTATGACAGCTGTTACCATATAACCGAAATAGTAACCCTGAAGTGTACTGAATAGAGTATGTTAGCCAGGGGCGGTGCCACACACCCGGAATCTTAGCATTCCAGATACTGAGGCAGGAGGATTACGACTCTGAGGCCAGTTTGTGGTAAAAAGCCAGATCCTGTCTCAAAACAAACAAGCCAACCAACCAACCCTAAAACAAAAAAGTCTTAGACTGTTAACAAAATAATTGAGATGACATGGTTTAATAAAAGCCATGGATATTTAATTCAGCCCAGCAATTTTGGAATGCTTTCAAAACAATAAACATAAGACCACCACTTATATCATGGCAGTTATTAAAAAATTGATTCTCGGGCTGGCGAGATGGCTCAAAGGTTAAGAGCACTGACTGCTCTTTCACAGCAACCACATGGTGGCTCACAACCACCTGTAATGAGATCTGATCCCTCTTCTGGTGTGTCTGAAGACAGCTACAGTGTACTTATGTATAATAATAAATCAATCTTTGGGCCAGAGCAAGCAGGGACTGAGCGAGCGGGGCCGATTGGAGTGAGCAGAGGTCCTAAAAAATTCAATTCCCACAACCACATCACAACCATCTGTACAGCTACAGTGTACTCACATACATAAAGTACGTAAATAAATCTCAAAAAAATTGATTCTTGTCCTCTAAATGATTTCTTAAAAAATATGTTAACATCATTTGGGATGGAGGCATGTGGATCACTACAGATTCAATGCCAGCCCCTGGGATCCAGGTTAGGCAGGGCTGGATATCATTAAGACCCTGTTTCAAAAAGCAAGCAAGCAAACAAACAAAAAACAAAAATAAGAAACAGAAACACGAATACACACACAAAAATATGTTAACATGTTTCAGCAAATGGTCCCTTATTTTGAGAAACTCATCTTATTTCTGATACCATATGTGGAGGCTCTTCATTCTAATTATTTGTTTGGAGGTTAAATAAACATTTTTTTGTTTTCCTTTTAAGTGTGTTAAGTACAGAAACTTTCAGGCACTTTAGGATGATTCTGTGAGCACCAGCTTTGAATGCCATTAGTGTGATGTTGCTAACTAACCCACTTTCAGTTTTTAATATTTCTGGGAATAGCCTTAGCACTAAAGAACTTGCATATAGTAAACATCATCTTTTAAAACATAATTACAAATGGATTTTTAGCCATTTTTAATGTATGTGTTCCACCATTGTTAATTTTTTTCAAAATAGCTTAGTCAGCAGTCATTTACTTCAACAATAGGTATTTTACTGACACCCGGTGGAGAGGCTCATGCCTCCCCTAAAGAATTTGGTTTTCAAACATCTAGACTCCACAAGCCAGTCATATTCTCTCAATTATAACAGTTCTAAAAACTGATTCAGAGAGCTGCATTTATGTTTCATAACTTTAAATATTTTAGATCAAGTAATTTACATTTAACAGGTTTAACATGGGGAGAAGTAGATAAACAAGAATTTGAGGTCCTGTGTAGAATCAACTAAGTCTTTTGAATAAGTCACTGTTTAAAACATCATCTGTTTAGATTTCCTTATGAAAGAACCCTTCGATTTGGAGAAAAAAAAAAGTTTTAGCAGAGTGAGCTAACTTTGGCCAAACTTGTCTATGGAAAGAAAAGCTTTCTTTCAACAGCTGAAAGAGGTAGGGACGGAGAAGCACAGGAAGGAGAAAAAAAGGCCAACAGTTTGGAGGAGGGTTGTATTTCATGGCCATTTGGTTGTATTTAAATAACAGTGCACACTGCAGGGCATGATGACACACACTTGTAATCCCAGCATTTGGGAAGCTGAGGCAGGAGGATCACAAGTTTGAGGACAGCCAGGGCTACAGTTTAAGATTATGTCTCACGAGGCTGGAGAGATGGCTCAGGCACTGGGTGCTGTAGAGAGCCAGCATGGGCAGGCGAGCTCACGACCTTCTGTAACTCCAGCTCCAGGGAAGCCGAGGCCCTCTTCTGACTTCTGAGGACACTGGGCACACACGGCACACAGACACATATGCAAGCAAAACACCCATACTCATAAATAATACGTTAAAAATCCTTAAGTCTATCAAAACAGTGCCTCATATTAAGTGAGTCAATATATATTTTGAATTATAAATTAAAAAAGCAACAATAATGAAAGTTTCATTAAAAACTCAACCTACTTATTTTCTTTTTATCAATTTCTTATAGTCTATTAGAGCAGTGATTCTCAACCTGTGGGCAGAGACCCGTTCGGGTCCGAATGACCCTTTTACCGGGGTCTCAAATCAGATATTTACATTATAGTTCATAACAGCAAAATTACAGTTATGAAGTAGCAACAAAATAATTTTATGGTTGGGGTCACTATAACATGAGGAGCTGTATAAAGGGTCTCATCATTAGGAAGGTTGAGAACCACTGTACTTGAGGACAAAATACAGAAATAAGAAAACCATATTAATCATTTCTTTTTATACAGAAATTTATAAAGAACAAAACTGCAATTTTTTGGGTAAACAATTTTTTTTTACATGAGGAAACATATAATTTATGATCCTAGGATAAAATTTTAGGTCTTAATAATAAGCATGCAATGATTATCTTATATAAATAAACATTGCTTATACATGTATTCAGTAGTTTTAAGTTAGAATTCTGAACTTTGTCAGGTAGCGCCCCAATCTTCAATTACTCTGCTTAAATTCCTAACTTGTGTTCTTCATACTACTCAGAAAAGCTTTTTTAGATATTTCACAAGAGGTAATTACTTTTAAGTTGTCTATATTCTTTATATGGCAACTCATCAAAAATAAGAGTTAGGCACAATTTGATTTTAGATTTCTACTAGGTTTCAATACAGAGAACTTTATTTTGCTCAGATAACTGCTTTTTATGGTTACTTTATTCTCATCTGATTTTCAGTTTGTAACTCGTTCCTCATCTTTTATAGTTTATTTGTTGAGGTAGGTTCTCACTGTGTACCTTGGCTGCCTAGAACTCACAGAAGCTGTCTGCTTCTACTTCCTGAGTGTTGGATTTAAAGTCATATACTATCATACTCTTTATATTTTGGAGAATAGTGCACATTTTCTCTGGGTTTGTCTTTCTATTCAACACCGACTTTTGAAATTTATAAGTCATCAAATTCTTTAAAAAAATATGACTAGAACAGCAAAAAGATAGTGATAGTCCTAGTCAGATAATAGCCAATAGGATTCCTATTGGTAAGTGTTTGCTTTGAGGCTATATCATTTCCATTTGGACACTTAGATTAATTTGGTGAGTTCTTTAAAAAACTTGTATTTATTAAAATATATTTATTTTTATGTGTATGTGTGCTTACATGAGTTTATGTGTAGTACATTAGGGCTGGAACCCTCAGAGGCCAGATTAAGTCACCCAAACTCTTGGAACTGGAGTTACAAAGCTTTGTGGATGCTGGGAACCCACACCAGGTCCTCTGAAAAAGCAGTAAATGCTCTTAACTTCTGAGCCATTTCTCCAGCCCCCCCAGCCCATTCTTAAAAGACAGTCTTAGAGCAACATGTACGGTGCACTTGATGAAGAAAACAGCATCGGAACAAGGCATCTTTAAGAAGGGCTACTTGTATTTCCCATAAATGTGTAATATATTCTTCAAAATGAAGACTTTAATGCCAACACCATCATGTCTTATATAATATTCCTTCTCAAGAATTCAGAAACTCATATACCTTCTCTGGGTGTTCAAGGATACGGGTGCTTGTGCAGATGGACATATACTTTTTTTGTGGAAAAGTAATTCTTTGGAGTGGTAAAAAGAAGTTAGAGAAGAATGAAGGCAGTAAACAAGCAGGAAATTATACCCTAACTAGTAATTTTAAAATATTGTATTTAAGATCTTCCCTGGCAGGAAGGTCATGGTAGCATATCATGGTTTTAGGAAAGCTCCAAGAACTCTAGTGGTGCTGAGGAGAACGCCCATAGATCTCATGAGCACTTGTCTTCTTCTGAGTACCATCTAGCATGAAGACTGACCGACAGTCCTTTTAGGCTGCTGGAAAATAAAAATTCAAATAAGGAAAAAGGAAGCAAAAAGTTTACCTTCTTCCTACAAATTAAATCCTAACTAATTTAAGGCTGATGCAGTAAACAAATGCCCGAACACTTTTATGAAATATAAACTTCTGTGAAGTGTACATATTTCTTCTGTTTGTGAGACAGGGTCTTTTTTCCCCATTAAATTAAAAACAAACCATATGTATGGGAGTTTTGTTTGCATGTATGTCAGCGTACTACACACATGCCTGATGTCCACAGAGGCCAGAAATGGACATCACAGCCCTGGGACTGGAGTTATAAAAGACTGTAAGCTACCACATGGGTGCTGGGAATTGAACCTGTGTACTCTAAAAGAGCAGCCAGTGGGAAAGAGCAGCCAGTGGTCTTTACAACTAACCCACCTCTTAATTCTTCATTACATTTTTTAAAACATTATTTATTTATGTATTTGGGAGGGGGCATCAAAGCACATGTTTGGAGGTCAGAGAACAACTGTGACAGTCAGTTCTCTTCATCCAAGAGAAAAAGTGGGTCCTGGAGATTAAACTCAGGTCCTAAGTTTTGGCAGCAAGCATCATTACCCATTGAGTCATCTCACTGGCCCAAGATAGTCATGCCTCAAACTTGAAATATCTTTGCTTCTACCTCCCAAGTACTGCTTCTTTTACAATATTCTTTCAACTAGAAATTAACTACTCAGCATTCCAACTGCTGCCGTATACTGTCTCCGCACACCATTGCTATCCTCAGTGGGGATTATACCACTTTTAGAGATGAGGAAACTGAGCTCAGAGAGGTTTAGCAACTGTTAAGTGGTAAGGCTGGGTGTAAGGCAGGCAGACTGGCTTGTAGGCTAGAAACCTTAACCTGCACACAGGTGACATAGGGACAGGTTAAGAGTAATTACAGGCCAGGAGTGCTGGTACACTCCTTAATCCTAGCACTCAAAGGCAGAGGGAGGTGGATCTCTGTGAGCTTGAGGAAGAGTGGCCTACATGGGGAGTTTTGGGATAGCCAAAGCTACAAAGTAAGACTGTCTCAAAAAACCAAACAAAACCCAAGTCATTACCAGACAAATATGAAGCTGTAGTTAGTAATAGCTTATATAGTTCACCTAGCCAGTGTAATTCTAAAGTAAATACTATATATAAAATTATAAATGATGACCATTATAAAAATTAAGAGGGACATATGCAAATGAAGCAGAAAGGTTCAAGTGATTTCCAAGTACCCCAACAAGTTTGGGGACATCTGGGACAAGGTAATTGTTTTTATTTTTATTCTTTTTTACATTAAAAAATCCTTTAAAATGTTCTTGAAATATTAATTTCTCAAGCATATAGTCATTTATATTGATAGACTTTTGGTTTAACAGGCTTCCTAGAAGTCTTGAAAAGTTCTTCCTGAAAAATCAATAAAAATAACTCTTCTCCCTGGCAGTAGCGGTGCAGTGGCGGTGCACACATTTTATCCCAGCACTTACGAGGCAGTGGTGGTGCACACATTTTATCTCAGCACTTACGAGGCAGAGGCAGGTGGACCTCTGAGTTTGAGGTCAACCTGGTCTATAGAGTAAGTTCTAGGACAGCCAGGGCTACACAGAAAAAAACCTGTCCTGAAAGCAAAAACAAAAAAGTTCTTCACATTTCTGTTGTACCACCACTGCCTGCAGATATCTGTCTTTTTAGAATATGTCTTTCTGGACAGAGAATTTTGACATATGCTAACACATGGGTAAACTTTGAGGACATTATATTAAGTGAAATAAAGTAGTCATAAAAAAGACAAACATGATTTTCCTTACATGAAGTACCTGGAGTAGGCGGATTTATAGATGGTAGAATGGTGGGAGTAGAAACAGGGAGTTATTGCTTAATGGGTACAACGGGTACAGAATCCAGTTTTGCAAAATAAAGAGTTCGATCAACTGGTTGAACAACAAGATGAACACAGCACTATTGAAAACTCTTTCAAATGGTTCAAGTGGGCTGGGAAATAGCTCACAGTGGAGCGCTTGTCGACCATGCACAAGGCCCTGGGTTCAATCTCCAATTCCATTTAAAAAAACCAAAAGGTGTGAAATGGTAAATGTAAGAGGTGACGGCTCAGTGGGTAAAGGGCTTGCTCACACATGTGAGAACCTGGGTTCAGTCCCTATCACCCATGCCAGGTAGGACATGCTCGTGATCAAAGCATTCCTTACTGCACAGTACAACTTGAGAAGTTCAAGAGCCAGCTACCATGGAATACGCAGTAAACAAGAGACTCTGTCTCAAACATGGTGCAAACGAGTGCCCAAATAGGAATACACACAACCATAAATAAATAATGAAAAATGTTATAGTTATTTTGCTACAATTAAATTTTTATTTCATTTTTAAGGGATGGAATTATTCCCTCCAAAATTTAAATATGATATTAAGCTTATTGCTAAATTATTTTAAAAAATAAAATGCTGAGCTATAGATTAGTATCACCAAAATGCACTTAAGGAATAACTCCGGAAATGTGGACAAATCAGTGAGAAGGGAAACAGATGCAGGGTAACTTAGGTCTAGAGTTAAGAGTACTATGGCTGGCCTAGAGGAAACCACTGAAACTCCCACTGGAGTGGTCCTGGTGACTGCCCAGTGACAAAGCAACAGCCTAGGACCTCAGGCTCTCTTGTGCTTATTCCAACAGGAGGATGAAGAGAAGGATGTGCTCAAAAGGAGCAGCACGGACCCACCTGCCTAAACGACTCCTCTTCTGTGTCATCCAGAGCAGTGTTCTCATCAAAGTCAATCACTCGGTCATACATCTGGATGTTGTACTCATCCCATGTCACAGCACCGTCGCTGTTCTTATCATACTCCACAAACTGCTGCTTGGCTTCTTGCATAGCATAATGCTTAAAAGACATCTGAATCCACTGACTGAGTTCATCTACGAGAATTCCCCAGAACACAAAAATGTTTACAAGAATTCCAATCCTAGTGAAGATTTGTTTTTTTTTTGAAAAAAATAACATCAGTGTTTGAAAAACCTGACAACTGTCCCAACAGTATTAAGGAATGGGGAGAGCTGGCAGAGTCTAAGAGTCCAAGGATGTTGGAATTATCATGTCTCTTAAGAAGCATACAATTTTGAATGGCTATATATCTTACTATGCTTTAGAAAAAAATTATTTATAAAAGGTTAAAGTTTTTCTTTAACTTATGAGTTGAATAAAAATATGTATGTGCATATATATTTTATATATACCCACAGTGTGTGTTTTATTTTTTTGGAGATAAGGTCTCGCTATGTACCTGGATTGGCTTAGAACTTATTACATAGATCAGACTGGCCTTAAACTTAGAATCCTCCTGCCTCTGCCTTTCAAGAGTTGGGACTGATTGCAGTTGGGCCCACCACACCTTAATCAAGATGTGTTAGCAGACATGGTTTAAATCGTGAACAGTAGTCAAGCCCCTGAAGGCAGAGAAATACTGCTCTAATATAGTTCCGTTAAGCATCATTGCATGTGGAAGAAATTTCAACAAAGTAGTAATGATAATTTCTGTCTTTCTTGTATAACTGTCAGTATTCGATTGGTGCCTGAAGGCATAGAGAACAAGTTCAAAAATTTCAAATGCCCCTTTTCAGATTAATGATTTCTTTGTAGAGGCAATTATTACACTGCATTATAGAAGATAGGTAAGGAGGTTACAACAAATATTTGCAAGAAGAACATGAGTATACAGCACTTGGCTTAAAGGTAATGGATCAAGAGGACTGAAGACCGCCGCTTCTCTGCTGGCTTATAAAGGCTCAGGTACATAGACATGCACAGATGATTTCTACTTCCCACTCCAAGACCCTAATATTGATTATGCAACCATCCATTGACCCAACTTATAATCATCACTATTCCAGTTAATAAAACTGAGGTTCAGAAAGGCCCAAGGCTTCACAGCTAAGAGTCTATTGACCCTCACCTGCTTTTGGCTTCAGAGCTCTAACAACGGTGTTTTGTTACCTCTTGAGAACGTCTACTATTTTTAAAGTTGTGGGTCTCTCCCTATTGCCCAAGCTGGTCTGCATTTTTTGGTTTAAGTGTGCCTCAGGGCCTTTGGGCCCAGCTTTAGACTCCAAGCTCTGGCCCTCAAAACTCAAATTAGTTACGTTCTCTTAAGGGTCCAGAGAACCTTGTGTTCTCTGAGGTTTGTGTTTCTTCTACCTTAAAGGATTTAGTGGAGCCTAGTAGGAAACAGAACGTACCAGGGACCAGAAGCACAGGCTCATATTGCAGCTTGGCCCTAAACCATAGCTTACCTTTCAAACTCTTTACCTATAAAGTGAAGATCAGACTATTTAAGCACATCTAGATCCCAACAAGTACTAAAGTCTTCTAGATCCACTCCATTTGTAAATCAGGCAGACCACTACCCTTCTGTTACTTTAGAGATTTCATCATGGCTTAACAGGAACAAGCCTGAGGGCACCAATGGGACTATTTATCGACAGCATTTCCCTGTTCCGGAACTTCATTATCTGGATGCTGAACAACACTAAAAGGAGAGACACCACAAACAGCTTGTTGCCACAATGGCAGATTCTGAACCTTCAAAAGATCAACCCAGAATACCTGATAGTATAGATAGAATTCTGATAGATTCAAGACTCACTTGAGGAAGAAATTGCTAGTAATTTATTTAGAATATTCTTTTACACTGTACATTCCATTTCTGCCTAAGAACATACCTAAGAGCACTCTTTTGTTGTTTGTTTTGAATGAAGAACATTAAAAATTGAATTAAGGCTAAGAGCTGAATTCCACTCCTGGGTTTGCCATTTATTTAAAAATAAGGTTTTCCCTCCTGAATGTGACTTTCTTCATCTCTATGAAGAGATAGATAAGCTGGTTCTACGTCCCCATTAGCACCATTTTTTTCAATGTTTCGATATAATTTGAAGGGATGTTTCTATTTGCTAATTGTTATAATAAACTAATAAAAGCAGATTTTTAAAATTCTTACATACGGAAGGAATGCTATATCATGTGATGTGCTAAGAAAGGTTTGGGCAAGTGTCTCTAAAATGAACCATACTATGGACAATGAGAAAAATGATGTGAGGAAGAGTCTGACTCAAGGTATGACTGGCAAACTTATTCTCTTAGGGCCAGCAACGTTTACATACCATCAAAGCACTGATTTTACTCTTAGCCCACCTTCCAGGTATAAGAGCTATTTTCCATATCACATATCACTTTTAACTTGTTAGAACACCAGCAATCTACTAGAATTCAATAGACAACAGTTTTTAAGAATGTACATTAATTTCCTACAAAGGGCTTTCTCCATTGTTGGTGGTGCAAGTCAGTCCTTACTTTCAGTAAGAAAGCCATCAGAGTCCGAGTCAATTTTCTTTATGATCGACTGCAATCGTCTTTGCTGCTCTTCGTGGCCAAGTTTAACATACTCATCGACGTCTTCCTTTTGGGAGGGAAACCACACACAGGAGAATCAAGCATTACAATCAGTGGGGCGCGATGGTGGAGGGAAACAGAGCTACCGCATGCCTCATTTGCCCCAGTGGTTTCAGGATGACCCACACTTCTCTTCAATACGCCCCCACTACCACTCTAAGTGATCCTGTCCCTGGATCCAGGAATAGAAAGAATCTTGTTCTGGAACTGCATCAGTACCACCAGCTTTACAGGCCTCAGGGTCTCCTAGAGCGAAAGCTGAGCCCCGCCCGGACCCCATTGTCAGGCCGCTCTCGCTATAAGGCCTCTCTGGTCCTCCCGCTTTGTCACAGGACAAAGCCCATGGCGATGCGGTACCCAGCCTGGTATCCTCACCTGGACACCCAGCAGCGCTTCGCGGTCGTAGTCCGCCCGGTGCTCGCCCTGCGGGTAGTGCAGTTCCTCCGCCTTGCTGGCGCCAGCCCCCGCGGCGTACAGCAGCAGCGGCAGCAGCAGTCCTAGCGCCGCGGGCCTTAGGCCCAGCCGCATCGCGCCCGCTCGGCGAGGACGCAGAAAGCCGCGAGGAGGGAGGCAGGCGGAGCCCGGGCTTGGCAGCCTTGCTTCACAGGCAGCCACAGAGGGGCGGCGCTGCATGTGGGGGCGGGGGCGGGGGTCGTCAGCGGCAGCGGTGGCCCGGGCGCCACAACCCCAGCTGGAAGTCTGTCGACTACTGCGTTGCCGAGGCCCGCCAGGCCCTGCCTTATATGGCCGCGGGGGGCGGAGGCGGGTCCAGAGCGCTATACCTGTTGCTGATTGGGTCGTGCTACCCTGGGGGGCGGGACCTTGCTATTGCCTCCTACTAGAATCCGCAGGCGAGCCAGCTGCTGGGGCCGCGGGACCCCTGCGGGCCCCTTCACCTTTGCCGCCATACCCTTGAGAAGATAGCCCCAATTCCACAACACTTTGCCTTTTCCTTTCAGTCTCATTCATGGCGGGAAGTTCTTTGGCCATTCCGTGAGTCTGTCCTGGCTTCCATCAGTGGGAGAGAGAGCCTGGAGATTTTGGTGCAAAACAGCACAGTATTGTATCTCAAAGAAATCTTTGCAGGAGGAACAGACCAGCAGTATCCATTTCCCAGGCTTCAGTGTGCCTTAGTTAATTTCTCCACAGCAGGAAATACAGTATCAGGAATTGCAGCCAAATGTTTGCATTTTATAAAATAGGCAACATTTTTTTCTTTTGTTTTGTTTTTTTTTTAAAGGAGACATTTAAATAGTTGTAAAGCACGAATTAAATCATGTAATTTCATCGGGGGGGTGGGGGTGGGGGGAAGGATAGTTGTATAGAAAAATAGGAAATACAGTATCAGGAATTGCAGCCAAATGTTTGCATCTGATGTTCAATTCATATGACCTGGCTAAAGTATTTGGGCCCTTAATCTCTTTGAGCTTTTATAAAATAGGCAACATTTTTTTCTTTTCTGTTTTTTTTTTTTTTTTTTTTTAAGGAGACATTTAAGTAGTTGTAAAGCACGAATTAAATAATGTAATTTCATCGGGGGGGGGGAAGGATAGTTATATAGAAAAATAGAAAAGGACTTTTTTTTTTTGAGGGAGGAGGTTGTCTTTCACATCTTTTTTTTTGTTTTTGTTTTTTTTTTGAGACAGGGTTTCTCTGTTTAGCTCTGGCTGTCCTGGCACTCACTTTGTAGACCAGGCTGGCCTCGAACTCAGAAATCCGCCTGCCTCTGCCTCCCGAGTGCTGGGATTAAAGGCGTGCGCCACCACGCCCGGCTTGTCTTTCACATCTTATAACTATTGGATTGGTAGCAGGAATACTGTTCCAAACTGAAAACTGTGTGGGTATGATTACAAAAATTTCTTGGGCCAGACTGGAATTTTTTTTATTAGATATTTTCTTCATTTACATTTCAAATGCTATCCCAAAAGTCCCCTATACCCCCCCCCCCCCCACCCACTTACTCCCACTTCTTGGCCCTGGCTTTCCCCTGTACTGGGGCATATAAAGTTTGCTAGACCAAGGGGCCTCCAACTAGGCCATCTTCTGCTACATATGCAGCTAGAGACACAAGCTCTAAGGGTACTGGTTACTTAATATTGTTGTTCCACCTATAGGGTTGCAGACCCCTTCAGCTTCTTGGGTACTTTCTCTAGCTCCTACATTGGAGGCCCTGTGTTCCATTCTATAGATGACTGTGAGCATCCACTTCTGTATTTGCCAGGCACTGGCATAGCCTCACGAGAGACAGCGATATCAGGGTCCTTTCAGCAAAATTCCGCTGGCGTATGCAATAGTGTCTACGTTTGGTGGCTGATTATGGGATGGACCCCTGGGTGGGGCAGTCTCTGGATGGTCCATCCTTTCATCTTAGCTCCAAACTTTGTCTCTGCAACTCCTTCCATGGATATTTTATTCCTTATTCTAGGGAGGAATGAAGTATCCAGGAGTTGGTCTTACTTCTTGATTTTCTTGTGTTTTGAAAGTTGTATCTTGGGTAGTCTAGGTTTCTGGGCTAATATCCACTTATCGATGAGTGCATATCAAGTGACTTCTTTTGTGATTGGGTTACCTCACTCAGGATGATATCCTCCAGATACATCCATTTGCCCAAGAATTTCATAAATTAATTGTTTTTAATAGCTGAGTAGTATTCCATTGTGTAAATATACCACATTTTCTGTATCCATTCCTCTATTGAGGGACATCTGGGTTCTTTCCAGCTTCTGGTTATTATAAATAGGACTGCTATGAACACAGTGGAGCATGTGTCCTTATTACCAGTTGGAACATCTTCTGGGTATATGCCCAGGAGAGGTATTGCTGGATCTACCGGTAGTACTATGTCCAGTTTTCTGAGGAACCGCCAGATTGATTTCCAGAGTGGTTGTACAAGCTTGTAATCCCACCAGCAATGGAGGAGTGTTCCTCTTTCTCCACATCCTCACCAGCATCTGCTGTTACCTGAATTTTTGATCCTAGGCATTCTGACTGGTGTGAGGTGGAATCTCAGGGTTGTTTTGATTTGCATTTCCCTGATGATTAAGGATGTTGAACATTTTTCCTCGGTTGAGAATTCTTTGTTTAGCTCTGTACCCCATTTTTGATGGGGTTATTTGAATTTCTGGAGTTCAGCTTCTTGAGCTCTTTGTATATATTGGATATTAGTCCCCTATCAGATTTAGGATTGGTAAAAATTCTTTCCCAATATGTTGGTGGCCTTTTTGCCTTATTGACAGTGTCTTTTGCCTTACAGAAGCTTTGCAATTTTATGAGGTTCTGTTTGTTGATTCTTGATCGTACAGCACAGGCCATTGCTGTTCTGTTTTAGAATTTTTCCCCTATGCCCATATCTTTGGGTGTTTTCCCCACTTTCTCCTCTATAAATTTCAGTGTCTCTGGTTTTATGTGGAGTGCTTTGATCCACTTAGACTTGAGCTTTGTACAAGGAGATAGGAATGGATCAATTCGCATTCTTTTACATGATAACCACCAGTTGTGCCAGCACCATTTGTTGAAAATGCTGTCTTTTTTCCACTGGATGGTTTTAGCTCCCTTGTCAAAGATGAAGTGACCATAGGTGTGTGGGTTCATTTCTGGGTCTTCAATTCTATTCCATTGATCTACCTCAGACTGGAATCTTATGTTTGGCCAAAAACTATCATTCAAAGGTTTTTAGAGCAAAGATAAATACCAGTATAAAGCAGCATTTTAAATACCAGAGCAGAGTGTAAATACAGGCAACACTTCAGATTCAGCATCATTAAAGGAATAAAACCTTCACTTTTGTGTCATATTATGTTTTATTTCAGTTCTGGATTTTGAGGTAGTCTGAAAAATAAGATAATTTTACTTAATGTAAGGAACTGTTTTGGACAGATTATCTCAAGTAAAAGGTAAATTATTACAGACTTCTGATCAATTCAATCAGAAGGGATTGGATACGGAGTTTTGGAGAGTTTTCTTTTTCTTTTTTTAAACTCACCGACTCAGCAGATGGAGATGTGGGGACCCAGAGAGCTAGTGGAATTTAAAGCGGTTATGAAGTATTAGTATAAATGGACATTAGAACACTTAGGTTCTGTCTTTCTTATGTACTATTTTCCCCCTCCCTCAAATGTAGGAGAGAGGCTAAGGTAACTTGGGAGACCTCATTTTGAAGTCTTTGGGCACTAAAGGGCTCTCTGTACAGGATTCAGGAGTGTGCTCATTCCCAAACCCTATGCAGAGTTCTATGACTGTGTGCATTTCTGGATGGAAACTCTCAGGCTTTGCTTTCATCAGAGTTTCAGACAGATCTAGGCAGAAGAAAAAGTTAAAGATTCCTGAAGAAATCCTAGGCAACTCTATACCTCTTAGATCCATAAATACAGGGTTTTTTTTTTTTTTTTTTTTTTGAGAATTGTTTGGAAATAGAGTACAGTAAAAATGTACATTCAAGTCGGGCGGTGGTGGCGCACACCTTTAATCCCAGCACTTGGGAGGCAGAGACAGGTGGATTTCTGAGTTCGAGGCCAGCCTGGTCTACAAAGTGAGTTCCAGGACAGCCAGGGCTCTACAGAGAAACCCTGTCTCGAAAAACCAAAAAAAAAAAAAAAAAAAGTACATTCAAGAGACATCAAACTAATCTTTTGTCACTTGCATGTAATTAGTTCTCCTTAGAGAAAAAATATCTTTCAAGTATGTAGCCTGTGAAAAAACATAAAAACACAGAAGTTAATTTTCAATATTCTTTTGTTTACTTTTTTATTAGGATGCATTTAGGTATTATAAAGTACATAACTATTAAGGATGCAACTTAGTGAATCTTTTCTTTCTTTTTTTATAAGATAGTAAGGCAAGTTGGCCTTCAAACTCATAGCAAATCTCTTTCTTATCTCAGCCTCTCAGGTGGGATTGCAGCATGAATCACTATTCCTGGGAAGTAAAGTTTTTTTCTTTTTTGAGGTGTATGTACACTTGTGAAATCTGTCTGGCACTGAGTCTCTCTCTTCCCAAAATATCTGCATCCCGAGACACATCCTGCAGGCTCAGGTAACTGGAGAAGACTCACCTGAGTTCAAGTACATCCTGGGCAACACAGAGAACTCTCAGTCAGCGGAAGGAGAAGAGAGAAGGATAGCTTATTTCATCAAGGATAAATGGTCCTTTTCCTTGAACTTCATACGGATGGCATCACACAGCAGGTAAAGCAGTAAGCAGTATGATGTCATAAAACGTTTTAGAGAAAAGAGGCCAGTGAAATGGAAAGAGAGCAGGGATGAGTAGGTGATTGGGTTTGAATGGATGAAAGGAAAAGGAGAAATGTAATTTACACCATACTCTCAAAAATAAAAAGACTATTTAGAAAAGAGAAACATTACAGATACTCTGGAATCAAACCCAAGCATCCGCTCCCTGTCTCTGCCACTATATAACTCCACTTAAAAACCTATCTGCAGCACGCACTACTCCCAGTGAGGAATACACTTTCTAGTCATGCTGAGGTTTCTGGACCATAGAAGGTTCAAGTCTTTCTTTCTTCTAGAACACCTCTGTCTTCCAGACCCTATTCGTGTTTCCTAAAGGATACCCTCAACTTTCTGGGATGCAAAATTGTTGACCTCTGAGGTCTTCTCTTCTATTTGTTTGTTTGTTTGTTTGTTTAACACGTTCCTCTGCTATGGCATTTAGCAGTTTATTGTGAGCATCAACATGGCTGCAAAGCTGTGGGAAGCTAGAGGTCAGAAATTGTGTGATTTCTCTAAAAAGCATTACCAATAAGAGAAGTTCTCTACATTTTTGTGTGAGTGAGTGAGTCTGGCTCTATTGGCATTGGTTTAGAGATGTGTATTAGAGTTAACTGTATGATTCAGAAAAGACATTTGTGGATTTCTTACTTCTTGAGTTTGATACGTTGTGCTTTACAAGAAAGTGTGGTTTCTAAAACAAAGCAATGTGTACTGGACATGTGGCATGTACGCTGCTTATGTTTATGGGGGGCCTTTCCACCAGAATGAATGAGATTTGGCACAATAAACAAGCTAAGCAGAAAAGCCAACAAGCTCAGTAGGTTTACATCTATCCAGATGGAATACACAAAGAACAAAGGAATAGAGAAAGCATGTGAAATGGGCAAGCAACTTAGACTGAATGATCACATCTTTAGGGGGATTTTCTTGGTTGTTAAGTCTTTTGTCAGTCTTTGAAAAGGAGATGAAGGAATTCCAGGGTTATGGTGGAGTCATAGAGGATGACAGAACATACTTAAGCGGTAGGTGTATATGATGCTCAGAAAGTAGGTTCATTTCTAAGGAGTATCCAAGGGAGTATAAGGACCCATAAAAATCACAATAACCCATTAGAAATACTTCAAAGAAATTCAAAGCAATTGTCTTGCACTAAATAAAAATTTCCCCCAAATTAAACACAGATCTGTCCCAATAGTCAAATGTAATGATAGCTTCCTCCCCTATTTCCGGCAATTCACATTTATGGTCCCTGGCCACTTTCACTGGTCCATCTTTGGCTCTAAAGTCAGTAGTAATTAGAGTATCTTTCCCACCTTGTTCCCTATAGCCATTCCAGCAGACCTGTTATTATTAATCATGCACCTTACACACTCAAAAATAGCTCAGAAGGTATAGTATTTGGAAGTAGATAAAGTGTACGATAGTCTTAATTGTGAGCCTCATATTCAAGCTGTCTAGCTCCCTCCCTAGGCTCCTCCCTTTATCCCTGTGCTTTTATTAAGCCCCAAGAATCTAATCCTATAGCTTTTAAACACAGGTGCTTGAAGCTTTAGTTAATCTAATTAGCAGGAAAATAGGTGATAAAGAAGGGGGTAGAAGATGACAAAAGATGGCAATAAGAGAACAAAGAAAGAAAGCTATACAATGTAGCTTAAGCAAGACATCTCATCCTCAGTAGTAATTACTAATCACACTTGATATATAACTGACCAGAGTGTGCTGTGTATAGTGTGTGCATGCATGCCTGGGTGTGTTTGCATGTGTGTGTGTGTGTGTGCTCCACTGATGATGCTGTAGCTAAAAACCTGAGCCAGGAATACTTTTTTATATCTATAAAGGACTGAAATGTATGTCTTGTAGTTCTGGAAGAAGAGCAGTCTAAAGTTAAGGGTGCCAGCAGAATTAGTATCCAGGGAGGACTGTTCTGCCTCCAAGATGGCACAATGTGCGAGAGCCAGGCATGCTGAGTCCTCACAGGTACACAATAGCTTTCACTGGGTAGAACCTCAAGACTCAATACCTCCTAAAGGTGCCACCTTTTAAAACACAATGCTGCTTAGGGAATTAAATTTCCACGTGAATTTGGGTAGGGGAGGTTCATATCAGATAGATAAGCCTCATACTAAAATAGATGACAGCTGGTGATAACAGGATATTAGGAAGCTAGTATCGATGCAGGGGAACATGGACCAGACTGACCTAAGAGGCCTAGAAACACTCCGCACATTCTCAGTACATGTCCACATTGCTTTTGAAAACAATTCTTATTCAGTCTTTGAAAATTTCATACGTGCATCTTATGTATTTTGATCGTATTCATCCCCTGTTAGCTTATGACCTTACTACTTTCTGTGGACCTCCTCTTTTCCCAACGTAGTCGTCCTCCTTTCGTGTTTTCTTCTTCTTTTTTAAATAACCCATTGAGCTGAGTTAGGACTGCTTGACTGCATGTGTGGAGGGTAATTTATTTCATCATGAACAATTTAGCAATACAATTTACCTTACACTTCTCAAGGCAAAATGACTCTTAACCCCCAACAGCCATTAACACTCAATAGCTCCCCACCTGGAGGGAAAGGATTCATGCCCTCCTCAGGCTGGGAAATATCCACATTTCATCCCTGAACATCTCTGTACAAAGTCAATTTTGCTTAACACATTTCTCCTCACCTTCTGTCTTCCCCATTGTGGTTTTCTGGTTCTTACCACAAATACTATTACAACTGGATCTATCTGGTTGGTTTTGTTTGTGTTTTGTTTCTCAGCCCTGGGGATTGGATTGAGAGCCTCCTGTGCTAGCCAGGAGAGCATTCTGTCCGAGAATTGTACCTCTAGTCATTTTTGTTTTGTTTTGTCTTTGATTTTGAGACAGTCTTGCTAAATTGTCCAGGCTGATCTCGAACTGGATTTATGCAGAGCTAGGTCTTGGTCTTTTGAGTCTGGACCCACCTGAACTCTGGGAGTGTGGCATCTATTTTAGAATTGCATAGAACGTGTTAGATTGCTCCAAAAGTATGACTTCCCGTCTTTACTCGGAGTTTACGTATCAAGTGAGAGCTATCTCACCTGTCCTGACTAAACACACTCTCACCTGCTCTCCACTTAATAGGAGAGAGGCATCAGAACTGGAAGTGGAAATATGGAAATTAAATTATACCAGGGGGCTGGACCTCAGAATCTTCTTGTTCACGCTTTCTTTTATTTCTCATTGCACAAATCAATGGGACTATTATGATATTGTATTGTGCTCACACACTGTCAATTAATCATGTCCAGATACTGTTCTTCTATTCTCAAAACTATTCAGTAACTGCCTTAGTCAGGGTTTCTATTCCTGCACAAACATCATGACCAAGAAGCAAGTTGGGGAGGAAAGGGTTTATTTGGCTTACACTTCCATACTGCTGTTCATCACCAAAGGAAGTCAGGACTGGAACTCAAGCAGGTCAGAAAGCAGGAGCTGATGCAGAGGCCATGGAGGGATGTTCTTTACTGGCTTGCCTCCCCTGGCTTGCTCAGCCTACTCTCTTATAGAACCCAAGTCTACCAGCCCAGGGATGGTCCCACCCACAAGGGGCCTTTCCCCCTTGATCACTAATTGAGAAAATGCCTTACAGTTGGATCTCATGGAGGCATTTCCTCAACTGAAGCTCCTTTCTCTGTGATAACTCCAGCTGTGTCAAGTTGACACAAAAATAGCCAGTACAATTGACCCCTTGTCAACTTGACACACAAACACATCACCCAATAAACCTCAACCCTTACATTCTTATTCATCCCCAAGATCTAAATAACTTTAAAAGTCCCACAGTCTTTACATATTCTTAAAATTTCAATCTCTTTAAAATATCCATCTCTTTTAAAATCCAAAGTCTTTTTACAATTAAAAGTCTCTTAACTGTGGGCTCCACTAAAACAGTTTCTTCCTTCAAGAGGGAAAATATCAGGGCACAGTCACAATCAAAGCAAAAATCAATCTCCAACCATCCAACGTCTGGGATCCAACTCACGATCTTCTGGGCTCCTCCAAGGGCTTGGGTCACTTCTCCAGCCATGCCCTTTGTAGCACACACGTCGTCCTCTGGGCTCCAGATGCCTGTACTCCACTGCTGCTGCTGCTCTTGGTGGTCATCTCGTGGTACTGGCATCTCCAAAATACTGCATTACCCCTTCAGTCCTGGGCCTTCAATTGCAACTGAGGCTGCACCTTCACCAATGGCCTTCCATGGCCTCTCACAGTGCCGAGCCTCAGCTGCTCTGCGTGACCCCTTCATGCCTTCAAAACCAGTACCACCTGGGTGACCCTTACATATTACCAAGTCCCACTGCAGCAGGAGTACAACCTTGGCTATCTCTGGAACACAGCCTCTTTGTGCTTTCAGAAAACACTTCCCAGAAGATGTCACCTCAATGATGCTGGTCTCTTCTTAATCACCGCTAATTTCTTAGCTCCAGCTAACCAGCATCAATAGTCCCAGTAATGCAAAGTTTTTGCTTTAGTAGTTCTGGTATCTTGTTAACCACAGCTGATTCTTCAGCCCCAGCTAACCAGAACTACAGAATCAAGACAGCAATGGCCCTGAAAAGAGTCTTTAATTTTCCCTCTGAAATTTCACAAACCAGACCTCCATCTACTGCACTGTTCTCAACATTATCTTCCAAGCTCCTACACAACATCTGACAGAGCTCTTAACAACAACAACTTCAAGCCCAAAGTTCCATAGTCCTTCCACAGTCCTCCCCAAAACATGGTCAGGTTGTCACAGGAATACCCCACTCTGCTGGTACCAATTTGCCTTAGTCAGGGTTTCTATTCCTGCACAAACATCATGACCAAGAAGCAAGTTGGGGAGGAAAGGGTTTATTTGGCTTACACTTCCATACTGCTGTTCATCACCAAAGGAAGTCAGGACTGGAACTCAAGCAGGTCAGAAAGCAGGAGCTGATGCAGAGGCCATGGAGGGATGTTCTTTACTGGCTTGCCTCCCCTGGCTTGCTCAGCCTACTCTCTTATAGAACCCAAGTCTACCAGCCCAGGGATGGTCCCACCCACAAGGGGCCTTTCCCCCTTGATCACTAATTGAGAAAATGCCTTACAGTTGGATCTCATGGAGGCATTTCCTCAACTGAAGCTCCTTTCTCTGTGATAACTCCAGCTGTGTCAAGTTGACACAAAAATAGCCAGTACAGTAACCATCTCCTCCAAATCGTAACCTACCTTCCAAGAAGCAAGGAGACTCCAAGAATTCAGGAAGCTGGGAAGCAATTTCAAGGCCCCTCCTTGAGGTTATACGATAACAGCAGTTGCTGGAGGAGAGGAGATTGGGAGGGCAGAGGCTCCCACGGATGCAACTTTTGTGAGTTGTCCCCATGTTGGGTAGAATTTTTGGTTACCTGTGCTCCTGTAAGTAAGCCCAAGAAATGATGTGCATCACCAAGCTGGACTCAGAAGGAGTTGTTTCTTAGGTCTCACATTGGTGCTCTGGCTGGAATGTATAGAGATCTGCTCATGTCTCCCCAGGAAAGCTCACATAGCATCCACCATTTCCACACCTTTCTCAGATCTAGCAATTGCTTTTCTACTTTTAGTCAGATCCTTCATTTTTCCTCTTTATAGTTTCCACAGGTAGGGGAGAACACATGAAATTTGTTAATCTGTATGTCCGGTTTATTTTACTTAAGACAACTCCCACCATCTCATCCTATTTGCTAAATATATAAGATTTTATTTTCCTTTATGGATGACTAATACTCGACTCCCTCTATTTTATTTATCCGTTCATCTGCTGACCAACACAATGCTAATTTCCACAATAGCACCTTACTAAACATGGACTCGCAAGTGTATTCTATTGTATGTTTGACTTCATTTTTTTTTTTTTGTATGAATGACCAGCAGTGATACAGCTGGACAATATGGTAGTTTTTAGGGTTTTTTTTTGGGGGGGGGCATTCATGCTGCTTTTCAAAGTGGTTGGACTAATTTATATTCATTGTCTACATCCTCAACAGTATTAATTAGCTAATTAATTAATTAATAATAGCTATTCTAAGTGGGGTGACACCTTATCTCATCCTGAATTATAGTTTTTAATACTTTAAAAAAGTTTATTTTCATTTTATATATATGAATGTTTTGCCTATGTGCATGTATCTGTCTAATGCCCACAGAAGCCAGAAGGCAGCATTGGATCCCCTGGAAATTGAGTTACAGATGATCTTGAGCCAACTTGTGAGTGCTAGGGGGACCTGAGAATTCTACATCTTCATCTGAAGGTCAGTAGGAGAAGACTAGCTCCCACGTGGCTGGGAGGAGGGGCTCATTGCCCACTTCCCCAATGACACACTTCCTCCTACAAGGTCACACCTACTTTAACAGGGCCACACCCACTTCAACAATGGCCACAACCACTCCAACAAGGCCATACCTACTCCAACAAGGCCACACCCACTTAAATCCACATCCACTCAAGGCCACACATATGAATAGTTCCACTACTTGGGCCAAGCATATTTAAACCACCACAAGTGGGCTAGGGGAGGGAAAGGGTAAGTATTATTCAATTGTCACCACATTTCTGTTTGAAATATTGAGGTTTTTAGAATTTGACAATAGTAGCATACCACACAGCAATGAGAGTGTGCTTATTGCCTCCAAAACTGTGCACATAAGATAGTTAAAGTTTTGTTATGCATCTTTAAGCACAATAAGAAAATTAAATTAAAAATTATTTTTAAAATGGTAACAACTAGGGGTGGGCAGATGGCTCAGTGTTTGGGAGCACTTGATTTTCTTGCAGAGAACCTGGGTTCCATTCCTGGTACCCAAATAGAGGCTCACAACTGTCTGTAACTCCAGTTTCAGGGGATTCAGTGCCCTCTTCTGGCTTCCATGGGCACAGGCAAGCATATCGTAAGCTTATATACATTCATGCAAGACACCTATACATATGAAATAAAGATAAGTAATTCTGCTTTAAAAAATAGTAAAGAGGAGTAAGTTGTTCAGTGGGTTTAATACACACACACACACACACACACACACACACACACACGTTTCCTTTACAGGTCCCCTCTGGCTGCTATAAGAAGTTAAAAGAAAGTTACTACCTTAAACTGCATGGCATTTGTGTGTAGATGGGGTGGGGGTGTGGAGTATATAGCAAACTCCAACTTCGGGCACACTAGGCTGAAGTGTCTTGTTATTAAGCCACACTCCCAGATCTTTGTTCTGTTTGGCTTTGTTTTTTCATTATTATTTACATTCATTTCATGTCTCCTGTTTGCACACTCATTACTGAACACAATTAGAATGCAAACAAATGTACAAACACCATAATGAGCAGTATCAGCTAAAAGAACTAGTGGTATCTAAGCAGATTAATGGAAGCAGTGAGGAAAATGACAGTACAGGATTGTAGCCTGCACATTTTCCTTCTTTATCAAAAGAAAATGCTCAGAGGCACCATAATGGTAACACTTAGAGGAAACACCTAAGGTGGAGTACTTGACCACTATGAGGTCAGTCTGTCATGAGAGTTGTGTGGGAAGTCAGTAATGCAGGCAGTATTTTGGCCAACCTCTGCTCGTGTCAGCTGAACATCTCCTGTAAAGAAAAGCAAAAGGAAACAAAGCCACACATTGACCTTTTATGTAAGCTTGGTGCAAGCTCTGCATTGTTTTGATTTCATGGTTCAAAAAGATATTCATGTTAAAAGTTGAGGTTGTGTAATGTTAAATTTTCTAAAGGATGCATGTGTCTTTGTAGGTGAATAGTTTTTCAGTGTAGTTAATAATCACATTCATGTTTACCTATTTGCTGTATTTGTCTATATTATCCTAGGTGACTAGAGAAGACATTATGGGAAATGGTAGAGCAAAATCCTCAAATGAGGAGGCTCATAAAATCCAGTCCCTCTCAAAGGCATCAAGAATCAAAGGGCACTAACTTGCCTCAGTGACAGGTGACAGTAATACTTACATCCTAACAGGATTGTCTTCTGCTGATGTCAGTCCCTTAGTTACCTACTCTTACCTTCTTCTTCTAAAATGGCAACAACCACATTAGAGATATGTAACAGTACCAAGTGTTTCTGCTTCAGAGTTGTGCAAAACTGTCCTGATCTTGCCCAAGTGTCTAAGTATCTGAATGGTTACCAATGGGCAGCATTAAGCCTGATATCTACATTGCATATGAAGAAATGAAATTTCAGCTCAGTTATGAAGAGTAATGTTATCAAGAGGGTCATATACCGAGTAATCGGCCAAGTTCCATCCTTTAGTGATTTCAATAAAATGTCACTAACCACTTACCCCTAAGCCTCCATTTTCCTTAACAATGCCATAGAACAGTGTTAGTGTCTCATGATTACAAATTAAACCATTTTTCTATCTCAATACAGCTGTATGTGCATCAAGCAGTGTTTTATTCTGGTACGAACACTTTAAAGCCTTCATGTCATAATTTGGTAATTAATACCACCATGAAACACAATGCTTTGCTAGACATATAAATTGTATTTGCATTACAATTATAAAACCTGGCTTTTGCTGGTAACTTAAGATTAACAGTCACAGATGGTTCAACCAGCTCCCAACAAGGTTGTTCAGTGGTCCTTACTCTGCAGCATTCATGGGCCTACACCGTAGTGTGGACAGCAACTTTCAAGTCTGCTGTCTGGTGTGAGTGGTTATTGTTTGTCTCTCTCAGTGCATCACCATCCACCATCAGCTTCCCCAAACGTCAGTTGGTGCCATGCTCGTCTGCTGCATGGATGGACTGTGAGACTTCTGAACAGGAAGCAGTTTTGGAAAGCAGAGCACTGCTGCACTGGTGTGGTGAATGTTTCAGCCCATCCTTTTCTACCTCAGGAAGGGTGTTCACAGCTGGGAAGTGGGCATGACAACCCCTGGAATGGTGACTATAAGACATTCTCATGCTTTTCAAGTAAGACGAGTGACTGCAGTGGGAGACTGCTACAGAAGGCATGTTGTCTCTCAGGGATGGCACATCAAACTCACTTAAGTGTGTGCTTTGTGGCTGTAACAACTGTGCATCCATGTGCTCTCTGGTCTCATTGATCTTCATGTTACCCTTTTCCCTCAGTTTACCACTTTTTGACTTTTTTCCTCCTGTTGCTTCCTTGGACCACTCGGTAGCACTGGATTTACCTTCAGGCAAGCCACTGTATGACCTGCCCATGTGGCCTCAGGCAGCACCACTGTCATCCACACTGCTGCTTCCACGGCTGTGTTGGAAATTGAATGGCTTTGATTCAATATCCACTTGCACTTCCATACTGTTCCCTTCTCTGTCCAGAGGGATGTAGGAGTTCAGAATGGATCCTGCCATTGCTTTGGTGCTGCCGTTATTACAAATTCTTCCCAAACTCACTGTGCCAGATTCTCTACTGAGACTACACCTTTCTTTCTGTAACTCTGCTTGAACTTGCAAATTGCTGAAACAGTTTATCATGGCACTTCCTGACAGACGGCCTGTGATACTAGCTCCAGCTAAGGCTATGGTACTGACTGTCTCACTCAGGTTGTTGCCAATAGTGCCTATTCCATCCATGTGGCTTCCACTTGCACTCAAACTGCCAGTCAGGCCGCTGACACTTCCCTCTCCTATGCTAGTGTTGTGCCTTGCTTCTGCTACTGATGTTGTATCCGCGGCTGTGTTAGTCCCACCTACGTTTATGTCATTCTCATCATCAAACTCAACCCTTACTCTTTTCCCATTTCCTGCAGACTCTCCACAATCCCTGTTTCTGCAGAGGGAAATTGGGACCACACCATAGACATAAGCTAGCATGGTAGGAACACCAATGCCTATAGTCCCTGCAGCTACCACCGGAGAGACGATTACAGACAGGGTAATACCACTTGCTATGGCCAGATTCTGCTTGTGTTTTGAAACATCTCTGCCTTCATAGCAATCATGAATCTTGAGGCCCACATACACAGGAATGCTAATGATCATGGCAGGAAGGACAATGCCAGCTATGAGAGCAATCCCTACGGGAGCACCAACAAGGGTTCCCAGCTGCCACAGGATTTTCTACTTTCGGCTCCAGGGTTTCTTCCCCCATAAACTACAACCCGAGGGACTTAGATAATGTAAATTGGAGATTTCTTTCATGCACAACTAACAAAACTCACAACCACAGACAGCACATGTCATATGATTGCAACTCCCATCCTCAATCTTGATTATATAAGCAGCACATCGTGGACATGGCTTTATGTCATCAGCTGCTGCTCTAGGTTCCTGTCTGTAACTAATAGGTGAAAAGCGTATAGTTCTTAAGCATAAACGCTGGGCTCTTTCCCAGAGAGCAGCCTCACAGGTCTGTTTGGGATGCCAGATCTGTTCACAGTGGTAGCAAAACTCTGTTCCACAGCCTTTTCGCCCACAAGTTAATTGTGGACACCGGGCACATCCAAATGCTATCACAGCGTATCCACAGTCTGGAGCCGGACACCACCTACAGTCAGGATCTGCAACAAGCCACTGTCGAAGCATAAATTCTTCATATTTTCCCATGAAGACATCATCACTTAATATCAAGCAAATGTCATGGGGATTAAACCGTTCAGTGCATTCTGGACAACTGATGTTAACTCGACTTTCAAAGATTTCTATCCTTAGGTATTGTCGTAAGCAATCCACACAAGATCTATGGTGACATGTCATGATATCAGAAAATCTGTCTTGAGAAAGCTGTAAAAGGTACAAAGGACAGTCCATCAAGTTTCCAGTTTGTTTGCTGATGGAAGTCAGTCCATTGTCAGAAGAGGTATTTGCTGAGAAATTGGAGTTCTTATCAGCACACATTTCAGAATGTATCCTCTCAATACTTGCCATTGCTTCCACCCCACCACTGAGCTCCCTTGATTTTTGTTTGCTGTCCATCTTCCTCTGAAAAAGAGAGCCTGTTGAAATTCTTCTCTGTTTGGGTGCCTTTTTGACACAAGGCAAGCTCATAGATGAAGCAGAAGGTTGAAGATCTCTCTCTGAACCCATTTGCTGATGTAAACTCATGTCTAAAATGCTCATCAGAACTGAGTCAGAGTCATTTTAAAACTAAAACTTATTTCGTGTTCTTGCATTCAGATGAAGTCATGATGTAAAAAAGATCCCATTGGCTTCTTCAGAGAACTTGAAAAAGTTCAAGAGAAGACTCATCCGTCTTCAGGGGCATTGTGCGAGCAGGTCCATCCTGCGGAGGCAGAAAAGGAGGAAGAACGGAGGAGGACAGCCCTTCAGCATGCCCCGCGCGGAACCTTCTCAGCTAGGGCGAGAGCTACCAGTGAACGGTTGCCAGTGAACAAGAGAGGGAGAGCGAGTCACTGCTTTCCGGAACTCCACTCAGTGACTTCTTTGGGACTGACCTTCGCAGCCCAGAACCAACACAGCAAGTGCCAGTCTCCAGATCTCTGTTTTTATAGTCCTAGATTTGAGAAGTCTGAATCAATTTCCCTGAGTCAGAATTAGCAATTCGGCAAGGCTGTATCCCCCCTGGAAGCTGTCGGGAAGAATCAGTCTTCCTGTGGTTTACAGCTTCCAGAGATTCATTTCTCATAGGCCCTGTGTGACTAAGAACCATTCCTCAGTATTTCATGCATTCAGTATTGATTCTTACCTCAACTCTCACCATTGATTGAGTAAAAAAAAAAAAAATCCTATTTTCTGTATCAATCTCCCCTTGCCTTCTGCTAGACTCACAGTTAAGCATTATGTAGAGAATCATGAATTTCTACTGTCTTACATTGTAACATTCACAGGTTCTAGGGACCGGGATAACTTTGGAGGTCATTATTCAGCCAACTACCATTCTTTTCTGTCTCGGCTATTTTCAGTTCTTACCATCTTTAAAGGCCCTTTTTGGCCTCTAAACCAATGCTGTACAGTGGAACTATGATATTAAGTCTATGTGTGCGATTTTAATTTATCCAGGAGCCATAATAATAAGGTAGAAAGATGCTGAGTCAGTGAACAGTGAGGTTGATCCCTAGCACCTAAGTTAAAAATGGAGCATCGCTCACACATAAAAGCTGGCTGTGGTGACCTATACCTGCAATCCCAATTCTGGAGTGGCAGAGACAGAAGGACCTGTGGGACTTGCTGGCCAGGCAGTCTAACCAAATACGCAAGCTTTAGGTTCAGTGAGAGCCTCTCTCAAAAATTAGGTGGAGAGCAGTTGAAGAAGATAGCTGAATTCAATCTCTAGGGCGCACGCGTACACACACACACACACACACACACACAATCACACACAAGTGTGCACATGTGAGGACTTAAAAAGAAAACAGAAACAGGTAAATTTAATTTTATTCATAGAGTACATTTAATCTAATATATCCAAAACACCATCAATGACCTTGATATGAAATCTATTGTGGCGGTGTACTTTTTGTCCCAAGGCTTTGAAATCGGTATGTAGTTTGCATTTGGTGTAATTATTAATTCAGATGAACCTCATTTCTACTCTGTTGTGTTCTGGTACAGCACAATAGAGTTATGAAATTATAAGGAACTAGGGCTGATTGGAGCACACACACAGCTCCTATTTTAGTGGCTATTTTCATCATCTCTGGCAATCTATTCTGACTATATCCACCGTTAAGATAATAAATGCTGGCTCAAATTCTTCTTGGTGTTCTGAGGCTGCCTCGTGAGGGATTGATATACACCCGAAGAACCAGACAGGCCAGGATTGACATTAGGTTAGGAGTGAACTAGATTCATCATGAGAACACAATCCACTATAGGTCTGAACGGAAGGAAATTAAATTTAAGGCATTGTTATATCAGCTTATGGAAGAGCAAAAAAGCCAAAAAACAGACAAGGAGACACATCTCAGACCAGTGCCTGCAAGGAGCCGGTGCTCCTTAGGAATGGAGAGACAGCAGGCAGGTGAAGGTGCCATTATCTGAGTTGTAAACTGGCATTGCTAGAAAACTAGTGCTGCGGGTGAGAAATGGATACAATGGGAGAACAGAGGGGCTACTAGACATGCTGCTGTGGAGGGAAGGAAAGAGGGAGGGAGGGAGGGAGGGAGGGAGGGAGGGAGGTAGGCGAGAGGGAGGATGCAAGGGAGAGAAGTACTCTGAGTCCCTGCATTGGCCAAACCCATCTGGAAGGCATTTGGAAAGGGGGCCTGAAAAATGTAGTTTCTTGAGTTAGGAAAAAGCACAGGGGAAAAATATTAGAGAAGCAATTCCTGAGGAATGGGCAGTTAAGTCTGTGAGCCACATCTTTTATAATTCAAAATGTCAGATAGCTAATGTCCTATGAAATGGAATTGATGGACACACAACTTGCCTGCCCTCTCAGCCTCCAAAAGGACAGTTCTAAAGCTTCTTACCCATTTCACGCAGGGTTCTCTTAAGACTGTGCTGCAGTTGCCCACAGTTGTCACATCCTTGTTACCTACTTTATCTCTGACCCCCTTTCCTCTTGTCTTGCCACAAGGCTCACCTTCCACACCAAACTTGAACCCAAGCCCCTTTCTTCAAGCAAGAATTTAGAACGAGCCAGAGGCAAAGGTCTCTAAATCAGAGGAGCCTAAGGATATTGGAGAGAGAAAATTAAGATTTTGTTTTGGTTTTAGACAGGCTCTCACTATCTATTTAGCTATGGCTGGTCTTGCTCTGTGGTGAAAAGCCTAGCCCAACTCACAGAGATCTGTCTGACACTGCCCCCAGACTGCTAAAATTCAATGCCAACATGTATTAAGTTTCCTTAGTTGGTGATCAGGCATTTTAGCTTCCAGGATCTGAGTGTTGTGTTTGTTGTATATGGGAATCAGCGCCATCTGTTGGTCACCGGTTCAAAACAGCTACTTCATCTTGTAGGACAGCACTTAGGCTTCAGGAGCCTTGTCTTTCTAGTGATGTTCAACTTACAGCTTCCACCAATCATTATGGTATGTGGTAGGGCTAGACAATCCCAAGAGCATGAACTTGTTTCTCTTGCTTTCGAATACAATTCTCGGTGGAAGTAAACATTGCATGAGATGTAATGATAGTGATGCATAGGATCATGACATCCTCTAGGTCCACTATGTTGATGCACCAGAATCATTGTAGATGAAGGAAGAATAGAAAGTACCGATTCCAGCAAGGAAATATCCCTGTCATATCACTTATAGGAGAGGCCCAACATAATCAACGGACCCTCAATGTATCAAGAAGTGGTATCAGATCAGGGTCTTGATGTTGGCAAGCTCAGTCTTGTACCTCAATGAAAGATGTCCATATGTTGACACCATGTATGCTGAGTAGTTTTATGTCAACTTAACAGAGACTAGAGTCAAAAGAAACACTTGTGTGGGGTCTTACTGGGGCCTTGCTCTTGGCAAGTAACCATTCTACCACTGACTCGTACCACCATCGCCCTGCCAGTGTCTAGTGGACAGTTGTGCAGCAGGGTCTGCAGGCAGTCACTTTGCTATGAACTACACCTGTATCTTCCCTCTTCATCTCATCTGGTGAGTCAGGTGCATCGTGAAGACACATTCTGTGCTTCATTCTCACTGTTTTAGCGTGGCCCAGGGTTGAGCTGATCCTCATAGTCTTTAATGGCTCCCCTTTAATGAGATGGACAAGATTTCCTTAACATATGTCTCATTTCTTCTTGTATTTTGTCCTTCACCTTGGGAACCTGACATGTGAATGTGCTTTCTAGACTGATTGTATTTTGAACTAACATATTCATTGTAACTATATCATGAGTAAGTATATATAGTACTTATATGGGAAAATGTGTATACATATTCATACAAATATACATCTTAGAGCAGCAGGCCTTTAACGCTCTGTGTAGGCATAGCTAGAGAAGTGTGTTTTTCCCCTTGTACCTATTCAATTATTGCCCTATACACTGATAGCTAGCGTTATTGTGGCCCATCTCTATTAACACCATATTTATAACCTATGGATTTGGTTTTTATGGTGGAATTTTGATTTTTAAGCCCCTGAGATGAAGTCTGTTATTTTTCTAGACACAGTTGATATATATATATATATATATATATATATATATATATATATACACACACACATACACACACACACACACACACACACATATATATATATATATATATATATATATATATATATATATATATGAATGATGGCCCTGTGTCCTGTAATAGGAAATACCAGGAAGAGTTCCTTTTCAGATTTATAAACACAGCACATATATGCTATTTCGCTTACATTTATTTTAGAAAGGGTTACATTTAGTCTTTTAGCTCGTTTTCTTTTTTTAAAATTTACTTTAAATTGTAATTCATGTTCACAATGCATTTTCCATTCTCCACCCCTCCCCATGCACCCCCGACTGCTCCACAATCCACACCTCATCCCTGCCCCACTACATCTCCACGTGGATTCCCCCACTCAGCACCACACCTGACCTCTAAACTTCCTGGGGCCTCCAGTCTCTTGAGGATTAGGTGCATCATCTCTGAGTGAACACAACCTGGAAGTCCTCTACTGTATGTGTGTTGGGGGCCTCATATCAGCTGGTGTATGCTGTCTGTTTCCTGGTCCAATGTTGGAAAAGTCTGGGGGGGGGTCCAGATTAATTAAGATTGCTGGTCCTCCTACAGAATCATCCTTCTCCTCAGCTTATTTCAGCCTTCCCTAACTCGACAACAGGGAAGGGCTGCATCTGTCCATTGGTTGGGTGCAAATAACTGCATCTGACTCTTTTAGCTACTTATTGGGTCTTTGGGAGGGCAGACATGCTAGGTCCATTTTTGTGACCATAGCCTCAGTAATAGTGTCAGGCCTTGGGCCTTCCCTTGATCTGGATCCCAGTTTGTCCTGTTACTGGACCTTCTCTTCCTCAGGCTCCTCTCCATTTCCATCCCTGCAATTCATTCAGACAGAAACAATTATGGGTCAGAGGTGTCACTGTGGGATGGCAACCCCATCTCTCACTTGATGTCCTGTCTTCCTGCTGGAGGTGGGCTCTATAAGTTCCCTCTCCCTACTGTCTGACATTTCATCAAAGGTCCCTACCTATGAATCCTGCTAGTCTCTCACCTCTCAGGTGTCTGCTGCATTCTGCGGGGTGGGAGTGAGGTGTCCCCTCAATCTTCTGAGGTTGCCTCTTTACATTCTTTCTGCTGGTCCTTAGGGCTTCAGTCCTTTTCCCTCATTTAATAGCAGATCAGGTTCCCCTTTACCCCATAATTTCCCCATTCTAACCCCCATCTACTTTCACTCCCAGGTCCCTTCCTCCCTCCCCACTTGTGATTGCTTTCTTTTCTCTCCCAAGTCGGACTGAGACGTCTTCAGTTGGGACATCAGCTTGTTGAGTCTTTTCAATTCTGTGGACTGTATCTTGTGTATCCAGTATGGGTTTTTTCTTTTCCTTTTTGGCTAATATCTACTTATTAGTGAGTACGTAGCATGCATATCCATTTGGGTCTGAGTTACCTCACTCAGAGTAATATTTTCTAGTTCCATTCATTTGCTTGCAAATGTTAGGATATCCTCATTCTTCATGGCTGAATAGTATTCCATTGTGTAAATGATCCATTTTGCCATGGGACATCTAGGTTGTTTCCAGCTTCTGTCTATCACAAATAAGGCCGCTCTGAACATAGTGGAACAGTTGCCCCTGTGGATTGTGGGGGCATCTTTTGGGTATATTCCCAAGGGTGGTATTTCTAGGTCTTCAGGTAGATCTATTCCCAAATTTCTGAGGAGCCTCCAGATTGATTTCCAGATTGGTTGTATCAGTGTGCATTCCCAGCAGCAATGGAGGAGTGTTCCTCTTTCTTCACATCCTCTCCAATATATGATGTCACCTGAGGTTTTGATCTTAGCCATTCTGAATGGTGTAAGGTGGAATCTCAAGGACCTGAGGTTTTGATCAGACAGGCTTGAGTTCTTTATATGTTTTTTATATTAGCCTTCGATGGACTGTGGGACTAGTGAAGATGTTTTTTCAGAATCTGTAGGCTGCCGATTTGACATTTTTACTATGTCCTTTGCCTTACAGAAGCTTTCCAGTTTTATGAGATCCCATTTATGAATTCTTGATCTTAGAGCATGAGATGTTGGAGTTTTGTTTAGGAAATTTACCCCTGTGCCAATGACTTCAAGGTTTTTTCCCACTTTCTCTTCTATTAGATTCAGTGTATCTGGTTTTATGTTGAGGTCCTTGATCCATTTGGACTTCAGCTATGTACAAGGTGACAAATATGGGTCTATTTTCATTCTTCTCCATATAGACAGCCTGTTAGACCAGCACCACTTATTGAAGTTGTTTTCTTTCATCCATTGTATATTTTTGGCGTCTCTGTCAAAGATGAAGTGATGGTAAAAGTGTGGTTTTATTTCTGGGTCTTCAATTCTATTCCATTGATCAACATGGTCTGTCTCTGTACCAATACCATATAGTTTTTATCACTATTGCTCTGTAGTAAAGCTTGAGGTCAGGGATGGTGATTCCCTCAGCTGTTCTTTTATTGTTCAGAATAGTTTTCACTATTCTGGGTCTTCTTCCTTTCTAGATGAATTTGAGAATTGCTCTTTCCATATTGTTGAAGTATTGTGTTGGGATTTTGTCGGGGTTTGCATTGAATCTATAGATTGCCTTTGGTAGGATGGGCATTTTTCCTATGTTAATTCTGCCAATCCATGAGCGTGGAAGATCTTTCCATTTTCTGAGATCTTCTTTAATTTCTGTCTTGAGACACTTGCAGTTCTTGTCATACAGGTCTTTCACTTGTTTGGTTAGAGTTTACCCAAGATATTTTATACTATTTGTGGCTATTGTGAAGGGAATTATTTCCCTAGTTTCTTTCCCAGCCTGTTTCTCCTTTGTCTAAAGGAAGGCTACTGATTTATTTGAGTTAATTTTATATCTGGCCACTTTGCTGAAGTTGTTTAACATTTGGAGAAGTTCTCTGGTAGAATTTTGGAGGTCGGTTATGTATATTATCATACCATCTGCAAATAGTGATACCTTTATTTCTTCTTTACCAATTTGTATCCCCTTGATCTCTTCTTGTTGTCTTATTGTTCTAGCTAACATTTCAAGTAGTATATTGAAGAGCTATGGGGAGAGTGGGCATCCTTGTCTTTTCCGAGATTTCAGTGGGATTGCTTCAAGTATGTCTCCATTTGAGTTGATATTGGCTGTTGGTTTGCAGTAAATTGCTTTTATTATGTTTTGGTATGGGCCTTTAATTCCTGATCTCTCTAATACTTTTAACATGAAGGGGTGTTGTAGTTTGTCAAGTGCTTTTGCCGCATCTATGGAGATGATCTGTGATTTTTTTCTTTGAGTTTGTTTGTATAGTGGATTACGTTAATGGATTTTTCTAAATTAAACCAACCTTGCATCCCTGGGATGAAGCCTACTTGATTGTGGTGAATGATAATTTTGATGTGTTTTTGGATTCGGTTTGCAAGAATTTTATTGAGTACTTTTGCATCGATATTCATAAGTGAATTGGTCAGAAGTTCTCTTTTTTTGGTTGGGTCCTTGTGTGGTTTAGGTATAAGAGTAATTGTGGCTTCATAGACCGAGTTGGCAGTATTCCTAATATATCTATTTTATGGAATAGTTTGAGGAAAATTGGTATCAGGTCTTCTTTGAAGGTGTGGGAGATTTCTGCACTAAATCCATCTGGCCCTGAGCTTTTTTTGGTTGGGAGGTTTTTATTGACTTCTTCTATTTCCTTGTGAGATTTGAGCCTGTTTAGATCGTTTACCTGCTCTTGATTTAACTTTGGTCTGTGTTATATGTCTAGAAAACCATCCAATTCATCTATATTTTCCAGTTTTAATGGGTATAAGCTTTTATAGTAGGATCTCAAGGTTTTTCTGAATTTCCTTCATTTCTGTTGTTCTGTCTTCCTTTCCATTTCTGATTTTATTAATTTGGATACTGCCTCTTGGTCCTTCAGTTACTTTGGCTAGGGGCTTATCTATCTTGTTGATTCTCTCAAACAACTAGCTTTTGGTTTTGCCTATTTTTTGTATTGTTTTCTTTGTTTCTATTTGGTTGATATCAGCCTTGAGTTTGACTATTTCCTGCCTTCTACTTCCCTCAGGTGTGTTTGAGTCTTTTTTTCCTAGGACTCTCAGTTGTACTGTTAAATTGTTAGTGTAAGATCTCTCCCATTTCTTTACCAGGGCAGTTAGTGCTGTGAACTGTCCTCTTCACACTGCTTTCATTGTCTCCCATCCATTTGGGTATGATGTGTCAACACTTTTATTACATTCCAGGCAGTATTTTATTTCTCTCTCTTTCTTTCCTGACCAATTTATCACTGAGTAAGAGTTGTTCAGCTTCTATGTCTGTGGGCTTTCTGTGTTGTTTGCTGTTATTGAAGACCAGCCTTAGGCCATGGTGGTGTGACAGGAGGCATGGTATTATTTCAATCTTCTTGTATTTGTTGAGGGTTGTTTTGTGACCAATTACATGGTCTATTTTGGAGAAGGTATCATGAGGTGCTGAGAAGAAGGGGTGCTCTTTTCTTTAGGGTGAAATGTTGTGTAGATATCTGTTAAACTCATTTGGTTCATACCCTTTTCTTAGTTTCACTGTGTCTCTGTTTAGTTTCTGTTTCAATGACCTGTCTGTCCAGTGGTGAGAGTCGGGTGTTTATGATTATGTGGGGTTCAATGTGAGTTTTGAGTTTTATTAAAGTTTCTTTTATGATTTTGGGTGCTCTTGCATTTGTGGCATAGATGTTCAGAATTGAGACTTTCTCTTGTTGGATTTTGACCTCAATGAATGTGAAGTGTCCTTCTTCATCGTGATTGACAACCTTTGGTTGAAAGTCTATTTTATTGGATATTAGGATGGCAACTCCTGCTTGTTTCCTTGGATCATTTGCTTGGAAGATCTTTTTCTATCCTTTTCCTCTGAGATAGTGTCTATTTGTGTTGTTGAGGCTTGTTACTTGTAAGCATGAAAATGCTGGATCTTGTTTGTGTATCCAGTCTGTTAGCTTATATATTTTTATAGGTGAGTTGAGTCCATTAATATTGAGAGATATTAAAGAGAGATGGCTGTTGGTTCCTGACATGTTTGTTTTTGTAGGTAGTTTTATGTGCTTGTGGTTCTCTGCTTTTGACTTTGTTGTGAGATGCTTAGTATCCTGTCCTTTCACTGGTGCAGGTATCTTCCTTTTGTTGGAGTTTTTCTTCCAGGATCCTAAGGCTGGATTGGTAGAGAGATACTGTTTGAGTTTGATTTAGTCCTGGAATATTTTGTTTTCTCCATCTATGTCGATGGAGAGTTATGCTGGGTCTAGTATCTGGGCTGATATTTGTGTTCTCTTAGAGTCTGCATGACTTCTGACCAGGCTCTTTTGGCTTTCAGTCTTTGTTGAGAAGTCTGGGGTAATTTTTTTTTTTGGTTTTCCGAGACAGGGTTTATCTGTATAGTCCTGGCTGTCCTGGAACTCACTCTATAGTCCAGGCTGGCCTTGAACTCAGAAATCCACCTGCCTCTGCCTCCCGAGTGCTGGTACTAAAGGCGTGTGCCACCACACCCAGCCATCTGAGGTAATTCTTATAGGTCTAACTTTGTATGTTACTTGGCCTTTTTCCCTTGCAGCTTTTAATAATCTTTCTTTGCAATGTGTATTTTGTGTTTTGATAATTATGTGACGAGAAGATTTTTTTCTTGTCCAATTTATTAGGTGTTCTATCTGCTTCTTGTACCTTTATGTCCATCTTTTTCTTTAGGTTGGGGATGTTTTCTTCTATGATATTCTTGAAGACATTTTCAGGTCCTTTGAACTGGGAATCTTTGTCTACTGATTATTCTTCGATTGGGTTGGTCTTTTCATTGTGTGGTGAATTTCCCTGATACTTTGGGTTCGGAGTTTTTTTTTTTTCTCACAAATTTGTATTAGATATTGTCTTAATTTACATTTGAAATGCTATCCCAAAAGTCCCCTCTAACCTCCCACCACCCCGCTCCACAACACACCCAGTCCTGCTTACTCCCCTAGTATTCCCCTGCACTGGGATATATAATTTTTGAAAGAACAAGGACCTCTCCTCCCATTGATGGCTGACTAGGCCATCCTCTGCTACAGATGCAACTAGAGACATAAGCTCTGGGGGGACTCTTTAGTTCATATTTTTGCTCGTGCTGTAGGGTTGCATACCACTTTGGCTCCTGGGTAATTTCTCTAGCTTGTTCATTGGGGGTGGGTTAGGAGTTTTTTGTGTTTTGAGTTCTTTGACAGTTGTGTCAATCTCTTCTACAGTATCTTCTCCACCTGAAATTGTCTATTCCATCTCTTGTATTCTGTTGGTAATACTTACATCTGTGATTCCTGACCTCTCTCCTTGGTTTTCCATTTTCAGATCTGCATCCATTTGTGTTTTCATTATCGTTTCTTCTTCCACTACTAGGTCTTGGATCACGTTATTCAATTCCTGCACCTGTTTACCTGTGTTTTCCTGTATTCCTTTCAGTGAGTTATTGATATCCTCCTTAAAGGATTCTATTTTCTCCATGAGATTGGATTTTAGGAAAGATTCCTGATTTTCAGGTGTGCTGTTGTATTCAGGGCTTGCTGTGGTGGGAGAACTGGGTTCTGATGATGCCCATATATTTTGGCTTCTGTTGCTTATGGTCTTGTACTTGTCTTTCACCGTCTGGATACTCCTGATTTTTGTTGCTCTGAGTGATTGTATGGGCTGCCTCTTTTGTCCTTGGGTTGTTTTAGTTCTCCTGGTAGGCTTGTGGCCATGGTTCTATCAGACCACCTGTGGGACCTTTCTACTGGGGGCTCTTCCCTAGGGCAGAAAAGCTGCTTATCTGTTGCCCTGGCTGCAGTAGATCTGGGAGGCCCTCAGTCTGTTGGGTGTTCCATGGAGCAGTCAAGCTGTGTCCAACTGTTTTAAGTGCAGCTGATCCTCAACTGCTTTGAGAGCAGTGGATCCTCAACTGCTGAGTGAAGTGGGTTCTCTGGCATGTATCAGGAATATGGAGACTTCAAGGGAGCAGACCAACTAGGGGCCTTCCCTAGTGGCAAGGACCAGGCTTAAAAGGGTCAGAGGGATGTAAGGAAGGTCTGTGGCATTTGGGAGGGTGGGTGTTTTGTTTGGTGATGGGTCTTGAGTCCACCAGGCTCCCAGAATCAGCTCAGGAAGTTGGGATCTCAGAGGGTGTGCTTATCAACTGCACTGAGTGCAGTGAGACCTCTGGGATGTATCTGGATATGCAGTCTTCAGAGAGCAGACCAACTAGGGGTCTGCCTCAGCAGCATGGATCAGCATGGATCAGGCAGAAGCTACAGCTTGTTTTCATTAGGAGATCATATGAATGTTTGGGGTGGAATGGTGTTTATGCAAATATGTGCATGTGGCTAGGTAGGATATGCAATTAATTTTCCTTGTTGAAGGTTATTTAAAACATTATATTCAGAAATATAATAATTATATTCATGCCCCAGACCCTTCCCCTGTCAGAAGAATGGTCTCAGGGCATGACTTTCCCTATTATTTCCTCAGGGAGCTGTAGCTCAGCGTTTAAATTCAGTGATAGAACAATTCCTCAGGAATTCAGAAATTTAAATAAGGCAGCTAACAGTAGCAGCAACAGTTGAGACAAAAATATGTAATTTGGTAGATGCATTATTAGGGAAAAATATGGAACATAAAATAAATGTAGCAGTATATTTCTAAAGGCATCTCTATATTCCTGGCAGGTTCACATACCTCCTCTGCACCTGCCAAGAGCTCTGGATTCAAGAATGAAACACACACACACACACACACACACACACACACACACACACACACGACTTATTTTTAATATGCCCTAAGGAAGCTGGATGCTTAGGCCACTACTGAACCTCCAAGTGTCTAACACAATCTCACCACAGACATCTCTAAATAATACTTACCTAACTCTATATACTAAATCTATATTTTATCTTTGCTACCCTGACCATGCTGGGTTTCCGCCAGACCCTCAACATCCCCCCCCCCCCCCGCTCTGCCCAGTGCCCCCTGGGTCTGCTTTCCCGTTGTACCTACAGGCCTTCTCAACCTCCTGCATTTTCCCTGCTGGTCCTTCTCCTACCCCTTGTCATGGCTCTGCTGTGTTTCTTGCCCCCCCCCCCCCACTCTAAAAGTCCCACCTCTGTCTCTCTGCCCAGACATTGGCTGGTGGCAACTTTCTTTCCCAATTAGCGCCAACTGGGGGAAGGCTTCCTTTAGCCTACATGTAGGGCACTCCAAAAAGGCTTTTGGTTAACATAATTAGTATGATATCATAAGCTGCTACAAATAACATGTATAATAATCTCTTTTTTAAAAAAATTATTATGATTTGTGTGTGTGTGTGTTTTCCAGGTATATTGATGGTACATGGATCGACATCCGTACATAAACTGCATAGTATACTAGAAGACAGCTTTTGAGTATTTCACCATGGGTTCTGGTTATTAAACTCAGGTCATCAGGCTTGTATGACACTCTAAACACTAAACCATCTTGCCAACCCATTAACCTATTTGAAAATGTGGTCTTGAACTTGTATTATCCCACTTGCCCATGTAGCAGCTTGTAGATTGCCAGTATGGATTGTGACCTCAGTCTTCCCAGGTCTGTGACAAACAGTGTTGCCATAGTTATGTGATTATATATGTTCATGTCTCAGTCCTGATCCTCAGTATAGTAGAGATTTCTGCAAAGAGACTGACTACTTGCTTCTTAATTTTGGTTGTGGTAAACATTTAAATATGGGAAATAATTGTTCGTGTCAAGGTATGATATTCACCATTGAATGTTGTCCTTCAACTGGACTGGTTAATATTCTACTTTCTGTGAAATATATTTTAATTGTCCTGTAAAGTAATTTGACTTTACCTTTTGATATTTTTTGTATCAAGGTTCTTTAAAGTAACAGAATTGATAGAATGAATACACACACACACACAAAATGGGGGGTTATAACATTGGCTTTTGGGATCCTGAGGCTTTGGACATGCACATTCTGTGAGTCTTGAATCAGTCTCCATACTTGCCATGAAGTCAGTTCAAATCAGGGATACCTTTTAGTGATATTTATGAAGCCAAGAAGTGTTTACATTGTATTAAATGCACACCCCAGAATAGGGATGTTTAAGAACTTGAAATAGCATTCCAATATTGATGTGATGTATCATTTTAGTGACAACTTGGATAGAGAGCTGGATTAAAGTATCCTAGTGGTCAATGGGTCTCAGACCCTCCTTCTAACCCACTCAAGTGTGGATTTACTGATCTGTATCTGTGCAGCCACTCCACACCATGAAGACAAATGGAAGGAAGATAAACAGAATTACATGTGTGTAGTTTACTTAGAGTGTACTACTGACATCATCATCCACTGTTCAGCAATCTTACTGTTTTTTAAAGGATGAGTAGGTGAATGTAATTATGTTGTGAACATCCTGTCAAATCTATTTGTGTACTATGCTGTGTGGACTATTTAGTTTAAATTCCCATTTGCTTAATTACAAATGAAAATTCTGCATATTTCAGGTAGTGGGCATTGACATAGGTTTGAGAGGTTCCTGAGAAAGTGTCAATCTTCCTGGGCTTCAGAGTGGCCTGAAGACATGATAGAGGTCCTGTGTTACCTGATGCTTCATTTTAGTACTCACCTGTCAAACATGGTTGGTGCACATGTCCTTAGACATTACTCTCATTACTGAGAGAGGCCAATAGTTTTGTCCCCCATTCCTCTTTTCTCCAACTTTCCCATTAGAAGGGATGGTCCAGCAGTTGTTTGATCATGCTTATCGATGAACTATATCCACTCAGTTCAGCTGTGTAGACTAAATCCATAGATCTTCGTGCTTATGAAGCAAAGATCTCTGGGAAATTATAAATTGTACCTTGAGCTGTTATGTCGTGTGTGTTTTTTAAATATTATTTTTCAGATAACATCCAGATGACAGCCCCAATTGACGGGACTGTCCTGAGAGAAGAGTTGGCCCTGCCAAGGAAGGTAAGTTGGCCTTCACATTTTCCAAGTTATTTCCAAGGGACTTTACAATCCCTCTATTTTTAGTAGATGTCATATTGTAATAATAAAAACAATCATGCATACACATGTATTAAGTTATTTACTTAGGAAGTGAATGAAATGCAATTGTACGAAGTTATCCCCTGACCTGGTCACTGTTGTGAATGTTGTAGACCACCTTTTCTTCCCCCCCAAAGGTGCTCCTTTTTATAGTTAAATTTTTGTAATTTTTACTCAAAAGATAACAGATGAAGCTGGAGCAATGGTACCGTGATTAAGAGCACTTGCTGCTTTTCAAAGGAATCAGGTTTGATTCCTTTGGTGGTTTGCCATTTTGCTGACTCAGCTTATATCAGACTACACTATCTCTCTGATAAGGGTCCTGGACCCTACACTGTCACATGACAGAGAACCTTTATAACCATCTGTTCATAACCATCTATAACTCTAGTACTAGAGGACTTTACACTGTTTGCTGGCCTCTGTGGACTCCTGCACACATGTGTTGCTGTGGTGGTTTGAATATGCTTGGCCCGTGGTATATGGCACTATTAGGAGATGTGGCCTTGTTGGAATAGATGGGGCCTTGTTGGAGGAAGTGTGTCACTGTGTAGGCATGCTTTGAGGTCTACTACTTCTCAAGTTCTGCCCAGTGTTTTAGAGATGCTCCTCTTGGCTTGCTGTGGAAGACAGCCAGTTTTTGGCTGCCTATAGATCAAGTTGTGGAACCCTCCATTCTAATAGCACCATGTCTGCCTGGATGCTGCCCTGCATCCCACCACTATGATAATGGACTCAACCTCTGAAAGTGTAAGCCAGCCCCAATTAAATGGTGTCCTTTATAAGAGTTGCCTTGGTCGTGGTGTCTCTTCACAGCAATAAAACCCTAACTAAGACACATGCACATACATATACTCAAGTACAGATACACACCAAATAAATATTTTCAAAGGTAGCTGACTTATCATTTATGAAAAATGTGTATTTCCTGTAAGTGTTGTCTTTGTGCTCTCCTGCAGTATTCTATGATTTGGATGGGATGAGCAGGTTTTTTGAGGCTTTGCTGTGCTAGAAACTTCCTATGTCAATCATAGGAACATTGAGGTCACCCGAGTTTTAAAACATGAAAGTTAGTGTAGGTAATTTGAGCATGGAGGCACCCCTTTTTTAACATAACATTTTTTTTGATTCTCTGTGACTTTCACTTCCTGCTCTTTGATGACATTCACTTCCCAGTCCCTCCATGTCTTCCTTCCTGCCAAGAAAAGTAAATATAAATATAATAATAATGAAAAGCAAGTCCAATTTTTGTCATTTATAAACTCACTGGAGCATGGTCAACTCTGATGGCAAGCCCCTTATCTAGAACTGAGTCACCCCCCCCTACCCATCCCAGAAGCTATGAATTGTGGTCAGCTACACTTCAGCATTCTCATCACCCTTCTTAAAAGAGTTCAATTCTGTCGCTTCCTGTCTAGGCTGTTAGTTTTGGGTAAGGGTTGAGGTTGGGGTGAGGGCAGGGGTTGTCAGAGAAGCTCCCATATCCCTCCTCAACTGTGCATCTGTGGTCATCCATATCACTTCATAGGAACCTCTTTCTTCACAGCCAGGGGCACACAGATCATGGGCCATGGATGCACTCATTAAAGGGGACTCATAAGGACAGGTTGTTACTAAGTTTCTTTGCCCTGTGACAGTGTAGCATCCAGAACCCTTAACAGGGTGATAGGGTGGTCTGATTTGGGCTGTATCAGGGAGTGTGAAAAATAGTTCTGTCACAGAGTATCCAAGTTCAGACAGATGTTTTTACATCAAAATCATATGACTAATACAGAATCTTTGTCTTGACTCGTCGTTCCCATCCTAATTATAATTACATAAGTACGAAAAGAGGAAGTAAACCATTTAGAATTGGAACTCCCTGTGTTCGGGACCTAAGAGTTTCTTTTCTCTAAATTGTAGGTGCAGCCAATCAAGAAACGATATCGTATGTATTGTGGAGCTATTTCCTTAAGACCTATTTATGATGAGAGTTGTATAAGCACTGCCCATCTTTTGTCAGGTGTCTGTTTCTATCACCAGCTGGCAGGGACTGTCAAAACTTTCATTTAAAGAAACACCCCCATCCTCCCCAAACAAACCTATAAAGTGATATCCTAAGGAAGAAATTGTGAGCATGTGTACTCTGCATGCATTTAGTTGTGATAAACATAGTTTGAGATCTTATGCATCAGAATGTATGTATATCTATATGTCTCCTAGATAGAAATCCCAATTTTTAAAAACCAATTCCTATTCTTTTCTTTTATCATTTCTTTTCTTCTCTTTTCTTTTCTTTCTCTATTTCTGTCTCTTTCTTTCTTTCTTTCTTTCTTTCTTTCTTTCTTTCTTTCTTTCTTTCTTTTTCTTTCTTTTTAAAGATTTATTTGTTTGTCTTATATATGTGAGTACACTGTAACTGTCTCCTGACACACCAGAAAAAGGCAACAGATCCTATTACAGATAGATGTGACCCACCATGTGATTGCTAGGAATTAAACTGAGTACCTATAAAAGAGCACTCAGTGCTCTTGCACTCTTAACTGCTGAGCCATCTCTCCAGTCCCTAAACCCGAATTCTAACATCGATTTTCTCAATAAAGAAAGTACACACTTTCCCTACATTAGTTCAGACCTCATCACAGTCTTGTATGCTGGCTCTATTTGTTTGTGTATTGCTCCATTGAAGTAACCAAGACACAGAGGTAAGTGAGTTGTCTACCTTCATAGGCCAAGATCACCATTGTGTACACAATATGGGCTCCAGTATCAGTATATGAAATCAAACTTCCACTGACTGCCTTATCATGATTCCGTCAGTCAAAATAGATGAATTTCAGCCATTAGATGTACCTGGATCAAGTCAAATATGCAGAGATAGAAAACCATAACAAAATCCCACTTAAGCATCCATTTACCTGGGTGCAGACTTTGCACAAGTGTGAGAGACAGAGAGAACCCACATATGCTGGAAAACAGCTTTTATGGTAAAGTGCATACTTGGGATGTAGGAGGCCCTCAGTGTGAGCTTCAGTGCCACACGAATCTGAGTGGTAGTCTCATGACCATTATCTCAGCACCCCAGAGGCAGAAGCATGGGATCTGGACTCCATGGTTATTTGCAATGCTACAGTTTCTGGGCATCATGGGCTGTCCAATAGTCCATGCCTAACAACAACAAGAACAACAAGAAAATAGGAAACAAAAATGACAAACAGGGAATGAATGAGCTGACCTGTCTAGTGAGAGCATTCCTTGTAAGAATGTAAGATCCAGCAAAGAAGGCAAACTGCATGTGTGTCCCATCTTAATTTCATTTGTTGTAACAGATCACAGTAAGAACTGGTGACAGACTTTAGGTTGTCATCATGAGCTCAAAGCATCACACAGTTTAGAGCCCAACTCCAATCAATGCAGTTGGAAATCTAGTCACAAGAATTCTTTTAACTGGCCCCATTTAAAGACCAGCTAGACTCTGCTTTAAACATATTTTCTTTTACTGTTAGTCAGTCTCCATGTTGAGACTTACTAGCAAGTAAGATCAGAGGAATCTCATCCATCCAGTATATGTACCCAGCACTGAAGACATGGCTGCAGGTCATACCAAGGTGTGTCTGCATGTCTAGGCATCAGCAAAGGAGGCTTTGAGTTCAGGGGAAGCAAGGGAAGTTCTACCCCTGGGTAGAGAGTGAATGGAAACTCATCTTGTATAGTAGAAGCTGGACTTACTGAGGAAGAAGTGACCAGGGCATGTGCACACTCAGTGTGAGTGCAGCCATGGCCCTTGCTCTTGGTAGGCCTGACCTGGCTATAGAATAGTTGCTAAGGTAATGATCCCTGAGAGGCAGAATGCACACACTCAGTTTATTGAGCAACAGTTGTCGAGGCATCTTGTCTTGTCAGTTTATGTTGAGGGTTTATTTAGAGTGAATCAGTTGAAAGATAGTGCTATTTCCCTGCCAACCACCAAGTGATAATCTGGTGTCTGAGTCGTTGTGGTAGATATGATCCCAAAGCACTGATAGGCAGCTTGAGGCTGGTGGTGGTGGGAGGTGTACTTATACCCACAAGGCCCCTGGATTGCTTCTTTTGCAAACTCATATTCTGTGTCAGGGATTCGAAAGTAGAACATCCCCCCACATCTTACTTTTTACTTCTGTCAGGCAATTTGTTCACAGTGACATAAAAGCAAGTGCTCCAGTAGCTTCCAGTGAAATGTAAGCCATGTAATATAATTTTCTCCTGCTGTGGCCCACTGCAGGCAATACTATATGTTCTCCATGATCTGGGAAACATCATGCTGAGTTAAGAATGAGAAGCAAGCAATCACTGTCCTTTTGGCTCAAGGCCACGCAACCAACCCTTCTGCATGCACCCTGTCTAAACTCGCTGCTGGGTCTTGTCTGTTCCTTTCTCATACTTAACAAATGTCATGAGATTTCTGTGTTGCCAGTGCTTTTAATTAAACCTCTATTATTAGGTATTTTCAGACTCATAAGGCTTATGAAGAGTCCTTCATTTCCAGTGCCCTAGTGCAAAGCTTAGAGGAAGAAGGAATTGTCTAAACCTCATTGCATGCATGTGGTTTTTCAAGTGCTCTAGATACTGGTCATCTGGATTATACTGTTGCCACACTGATTCATGCTGCTTTTCTCTTGGTCCTGACCTTACCTATATTGACCATGTGATGTCTACACCAAGTGTACACTGATCTCTGTGATGATCCAGAAGGAAGCAATGAGATAAAATATTTAAACTCAGAGCAATGCTTATCTGCCCTCTGTCATTTTTATGCCTTTAAGGTTGAACTTCATTGTTGGGTCTTCATTTCTTTTTCAGGTAAGAAAAAAAGAATGTTGAGGGATGTCCAGCCCTCAGGAGGCAGTGCAGAATTTATAAAGGGGCCTGATGGAGATATAGGAAACTCTAGCAGCAGCAGCAGTGAAGGTACGGTGAAACTCAGTAGCCAGGGAGTTATTTGCTGCCATTGTAAATGGTGTCGGATCCCATCTGTAAAATGATAATACCCATGGGTATTTTCTTTTTAACATGCTTAGAAACACTCATGGAGGGATAGCTGACAGCGTGAAGGTAGTGGTAGGAGATGGCTACATAGCTGAGCTGACAAAGGTCTCTCATTCCTGTTTTTATTTTATTTTTTGTAACTGTTTTCATTTCTGGGATTGAGAAGTAGAACATTCATCCTCATCTGTTCTTTTCCCCTCTGCATGACATAAATGTAGCAACTAACATGATATCTGCAGGTTGAAAGTAAGAGATGTAGTGTTCATGAATGTAAAGTACCTTGGGTAGGTAAAGAATGCTAAGAAACAACCTCTTGAGACACAAAATCCAACAGGGGATTAAGCTACTGCTCTCTAGTGGATTCCCCTGGCACTTCCCAAACACTGTAGAGCACTTTTGTGGGGTGAGGGACTGTAAAGAAAAGATTGACATGATTTGCTTTTGTAGATTCATCAAGCTTAGTGTGAGTTGTTGGGGAACTGTGGCTTCATAGTGCCAAGAATAGAGAAGTGAGGAGCTGCACAAAGTTCACAGAGGTCTGACTCTTATATCGAGTTGCATGCTGGCCGTCCTGTACGCTCAGTTCACAGGGCCCCTCTGTTGATCCTGTGTCATCTCCATGAATAGAGACCTTTCCTACAGTGACCATGTCATACCTGCCATTAGGGTACACAGATGTCTGAGATGGTTCAGGAATAATGCCCGAATCAGAAGGATGTGCTTGGAAATAAGTAATGAGATGTATGGTAACATACAGCTTGATCTTTAATTTACTTGTTTGTCTGCTCTGCAGCTGACCTCCTTTTGTTGTGCTTGCATTCCAGGACATTCTCTGGCAAGAAGAGCAGTATATAGAAACAGGAGACTGCGTACTCAGAGCATAATATCAGAGTTAACGAGAGTATGTACAGCAGAGAAGTCCCGCGGCCCTGCTGATGGTACTGTGGCCACTTGATAATTACTTTGAGTAACCAAATTGTAGTTGTAGATTATGTTGTCTTTTCTGTATAAAAAGAATTAAGATTCCTCGCACTGTTTTTTCATAGTGACATATTAATCTCCCTAATTCACCAGTAGAACTACAACCAAAAAATGTAAAAATCACATAAAAGTAAACTTCTCTTTCGGTTCTCAGTGAGTGATATAACCCAAAAGAAGTTGAGTTTGTTCTCATGTGAGGCAGGGTGGCTTCACAAACTACTAGGATCACCAAGGTGTGGGTCATTTACTGTCTCCATTTGCTTTCTTCCAGATATTCATATGTTCAAAGAAAACACTGATGTTGACTTGGGTAGGGAGAACAGCCTTCAAAGCAATGATCTTGGGAGTGGGAGATAATGGCATTCCTGGTGAGAATCAACTCTTCACTGATTTTCTTCCAGATGTAAGTTCTTTTCATAACGCCAGCATCGAGAATGACTCGTCAGGAGAGAGCAGCCTTGGAAGCAGTTATGCTGGTAGTAGTGGTAGGTAATGGCAGTCCTGGCCAAATCCAATGGGAGGGTCTAGGATCATTTGGGTTTTTCCTATTCCTTCTCTTTGGGTATCTACAGATGACTGTCAGTTTGAAGGGTCTTCCAACCAGTTAAGAAGCAATGATAAAACTCTATTATTGAATCATTATAGTTAATTCACCTCCTTATTATGAGGAAATTCCTGAGAAGAAGCATTTTAGTTGACAATGACTTTTTTTGTGGCATATAGTTAAAGAGATGATCCCACTGTGGTGGAGAAGATATGGCAGCTGGCAGGGAAGGTATCCTAGCCAGTTCAGGGGCTAGTCAGTCACATCATATTCACAGTCAAGAGGTAGTGAGTTAAGAGAAATGAGACTGGGCTCTAAAGCCTAAAATGTCCTCAGTGACTCACTTTCTCCAGGGAAGATCTACCTGTGCTGGAGCCAACCCTTCACAAGAGGCACTGCCAGCTGAGGACCAAGTGTTTGAACACTTGAGGCTATGTGGAACATTTCCCACTCAACCCAAATCACACAGTATAGTTTAAGGCCTTGTGTAAATGGATCCTCTCTTGCCACATAATCTGGACAGAAGGTAGAAAGACAAGGGTCCAGTTTCTTATTTTTTCCCTGCTACAAAGGAAGATAATATACTCCAAGGACAGAGGCATGACCATGACATTTGTCCCAGACTTTAATATAGGTTGTCATTATCTAGGTGCTCCTTTCCTGTGTCTTATGTTTTCTCTAGATATTCTCTGTGTCTGCCTTTATCAAAGGTACACTGTTCTACTTTGCTTCCCGTTGCTCTGAGACACACAAGAGCAAGAGAAACTTGGGGAAGAAAAGATTTATTTCATTGTATTTTAAAGTCTTAGACCATCATTGAGACGAGTTAAGACAGGAACCTTGAGACAGGAAGGTAAACAGAGATCATGGGCAACACTCCTTTCTGACTTGATCTCTGGCTTGCTAAGACACCTTTAATATACTTCTAAAGCCATGCTATTCAAGAATAGCACGCCACTCACATTTGGCTAGGACCTCCTATATCAAGTAGCAATCAAGACAAGCCCCACACAGATTTCTACAGGCCAATCTGATGGAGACATTTCTCCAATTTAGGCTCCTTCTTTTCAGGTGAGTGAGGCTGACAGTGACGATTAACCAATACCAGTCACCAGTTACAACTTGATACCCAAACACATTGCTGTTAAATTCAAATCATAATCTTCTCTTTCTTGCTTGTCCCCAAGATCTCACATTAATATCATATTACAAAAAAGTCCCATGGCCTTCAAATAATTCTAACCATTTGAAAGCTCTTGTTCTTCTTAGAAATCCAAAGCCCTTTAGCCATAAGCTCTTCTTTTCTATGTAAAAGAGGTCATATACCTTGTTTCGCTTAGAAGGAAGAAACTTAGAATAAAAACACAATATAAACCCCAGAGTCTAAGACACATGCAATGCTCAATATGTATAACTCACTCATCTCCTGAATCCTGGGTAAGTTGTCCCTCTGTGGTTCTATGAGCAGTAGCAGGTCTTGTCTTGTAGATAAGAGAGCTCCACTTCACACCTGATAGTAATCCCAGTAGAGTCTCTGCTGCTGTATGAAACAACTCAGGCCTACACTGTCTGCCCTTCAGCAGGATCTTATAACCTGTAGCCCACCTATGAAGCTCTGAGGACTCAATGGCTGAAGTCGAGTTCCAGATGCTTCCACAATCCTCAAAATAAACTAGTCAGTTGGATCGCAACAACATAGAGTTTTTCCTGCCACCCATTTCTGTATTAGTTTCTTTTGGGTTTCAATAACAAAACAGCAGCTGCAAAAGGAACTTATGGAAAAAAAGAATGCATCTTGTCTTGCAGTTCCATAGGTAGAACCTTTAATGGTAGGACAATCTGGGGATCAGAAAAGCCAGAACAGGAAGTTGAGAGATCAATTCTTCAACCAGATGTAGAAATTAGAACAGGCCTGCAAGTGGGGGTGAGGCTATCCACTTTTAAAACATACTCCCAGTGATGCAGTTTGGTCAGGAAGACTTCCAGACCGTAACATGCTATAACCTTCCTAAAATCCCACCTTCAACTGGGGACCCAAATGTTTAAATACATCTATTTTGAGATGTATTTCCTCTGGAAACCACCATATTCTGCTGCTGTCCCCACTTTCCCATGGAAAAGTGATGTTGAAGAAGGCATGAAAGTCCCGAGATTCGACTGATGGTATTGAGGGGACCCATTGTTTACATTTTGTGTTAATAATAGTTGTATATTTTCTGGTATCTCCTCTGTGAATAAGATGAAGATATCTTGAAAATTCTTTTGATATGTGAAGTGTTAATTTCCCTAACTTACATGGAGAAGAACAAACATGGGACTTAAAACATTAAAATTACTATTGTGGTGCTCACTGAATGATAAAACCAAAAGGAAAGCTGAGATTGATATTTTGCAATGCATGTGTAATCCACTACAGGTACCAATATGTGACTCACTCTCTCCACTTACTATCTTCTAGATACTGATGATATGGTCGGCAGGGATGCTCCCAGCAGCCCAAGTGAAACATCTTTGGACAGCCAAATTTGGGAGAAATATTTTAGTGGTAAGTAATGACATTCCTGGTCATCTCAGATGGTCTAGGCACAGTCATGTTATTCTTTCTCCATGGCTTATAGTCAATTTAAGAGTCTTCCGAATAGGCAGAACCAATGATGAGGGTGTGTTGCTAAATCATTCTTTATGCTCTTCTCAATGCTTTGACCAAATATTTTATTATTCATTCTTATTCTTTCACCCTTTGTAATTAGAAAGTGTACTCGTTAGACAAAGAAATGGCCATGCCATCTAGTCCAGAGTTTAATGTAGTTTGTAACTGTCATCTAATAGCTGAGCCAAACTTGTTTCCTTCCCATGTTTCTGTCCTGCTGGTGTGTAGTGGCTATTCTTGGTTGTCAACTTGACTATATTTGGAATGAACTACAATCCAGAATTGGAAGGCTCACCAGTGACCCTTATCTGGAGGCTTGGAGATCCTTATCTGGATCTTGGTATGGAGATCTTGAGACATAGTGGCTATGGATTCCAGAAGATTAAATCTCCTAGTTTAAGGAGATTTAATCTGGGCTACACCTTTCATCTGGGATTAAAGGTGTGGTGGAACACACCTTTAATCTGGGCTACACCTTCTGCTGGAGACAATATAAGGACATTGGAAGAAGGGAGTCTAGCTCTTGCTCCTTCGCCTGCTTGCCGTGTGAGACTGAGTAACTGCTAGATCCTTGAACTTCCATTCACAGCTGCGACTGAACCATTGTTGGGAATTGGGCTGCCGACTGTAAGTCATCAATAAATTCTTTTACTATATAGAGACTATCCATAAGTTCTGTGACTCTAGAGAACCCTGACTAATACAGAATTTGGTACTGGGAGTGGTTCTAGAGTAACAGAAGTACAAGGATGAATCTTTTAAAATACTGGAATTGGCTTGTTGAGCCACCAGCACTTTCAACTACTGAAACCTCTCCAGATTCTCTCCCTCCTGGGAGCTCAGAGAATTTTGAAGACCCATGGTTGAAACTATTTTTCAAACTTAAAGAAGCTAATGCCCTTGATTTTCTTAATGAATTAGGTGATTCAGTGCACAAAGCTTTCTACAAGATGGGGAAAAAATCAGAAAATGATTTTACTGGCTGGCTGCTCTTAGTTTCTGGGGAAAAAATGATGAATGAAAGGAAGGAGTTGTGTGATAAAATCGAAAGGCTCCAGACACAAGTAAACGATCTAAAAGTTGCTAAGTGTGTCCTTGAAGAGAATCTTCTCTCTTGCAGCAATAGAGCTCAAGTTGCAGAAAATCAAACTGAAACCCTCATTATAAGGTTGGCTGAACTACAGCGAAAATTTAAGTCTCAGCCTCAGAATGTGTCGACAGTTAAAGTAAGAGCACTAATTGGCAAAGAATGGGATCCTATAACTTGGGACGGGGATGTGTGGGAAGACCATGTTGAAGCTGAGAATTTTGAATCTTCAGATTCTCAAGGGTTTGCCCCACCTGAGGAAGTAGTACCCTCAGCCCCACCCCTTGAAATAATGCCTTCCCCACATGAGGAAATTAATTTTGCAGAGTCTGATAAACCAGCAATGACTTTCACTACTGATGTTTCTCAAGGCCCACCAATAGTTTCTTCTAGACCTGTAACCAGACTCAAAGCAAAACAGGCTCCTAGAGGGGAGGTAGAAAGTGTAGTCCATGAGGAAATTCGCTACACTACTAAGGAGCTTAATGAGTTTGCTAATTCATTCAAACAGCAACCTGGTGAATATGTGTGGGAATGGATTTTAAGGGTGTGGGATAAGGGTGGAAGGAACATAAAACTAGAGCAGGCTGAGTTTATTGACATGGGCCCTCTGAGTAGAGATTCTAGGTTTAATACGGAAGCTCGCATGGTTAAAAAAGGTGTCAAAAGTTTGTTTGAATGGTTGGCTGAGGTGTTTATCAAAAGATGGCCTACTGGAAATGACTTGGAGATGCCTGATATTCCATGGCTTAGTGTTGATGAAGGGATTTTAAGACTTAGGGAAATTGCAATGCTAGAGTGGATATATTGTGTAAAGCCTAATTGTCCACAATGGGAAGGTCCAGAAGATATGCCCTTCACCAGCTCTATAAGACGCAAATTGGTGAGAGGGGCACCAGCACATTTGAAGGGTTTTGTTCTTTCCCTTTTCCTTGTGCCAGATCTTAGCATTGGAGATGCTTCTGCTCAATTAGATGAATTAAATTCACTGGGTTTAGTTGGATTCCGAGGTAACAAGGGCCAGGTGGCAGCATTGAATCGCCGGAGACAAGGTGATCCTAGTTATTATAATGGACAGCGTAGGCAAAAGAATGTTTATAATGACAGACCCAGTAACGGTCAGCACAGGAAAGGTGAAATTTATAATGGCATGACTCGCTTGGACCTTTGGTACTGGCTAGTCAATCATGGTGTTTCCAGGAATGAAATACATAAGAAGCCTACTGCATATTTGTTTGATTTGTATAAGCAAAAAAATTCTCAAACAAATGAAAGAAAGGCTACATTAGATCGTGGTAAACAGCAATCTCGGCCAGTGAATCAATTTCCAGACTTGAGCCAGTTTGCAGATCCGGAACCCCTTGAATGAAGGGGTGGCCAGGTTCCCCTGAGGAAGGATCCTGATAAGACACCCAAAGGTTTTGCTGTTACCCTTTCTCCAGTTCTTCCCCAGAGGGACCTACGGCCTTTTACAAGGGTAACTGTACACTGGGGAAAAGGAAATAATCAGACTTTTCGGGGTCTCCTGGATACTGGTTCTGAGTTGACACTGATCCCAGGAGATCCCAAGAAACATTGTGGCCCTCCAGTTAAAGTAGGGGCCTATGGAGGGCAGGTGACTAATGGAGTTTTGACTGATGTCCGACTCACAGTAGGTCCAGTAGGTCCCCGGACACATCCTGTGGTGATTTCCCCAGTTCCAGAATGTATAATTGGGATAGATATACTCAGAAACTGGCAGAATTCTCATATTGGTTCCCTGAACTGTAGAGTTAGGGCTATTATGGTTGGAAAGGCCAAATGGAAGCCTTTAGAGTTGCCTCTGCCAAAGAAAATAGTGAATCAAAAACAGTATCGCATTCCTGGAGGCATTGCAGAAATTACTGCCACTATCAAGGACTTGAAAGATGCAGGGGTGGTGGTTCCCACCACATCGCCATTTAACTCTCCTATCTGGCCAGTGCAGAAAACAGATGGATCGTGGAGAATGACAGTTGATTATCGAAAACTAAATCAGGTAGTAACTCCAATTGCAGCTGCTGTACCAGATGTAGTTTCGTTACTTGAGCAAATTAACACATCTCCTGGCACCTGGTATGCGGCTATTGATCTGGCAAATGCCTTCTTCTCAGTACCTGTCCATAAGGACCACCAGAAGCAATTTGCTTTCAGTTGGCAAGGCCAACAGTATACCTTCACAGTTTTGCCTCAAGGATATATTAACTCTCCTGCCCTGTGTCATAATTTAGTTAGAAGGGATCTTGATCGTTTGGATATTCCACAAAATATCACATTGGTGCACTATATTGATGACATTATGCTGATTGGACCAAGTGAGCGGGAAGTAGCAACCACTTTGAACTCATTGGTAACACATATGCGTATCAGAGGATGGGAAATAAATCCAACCAAAATTCAAGGACCATCTACCTCAGTGAAATTCTTAGGAGTCCAGTGGTGTGGGGCATGCAGAGATATTCCTTCTAAGGTGAAAGATAAGTTATTGCACCTGGCCCCTCCTACAACCAAGAAAGAAGCACAACGTTTAGTGGGTCTATTTGGATTCTGGAGACAACACATCCCTCACTTGGGTGTGTTACTTAGGCCTATTTACCAAGTGACTCGGAAAGCTGCTAGCTTTGTGTGGGGCCTGGAACAGGAGAAGGCCCTTCAACAGGTCCAGGCTGCTGTGCAGGCTGCTCTACCACTTGGACCATATGACTCAGCAGACCCGATGGTACTTGAGGTGTCTGTGGCTGATAGAGATGCTGTTTGGAGCCTCTGGCAGGCCCCTGTAGGTGAATCACAGAAAAGACCTTTGGGATTTTGGAGCAAAGCTCTACCATCATCTGCAGACAACTATTCTCCCTTTGAAAAACAGCTCTTGGCCTGCTATTGGGCCTTAGTGGAAACTGAACGTTTGACAATAGGACACCAAGTTACTATGCGACCTGAATTACCCATCATGAGCTGGGTACTATCAGACCCTGCAAGTCATAAAGTGGGACGCGCACAGCAGCAGTCTATTATCAAATGGAAGTGGTATATACGTGATCGGGCCAGAGCAGGTCCTGAAGGCACAAGCAAGTTACATGAAGAAGTTGCTCAAATGCCTATGGTTTCTACTCCTGTTACAATGCCATCTGCTGCCAAGCATGCGCCTATAGCCTCATGGGGTGTTCCCTATGATCAACTGACCGAAGAGGAAAAGACTAGGGCCTGGTTTACTGATGGCTCTGCACGTTATACAGGCACCACCCAGAAATGGACAGCTGCAGCATTACAACCCCTTTCTGGGACAACTCTGAAAGACACAGGTGAAGGGAAATCTTCACAGTGGGCAGAACTTAGGGCAGTACACATGGTATTACAGTTTGTTTGCAAGAAGAAATGGCCAGATGTACGATTATTCACTGACTCATGGGCTGTAGCCAATGGATTGGCTGGATGGTCAGGGACTTGGAAAGATCACAATTGGAAAATTGGTGAAAAAGACATCTGGGGAAGAAGTATGTGGATAGATCTCTCCAAATGGGCAAAGGATGTGAAGATATTTGTGTCCCATGTAAATGCTCACCAAAAGGTGACTTCAGCTGAGGAGGAGTTCAATAATCAAGTGGATAAGATGACCCGTTCTGTGGACAGTCAGCCTCTCTCCCCAGCCATCCCTGTCATTGCTCAATGGGCACATGAACAAAGTGGCCATGGTGGTCGAGATGGAGGTTATGCTTGGGCTCAGCAACACGGGCTTCCACTCACCAAGGCTGACCTGGCTACAGCTGCTGCTGATTGCCAGATCTGCCAACAGCAGAAACCAACACTGAGCCCCAGATATGGCACCATTCCTCGAGGTGACCAGCCAGCAACCTGGTGGCAGGTTGACTACATTGGACCACTTCCTTCGTGGAAAGGACAGCGTTTTGTTCTTACTGGAGTAGATACTTATTCTGGTTATGGATTTGCCTTCCCTGCACGTAAGGCCTCTGCTAAAACCACCATTCATGGGCTGACAGAATGCCTTATCTATCGTCATGGTATTCCACACAGTATTGCTTCTGACCAAGGAACTCATTTCACAGCCAGAGAAGTACGACAGTGGGCCCACGATCATGGAATTCACTGGTCTTACCACATTCCCCATCATCCTGAAGCAGCTGGCCTGATAGAAAGATGGAATGGCCTTTTGAAGACGCAGTTACAGCGCCAATTAGGTGGTAACAGCTTGGAAGGCTGGGGTAGAGTTCTTCAGAAGGCAGTATATGCTTTGAATCAGCGCTCGATATATGGTACAGTTTCACCCATAGCCAGGATTCATGGGTCCAGGAATCAAGGGGTGGAAAAGGGAATAGTTCCACTTACTATCACTCCTAGTGACCCTCTAGGAAAATTTTTGCTTCCTGTCCCCATAACTCTAGGTTCTGCTGGCCTAGAAGTTTTGGCTCCAGAGAGGGGAGTGCTCCTACCAGGAGCTACAACAAACATTCCATTGAATTGGAAGCTCAGACTTCCCCCTGGTCATTTTGGGCTTCTAATGCCCTTAAACCAACAGGCTAAAAAAGGAATAACCGTGTTAGGAGGAGTGATAGATCCAGATTACCATGGGGAAATTGGATTACCTCTTCACAATGGAGGTAAGCAAGATTATGTCTGGAGTGTAGGAGATCCCTTAGGGCGTCTTCTAGTACTACCATGTCCTGTGATTAAAGTCAATGGGAAACTACAACAGCCTAATCCAAGCAGGATGACAAAGGACGCAGACCCATCAGGAATGAAGGTATGGGTCAATCCTCCAGGAAAAGAGCCAAGACCTGCTGAGGTGCTGGCCGAAGGTGAAGGAAATACAGAATGGGTAGTAGAGGAAGGTAGTTATAAATACCAATTAAGGCCACGTAACCAGTTGCAGAAACGAGGATTATAAAGTAATATGAATGCCCAATTGTAAATTTACAAATGCGTTTGCGATTGTACGAGGGATAGTTATATCATGTTAGGCGTATTCACAACCTTGTTATTGTTTCATGTAAACATGGGATATTATTTGTGTCAAGTTGACAAGGGGTGGATTGTAGTGGCTATTCTTGGTTGTCAACTTGACTATATTTGGAATGAACTACAATCCAGAATTGGAAGGCTCACCAGTGACCCTTATCTGGAGGCTTGGAGATCCTTATCTGGATCTTGGTATGGAGATCTTGAGACATAGTGGCTATGGATTCCAGAAGATTAAATCTCCTAGTTTAAGGAGATTTAATCTGGGCTACACCTTTCATCTGGGATTAAAGGTGTGGTGGAACACACCTTTAATCTGGGCTACACCTTCTGCTGGAGACAATATAAGGACATTGGAAGAAGGGAGTCTAGCTCTTGCTCCTTCGCCTGCTTGCCGTGTGAGACTGAGTAACTGCTAGATCCTTGAACTTCCATTCACAGCTGCGACTGAACCATTGTTGGGAATTGGGCTGCCGACTGTAAGTCATCAATAAATTCTTTTACTATATAGAGACTATCCATAAGTTCTGTGACTCTAGAGAACCCTGACTAATACATGGTGTATTCATTAATAAGTATTTTTAGTTATTTTCTGTGTCCTACATCTTGTCAAAGGTACCTGTTAGACTTTGCTTTCCCCTAGTATGATAAACATATTGACTAAAAGTACCTTTTAGGAAGAGGCTCATTTCATCTTTGAGTTACAGGACACTACCAAGGAAAGTGAAGTCAGGGGCTCAAGACAGCAAGCTGGAGGCAGGAACATAAGCAGAGGTCATGAAGGAATGCTGCTTACTGAGTTGCTTTCTCTGGGTTGCTCAGTCACTATTCTTACAGAAGACTGCCACATCTGACTAAGGATTAACACCACCCATAGTGCTCTGGACCCTCCAATGTCAAGTAGCAATAAAGAATTTGCCCATAGTCATATTCACAAGCCAATCTGCTGGAAGCAACTCCTCAGGTTTGATTCCATCTTCCTAGGTGTGGGAGTAGACGATGAGGATTAAATGGCACTGTTCATATCAAAATGACACAGAAGCACGCCACTGTTGAATCATCGCCCTGCCTGGCTTTCTATGTAGTCTCATGTTGATATAAAATAGTGTACAGTGTTAAACGTCCCCAGTCTTCAAATAATGCCAACCATTTAAAATTCAAGTTGTCCTAAAACTTCCAATCTCTTAACTTCAGTTTCCTGGGAAAACTCAACTTTTAAATGCTCCTAGTTCAAAGAAGCAATAAGAAGGCCACAGCGAAAAGAAAGGAAAACAAAACAAAACTCACAAGAAAATAATACCAGAAGGTCAATATTCAACATGGAGGAAGTACTCCTCCTCTTCTGCTTTTAAAAGCTTTCAGAGTTGTGTTTCGCAGACAAACACCCACAGCACATGTGCCTCCTATTGGAGGCTCATGCCAGCTCCACTCCAAGTTCACTGCTTTCGGTATCCTGTCATCTCCAATATACAGAGGTCTCCCTGGAATTAGCTTGGATTTTCCCCCCATGGCCTTGCTTAGCCTCTCTTTAGGGACTCTGACCCACCCACTTCGTGCCACACCACAGCTTCTTTCCATGTGTGCTTCAATCCTGAAGCTTTTATGCTACCACAGCAAGTAGCACATTAGAAACTTACACATTACCAAGTTTCGGTGCCACTCGAGATTCATGCTTGGCCTCTCTGAGCCAGTGCTTCTGTGTGCTGACTTCAAGGACAAACTTCTTGGAAGATTTCACCTCAGGGTCCATGCTGGTTCTCTATTCATCTCATTTCCCAGCCCTGGCTACCCAAGAGCTATTATCCCTGTAAAGCACAGGGCTCTCTTCCAGAGTCCTAACCCAAACTTCATTCAAGTAGCTCCAAGGAGACTTTGCTGCTCTCTGAAACCCCACAAACCAAGATTTCTTCCTTGTCTTTCTTTTAGCATTATTTTCCAACATCCTACTCATGAGCTTATTCCATTTTAAACACTCAATGGTTCTTTCATGTCAAAGTTCTACATATCCATAATCCTCCATCAAGGAACATGGTCAGGTTTGTCACATCCATGCCTCAGCTTTCTGGTACCAATTTCTGCATTGGTTCTTTTTTGTTACTGTCATAAGATATCACAATCAAAAACAGAAGAAAAAACCTGTTTTGGCTTTTGTTCCAGTCCTACAATCTATTTGGGGGGAGGCTTGGAATAGATGGGGCAGAAAAACAAGCCAAGATCCCATTTTCAACTATATCCAGAAAACAGAAAAGATTGGATGGAAGTGGGGTGAGGCTACAACCTTACAAAGTTCAGACCTAATGATGTACTTCGCCAAGTAAGGCTTCAAGTCCACCAAGTACCACCACCTATGGAATTGAATATAGAAATGCATGAACTTTGAGTGACATTTGTTATCCAAAGCACTGTATTCTACCCTTGGCCCATAAGAATGTAAATAGGCATTGAGACATAAGCATGCCAGGGTTAATCAAAGTCATGCCTGTTTTTCTCCAAGATCCCATTTTGGTGTAATATAAAATAGTATACAATGTTAAAAGTCCCACAGTTTTCAAATAGTGTCAGCCACTTAAAAGTTCAACTTTTCTTTCAAAGTCCATAGAAGCAGTAAGCGGCTTCAGTAGAAGGACATGTACACGGGCATCTGATAGAGAATAGAGCAGCAAAGTCATGCAGCACCACTGATGCATGGGGATGCTGTAGTCAGTTTGTTATTAATAGTACTTGTGATTATACAACAATTTTGTGAAAAGAATGTGAAAATTATCTTGCAGGTTATTTCTGGCTTACCTGTACAAGTTCAGCTGCACAATGTAAAAGTGTTTAAACTCTTAGTTTGGTTTTGATTGCATGATATGAACAAAGGAGAGCTGACGTGGTTCTTGTGTGAGGCAGTGTGGCTTTTCCTACTATAGGCACCTACCATAGACTCTCTCCACTGGCTGTCTCCCAGATTCCATATGGAAGAGCCTGAAAATTGCTTATGTATGGAGACTAGCCTTCAAGGAAATGACCATGGTAGGGGTAGATATTGGCCTTCCTAGTCAGATCCAGTGAGAAGGTCTGGGTGCAGTAGGGCTATTTCTTTGCTTGGGTGGTTGAGGCAGAGAGAATGGCAATTAAAGGTCTTCCAAGTGGGCAGAGGTGGTGACTGAACCATGGCATATTAGTTGCTTTCCTGTTGCTGCCAAACTACCTGACTGAAAGCTTGGTAAGATTCCTGCTTATAGTACAAGGGGATCAGTGCACCACAGTGGAAAAGAGACACAAGGGGCTTTAGCAACTATAGCAGCTCCTTTTGAAATGTAATACTATTAGTCTTTTCAACTTTGTATATATTTATTTTTTTATTTTATTTTATCCAGGGAGCAATGCCATTTTATTTTTAGTTTTGATTTTTTTGATTAGATATTTTCTTCATTTACATTTCAAATGCTATCCTGAAAGTTCCCTATACCCTGCCGCCCTCCCCACCCTGCTCCCCAATACATCCACTCCTGCTTCTTGGTCCTGGCATTCCCCTGTACTGAGGCATATGATCTTCAGAAAACCAAGGGCCTCTCCTCCCATTGATGTCCAACTAGGCCATCTTCTGATACATATGCAACTAGAGACACAGTTCTATGGGGTACTGGTTAGTTCATATTGTTGATCCTCCAATAGTGTTGCTGACCCCTTTAGCTCCTTGGGTACTTTCTCTAGCTCCTTGATTAGGGGCCCTGTGTTCCATCCAATAGATGACTGTGAGCCTCCACTTCTGTATCTGCCAGGCACTGGCATAGCCTCACAAGAGACAGCTATATCAGGGTCATGCCAGTAGTATCTTGCTGGCATATGCAACAGTGTCTGTGTTTGGTGGTTGATTATGGTATGGGTCCTCAGATGGGGCAGTCTCTGCATGGTCCTTTCTTCCTGCTCAGCTCCAAACTTTGTCTCTGTAACTCCTTACATGGATATTTTGTTCCTCATTCTAAGGAGGGATGAAGTATCCACACTTTGTTCTTCCTTCCTCTTCAGTTTCATTTGTTTTGCAAATTGTATATTGGGTATTCTAAGTTTCCGGGCTAATATCCACTTATCAGTGAGTGCATATCATGTGAGTTCTTTTGTGATTGGGTTACCCCACTCAGGATGATATCCTCCAGATCCATCCCTTTGCCTAAGAATTTCATGAATTCATTGTTTTTAATAGCTTAGTAGTACTCCATTGTGTAAATGTACCACATTTTCTGTATCTATTCCTCTGTTGAGGGACATCGGGTTCTTTCCAGCTTCTGGCTATTATAAGTGAGGCTGCTGTGAACATAGTGGAGCATGTGTTCTTATTACCAGTTGGAACATCTTCTGGGTATATGCCCAGAGGAGGTATTGCTGGATCTTCTGGTAGCACTATGTCCAATTTTCTGAGGAACCGCCAAAATGATTTCCAGAGTGGTTGTACAAGCTTGCAATCCCACCAAGCAATGGAGGAGTGTTCCTCTTTCTCCACATCGTTGCCAGCATTTGCTGTCACTTGAAATTTTGATCTTAGCCATTCTGACTAGTGTGAGGTGGAATCTCAGGCTTGTTTTGATTTGCATTTCCGTGATGATTAAGGATGTTGAACATTGTCTCAGGTGCTTCTCAGCTATTATGCATTACTTCAGTTTCATGGCATCAAATACACTGTGCTAACCTGTGATATCATCAGCCATGGAATTGGTGCACATCCATACAGGCACTCCAGGCACTCAGATAGACATTCAAACAAAACAAAAGAAAACAAAGCTAAACAAAAACAAAAACAAACAAAACAAAAATTTAACCAATATGACTACCTGTCTTGATTTGCAGATTTCATGTAATCCATGAAGGAGAAATGAAATTCTATAAAGTTGTCTTCTGGACCTACATAATATATAGCATGAAGAAGCACACACTGCATTTACACAAACACACAATACAATATTAAGGTCACACATCATTAAAAATCATATACATTTAATGCATGTGGGATCTAGATGCTGGACAATGGAGTTAAAAGAGGTCTGACTGATACCTAGAAGGAAGTAGCAGCTGTCCTGATGTCAAAGTATTTTGAAGAAGTAGCAGAAACCTATCATTAACATTTATTTCATTGTCTCCTCAATAAAATGTTTTCAGGTAGCTTCAGATTCACATTATATATAAGGGCAAAACTTAGGTTCTATTTCTCTAGTTCTTCTCTTAAAATTGTTTTCCAGCCAAGAGGGTGATTTTGCATTAGCGTGACCATATTTATTTATTTATTTATTTTTAGGAGGAAACAAAAAGCCATAATTATTAAAACTCGAAGTACTCTTAAGAATATAACAATATCAACAATCAATCATAATAACTACCACACTCATATTTCAATAGAAATTTTAACTAATAAAAGGATAGGAAAGTATATTCTAATCAAATGGGGACAGGAACCAAGTACATGTTGGTACCCTTCTATCTAATAAAACAGACTTCAAACTGAAATTAATCCAGAGATAAACACTGCATGCTAATTAGGTTATTTAATTAAATAATTAATTAAACTAGTTAAACAGTTAATCAAGAAGTCCTTATTATTCCAATTCTATATACAGCAAAATATGGTATGCCCAATTTCATAGAAAAGATTCTATTGGACTTAAAGATACAGAGTAACATCAGTGAATCAATATTAGGTGATTTTGGTATTCTCCTTTTTCCAATGGACAGGTTATATAAAGAGACGTGACCATATTTATTAATGAACTATGTTCATTCAGCCTGATTGTTTAGACTAAATCCAAAGAATTCTGTCAACATCAAGCCAAGAGCCCCTGTTATGCACTAAGTGGTATAACTATGCAATAGCTAGAGCTATTTTGTGTTCTTCTAGTGGTGTCTGTCGACCGCCAGGTGAACCTTCCCCAAGTCATAGAGACACGTACATCTCTAATGAAGGTAAAATACCTTTTTCCTTTTCCTAAGACACAGAAAGGCAAGGTTTAGGATTCCTTTATATTCTATTTTATGCCAGCAGAGTGATGAATCAGGTAACATACACTGTAGGTATTCAAGAATAATTTCAGTAAGAGGAGGATCTGGGACAGGACCCTGTCATTCTTAATGAAGGACTATATACAAAAATGCCAGTGCCACCTTCTACAGATTGTTTTCAGGGAGCCTTTCTTATGACAGAAGGTTTTTTTGTTTAGATTAAAACTAGAGCTGTTTTCACTCTAAAGTTGGCCCATATTACCTGTTAAAAGTTTGTTTCTCTCAAAGTATCCTCTTAACTTTCTTCAGGAGATTTCTAAGACTAAGGCAGTTGGAAAGTATTTCCCCAAAGATTGATGTGGTAAAAGATTTTTATGTCCATGATAAGGATATCGAGGCACTGGGATTTTAAAGCATGAGGTTAGGGTAAATAATCCAGACACAGAGGCACCCCTTAATAAACAGGGATTCATCTTCCAAGAGCAGGCTCTCATAATAGTTTTCTGCTGTATCCCAACAAATCTTTAAGAATCTCCTAGTATAGGACAAAGAGGTAAGATTGTCTGATATGGGCTAAATGGGCTGCAGTGTGAAAAATCCTATTTTTATTTAAACTGTACCCATCCTCAGGTGCTTTGTCATAGTATCACACAATGAGACTAATATAGAATCTTTCACTTGGCTACTCTTCCCAGTCCTGTCTACCACTGCTCAAAGTGTCTACAAGAACCATAGACAAACATAACTCAATATGATCTGATCCTAAGAGATTTTTCTCTAAATTGCAGATTCAGTCCAGGAAGCAGAGAGTCCGTATGTATTCTAGAATGTCTTTCTTAAGACACATTGTAGATATGAATTAAGCACTTACTAGACCATTTTCTGAGTGACCTGATAGCCAAGAGAAGGGCAAGCATAATTTAGAAAACCTGGTATTCCAAGAGACACGCAGACGGTCATGTGTTTTTAGTTCTGTCATTTCTTTAGTAGCCTTTGGATTTTGTTCATTTACTTTCTAAGATTCATCATGCTAAATGTAAGTGCTTGGGCTATAGTGGTCATAGCACCAACAATGCTGTACCCAGAAGTTGTGTAAGTCTCACTAGGTTTACATGGATCTAAATGGATACCTCACACACTGTGTCCCATTGATACTCTGTAAATACTATGTCATTCCCATGAACTGAGACCTTACCATGCCATACTTCTGTTAAATGTACACTGATATTGTGATATTCTGAAAGTAACACTATTTCAGAAAAGTATGCTTGAAAGTCACTATTGAGATCACATGGTATCCACATACCAGTTGTTAGATTTTCTTGGTTTTGTTTGTTTGGTTTTTTTAAATTCCATTGATCTGAACCTTATTTGTTCTGAATGCATTCCAGTTAATGCTATATTGCGAAGGCTTCGTCTTAGGCCCACCGAGTCCTCCAATATGGTTCTTGAAAGATCAGTTGCGGACATCGCAAGAAAGGACTGTGCAATTAATAAAGGTACGGTTGATATTCAATACTTGGTGTGAAGTACGTGCAATACTAATGCTAAGATGGAAGAGGAGACTCTGAGAGCCCCACCAATATGTAAGGAAGTGTAGACTCCTGGAGAGTAAGAGAACAGGAGAAACCGTCTTCTTCAAAGATGAACTCCTCCCTCTACCCCTGACCTCATTGTCGGATAATGAGCGATCAGCTCTGAAAATCATATCCATACAAGTAGCATCACATAGACTGAACAGTTTGTATTTACATCCACCTCACAAAAGGATGACCCAGGAAAGGAAAACTAGCAGGAGTGAAAAAGTGTGTGATGGTTATTTTTAAAATGTAAAAATGTCAGTATCTTGCACTCATCAATAATGTATTGTGGATCAAAGGTGAATAATTTAGTGTCATTACATCTTGTGCCTGATAGTACATTAAATTTCTTGAACAATATGTACATGTCAAGATCCAAATTCTATATGCTATAGTATTAATAGTCTATGTAAAAATATGATAATGTGGCTAGCTGTATATTTCTTACAGTTCGTGGGACCTGAGTGAGAGTTCTCAGATCAATATGAAGGTGAAGGACAGAATCAACTCCACAACTTGTCCTTGACCCCAGACAGAAGCTACATAGCATGCATTCTTACATATACACTTTGGATGTGTACCTCCACGCACAGTGATAAATGAGCAAAGTAAAAACATAAGATGATGGTAAATGATTACAGAATCTACTTATGTTGTTGTGTAGAGGTCGGAAGAAGTTAGGGGAGATCTAGAAGGACTTGAAAGCTTCCAGAAAGTGATAATAATCTGTCATTCAACACAAGCTTTACTTAGTGTTGACTGTATCCAAGGTGGATTATGTGCCAGGGCTTTTAGAGTCATCTTATTTAGGAGAACAACATTTCTTCTGGAGATCTTGCACTGCTCTCCTTTTTCCAGGCTGTGAGTATGGTTTTATAGAGCTTCAACCATGTTTGTTAATTATACACACTGAGGCAAAACATTCAGACTATATCCAGATGTCCCTGTCCCTGCCAACATGAAAACCCCTACCCATGACAAGTGATGTCATGAGCTGAAAGTTCTTTCTGCCCCCTAGATTTGAATGGGGAGGAGCGAATGGAGGCAATACCACTGGATACTAAGGTCAGATGGCTTTTCCTTTTTCTTAGAAAGATTACTTTCATGAGACAACTTCTAGTTTAGATGAAATCATGTATAAGAGGCTGACAGGTTATTGTATGGGGAAAGGTCCAGTTTCTTCTGCAACTGTCCTCTTGTCTTTCTGCTGGGTGTCTTCTAAGATTAATACAGGTGGAGTGAGTTTCCCAAAATATTGATGTGGTAGAAGATTCTGAGGTCCATTAAAGGACAGTGAGGCAGTTAGACCTTTCAAGGATGAAGTTAGAGTAGATAATTGGGCTGCAGAGGCACTCCTTAGAAGGGATTCATCTCAGAGCACCAGGTTGTCATAATGTTTCCTTGCCATGTTCCAAAGTAGCTTTGAGGGAATTCTTAGCAGGGGAAAAGGGGATAGGTTTGCCTGACCTGGGCTAAATGGGCAAAAGTGTAAAAAACTACTTATTTTCTGCACACAGTACCCAGCCTCAGGTGTTTTCTAAGAGTATCAAGCAAAAGACTAATATAGAACTTTTGACTTTGCTATTCTTTCCAGTCCTGTTTACCACTTCCCTGAGACACTAGGAAAACCAAAAACCTGTGCAAACATCTCATTATGATCTCGGCCTAAGTGTGTTTTCTCTAAATTTCAGGTCCATACAAGGAAGAACCGATTCTGTACGTATTCTGGAGTGCCTTTCTCAGGACATACTGTAGATAAGATATGTGCTCTTACTCGTTGTCTTTGTCAAGTTCTCCACTCTGTATTTCCTTATAAACAGATTTATTTCCATTTTCGAGAAATAATCTTGTTTCCCTTTCCCATTTCCTTTAATCTCTCCCTCAACCTCCAACCGATCCAACTTAGTGCACTTTTCAATCATTCCTTGGAAAACAGACAGGCAGGAAAAACAGAATAAAAATAAATAAAACAAAGAAAAAGCATGAGAAACACACACACAACTGCTGAAACACAGAATGAGAAACCATAACATACGAAATATACAAAAAGATTATTAAGATAGAACAAAACAACATGAGACCAAAAAATCTACAAAAATGTCAGTGAGTTATTAATTTTTTTGTTTTTTAGTGTGTGTGCATGTGTGTGTGTGTGTTTGTGTGTGTGTTGGATCTATTGTTGGGCACAGGGCATATCCGAAGTGTGGTTTATATATCCAGTGAGACTCCGTTGCAGAAAGCTAATTTTTCCCTTGTAAGTGGTTGCAGTTGCAGAGAGCTTCTTGGTTAGTAACTGGAGCCCATGTCCACTTCCCCTCTAGACCCAGGGACTTGTCTGGTTTGAACCTGTGGATGCTGCCACCATGTCTGTGGGGTCCTATTGGCTTCTTATTCTTTTCAAAGCAACCGAATATCAATAAGATTGTGAAGTTAGGTAAAACAACAACGGATACACATCCTGGTCATGTGTATGTTGTTCCTGCATTCACCTTAGTGGCCTTGAGATTTCCTGTATCAGAAAATGTCTTTATGTGTTTTCTCCCAAAAGATATGCCAATTACTCCTGCCAATTTTGTCAATGAAAATATCAGAGACTATGCTTTACCTGCATTACTTAGTTAAAAGCTCATCATAGCCATGTATGGTGGGTTCATTTCTCTGTATACCCTGCTATAGAATCACCACCCAGGACAGGAGGTGAGTGTCCAGTACAAGAGCAAAATGTGTTCTCAGTTACTTGGTATAAACGTGACATTTTTAGTCATAAACTCAACTTATCTCCTCATGGAGACATGAGCTGTTATATTTCAAGGATCCATTCAGCTTTCCAGCCCGTACCCAGAAATAATCCCACCTATAGAAAACATGAGCAGTTCCTTGTCTGTTTCAGTGATCAAAACCCACAGGTAGGAGCTGGGGATCAGGTGACAGTCATTCACAACTGTGAATGATGGAAAGCTATGGTGTGCAGGTTTTGTGGTTTTGTTTGTGTTTTTGATATGTTATTGGAATACCAGACTTTCACTCAGGGCCCTCTGGGTTTGATATTCAATAGTGCATAATGTGGACTGGATGTTCATAGGTTTATTCACCTCCCACTCTAGCAGGGGATCTGGGATTATCAGGAAGTCAATCTCATTTTCAGATACTGTCCTTTTCCCAGCCAGGCAAGCCCCAAGACAATACCTGAAAGACCTACTCACTATGGTCCCTTACACTACTTCTTTGGGAGGAATGGTGACGTTTTGTAGGAGGATTTGAAAAGTGGGGCATCCATGTTTGTTTGTTTGTTTATTATGAGCTACTTTGTCACAGAGTCATTAACTTCTCAGGTAATGTCTACAGTGCCTTCATGTTATAACTCATGTCATAGTAGGAGGTGTTGAGTGCTTTCCACTCTACTGATGCCTTTCTTCTGTGAAGATAATACTTCTATGTCTGTGAACTATAAAGTGTTACATTGTGTAAATAATGAGAGACACAAGCATAGTTCCTTTCCAGAAGCCAACCAAATACAGTCTGTGGTTCTAACCATCACCATCCAGCTGATTTTCTGGCATCCCCAAACACAATAGAACACCTTTGTGGTGCCAGTGTTTGCTGTTAGGGACTTTTTCTTCATTTGCCTTTTTAGCTTCCTTAGAGTTAATATGCATTCCTAGGAAACTGTATTGTTATATTTACAGAGTGTAGAACTGAGCAATTGCACAGAAATCAGTGTGTTCACATGGCTCTGAGAGTGATGTGGATGTTGGCTATCTCTCACATTCACACTGCTCTGTTGATAACTGTCTCTCATCCATGTGAGTTGAGACCTCCCCTACACTGACCATGCCACATCTCTATTAAGTGGACACTGACTTCCATAACTTTCCAGAGGTGACATTCTGAATCAGACGAGCATGCCTGCAAATCAGTAATGAGATCAAACGTTAAAGACAGAACAATTTTTTGTTTCTTGTTTGTCTCTAGTAAATCCCATGGACCTAAGGAAATTAGGTCCTTAACTAATTTCTGTTGTTTGTGCATTCCAGTTGCTGCTATGATGAGAAACCTTGGAATTAGCTGCTCCGTCATCAACTGCATAAGACCTGTAACATCGACTGTGATTTTAGCAGAAGAGGCCCATGGCCCTAAACATGGTACTGTGTAAATTTAATCATTACATTTATTATCAATAGTTGTGGATGATATTGTATCCCCACTATAAAAAGAATGAAGGTAACTTGTAGTAGTTTTAGTATGGAAGTTGTTCATGTACCTAGCCCACCAGTAGAAGTACAACCACAGAACTCAAAACCACATTTAGATGTCTCTTTTGGTTCTGATTACATGATAAGGAACCAAAGGAAAGCTGAGATGGTTCTTGTGTGAGACATTGTGGGTTCATCTGTGATCTGTGTGAGTCACTCTGTCCCCTGGCTCTCTTTCAGTCATAAGTGGCAGTGATATCAACTCCAATTTGTCTAGTCATGACGTCCTGAAAAGCAAAAACCAGTTTATGGTTGGACATGGCACTGGTTGGATGCTGAGTGAGGGCCTTCCAGACAGACAGACAGACAGACAGACACCATGATGTAACTCTCAGGGGATCATTCTGTTTTGTTGTTTTCCTCCTTGCTGTGCACTAAGAAGAAGTACTGACAGAAGGAAGTGTTTTCTGTCATGTTTGAATCCCTGGCACTCGCAAGGATGGCTGGGAGGCCTTGTTTGTACAAGACCACTTTGTCTAGTTGCATCCACACCGAGGAGGAAACCTAATAAGCAGAAGTTGGCCCAGGCTCCAGAACCTGAAGTTTTGTCCCTTGTACTCTTAACCACTGATCCATCCCTCCAGCCAAGGATGCTCCTTGGAACTCGCTAACTCAGCACAGGCCCCACACCCTAAAGCTTCAGCACTCTCCTGGGGTAGCGTCTTGTGCAGACCCAAACCAGAACACACAGAGATTGCCCATGTCATGCCCTATAAGATAGAGACAAGGTAGAAATCCAAGGACACACTTTCTTTTATTGCCTTTCTGTCACCCTTTTTCCACAAAGGAAGAAAGCAAATTCCAAGTAAAAAGAAATGACTATGTTGTATGGTCAATTGGTTTTCTGTGTGTGTGTATGTTAGTAAACCAAAACCCATTTTCTCTGCCTCCTTGTCCTCCAATTGCTTTCATTAATGATTATTTTAGTTCTTTCTATCATGCCCCAATTATGGGAATCATGCTTAGGGAATAGGGACTCTATTTTGACAAAGCTCAAATCAGAATGAACATATTTCACACAAGGAAACTTTTTGGAATCTTACAAAAATATTGTCTAGGGACTGGTAAATAGGATGGAAAGACTTATTTGTTGTATAAAAACTCAATCAACAATAAAAGAATATTGATTCATATATCCCTTTTACTATGTTTTTGAGGGCTAAGGGCATCTCATTTGAAAAAATTCTTGCTTTGCAAACCTTCAACAATTGGCCCACATCTAGAGGGAATAGCCCTCATATCTGTGAGGCCTTAATAATGTAAGATGGAAAATTTTCTTTGCCTTACAATACTGGAAATCATAATATACCATGACAATCCATTGTATGTTCTGAGGTTCATTTCATTCAAAACGAAATCTATGGACCTTAGTTAGGCAAGTGCACCCGTCTGTGGAACAGTGCTGGACTGACTATTAAGAATAGATACTCTTGCCAATGCAGGAGTTATTTTTAAACTTTTATCCAATTCTGCCAAACCTGAATCTGTGTGAAAGTAAAATTAATATTTTCCAGGAAAAGCAGAGATAACTCGTAGAATACCAATCACTGCAGTGCTCTGTCAGAGTACCGACACCCCACTCCTGTGCTCATTAGATCTCACACTAAAAGGACAGACACATGTCCTTCAGTTGTGACATGTGTGCCCCTCATGGAGTCAGCCAGAGATAGTGAGGCACATATCTGAGCTCCTGAAGCTCTTAGGTGAAGTAGCCAACCTGGGAATCAGTATGTGACTCTTAATTCTCAGTTTCTAAACTTGACCTGTGCTCATAATTCAGGCCTTGTGGTCTTTAGCCACTATACCAGATAGATCATCTATCTTATGAGTAAATTTCTGCAGTCTATAGAAATACACACGATAAGGTGAATCCAAAGCAACCTAGCCCAGGGCATATTTTGCTACTGAAATGTCTCAGTTCACCATTGTCCTGATGTTCAAATCCCATAGGAATATCCAAATGAGATAGGGATTGTGAAGTCTCACCATTTGTGATGCTCACACTGAGTCCTGGGTCACTCCTTTCCCATGCTCTAAAGCTATTTAAGAATGGAGACACCCTTTAGTAATATTCAAAGTCAGAGTAACTGTGACCTTACAAGAGCTCTGTAGCTCTGTGAACTGAATACTCTGGGAGAGTGGCGGTATAATAATAAATAGGTAGTTCAGTATTAAATGATGGCTCTCCCTTGTGGAGAGTCTCATGGGGAGCTCCCTTATCAATCCTCAGTGGCCCATGGGTGCCACATCACCATACTTCCTCCATTTAGTGTGAGTTGGCTGGATGAACCTGGGCAGCTGCGTCACACAATGAATAGAAGTCATGGCACGGTAAAGGGAAAGCAGAGGGAGAAATAAATGATATGCTATGTAGCTAGATTCAGTATGTAATGATATCAGTATGTTGCACCACTCAATAAGACATTGTGGATCAAGGAATGAATACTTGAGTATCATTACATCTCCTGGATGATATATTCATATACCTTGAACAATAGTGTGCGAAAATTACCATCCTATGTGCCAATCCTAGGTTGGCAAGATGGCTGAACTGGGTAAACATGCTTGCTTTCTAACATTCATGACCTCAGTTTGATTCCAAGGACCCATATAAAAATTGAAGAAAAGAAACAACTCCCCAAAGTTCGTCTCTGACTCACACACATTTTATGATATGTAGATACATACACATCATATGCACACATATGCATAATAATAATAATAATAATGAGAATGTAATTTTTCAAAAAGTTTTGCTTATTTTATACATAGATACAGGCTATATTAATATTGGTCTGTGATGCTTAAAATACATTTTGTGAATACCTAGAAAGTATTGTCATTTTTCTTGACTTAAAAATGGTCTGAAGAAGTAATTGAAATCTGTAATTTAACATAATATTTATTACAGTGTTTAGCAAATTATCCTAGGGTTTTTTTTTTCCACCAATGCCAAAAGGAGCTTGGGATGGAAAGGGTTTATTTAGCTCACACTTCTAGATCACAGTTCATCATACAGGAAACTCATGGCTGGTGCTCAAACAGGAATCAATAGGCAGAAACTGAGGCAGGGACCTAGGAAGACCATGCTTACTGGCTTGCTTTTCCACACGACCAAAGGAGTCTTTAGAAACTGTTGGTTCTATCCAGTTGGACGACCACTATATTTATCTCCAAGCCTGCTAGAGAAATTCATTTTTACAACTTCTCTTTCTCTAAGCCACTTGTGGTACTACAATGTTTGTTGTGTTACACACACACACACACACACACACACACACACACACAGCAATGGCAGCATCTGCAGGGCACATCCACATGGTGGCAATGGAGAAGCCATGCCTCCATCACACTGCAAAATACCTTCCTCCTTCCATCTGTCTTTTCATCTAGGCTGCTATCAGAGCAGGCATTCTCATAATGCCGGGTGGATCTTCTGGCATTAAATAAGGCAATCAAGACAATTCTCTAGGTGAGGCTTGCTATTTATGTGATTCTAATTTGTGACAAACAGGCATTAAAATCTACCTTAATACCAAATGTCAACTATCAATTTGATATTGCTTTTATTTCCATTGTTTAGGACAGCCATAGTTCTTCCAGTATAGAAGCCATAGTCCAGTATACATATCAGTATAAGAATCCTTGACCATGACAAGTGCTGTCATGAGGTGAAAGTTCTTTTTGTTCCTGTAGAAATGGACGATGAACAAACGAAGGCTTCAGGAAGACAGGTAACACCACCATTTACTGAGGTAAGATGGCTTTCTTTTTCCTCAGACAGAGAGGTTACTCTCATGATACTTTAGTTTTGTGACTATCCCATCTCAGTAATAAAACCACTCACACACTATGGGTATTAAGTATTTACATAGGAAGAAGAACTAAGTCACCCATGATATGACACAGCATGATAGGGAAGTATAAGTCATGTCAGGTGCCATAGTTCATGTCAGGGAGGTCTCCTGCCAACTATTTCCCGTTTAGATGAACATAGGCATAAGAAGCTGACAGCCTATTGTATGGGGAAAGTTCCTGTTTCTTCTGCTCTGCAACTGTTGTCTTGCCTTTCTGCTGGGCGTCTTCTAAGATTAACACAGGTGGATGAGTTTCCACAAATATTGATGTGGCAGAAGATTCTGAGGTCCATTAAAGAACATTGAGGCAGTGAGACTTTCAAGTATAAAGTAGGAGTAGATAATTGGGCTGCAGAGGCACTCCTTAGAAGGGATTCATCTCAGAGCACCAGGTTGTCATAATGTTTCCCTGCCATGTTTCCCATGTTTCAAAGTAGCTTTGAGGGAATTCTTAGCAGGGGAAGAGGGGATAGGTTTGCCTGACCTGGGCTAAATGGGCAAAAGTGTAAAGAATTACTTATTTTCTTGATACAGTACCCAACCTCAGGTGTTTCATAAGACTATCATAAAACACACTAATATAGAATCTATGACATGGCTATTCTTTCCAGTCCTGCTTACCAATTCCCAGAGACACTGGAAAATCAAAGACCTGTGCAAACATAACTGATTATGATCGGGGTCTAAGAGTGTTTTCTCTAAATTTCAGATCCGGTCACAGAGGTGGAGATGCTGTATGTATTGTGGAATTACTTTCTTAGGACACACTTTAGATAAGAACAGTGTACACACTTGTCTTTGTCTTGTTTTCCACTATTTCAAAGATGTCTTCTGGCAATAAGATTGTGAATTTAGCTTAAAACCACCAATGATACCCCAAGAGAGTCATCATGGTCATTTGTATGTCATTCCCTCATTTACACTAGTTGCTGTGACATTTGAATTATGTGTTTTCTTCCCAAAGATAACCCAATTGCTCAACCCAATATTCAGCCAATTTTGTAAATGAACAAAAATGAGAGACCATGCTTTAACTATATTATTTAGTTGAACTCATCATAGCTTGTTTGGTGGAGTCATTTGTCAGCATACCCTGGTACAGAAGAACCAACCATGATTCAGGCATAAAGGTGACATTCCTAGATATAACTTCCATTTATCAAGTCATCAAGACATGGGTATCCAATATAGAAGAGTCCTACCTCTTCATAAAAAAACCCAAACAAGTCTAGCCTATGGAGAGCTCAAGGAACCCCACAGCTGCTCCAGTTGTAGAACCCAACGGTAGTTTCTATGTATCAGGCTGCAGATATTTATGGCTGAAAAAGACAGAGGACGCTCAGGTGTGCTGGGTTTTCTCTTTGTTTTGTTTTGTTTTGTTTTGTTTTCAGCTCATTTAGTTGAATACCAGACTGTCATGAGCAAGATTTGATGCTCAATTTTGGAGAAACAAGGGTGTTGGCATGTAGGTTTGTAGTCCTACTGTACTAGAAGGGATGTGAGGTAGTAGAGTTTACTGTCATCTTCAGCCTTGGTCATTTTCTGATCAGCCTGGGCTGTGCCATGAGACAATGCCTGAAAACGTTAATTATTATTACGACACCACCAGCATCAAAATCAATATCATCAACATCACCAAATGAAGACAAAACCCCCACCTGTTCCTAGCCATATCTATCTGACAATATTATCCTCAACATCAGCAAACTCAGTGAATGCGTATCATAATTTGGTTTTCTTTCAACATATCTGAATCCCAAAGAATTGGTGAAGTGCTTTAACATAACTACAAACTATTCCCATGACTCCAAACCCTACACACTGGTGTAGGGATGCTATCCACTAAGAACTCCAGTCAACACTGGTCTCAGTCATTCTTTTAACTTTTCCAGATGAATTAGACTCTGTCCCTCAAAAGCACTTGTGCTCACTTCTGGCCAGTTCCCATACTGAATGATGACTGAGAACTCAGAGAGTCTATGTGGATTATCCAGTCAGCACTGGATATGGTCATTTTTAAAATGACTGTGGTTCAGGGTGTATCTGTGTGTACAGGTGATAGCCCAGGAAGGTTTTAGTTCAGGAGGCAGTCTGTGTGTACCCTGCCATTGGACTGCATGTGGCCACAGAGTTTTCCTGTGCTAACTGGACTGTGAAGAGGAAGCAGTGACTAGATGTCATAGTTAGGGGGTCTATTGTTGCCATAAAATATCATGACAAAAAAGCAAGTTGGGGAGCAAAGGGTTTATTTGAATTACTCTTCCAGATCATAGTCTATTATTGGAGGAAGTCAGGACAGGAAATCAGGCAGGGCTGGAACATGGAGGCAGGAGTTGATACAGAGGCTGCTTACTGGCTTGCTCAGCCTGCTTCCTTATAGAACCTAGGTTGACCAGGCCAGGGATGTCACCACACACCATGACTGGGCCCTCAGCACCCACCATGTCTAACCTCCCCATGCCCCACTGATCATTAATTGAGGAAATGTCTTACAGCTGGATCTCATGGAGGCATTTTCTCAACTGAGTCTTCTTCTCTGATGATCCTAACTTGTGTCATATTGATGCCCAAACCCAGAGAAGAGCAAACTTAGGTTTAGTGAAGCTTCTGCTCCTTGTTTGTTTTGTTTAGGTGTCACAGACAGTTTGGAGTGCAGTTGTCACCAAGAGTGTGTGTGCACAGGCACAGTTCATTAAATCCTCTATGTTTGGTGATGTGGAGGTGTAAGCACGGTGTGCCAGCTGAAGGGAAGGGACTTTGTTTACACCCCTCTCATGATACCTAAAATAACTTGGAACCTGAGTCTAGTCACTGAGAGAGAGCTGATGGCATGTGGGTGGTGGGGAGGCGTGCCATAGGTTTCCACTCACCAAAGTCCCTTACATTGATTCTTTAGGAGGAATTAGTCTCTTTTGTTGTCAGTGAGTTAAAAATACAGTGTCCATCCCTATTTTATTGTTTCATTGGTTTGGGAATTTGGTCTCGTAGACATAAAGGTAATAATACAGTGTCCACAGATTAAAACTCTTAGGTACAGAAAGCCTCCATCACTAAAGGTGGTAGTACTTGTTGTGCATGAGATAAAAGACAATGGTTAGCTAAACAATGAAAAGAAACAACCATTGTCCACTGTTCTGAGGCCATGCAACACTGATCTGTTGATCCAGTCTGGGATTTCTATCTGATTCTTCTAGTATCCAGAAAATACCATAGAGCACTTGTGTAGACCTAGTATTATTCTTTAAGGGTCTCAATTTACTTACATTTTTAGACTCACTAACCATACTGTGAGTGCTTCAGGAAATTGTAGTGTCAGAGTGTTAAGAATGCAGAACTGTGGAACAGCCCCCATTTCACTGTGTTCACATGACTCCTAAAGAGAGTTGTATGCTGATCTCCCTGCTACACTACCGTTCTGTCAACATTACCTTGTGCACATGAATCGAGAGCTTATCCATGTAAGGACTGACCAGTCCTACGTACAGTAAATGATCATTGGTGCCGGTCATCTTCAAGAATTCTGAATCAGATAAGTTCGGTGTTTAAGCACAGCTATTATTAAAAGATAGGGTTCCTATTTTTTTAATGCAGTTCAGCTGACCTAGCTTTTTGTTGTTGCTGCAAATGCATTTCAGTTTCTGCCATCATGAGAAGACTGGGTTGTGAAAATATACATTCCCAGAAAGAACCTGACACAAAACCCCTCCATTCCGAGGAAAAGGCATGCAGCACTAAAGGTACAGTGGAAGTTCAATCCTTAGTTTGAGTTATTCCCGTGAGTTGTAGGTTTATACTGCATCATCTCTGGGAAAAGAATGTGGCTGTTTTGCAGTATTTTTAAAATGACAAATTTGTTCTCCCAGTACATCTGTAGAACTGCAATCCATGTCTCTTGTGGTTCTCACTAGATGACAAATGTTGTTGTGTGAGGCCGAGTGGCATCCCCTACTATAGGCAGTTATGTGTGAGTCAATCTCTCCACTGACCTTCCCGATATCGATGGCGTGGAGCACAACACTGAGGACACTATTTCTAGTGAGAGAAGTAAGCATTCATGCAAGCAGTGGCATTTCTGGTCAGATTCCATGACAGAGTCTAGGAGTAATTGTGTTGATTTTTCTGCTGGGGAGGCAGAGAAAGCCAACTCAGGAGACTCAACAGTGGGCAAAAGATGAAAAGAACTTAACATGCAATCATCCTATTTCAGTAGCTTTTAGTTTTTGAGATAATAACCTGACATGAAGCATTTTAATGCAGGAAGTGTTTACTCTGGCTTCCAATTCAAGAGGATAGTTCTATTATGGTGAGGAAGATATGGACATGCCCCAGAAGTGTGTTAGGAAACTTCAGTCTTCAACAGGGGCCAAATCACCGCACTCCCTCCCTTTAATATCAGTTTTCTGGTCTGAACCTGGACAGATGCTTTACATAGTGAATACAATTGGTGCCACTGGGAAAACTTTAAGTGTCTCCACCAAATAAGCTATTACTATACAACAAAGCGCAAATAATTTGGCATCATTACATCCTGTGTTTCATAGTACTCTCCCTTTTCTAGAACAATGTTACTCTATCAGTATTGAACTTGTCTGTTTGGTCTGATGAGCTAGTTCCATTGGTAAAGGTGCTTGCCTTTTATAACTGGGACCTGATGGCCTGAGCTTGCCTCCTGGAACCTACATAGAGGTGAAAGGAGAGAGCCATCTCCTCCAAGTTGTTCTGTGACACATGGTACATGTGTGGCATGTTCTCTAACACAAATTCCATGTACATGCACAAGTATAATGACAATAATAATTGAATATAATGGAAAATTATATATCAATAATGAATGCAGTGTGCTAATCATGATCTGTGGTGGATAAAAAATTCCAGATGTCAAGAAATGTTAATTTTCTTCCCTCTAAAATGGCCTGAAGAAATGATAGAGATCTGTCACTTAATCTTAACATGCATTTCTGTTTACCCAATCCAAGATGAATTATTTTATATTACTTTGAGGGAAATTGCTGTTTTTCCTCATTGATTTTTCAGGTCTTCCTTTGCTTTTCCTTTTCCATCTGTGGGATAGTATAGGACAAGCCTAACTTTGTTTCTTCAGTATATTCATCATGTCTAAGTGCTAGTGCAAACATATAAGTAGCTGGTTTTCTTTAACCCACAAGCTCCCAAATTATTGAGGCATGGACTATTAGATTTACTTAATAAGCTTTATGGCACAGTAATTGGGAAGTTATTAATCTAATACTCTAAGGTAATCTGGCTACCTCCCAAGCAATATGCCCAAGATACTTCCATTTTGGTATTGATCTGGCTCTCTCTGCTCCATGTGTTTTCTCATGGTGTCTTCTGGGCTCTCTCCTAGAGACCAATTCTCTCTTCGTCTCTCTTCCACACTCTCTGCTGTGAACAGAAGTCCAGCTCTAGTCTCTCTTCTGCTCAGTTACTGGCCGATTAGGTTTTATTGGGCCAATCAATCTGAGGATAACTGGAGACCAATGTTTATGCAACATCGAGACAGGAGAGTCTTAGAATAAGTATTATAATGCCATATCCAGATTGCAAGAAGTTATAAGGGCTGAGATATCAGCATTTGAATAATACAAGGATAATCATTATACAATGCACCATAACATTATGTGTAAAGCTAGGTCTATAGGCTCAATACATATACTGTTGTCCATCTCAAGCTAAGAACCCTCGGTATATATCAAGCAGTACCATGAGCTCAGGGTCTTTTTGTGTCCTCTAGTGATCTGTGAGCAGAACCAAATGAAAGCTTCACAAGACGATGATGGCAAATCGTCACTAGTTGTGGTAAGATGGCCTCCTCCTTTTCCTAAGATAGGAAAATTAGTTCCACGATTTCTTTATATATTTACAAATACAGCATTCAAATGATGATGCTGACAACTTAAACAGCAGACATTCCCAGGAAGTAGGGGAATTATGCCAAGTCACCCATGGCATGACACACTGTGAGAGAAGACTGTGAATTGTGTCAGATTCCACAGAGAGTGTCAGAAAGCTCTTCTTCCGGCAAACAGTTACCTGTTTAAAGTAAAAGATGTAGAAGGGCTGACAGGCATATGGTATATGAAAATTTTCTTTTTTTTCTCCATTTATTCTCTTGACTTTCCTCCAGAGATTTCTAAGGTTAGCACACTTGGAATGAGTTTCCCTAAATATTGATCTGGTAAAAGTTTCTGATGCCTGTTAAGGGACAATGAGGTAGTAGGTCCTTTAAAGCACGAAGTTTGAGTAGATAACTAGAAGGAAGAACCACTCCTTGGAAGAAATTATTCTCACAAGATCAGACTGTCAACATGTTTCTCTTCCAAGTTCCAAGTAGCTTTTGTACAGGACAAAGACATAGGTTTGCCTGATCCTGCTTGATAGCTAAAAGTGAGAAAATTCTTGTTTCATTACACAATACTTAGACTCAGGTATTTTGTGACAGCATGAAACAGAACAATACATACTTTTTGTGTAGTAGTTCTCTAGCAAAACAAGAGAACCAAAGACCTGTGCAAACATAACTCAGTATGATCTGGGCTTAAGAGTGTTTCCTCTAAATTGCAGGTCCAACCGAGGAAAAGAAGGTGTTGTAAGTATTCTGGAAGGCTTTCTCAGGACACACTGTAGATAAGAACTGTGCACTTACTCATTGTCTTTGTCTGGTTTCCAGGTGTTTTCAGAGCAACCTGCTGGCAAGGAGGATTTAGAGTAGAGTTTAAGATCACAACTGCTGTTCTAAGTGACAAATCATGGTCATGAGTCTGTAGTTACCTCTTTCCCCTTAGTTGCCTTGGGATTTTTGTTATAATGACATGACCATGTGTGTTTCACTTAACTCTTTAAGCCAATTTACAGTGTTAGTTTTGTGAAGCAAAGAAATCAGAGTTCGCCCATTTGCTAAATTAATTAGTTCAGAGCTCATCCAGCCATGTATGGTAGATCAATTTCTTTTCAAGCCATGCTACAGAAGAACCAGCCAGGACAGGAAGATAAGTGACCAAGGTGGATTGCTAGGGAGTATGAGAGCTAAATATGTTCCCAGATATGTGGGCTAAAGATCACACTTCAGTCTATAACCTCTGGCTCTCATTCTATAAAGATATGTATAGAAAGTATGTAGAATTCTCAGCTTTCCAGCACATACCTGGAAGAAGCTTTACTTCCAGAGAATGTAAATAGTAATGTGGCTTTTCCAGTGGTCAAAAACTGAGGGTATCTTCTACGCTGCAGGTTATAGCAGATACCTCAGTGTCTTAGTCAGGGTTTCTATTCCTGCACAAACATCATAACCAAGAAGCAAGTTGGGGAGGAAAGGGTTTATTCAGCTTACACTTCCACACTGCTGTTCATCACCAAAGGAAGTCACGACTGGAACTCAAGCAGGTCAGAAAGCAGGAGCTGATGCAGAGGCCATGGAGGGATGTTCTTTACTGGCTTGCCTCTCCTGGCTTGCTCAGCCTGCTGTCTTATAGAACCAAGACTACCAGCCCAGAGATGGTCCCACCCACAGGTGGCCTTTCCCCCTTGATCACTAATTGCGAAAATGCCTGCCAGTTGTATCTCATGGAGGCATATCCTCAACTGAAGCTCCTTTCTCTGTGATAACTCCAGCTGTGTCAAATTGTCACAAAACTAGCCAATACACTCAGGTATACTGATACAGGGTGTCTTGTCTTGTTCTGTTTTGTTGTGTTCTGTTCTGTTCTGTTTTGCTTTGCTCTGTTTTGTTTTAGCTCAGCTATTGGAATACCAGGCTGTCATGTGTGAGGCCTAGGGAACACTCAACACTGCAGAAACTAGGGTGTTAGCACATAGATTTGTAATCCTAGCATTCCAGAAGGAGATTCAGGATGGCCAAGGATTTAATGGCATCTTCAGTCTCGGGCATTTTCTGAATAGACCAGGTTGTGATACAGACCAATTACCAACTGCACAACAAAAAGAAAAAGTCAACCTCACTGTAAGTCAGAGCCCTCTAACAGTAGGAAACTGTTGGTCAGATGACATGGTGGATGTGTGCCAGGACAGGGTTTCACTTCAGCATGATTGGTTCTAGAGAGAACTGATGAAACACTTCAGCACAATGGAACCCGTTACCTTGAGACCAAAACCCACACAGCTCTGAGCTCCTGCCCACTAAGATCTCCAGTCAGCCCTGATGTTATTGATCTCGTCTCAGCCATTCTTTTGACCATAAATGTCTCAAGTGGATCTAAACCTTGTCCCCCAAAAGTACTCTCACTCAGTGATGGCCAGTCTCCATGTAGGATAGTAAGTAAGACCATGGGGAGCCCAGGCAGTCAATGAATCCACGCAGCCTGCTTTGGAGAGTCATCATTCCTAAGAAGCCCTTTTCCTTAAGGTGTGTTTATATAATGACTCATTAGGGAAAGAGGGCTTTGGTTAAAGAATGAGACTGTGTGTCTTGCTCATCAGTACAGTACAGAAAGAAGATTTTGTAGAGCCGAAACTAGACTCTGAGCAAGGAGGAAGCAAGGTTCGATGCATACTTTGAGCTACTAAAGCCACTGCCTTCTTTTGGGTATATTTAGTCGAGGCTACATAGACAGCACTGAGGGCTATTTTTACCAAGGAAGTAACAATAACCGATTAAATTAGTCCATTAAATCACCAGAATTCTTGGCTTGTCAGTTCAGATTGAGGGCCTAGGCAGGGTTTGTTGATTGAAGGGGGAAGTATCTTTTGGGGGCTCAGACATTGGGTGACAAGTAGGTTAAATTAACTTGGAGTCAGAATCATAATAAGGTCCTCCCCTAGTGTGGTTGCCTGATCTTTAGAAGTTTATACTGAGAGCCCACAGAGAGGGATAACACAGTGGTGAACAAATGCTACACATTTGAGGAACAACCTGGTTCCTCCTATCACTTCTTCAAAAGGAAATAGCTTTTGTTGAAGGCCATTCAAAATCAGAGTTGGAAAAGTGGACCGTGTATCCTTGTTTCTTTTTTCTGTCAGATAACTTGGTCCACACTAGTAAGATAAGTGTTACAGTGTCCTCAGAACAAAGTAGGAAGTAGAGATGGTCCCTTAACAACACCCTTTCCTTTTGGCCATATTATATGTTGTGCACAAACTATAAAACATCTTGTTATGTGAAGACTAAAAAGAAACTACCTTTGCCTGCTGACCTGGCATGTGGTGTCATACATACACTGCCTCTGAATCTAACTATGGACTCTGGCTGATTTTTCTGGTCTTTGGCCTTAGAGCTCCTTTTTCAGTGGTAGTGATTCACTTTAGTTCATGTATTCTTTCAGGCTCCTTAGGCTTAATAGGGGTGCTTAGGAAGGTGTAGGGTCATGTAGTTTCAAGAACAGAGAAGTGAGGAATTGCTCAAGTTCCACTGTGTTCACATGGCTCTTAATGTCATTTGGATGCTGCCCATCTTGCATAATCAGTAAAATGCTCTTTTGTCCATCTCATGTCATCCACATGGATTGAGATATCATCTCCACTGACCATGTTATATGGGTTTAAGGGTTCACTGATGTTCAGAAATGACATTGGGAATCAAACAAATGTGCTTGCAAGTCAGTAATGAGATCAAACGTTTAACTACAGAGCAATGGACAGCCTTCCTTTTATGTGATTCAACTAACCTGTTTTTGTTGTGAATGCATTCCAGTTTCTGCTCTCTTGAATAGACTGGGCCTCAGAAGGGCCCAGGATCATGAATACAGTGGCACACCTCTGAAAAAGAGTGTGCTTAGAGGTGAAAAGACCTGTGGCACCACAAAAGGTACTGTGAAAATTCAATAATGTTTGAATTCTTAAAATTAATCCATTAACTTTTCATGTGTTTTGCCTGCATGTATGTGTGTGTAGGGGAAAGACTCTGAGCCCTGGGTCTCTCACTCTTATATACTATCAATTCCCATCCACTCACAGCAGGCCACATCACCTCACCAGGTACGCAGCTTCAGCTAATCAGGGCAGCAGGGGCATATCTCCACCAAAATGTCTTCGCCAGTAACCTGGTACACCTGTGCAGCTCTCACGATGTTTGTGGCTTATATTCAGATATATGAGGAAGTCAGGTGCAAGTCATAAGACTTAGCTGCAGTCCCTGGCGCCTTTGGAACTGCCGCCACACCCGCTCCCCACATCTCCCCCTTTTTTCTTTTTTGGCAGAGAGAATGTCTTAGATTGCCCCCTGCAGCAATGTCCCTTACCCGTCCTTGGGAGACAAACAGCATTGGTTTGATCCCTGTCTTAGGTTGGTGACATGCCCAGGGAGTCTTATCTGTCACTGACTACTTCTCTATCATGCCAAGCCACACTTGGGGAGATTGTGTTTTGCTTGTGACAGGTGCATCAAAAGGCCAGGATGTTGATTAATCTATGGCCAGATCTTAACTGCTGCAAGCAAGCCTCATGGGTGAAGGTAGAGGTCTGATCCCCAGTGTGCAAGCATAGGGGCCTTTCACAAAACCATCCCTTGGGCTCATCACCCAGAGAGGTCTTGGCCAGCTCCCGTGTCGTTTTTCCTGGGGGAAGGAAACTAGGACACTGAACCTTCATGCAATCAGACATGCCTTCCACAGGATGCCAACAGCAAGCTATCCTCTGTGCAGTGCTTAGCCTCGCAACCCATGGCATAATGCAGCATAATTTCTTTTAGAGTGGCAAACCGAATCTGAGGAGATTGTCCTGTCTCCACTGCAGCAAAAGCTTACGCTACCATGGCGAAAGTGCAGACCTGCACATGCTGCACCTAACACATGTGCCAAACACACAACACACACACTATTACAAGCATACATCCCAGGGCTCTCATCCCCGCTCATCAGCCCTGAAGCAAGGGATAGACAGTTTGTAAACAAAGTAACTTGAAAAGGCAAAGGTACAAAGCAAGGCATCCTAGTCACAACAGCCAAATGATATAACGAATTATCACTACTACAATTAACATTATTCTTCTAAACAATAAACACAAAAGGAGATCACATACAAACAGGCATAGCCAGAAAAGAAACATTCCTTCCTCCAGCAAATTGAAATACAGAAGTTTCAAACTCATTAGAACCATTCCAATAAAATTTGCATTACCCCAGGCTCCTCCCGCCACCTGGCTTAAGGGGGGAAATATCAGTGCAACTACCATTCACCCCACATAACAACCATACATATAAGGGGCACTGCCCAAGGTGGAAGGGAATCAGGAACACTCCTACAAAAAGGAAAGGGGGGCCCATCTAGGTTGAGAGGGTATAGTGCCATTGCCCTTGGATATACTGGCAGGCCACACCCCTCGAATCCAGGTAACATTAATTTTAGTAGATACAGCTGAACACAATCACTCATCTGTGAAATATTTTGAATCATCTGAAAATGCAACAATCCCTTTAGCTGAAGCAACATAGAAAAAAGGCAATTGTAGTGAAGCATTAGATGTAAATAATTGAGGAAACACTTGAATGCGTCAATGACATGGGTTTCAGGAACACAGCCCCAACATAGATCTTCAGTTCTCACTAGCCGAAGCATTCCCACAGGATCATCCACGTCCTCACAGCTCCACCTGCCCTGAATTGCTCTGGTCAGCCACTCCGGGACCTGCAGCTGTTGTCGATGATCCTGAGGAAACACAAACAGACCCTCTCTCCCAAACCAATTGAGAGAGCTCCTCTCTTAACCTGATTCAGCGCCTCATTGTCTCTCTGGAGTTCTGTAACACTGTCAACACCGGTGGGCAATGATTTCCACACCCTTATGGCAATCTGATTCACCTGCTCAAGCACCTGCACTGGATATCCTGTCTGTTATTGTGCAAAGCGACCTTGACTAAGCAGCATATCTCGATCCCATGCTGGATTTCCTGCAGCAACTTTAGCCACTGCCTGTTCATTTGTAAATTCAATAAGGAAGGCTTTCTAATCTAAATACTACCCAGGTGAAAGGCATGCCTTTACCAAGCCTGCCCAATCGGACGGCGTCATGCAGTGTCTATTCAAGGTCTCTTCTTGAGCCACAGTATAGGAGGCAGTTAAGCCGTATGTCCGCACAGACTCAGCCAAATTCCTGATTACTTTGAAATCTAGAGGCTCATATCTCTGCCCTGCTTGGTCGATGAAAATAGGACATCCCAGCAAGGAGAATCTAACCTCTCTCCAAACCTCCAGACAGAAGGTCTGCTTATAGGCAGCTGCCAAGGAGGAATAGGGAGGGGGTGCAGAAGTCAATTTGCCTTCCTCCTCCGCCTCCGCTCTTTTGTTTTGTCCTTTCTGTCCACCGGATAACACTGTGTCTCCTTTTTCTTTTTTCTTTTTAAGCCCTTCTCCTCTTCTGATATACTTTCTTGTTGCTCTGTAAGGATTTTCTGACCTGTCTTGACTGCCTGACAATTCAAACAGTAACAGAGTCCATATATCAGAACAAACAAGACCAATATTATCAGACCTACCCACAAAGGGTCAATGGGAGAAAAAAGCATAACTACACAGCGAGGATCTGTTGATCACTAAGGTTATCATAGTTCCTTAACTTGTCCCAAAACCATGAATCTTAATTTGTCCCAAAGCTGGGAACCTTAACTTGTCCCAAAGCCGGGAACCTTATCATTACTGCCGAGAGGAAACAGGACGTCTCCCGTTTTCCTTCTGTCCCTAGGAGAGCTCTGAAATAGCTTATTTTCACTTTTCTCTTCTTATATTTCTTATTTTACTTATATTTCTGCACATGCCTTCTTTTTCATTTCTCTCTGTTTCTGATATGCTTCCCTGGTACTCCAGCAAAAGTTGCTACCCTTATCAAGGCAAGCGACAATTACCGGACCTACTGCGTAAGAAAGCATACCTCTCAGAGACTCACATTAATTTCTTTTTACTTACCGGTACCACTGTTCCCCAGCTGAAGAGTTCTGAATCCATGCAGTTGAATCCTTCTCAACAGTCTGTGTTGCGGGAACACTTCATTAACCGCTCCTTCCCCGTGATGCAGTTCTGAATCCTCCCTGTAACAGGGGGTCTTTGCTCGAGCCTGAAGATGTTACTTCCCGGGTTTCCTCACCATTTGTGTAGGCGAAAGACTCCGAGCCCTGGGTCTCTCACTCTTATATACTATCAGTTCCCATCCACTCACAGCAGGCCACATCACCTCACCAGGTACGCAGCTTCAGCTAATCAGGGCAGCAGGGGCATATCTCCACCAAAATGGCTTCGCCAGTAACCTGGTACACCTGTGCAGCTCTCACGATGTTTGTGGCTTATATTCAGATGTATGAGGAAGTCAGGTGCAAGTCATAAGACTTAGCTGCAGTCCCTGGCGCCTTTGGAACTGCCGCCACACCCGCTCCCCACATATGTGGGTGCACTACATGTTCTGTCCTACCAGTGGAGGGGAGAGAGGACATGAAACCCTCCCAAATTGGAGGAACAAATGGTCATGAACAGCCATGGTATTGTAGAAATAGTTAATCTCAATCCAGGACTTCTACATGGCCTTTGACCATTCAGTTCCTGGAGGAAAGAAACACAACCTTTATATTCATAATAAGCCTCGATCACCACTACATCTATGCAGATATCCACCCATCCTGCCATTAGAATCTATTTCCGCATCTATAAGCCCAAGTTATACCTTGCCATGTTCCATTTGGGCAGCTCATATCTTCAATAGTCTACCACCATGGCTGTGTTGCCATGATCTACATACCCCATGGGAGCTTCTCCCTCTCTCTACCCCTTCTTCCTGTCCTTGTGGTTCTACTCTGACCCCAAGGCTGGGGAACCCCAAGGCCTGCCTATATCAATTCTGCCCATATGTCTATAAGCTTTATCTATTGGCTATATGCTATAGTTTATAGGGTGCAGGCATCTTTACCCACCAATCAGGAACAACTTGGAGGGCAAGGTCTCATAGTGTCACTTGGGTCTATGTTCAGATTCTTATGTCCTTCAGGTAACTGGTCCTCAGAGGGCAGTATTTAGCAGTATAATACATAGCAAAAGTCCAAACTTCAACACCATGGAAGTGTTGGGAATTAAACCTTAGTCCTTTGGAAGAGCAGTGCTCTCATCTCTAGAGCCATCTCTCAAGTACCTAGTTTACTATTGACAGGATCTGTGTAAGTAAGATTGTAGCACCTCTGTCAAAAGAATTAAGATGTTTTGCAGTATTTTTAATATGGAAGGTATTACTCTGTGCCAGTAGTAGATGGGTATTGTGGTACTCAGTGAATGATATGACCCAAAGGATGTTGAACTTGTTTTTATGTGAGGCAGTGTGGCTTCACCTACTACAGTCACCAAGGTAAAAGTCACTCACTGTCTCCGTTGACTTTCTTCCAGACGTTGATATGTTTGAAGACAGCACTGATGATGATTTGGGTAAGAAGAACAGCCTCTAAAGCTTGACCTTGATTGTAGTAGTTACTGGTATTCATGGTCACATCCAACTCTTCCCTTCCCTTTCTTCCAGATATTGATTATTTGGATGATGACGAGGTTGAGAATGAGTTGGGTAAGGAGAACAGCCTTCAAAGAGATGGTCTTGGTAGTCCATTGCTGGCCAGATCCAGTTATCCACTGAATTTCTTCCAGAAATCCCCAACATATATGAGGATAACAGGGAGAATGACTTGGGCAGTGTCACCAGTGTGCACACCTTTGAACTTGATACTGGTAGGTAATGGTGTTCCTGGTCACATATTATGAACAGTGTCCTAGTGTGGGGTTAACTTCTTTGAACAGGCACCATGACCAAGGCAATTCTTATAAAAACAACATTTATTTAGGGCTTTCTTACAGGTTCAGAGGTTCAGTCCAGTATCATCAAGGCAAGAGCCTGGCTCTGTCCAGGCAGGCATTGTGCAGCAGGACGTGAGAGTTCTACATCTTCTCCCAGGGTAAACAGGAAAAGACTAGCTCCCTGGCAGCTAGGAAGAGGGTTTTAAAGCCCACATCTACAGTGACACTCTAACTCCAACAAGGCCACACCTACAAAGAGTGTCACTTCCTGGGCCAAACATATTCAAACCACTACAAACTGCCTAGCTATCATTAGGTCATTCCTTCTGCTTAGAGGGTAGAGGAAGAAAGAACATCAATTCAAGGGTCTTCCAAATGGACAGAAGTGATGACCAGAATCTAATACTGGATCGCTGTGTTTTAATTCTTTTCATTGCTCTGCCAAAATAAGTTGGCAAGAAACAATTAAATGGAGGAAGGATTTTTTGTGGCTTGTTGTTATAGTGAATCACTGAATCATGTTAAAGAAGACATGCAAGCTAACAGGGAAGAGGAATTTGTAGGTACAGGTTCTAGCTGGTCACATTGTAATCACAATCCATAATCAGAAGGCAGAGAGTAAACAGACGTGCAGCCTGCTTCAAAGCCTAATGGTCCTCCATAGTGGTTCACTTCATCCAAGGAGGCTCCATCTTTAAGAATTCTAAGCTCGTCCCAAAAAGGCACTCCTGGCTCCATAGTACACGTTTAAACACACAAAGCTCTGAGGCATTTGATATTCAGACTAGAACCCATAATATTTAAGTCTATGGCCTTGTATGAATTAACCACATCAGGTCATGAATGTGAAATCTAAACAAAAATGACACAGTTCCTAAATTATTCTTCATCTGTTATCTTTTTCCCCAGAAAGGAATATAATGCCCAAAGCAAGAAGACAATGTCGTTTTGCTGTTTGTTGTAATTTAGTTCCTTAAATGAAAGCTCATTTTCTCCCATGTCCTTGTGCTGACGTTTTTCAGTATTCCATACTTTAGTCATTTCTATGGGTCACGTTTTGCTGAAACCATAAGGTATAGAGATTCCAGAGGGAAGGAATCTACATTACAAACACTGTGGGGATTTGGTCTTTATATGTAATGTCATAGCCAATGAAGGTGAAAAATGTTATGTAAAACTATTAGACATTTACCCAAAAAGCAATTGTTTCTATCTTTCTTTATGCCCCTGTGTGTCTGTGTGGGTAGCTCAGGAGATACAGAGCTTTACTTGAAGAACAAACACTTTCCTCTGAGTTGGCTGATTGCTAAACAGAAGCCCAATTTATGAGACAATAATAATGGATGATGGTAGAGTTTCCACGTGTAACCAAAGTAGGCATTTTAATATATAATTTCAATGGACCCAGTCTATCTGAGTTCTCACTGAAACAAAGAAATCTGTAGCATATAGAATAGTGGTGACTTATGTTAGGAATAGACACCAAGTACCCACTCAGGACAAGTTAGGAACTATTTTTAAGCTTTTGTTTATAACTATCCAACACAAGTACATGTGAAATTAAAATGAGACCCTTCACAGCCTGCAAGGTTAGGTTCCAGAAGAACAACTATTTGAGAGAGTATTATCTGTGGGTTTGCCTGTCTATGCACCCAAGTTATTTGGTCTGTGACAACACAATTTGCGAATACCTGACCTTCCTCAGCATTTACCCCACATGATTCGTGTTCACCAAGGAACAGCACTCTAGCATGTCTTCTTCAGTTAGGCATATCCTCTGGGTGGAGTCAAGGAGACACAGTGATGGATGGACTCAGGCTTGTGATTGTCTTAGGTGAAAAGGCCAAGGTGGAAGTACCACATATAGTTCCAGATTCTGTGGTTAGCATTAGCCTGTGGGCTCATTAACCACCATACAAGGGTTCTGTATTATATGTATGCTTGCGGATCTCTGAAACCTATAGAAGTCCATGATAAGGTAGAGTCTGAGGTAACATAGCTTAGGTAGGGATTGCTACAGGAATTCTGATTTTCAACATTGTGGTGATGTGAAAGGCATAAAGAACCAATGCTGATATGGAGTGAGGAGGCCAACATCCTGTGAGAACCAAATCACTCCTCATCCCTGCCCTAAAGCCATCTAGAAATGTGAACATCCTTTAGTGATATGTAAAGGCAGTATAGGTGTCACCTAGAAGTTGTGAGGCTGTGTGAGCTACACACAATGAGACAGAATCAGATAACCACTCAGAGCAGGGCATAAGTGCTTAAATTGTTGTATACTGGTATTTTGAAAATTCTATGTATGTTCCATGACAGACGAAAACTGGTGTTGATATTGTGGGAACTAGTATGCCTTCACCTGGCACAGGCAGGTATGAGAGAGCTGGCCTCCATTCTTTATTTCCCATAAAGCAGTTCGAGGAGGTTGGGATATAACTACCCTTGAGAGGCAGGAAGAGATTGAGCTAAAGTCAAAGCATCCCTGTGTAATGCAGCAAGAAGGCCCAGCAACAGCCAGGTCACTCCTTGTGCTTCAGAGGCAAGGGAGCAGAGAAGGTGGTGAGATATGTGGAGGTTCGTGAGCTTTTCCTTTTCAAGGTATAACGTGAGCAGTGCAGTCTGTGCGTTCTACTGTGTCTGCTGTGTGCTCTGCCATTTAAACACAGTCTGTGCCGGCACACCCGCTTCCTCCTGTCTCCTTTGTTGTGTATCATAAAGATCTAGTCAAGTGTGTCCATAATAGTTTGACTTTGGGAAACTGACCTGTGACAGAGGGAACCCACCTAGTGGGGACACAACTCTCTCCTGGACACTTGGCACAAACCTGGAGACGTGAGTCTTATGGATTGGACCATCAGTCCAAGGCAAGGAGACCTCACTGTGCTCTGTCCATACATGGAGAAGCACATGCAGCTTTCTTTCTGTCCTTTTGGTCCTTGTAGCCCCATTTTATAAGACACACGTAGAGCCAGAGCAGAGCACTCTTGCCTTTGCTCACTGTAGCATCTGGTAGGTGAGCACAGAGCTTGCACCACATTGACACCCAGTGCTCTGCGAACTTGAGGGGCTTGTGGAGGTTCCATGCAAGGGGGTTAGGGGATGGTCTGTTCATTGGGGAAGTCATGAGGGATATGGCCTTTGGGTCCCATTCAGCCTGTTTCTCAAATAATCTTTCTTAGGATTATAATTTTTCTTAAGTTCATAAGATGAAGAGGACTGTGGAGTCCTCCCCACAACCATAGTAGGTATTTAACAGAGCTAAAACACATGGACACTTCGCCACCACCTCTCCTTGAAACTGAGGCCACAGACTCACACATGCCGAGTCCTCAACTATCCTACCACCATCTTCTACTATCCCATTGTCGTGGCTGCCTGAGACCACTAGCTGTCCCTTGGTGTCTGTGGAGCTTCTGTGTCTTCCTCTTGAGAAAATCTCTGAGGTGTTTCTTGAGTCCTGTAGGCAGTAGTTTGTAAGCTGAGTGTGATTTCCTCCATTGTCTTCCCAGGAGCCTTTGCAGTAATGTCATAGGCTTTGCTTCTCATAAAGAGTGATGACCACAATCTCTCATTGTCCATGCACTTAGTCTGTACTGTGTGTCCTGCCTAGCCCCCAGAGCCTGACAACCTGCAATCACCTTTCTCTGATTATCTCTTACTCTGAGTCTCCTCTTCCTTCTGCTTTCTTAGGCTATGGTGGCACTGGGTTCTCTGCCTGGCAGTCCAAAGAGACTCTGGGATCTTTTTCACTGGCTCCCTTGTCCTGACATTTTGTCCCTACTCTCTTTACTTCCTTGACCTAAAGTAAACCTCTACTCTGTGTTTCCTCAGACAGAGAAGTGAGTGTTTTATTAATAGTTCTTCACTTACCTGCTATCTGTCTGTCAGAGTACATTGTGCCTCATGAATCATGGCCCTACCTGACTCCCTGACAAAGGTGTTCACATAGACTTGAGCCTAACAGTGTGAAGATAGAACTGAGCACTTCATAGAAATATTCCTAGGGAGACAGCCATTTGAGACTTGGTATGTCACCTCAGTTGCTCCTTTCGCTGGGGAGCAGTTATGAAGTTTGCTGGTGACCAGCTGTTCAAGCAGGAGAACTGCACCAAGAGGGAAGAGTTCAATTCCCTGAGAATTGTAATTCCCAGCTTGAGAATGGACCCAGAGAAAGAATCAAAACCAGCAGAAATGTTCCCCATACATGGGGAGAGCAGGAAAGAAGGCATCTTGATCCATCCAGGGCACTGTGAGAAAACCTTGGTCACAAACTCATCTCTGTCTCTTCTGCTTCCCGTTTCAGATTCAGATTCTGAGGAGATAAAGACTGTTCCCGTTGGGCCTCCAAACAGGAGGACAAGGATGTGGAGAAGAGACCGTTCCTAACTGGGAGAGATGGCCCAGCCTGTAAAGGCCAGGGTCACAAAAATATTATCGGAAGTGACTGTTCATCATGTATTGCCTAGGATCCTGGAAGTGGCACCAGTATTTTTATTTTTCTTTTTTTTTTTTTTTCCTTTTCTTTTTTTTTTTTTTTTCACGGCATCCAAAATTTATTCTTTGGTTCTTGTACAGTATTTCTGGTATAATGAAATAAAGTTCCAATATTTCTTCAAGTAAGTGACCAGCACAGACTTTAAAAAAGAACATAAGTTGTGATACCTATATGCACCTAAAATGTAAAAAATTCCATTTATTTATTTATTTTTTTTCTTGCTCACCCAGAATTATTTTAATTAGGTATTTTCTTCATTTACATTTCCAATTCTATCCCCAAATTCCCCCATACCCTCCCCACTCCCACTCCCTGGTGTACCCCTGTACTGAGGCATATAAAGTTTGCAAAACCAATGGGCCTCTCTTTCCAAAGATGGCTGACTAGGCCATCTTCTGATACATATGCAGCTAGAAACACCAGCTCTGGAAGGGGGGGGGTACTGGTTAATTCGTATTGTTGTTCCATCTATAGGGTTGCAGACCCCTTTAGCTCCTTGGGTATTTTCTCTAGCTCCATGGCCCTGTGATCCATCCAATAGCTGACTGTGAGCATTCACTTCTATGTTTGCTAGGCCTCAGCATAGCCTCACAAGAGACAGCTATATCTGGGTCCTTTCAGCAAAATCTTGCTAGTGTATGCAATGGTGTTAGTGTTTGGAGGCTGATTATAGGATGGATCCTCGGGTATGGCAGTCTCTAGATGGTCCATCCTTTCATCTCAGCTCCAAACTTTGTCTCTGTAACTCCTTCCATGGGTGTTTTGTTCCCAATATTAAGAAGGGGCAAAGTGTTCACATTTTGGTCTTTGTTCTTCTTGAGTTTCATGTGTTTTGCAGATTGTATCTTATATCTTGGGTATTCTAAGTTTCTGGGCTAATATCCACTTATCAGTGAGAACATATCATTTGCGTTCTTTTGTGATCCATTTGCCTAGGAATTTCATAAATTCATTCTTTTTAATAGCTGAGTAGTACTCCATTGTGTAAATGTAGCACATTTTCTCTATCCATTCCTCTGATGAGGGACATCTGGGTTCTTTCTAGCTTCTGGCTATTATAAATAAGGCTGCTATGAACATAGTGGAGCATGTGTCCGGCTTACCATTTGGAACATCTTCTGGATATATGCCCAAGAAAGGTATTGCTGGATCCTCCAGTAGTACTATGTCCGATTTTCTGAGTAACCATCAGACTGATTTCCAGAGTGGTTGTACAAGCTTGCAATCCCACCAGCAATGGAGGACTGTTCCTCTTTCTCCACATCCTCGCCAGCATCTGCTGTCACCTGAATTTTTGATCTTAGCCATTCTGACTGGTGTGAGGTGGAATCTCAGGGTTTTTTTGAGTTGCATTTCCCTGATGATTAAGGATGTTGAACATATTTTCAGGTGCTTCTCTGCCATTCGGTATTCCTCAGGTGAGAATTCTTTGTTCAGTTCTGAGCCCCATTTTTTAATGGGGTTATTTGATTTTCTGGAGTCCAGCTTCTTGAGCTCTTTGTATATTTTGGATATTAGTCCCCTATCTGATTTAGGATAGGTAAAGATCCTTTCCCAATCTGTTGGTGGCCTTTTTGTCTTATTGACGGTGTCTTTTGCCCTACAGAAGCTTTGCAATTTTATGAGGTGCCATTTGTCTATTCTCGATCTACAGCACAAGCCATTGCTGTTCTATTCAGGAATTTTTCCCCTGTGCCCATATCTTCGAGGCTTTTCCCCACTTTCTCCTCTATAAGTTTCAGTGTCTCTGGTTTTATGTGGAGTTCCTTAATCCACTTAGATTTGACCTTAGTACAAGCAGATAGGAATGGATCAATTCGCATTCTTCTACATGATAACCACCAGTTCTGCCAGCACCATTTGTTGAAAATGCTGTCTTTCTTCTATTGGATGGTTTTAGCTCCCTTGTCAAAGATCAAGTGACCAAAGGTGTATGGGTTCATATCTGGGTCTTCAGTTCTATTCCATTGGTCTACTTGTCTGTCTCTATACCAGTACCATGCAGTTTTTGTTTGTTTGTTTGTTTTTGTTTTTTTTTTTGTTTTTTTTTTTTGTTTTTTTTTTTATCACAATTGCTCTGTAGTACAGATTTAGGTTGGGCCTGGTGATTCCCCCAGAGGTTCTTTTATCCTTGAGAAGAGTTTTTGCTATCCTAGTTTTTTTGTTATTCCAGATGAATTTGCGGATTGCCCTTTCTAATTGTTGAGAATTGAGTTGGAATTTTGATGGGGATTGCATTGAATGTGTAGATTGCTTTTGACAATATAGCCATTTTTACTATATTGATCCTGCTAATCCATGAGCATGGGAGATCTTTCCATCTTCTGAGATCTTCTTTAATTTCTTTCTTCAGAGACTTGAAATTCTTTTTTTTTAAAATATTTTTTATTATGTATTTTCCTCAATTACATTTCTAATGCTATCCCAAAAGTCCCCCATACCCTCCCCCCCCCTACCCACCCATTCCCACTTTTTGGCCCTGGTGTTCCCTGTACTGGAGCATATAAAGTTGCATGTCCAATGGGCCTCTCTTTCCAGTGATGGCCGACTAGGCCATCTTTTGATACATATGCAGCTAGAGTCAAGAGCTCTGGGGTACTGGTTAGTTCATAATGTTGTTGAACCTACAGGGTTGCAGATCTCTTTAGCTCCTTGGATACTTTCTCTAGCTCCTCCATTGGGGGCCCTGTGATCCAACCAATAGCTGACTGTGAGCATCCACTTATGTGTTTGCTAGGCCCCGGCATAGTCTCACAAGGGACAGCTATATCTGGGTCCTTTCAGCAAACACTTGCTAGTATATGCAATGGTGTCATCGTTTGGAGGCTAATTATGGGATGGATCCCTGGATATGGCAGTCTCTAGATGGTCCATCCTTTTGTCTCAACTCCAAACTTTGTCTCTGTAACTCCTTCCATGGGTGATTGTTCCCAATTCTAAGAAGGGGCAAAGTGTCCATACTTTGGTCTTTGTTCTTCTTTAGTTTCATGTGTTTTGCAAATTGTATCTTATATTTCAGGTATACTAAGTTTCTGGGTTAATATCCATTTATCAGTGAGTACATATCATTTGAGTTCTTTTGTGATTGTGTTACCTCACTCAGGATGATGCCCTCCAGGTCCAACCATTTGTCTAGGAATTTCATAAATTCATTCCTTTTAATAGTTGAGTAGTACTCCATTGTGTAAATGTACCACATTTTTTGTATCCATTCCTCTGTTGAGGGGCATCTGGGTTCTTTCCAGCTTCTGGCTATTATAAATAAGGCTGCTATGAACATAGTGGAGCATGTGTCCTGCTTACCAGTTGGAACATCTTCTGGATATATGCCCAGGAGAGGTATTGTGGGATCCTCTGGTAGTACTATGTCCAATTTTCTGAGGAACCGCCAGACTGATTTCCAGAGTGGTTGTACAAGCTTGCAATCCCACCAACAATGGAGGAGTGTTCCTCTTTCTCCACATCCTCGCCAGCATCTGCTGTCTCCTGAAATTTTGATCTTAGCAATTCTGACTGGTGTGAGATGGAATCTCAGGGTTGTTTTGATTTGCATTTCTCTGATGATTAAGGATGTTGAACATTTTTTCAGGTGCTTCTCTGCCATTCGGTATTCCTCTGGTGAGAATTCTTTGTTTAGCTCTGAGCCCCATTTTTTAATGGGGTTATTTGATTTTCTGGAGTCCACCTTCTTGAGTTCTTTATATATATTGGATATTTTTGGGAAGCCATATGTGCTGTTGCAGGGTGGCGCTGGCTACTGCTGGCCACCACACATACATAGGCAGTAAAGGTTCTTTTGCCAAGATGAGGTTTTGAGAATTAACCAGAGTTAACCAATCAGATGAGAGAGACATTAACCAATCAGATGAGAGACAAGTTAACCAATCAGATGAGAGACAAGTTAACCAATCAGATGTAGGCATGCAAATGAGGTGGTAAGCATAACCCAAGCACAACCAATCCGGGTGTGAGACATGCCTCTCCTAATCCTATATAAGCAGCACCAGTTCTGGGCTTGGGGTCTCTTCGCCTCCCAATCAAGTACTCAAGCTCTCCCAATAAACGTGTACGGAAGGACCCTGTTGTGGCGTCTGCTTTGCTGGTGAGCCAGGGTGCACACAAGAGATATTAGTCCCCTATCTGATTTAGGATAGGTAAAGATCTTTTCCCAATCTGTTGGTGGCCTTTTTGTCTTATTGACGGTGTCTTTTGCCCTACAGAAGATTTGCAATTTTATGAGGTGCCATTTGTCGATGCTCAATCTTACAGCATAAGCCATTGCTGTTCTATTCAGGAATTTTTCCCCTGTGCCCATATTTTCCAGGCTTTCCCACACTTTCTCCTCTATAAGTTTCAGTGTCTCTGGTTTTATGTGGAGTTCCTTGATCCACTTAGATTTGACCATAGTACAAGGAGATAGGAATGGATCAATTCGCATTCTTCTACATGATAACCACCAGTTCTGCCAGCACCATTTGTTGAAAATGCTGTCTTTCTTCTATTGGATGGTTTTAGCTCCCTTGTCAAAGATCAAGTGACCATAGGTGTGTGGTTCATTTCTGGATCTTCAATTCTATTCCATTGGCCTACTTGTCTGTCATTATACCAGTACCATGTAGTTTTTATCACAATTGCTCTGTAGTAAAGCTTTAGACCAGGCATGGTGATTCCACCAGAGGTTCTTTTATCCTTGAGAAGAGTTTATGCTATCCTAGTTTTTTTTTTGTTTTTGTTTTTTTTTATTCCAGATGAATTTGCAGATTGCTCTTTCTAATTCGTTGAAGAATTGAGTTGGAATTTTGATGGGGATTGCACTGAATGTGTAGATTGCTTTTGGCAAGATAGCCATTTTTACTATATTGATCCTGCCAATCCATGAGCATGGGAGATCTTTCCATCTTCTGAGATCTTCTTTAGTTTCTTTCTTCAGAGACTTGAAATTCTTATCATACAGATCTTTCACTTCCGTAGTTAGAGTCATGCCAAGGTATTTTATATTATTTGTGACCATTGTGAAGGGTGTTTTCCTAATTTCTTTCTCAGCCTGTTTATCCTTTGTGTAGAGAAAGGCCATTGACTTGTTTGAGTTAATTTTATATCCAGCTACTTCACTGAAGGTGTTTATCAGTTTTAGGAGTTCTCTGGTGGAATTTTTAGGGTCACTTATATATACTATCATATCATCTGCAAAAAGTGATATTTTGATTTCTTCCTTTCCAATTTGTATCCCCTTGATCTCCTTTTGTTGTCGAATTGCTCTAGCTAGGACTTCAAGTACTATGTTGAATAGGTAGGGAGAAAGTGGGCAGCATTGTCTAGTCCCTGATTTTAGTGGGATTGTTTTCAGCTTCTCACCATTTACTTTGATGTTGGATACTGGTTTGCTGTAGATTGCTTTTTATCATGTTTAGGTATGGGCCTTCAATTCCTGATCTTTCCAAGACTTTTATCATGAATGGGTATTGGATTTTGTCAAATGCTTTCTCTTCATCTAACGAGATGATCATGTGGTTTTTGTCTTTGTGTTTGTTTATGTAGTGGATTATGTTGATGGATTTGCATATATTAAACCATCCCTGCCTCCCTGGAATGAAACCTACCTGGTCAGGATGGATGATTGTTTTGATGTGTTCTTGGATTCGGTGAGCGAGAATTTTATTGAGTATTTTAACATCGATATTCATAAGGGAAATTGGTCTGAAGTCCTCTATCTTAGTTGGGTCATTTTGTGGTTTTGGTATCAGAGTTATTGTGGCTTCATAAAATGAATTGGGTAGAGTACCTTCTGCTTCTATTTTGTGAAATAGTTTGTGAAGAACTGGAATTAGATCTTCTTTGAAGGTCTGATAGAACTCTGCACTAAACCCATCTGGTCCTGGGCTTTTTTTGGTTGGGAGACTATTAATGACTGTTTCTATTACTTAAGGGGATTTAGGACTGTTTAGATCATTAACCTGATCCTGATTTAACTTTGGTACCTGGTATCTGTGTAGAAACTTGTCCATTTCATCCAGGTTTTCCAGTTTTGTTGAGTATAGCCTTTTGTAGAAGGATCTGATGGTGTTTTGGATTTCTTCAGGATCTGTTGTTATGTCTCCCTTTTCATTTCTGATTTTGTTAATTAGGATGCTGTCCTTGTGCCCTCTAGTGATTCTGGCTAAGGGTTTATCTATCTTGTTGATTTTCTCAAGAACCAGCTCCTTGTTTGGTTGATTCTTTGAATAGTTCTTCTTGTTTCCACTTGGTTGAATTCGCCCCTGAGTTTGATTATTTCCTGCCATCTACTCCTTTTGGTTGAATTTGCTTCCTTTTGTTCTAGAGCTTTTAGGTGTGTTGTCAAGCTGCTAGTGTGTGCTCTCTCTACTTTCTATTTGGAGGCACTCAGAGCTATGAGTTTTCCTCTTAAAAATGCTTTCATTGTGTCCCATAAGTTTGGATATATTGTGGCTACATTTTCATTAAACTCTAAAAAGTCTTTAATATCTTTCTTTATTCCTTCCTTGACCAAGGTATCATTGAGAAGAATGTTGTTCAGTTTCCACGTGAATGTTGGCTTTCTAATATGTATGTTGTTTTTGAAGATCAGCCTTAGTCCATGATGATCTGATAGGATGCATGGGACAATTTCAATATTTTTGTATCTGTTGAGGCCTGTTTTGTTACCAATTATATGGTCAATTTTGGAAAAGGTACCATGAGGTGCTGAGAAGAAGGTATATCCTTTTGTTTTAGGATAAAATGTTGTGTAGATATCTGTTAAATCCATTTGTTTCATAACTTCTGTTAGTTTCATCGTGTCCCTGTTTAGTTTCTTTTTCCATGATTTGTCCATTGATGAAAGTGGTGTGTTGAAGTCTCCCACTATTATTGTGTGAGGTGCAATGTGTGCTTTGAGCTTTACTAAAGTTTCTTTAATGAATGTGGCTGCCCTTGTATTTGGAGCATAGATATTCAGAATTGAGAGTTCCTCTTGGAAGATTTTACCTTTGATTTGTATGAAGTGTCCCTCCTTGTCTTTTTTGATAACTTTGGGGTGGAAGTCGATTTTATTAGATATCAGAATGGCTACTCCAGATTGTTTCTTCAGACCATTTGCTTGGAAAATTATTTTCCAGCCTTTCATTCTGAGGTAGTGTGTGTCTTTTTCCCTGAGATGGGTTTCAGCAAAATGTTGGGTGCTGTTTTTGTAGCCAGTCTGTTATTCTAGGTCTTTATTGGGGAATTGAGTCCATTGATATTAAGATTCCTAGGCAAATGGTTGGACCTGGAGGGCATTATCCTGAGTGAGGTAACCCAATCACAGAAGAACTCAAATGATATGCACTCACTGATAAGTGGATATTAGCCCAGAAACTTAGAATACCCAAGATATAAGTTACAATTTGCAAAACACATGAAACTCAAGAAGATCAAGACCAAAATGTGGACACTTTGCCCCTTCTTAGAATTGGGAACAAAACACTCATGGAAGGAGTTACAAAGTCTGGAGCTGTGACAAAAGGATGGACCATCTAGAGACTGCCATATCCGGGGATCCATCCCATAATCAGCTTCCAAACACTGACACCATTGCATACACTAGCAAGATTTTGCTGAAAGGACCCAGATAGAGCTGTCTCTTGTGAGACTATGCCGGGGCCTAGCAAACACAGAAGTGGATGCTCACAGTCAGCTATTGGATGGATCACAGGGCTCCCAATGGAGGAGCTAGAGAAAGTACCCAAGGATCTAAAGGGATCTGCAACCCTATAGGTGGAACAACATTATGAACTAACCAATACCCCGGAGCTCTTGACTCTAGCTGCATATGTATCAAAAGATGGCCTGGTCGGCCATCACTGGAAAGAGAGGCCCATTGGACTTGCAAACTTTATATGCCCCATTACAGGGGAACGCCTGGGCCAAAAAGTGGGAGTGGGTGGGTAGGGGAGTGGGGGGGGGAGGGTATGGGGGACTTTTGGGATAGCATTGGAAATGTAATTGAGGAAAATACCTAATTAAAGAAAAAAAACAAAGAGGCCCATTGGACTTGCAAACTTTATATGCCCCATTACAGGGGAACGCCTGGGCCAAAAAGTGGGAGTGGGTGGATAGGGGAGTGTGGGGGAGGGTATGGGGGACTTTTGGGATAGCATTGGAAATGTAATTGAGGAAAATACCTAATAAAAATATTAAATAAAATAAAATAAAATAAATCAGAAAAAAAGAATAGTAATTGTTGCTTTCCATTATTTTTGTCGTTAGAGTTGGCATTCTGTTCTTGTGGCTGTCTTCTTTTAGGTTTGTTGAAGGATTACTTTCTTGCTTTTCCTAGGGCATGATTTCCATCCTTGTTTTTTTTCTGTTATTATCCTTTGAAGGGCTGGATTCATGCAAAGATAATGTGTGAATTTGGTTTTGTCATGGAATACTTTGGTTTCTCCATCTACAGTAATTGTAAGTTTGGTTGGGTATAGTAGCCTGGGCTGGCATTTGTGTTCTCTTAGTGTCTGTATAACATCTGTCCAGGATCTTCTGGCTTTCATAGTCTCTGGTGAAAAGTCTGGTGTAATTCTGATAGGCCTGCCTTCATATGTTACTTAACCCTTTTCCCTTACTGCTTTTAATATTCTATCTTTATTTAGTGCATTTGTTGTTCTGATTATTATGTGTCAGGAGGAATTTCTTTTCTGGTTCAGTCTATTTGGAGTTCTGTAGGTTTCTTGTATGTTCATCAGCATCTCTTTCTATAGGTTTGGGAAGTTTTCTATAATTTTGTTGAAGATATTTGCTGGCCCTTTGAGTTGAAAATCTTAATTCTCATCTACTCCTATTATCCATAGGTTTGGTCTTCTCATTGTGTCCTGGATTTCCTGTATATTTTGAGTTAGGATCTTTTTGCATTTTGCATTTTCTTTGATTTTTGTGCAGATGTTCTCTATGGAATCTTATGCACCTGAGATTCTCTCTTCCATCTCTTGTATTCTGTTGCTGATGCTCACATCTATGGTTCCAGATTTCTTTCCTAGGGTTTCTATCTCCAGCGTTGCCTCACTTTGGGTTTTATTTATTGTGTCTACTTCCCTTTTTAGATCTAGTATGCTTTTGTTCATTTCCATCATCTGTTTGGATGTGTTTTACTGTTTTTCTATAAGGACTTGCAACTCTTTAGCAGTGTTCTCCTGTATTTTTAAGTGAGTTATTACAGACCTTCTTGATGTCCTCTACCATCATCATGAGATATGCTTTTAAATCTGGATCTAGCTTTTCGGGTGTGTTGGGTAATCTCTGGAGTTAGTTATTATAGTTGTCTCTGGTTAGAGATTGTTCCTCTCATGATTCTGTTAGCCTCTATCAGAAGACCTGGGAGAGTAACTCTCTCCTCTGAATTTCAGTGGTCAGAGCACTCTCTGCACGCAAGCTCTCCTCTTACAGGGTAGCTGCACGGATATCTGGCATTCGGACCTCCCTCCTGGCCGAAGATGAAGGCCTGAAACAGGACCTGTCCCAGAAGCTGTGTTACTTCGGCCTGCCACAGAAGCTGTTAGCTTCTGTAGTCCGCACTCTCACCTGTACAGACTAGTCTCGGGGGATCTGGGAACCAAGATTGCTCCCCCAGGTGCTCCAGCAAAGCCCTCCCGGGCAGGGCAGACACCTCTCCTCTGGCAGGGAAGGTGCCCGGATGTCTGGAGCCCGAAACAGGGTCTATCTCAGAAGCTGTCCTCTAGAGACCTTAAGGGTGTCCGCTGACTCTGCGCCCAGGTAACTCATTGCTGGTGCCGACCGGAAGAGACTTGTGACCCTGGTCAGGCCGGGTTTCCTGCTTCCCTAATGCTGTCTCAGGTCCCGTGTGATTGGATTGGAACAGAAGTTGTGTTCTACTCACCGGTGGTCCTAAGATTGCATGAAGAGTCCTCTGGGGGATCTTCGGGGTGTCCACCGACTCCCCGCCCAAGGTGACCCAGTGCTGGAGCTGACTGGAAGGGCCAGTATTTTTCATTATCAAACGTTAATCTCACCTTGCTCTCTCATAGCCCGTCAGTCCACATGATGAGATATTCCTGTTTTGAGAACTATTAGGTAATGAGTCACTCACACACCTTTGTGATACCATGTATGGCTTGCTGTTAATAGAGAAACTGCAGCATAGCTTGAGACAGTTGGGTTGTAGAACTGTTTGTACATCAGGACTGCCAGCATTTGGAGCTACCTGTAAAGCTGCTGTCCCAGATGCAGTGTTTCACATGCACAGAACAGTGCACCTCTCCCATTCACAAGATATGTGTGCCCAGGCTCCAGATAGAAAACAATCACCTCTTTTCCATGCTGCCAACAATTACTGGGTACCAATTCTGACACAAGCACCATGTGCAGCTTGTCTACCACCCTGGTGGAAGAAAAAGCTTCAGAAATGCACTCTGCATACTGCATGGCACACATATGAAGCTGCTGCCATGCTGCTAAACAGCTTCCTTGACCTTCTGGGCATGAAATGGAAGGACTGTTTGCCAGCAGCTTGGTAAGCATGGGGCATCCCTATAGCCACTCGAGATATTTATGAAGTTATGGGTAACAAGTGTGTGGGCTATGTGGATGAATAAAATTTAGGAGGGCTGCTTGACTCTATGACCTTAAACTGGGTAAGGGTGGGGTTTCCCAGGACATTATGGCTCCCCTCACCCTCGAGACTTGGTAACATCAAGTGTAAATTCTTTCCTGGAGTCCCACTTCCTGAACTTATACCTTCTGTCTTGTGTAGGCTTCTTTGGGGGCCTTTGGCCAGGTTGTTTTCTGCATCTGAACTTTTTCATGTTTTCCTGCTTCTTAGCTTTAGTCCCAAATAACTCATTGCATGCTGGCTGTTGGTTTTAGGGCCTCCCACTGTGTCCTCATCACTGTCCACAGGCCTCAGCTTACTTTCTGCCTGTGGTCTTTCCAATCCTGGGGCAGCATCCCTGTTCACCTCTGCTTACCTAGGATGTGGCAGAGCTCCACCCTCCTTCCCACACATAGCTGAAGTTTGAATGTACATTTCTCTGTCTCTTTACTCTTGTATGCATGGGAATGATGCCCTGAGGAGTATGTTTCTCTTTTCCTTTCAATGATGCACTGTTGTGGCTTTCTGGCTCGGCTTTTCTCCTTCTCCTTAGACAACAGTGTCTCACTAAATAACTCAAATCAGCCTGAAACTCATGCTGTTCCTCCTCCCCAGGACTTGGTAAGCATGGGGCATCCCTGTACTGAGAGATGTGTGTCATGAAATTCAGCCTTGTAGCTTACTTTTTTCATATTTTTTGTTTTAATCTTTTATTATTTAATATTGTTGGAACATTCTATGGTGGGGAATCTCATGCCACCTCAGTGACCTAACTAGGAATTAGTAAGGTGGTTTGGTCCTTTCCATTTGGGGGAATTGGTTGTATGACCCTTAGCCTATGGACTTTGTTGCCTGCAGCCCCACATTACAACCATCTAGACTCTGACTAACCGTTCCCAGCATGATGTAATCCAGTACCCTTCCCAACTGGATGCTTTGATATGGGTTTCTTGTAGTTCAGAATGTAGAACTTCTCAGGTAAAGTACTAGCATGGAACTTGAGGTCAGGCTCTCCCATATTGCTGGTCCCACATTTTCATTTGGGTGAAGCTGAAATGCCAGCATTAGTGTTCTACTGAGTGTGGGTAGCTCATGGTCACCTGGGGACTCAGCTGATCTCATCTTTATGGCCTTAGTCTCTGGGACCTGGAGAGGTCAGGTCCCTTTCCTTGGGCTGCCTGCTCACTGGGAATCTGAGCCTGAGTGTTGAGTTGCCTGCCTGTATTTGGATTTGAAGACCATGCTCCCTGCCTGGCTTACGGATGTGTCTAGAGTGTTGCCCTTCACCTCTTCTGAATCTCTGTGCTTCCCTTCCTGCCTTCTGACACGTCCTCTATTCTAGAACAGTTTGGGGGCCAATGTCTTCGTTGTGCTTGCTGCTTGCCCAGGGTTTCATGTCAGGACGATGATGGATGGCTTCCAGAGTATGACTGTCATCTTTCTCCAGGTCTCAGTTTAACCTACTGGGTGGTAGGGCATTGGAGCCAGCCATTGCTTCTTGGTTTTCAGGACTCTGTTCCTCTTGCTACCATTCCCAAGCAGCTTACTCTGAGTTGTTTTCTTATCAGATGGAGCTTGGTGGCCCTTGGAAAGGAATGTGTCTTTTCAGCAAGCTCCCAATGAGGAGCCTCTCTGTTCCCATGTGAGGAAAAGCTGTCTGGGATAGTGCTGTAATGTGGGTGCCCTCTGATGGTTTTTGTTATGTGCTCTGGTCGAGTCAGCTTGACAAGCTGAGAGGCTTCAAAGTCACTCATGAGGCAAAGAGTTTCAAAGAAGTTCTCTTCCTAGAGTCTGGCATTTTCTCTAAACCATACATTATTTTTTTATTTTTGTGTTAGTCTAGTGTATGGATCTATGTGTTCTCTTTTAATATTATCTTATTATAAGTGCCTTTTCAGATTGAATTTTGACATAGCTAAAGCCTTTTGGTAGTGTTTTAACAGTCTTAAAACGTCCTTGAGCAAGACCATGGACTTAAAATTTAGTAAGAATGTTGTTAATCAAAATAGCCTCTGGTTCTACACTATCACTTTGAATAAAAGGTAGGTTACTCCCTTACACAGGAATTTACCATCACTAAAGAAGAAGGAAGTTTTAGACCAAAGGAGAAACCAAAATAGATACTTAGAACTATAGTGAAGTTACACCCATACACACGTATTTACAATGGCCTAACAAAAGGTGAACTATACAATAGAGTAAAATAGGAACTATGGCAAGGGCGCGAAGCCCTTAACCCTAGCTTTTAAGATTACTGAATCTTAGGTGGAGCCCTCATTGATCCCAATTGTTATCAATGAATTCTATCCCACATGGTTCCCTTTAGACCTTTTGGGTTTGCATTCTTCTGTTTTAAGTAAGATTCCGGTTACCTCATTTGTACCTTGTGAATATGTCACCCAACTTCCTTATTGTCTTCTGCATAAAAAGTCTGATGCTCGATTGGAAAAATACATTCAGATCCAACACAACCTCTCCTGTGTGCATCTGTTTGTCAATTCATCCTGCACTTTGTCCACCCGAGACTAGAGACCTGTTCCACACAGACAAAGGGGCCCAGAGAGTCTGCGACAGGTTTTGAGTAAGCAGAGCTCCCTTGCTTGGCGGCTTTGAGCTGGGACTTTGACATGTAAAGTTTCTGATAACTCTTGTTCCTTTTCTAGGTGTCTATGACATTGAAGACAGAATGTCCTCATCAGAAAACAATGAACATTACAGACGAGCCAGAAAGCTACAACCTGGCTCCGAAGATGCCAATCCTGGAAACTGGAAGGCAGGGTGAAGAATCTACTACTTTCCTGGAGAAAACAGAGAGAAGCAATGGGTTTTGGGTTATGTGTTCTCTCACCTGCCTCTTCCAGCACCAGCCCGAATGGTCCCATACTGAAGTTTCACCAGTAGTGCTTGTTGGAGCTTACTGGGCCAGTGCCTCAGCACCGTCTACTTGGGGCCAGGAGGCTTCAGGACTGGCCTTCCCCTCAGTTTCAGCTCCTCAGCATCCAAAGCCAACTTTCGTGTGACTGCTCCAGAGCTGTAGTAGATCCTGGATTTATGCCCATGCGACTGTGTTTAGAGCACCTATGCTTTTTATTATTTTTCAAATAAAAGTAAATTTATTTAAAACTTGGCCAGAGTTAGAGACAGAAACATTCTTAGCCTCTCTCCTGCTTTCTTTGTAGTTGTGTAACAATGCCAGGTATAATATCTACCTCAATGTTCAGCTCCTATGTATTGGTTTCTTTTTTTTTCTGTAATATTTTTAAAATATGGGAATTTCACATCATGACCCCCAAGCACCCTCACATTCCAGTACTTCCAGGTCCACTCCTCCTCTTTGGACTTTTTCCTCGTCCCGCATCCAAAAAGAGTAGAAAAATTCACAATTTGTGTTGCCCATATACTCACTAAAGCATGGTCAAACTCTCCGGGGTCACCTCCATAAGGAAAACTCAGTCCTCTCCCATTCAAACCCTGACCAGGAACCATAAAATGACAATTACCCCTTAGAAATTCTTCAACGGAATACAAAGCAATTGCCTTGCACTAAATATTTCCCTCAAATGAAACAAATATCTGTCCAAATAGTCAAATTTAATGAGAGCTTCCTCCCCTATTTTTGGCAATTCACATTTATGGCCCCCTGCCACTTTCCCTGGTCCATCTTTGGCTCTAAAGTCAGTAGTTATTAGACAGAGTATCTTTCCTACTTTGTTCCCTATAGCCATAGGGTGTCCTATGTAATCTACACATCCCAGCAGATCTGATATTATTAATGACACACCTTATATACTCAAACATACCTCAGAAGGTATAGTATTTGGAAGAAGATAAAGTGTATGGTAGTCTTAATTGTGAGCCTTATATTCAAGCTGTCTAGCTCCCTCCCTAGGCTCCTCCCTTTATCCCTGTGCTTTTATTAAGTCCCAAGAATCTAATCCTATAGCTTTTAAACACAGGTGCTTGAAGCTTTAGTTAATCTAATTAGCAGGGAAATAGGTGATAAAGAAGGGGGTAGAAGATGACAAAAGATGGCAATAAGAGAACAAAGAAAGAAAGCGATACAATGTAGCTTAAGCAAGACATCTCATCCTCAGTAGTAATTACTAATCACACTTGATATATAACTGACCAGAGTGTGCTGTGTATAATGTGTGCATGCATGCCTGGGTGTGTTTGCATGTTTTGTGTGTGTGTGCTCCATTGATGATGCTGTAGCTAAAAACCTGAGCCAGGAATACTTTTTTATATTTATAAAGGACTGAAATGTATGTCTTTAGTTCTGGAAGAAGAGCAGTCTAAAGTTAAGGTGCCAGCAGAATTAGGATCCAGGGAGGACTGTTCTGCCTCCAAGATGGCACAATGTGTGAGAGCCAGGCATGCTGAGTCCTCACAGGTACACAATAGCTTTCACTGGGCAGAACCTCAAGACTCAATACCTCCTAAAGTTGCCATCTTTTAAAACACAATGCTGCTTAGGGAATTAAATTTCCACATGAATTTGAGTAGGGGAGGTTCATTGCAGATAGATAAGCCTCATACTAAAATAGATGACAGCTGGTGATAACAGGATGTTAGGAAGCTAGTATCGATGCAGGGGAACATGGACCAGACTGACCTAAGAGGCCTAGAAACACACCCCACATTCTCAGTACATGTCCACATTGCTTTTGAAAACAATTCTTATTCAGTCTTTGAAAATTTCATATATGCATGTTATGGATTTTGATCGTATTCATCCTCTGTTATCTTATGACCTTACTACTTCCTGTGGACCTCCTCTTTTCCCAACGTAGTTGTCCTCCTTTCATGTTTTCTTCTTCTTTTTAAAATAACCCATTGAGCTGAGTTAGGACTGCTTGACTGCATGTTTGGAGGGTAATTTATTTCATCATGAACAACTTAGCAATACAATTTACCTTACACTTCTCAAGGCAAAATGACTCTTAACCCCCAACAGCCATTAACAATCAATAGCTCCTCACCTGGAGGGAAAGGATTCATCTCCTTCTAAGGCTGGGAAATATCCACATTTCATCCCTGAACATCTGCTGACCAACACACGGCTAATTTCCACAATAGCACCTTACTAAACATGGACTCACAAGTGTATTCTGTTGTATGTTGACTTCATTTTTTTGTGTGTCTATGACCAGCAGTGATACAGCTGGACAATTTGGTTGTTTTTAGGGTTTTTTTTGTGAGGGGGGGAACATTCATGCTGCTTTTCATAGTGGTTGGACTAATTTATATTCATTGTCTACATCCTCACTACTGTCAATTAATTAATAAGCTAATTAATTAATTAATAGTAGCTATTCTAAGTGGGGTGACAACTTATCTCATCCTGAATTGTAGTTTTTAATATTTTAAAAAAGTTTATTTTCATTTTATATATATGAAATTTTTGCGAATGTGCATGTATCTTTTTAAAGCCCACAGAGGCCAGAAGGCAGCATTGGATCCCCTGGAAATTGAGTTACAGATGATTGTGAGCCAACTTATGGGTGCTAGTGTGACCTGAGAATTCCACATCTTCATTTGAAGGCCAGTAGGAGAAGACTAGCTCCCATGTGGTGGGGGGAGGGGCTCATTTCCCACTTCCCCACTGACACACTTCCTCCAACAAGGTCACACCTACTTTAACAGGGCCACACCCACTTCAAGAACGGCCACACCCACTCCAACAAGGCCATACTTACTCCAACAAGGCCACACCCACTTAAGTCCACATCCACTCAAGGCCACACATATGAATAGTGCCACTACTTGGGCCAAGAATATTTAAACCACCACAAGTGGGCTAGGGGAGGGAAAGGGTAAGTATTATTTAATTGTCACCACATTTCTGTTTGAAATATTGAGGTTTTTAGAATTTTACAATAGTAGCATACCACACAGCAATGAGAGTGTGCTTATGCCTCCAAAACTGTGCACATAAGATAAACTTTTGTTATGCATCTTTAAGCACAATAAGAAAATTAAATTAAAAATTATTTTTAAAATGGTAACAGCTAGGGGTGGGCAGATGGCTCAGTGTTTGGGAGCACCTGCTGTTCTTGCAGAGAACCTGGGTTCCATTCCTGGTACCTAAATAGAGGCTCACAACTGTCTGTAATTCCAGTTTCAGGAGATTCAGTGCCTTCTTCTGGCTTCCATGAGCACAGGCAAGCATATCGTAAGCTTATATACATTCATGCAAGACCCCTATGCATATGAAATAAAGATAAGTAATTCTGCTTTAAAAAATAGTAAAGAGGAGTAAGTTGTTCAGTGGGTTTAATACACACACACACACACACATACACACGTTTCTTTTATTGGTTACCTCTGGCTCCTATAAATTAAAAGAAGGTTAGTACCTTAAACTGCATGGCATGTGTGTGTAGATGGGGTGGGGGTGTGGAGTATATAGCAAACTCCAACTTCAGGCACACTAGGCTGAAGTGTCTTGTTATTAAGCCTCACTCCCAGATCTTTGTTTTGTTTGGTTTTATTTTTTCATTATTATTTACATTCATTTCATGTCTCCTGTTTGTACACTCATTACTGAACACAATTAGAATGCAAACAAATGTACAAACACCATAATGAGCAGTATAAGCTAAAAGAACTAGTGGTATCTAAGCAGATTAATGGAAGCAGTGAGGAAAATGACAGTACAGGATTGTAGCCTGCACATTTTCCTTCTTTATCAAAAGAAAATGCTCAGAGGTACCATAATGGTAACACTTAGAGGAAACACCTAAGGTGGAGTACTTGACCACTATGAGGTCAGTCTGTCATGAGAGTTGTGTGGGAAGTCAGTAATGCAGGCAGTATTTTGGCCAACCTCTGCTCGTGTCAGCTGAACATCTCCTGTAAACAAAAGCCAAAGAAAACAAAGCCACACATTGACCTTTTATGTAAGCTTGGTGCAAGCTCTGCATTGTTTTGATTTCATGGTTCAAAAAGATATTCATGTTAAAAGTTGAGGTTGTGTAATGTTAAATTTTCTAAAGGCTGCATGTGTCTTTGTAGGTGAATAGTTTTTCAGTGCAGTTAATAATCACATTCATGTTTACCTATTTGCTGTATTTGTCTATATTATCCTAGGTGACTTGAGGAGACATTATGGGAAATGGTAGAGCAAAATCCTCAAATGAGGAGGCTCATAAAATCCAGTCCCTCTCAAAGGCATCAAGAATCAAAGGGCACTAACTTGCCTCAGTGACAGGTGACAGTAATACTTACATCCTAACAGGATTGTCTTCTGCTGATGTCAGTCCCTTAGTTACCTACTCTTACCTTCTTCTTCTAAAATGGCAACAACCACACTAGAGATATGTAACAGTACCAAGTGTTTCTGCTTCAGAGTTGTGCAAAAACTGTCCTGATCTTGCCCAAATGTCTAAGTATCTGAATGGTTACCAATGGGCAGCATTAAGCCTGATATCTACATTGCATATGAAGAAATGAAATTCAGCTCAGTTATGAAGAGTAATGTTATCAAGAGGGTCATATACCGAGTAATCGGCCAAGTTCCATCCTTTAGTGACTTCAATAAAATGTCACTAACACTTACCCCTAAGCCTCCATTTTCCTTAACAATGCCATAGAACAGTGTTAGTGTCTCATGATTACAAATTAAGCCAATTTTCTATCTCAATACAGCTGTATGTGCATCAAGCAGTGTTTTATTCTGGTACGAACACTTTAAAGCCTTCATGTCATAATTTGGTAATTAATACCACCATGAAACACAATGCTTTGCTAGACATATAAATTGTATTTGCATTACAATTATAAAACCTGGCTTTTGCTGGTAACTTAAGATTAACAGTCACAGATGGTTCAACCAGCTCCCAACAAGGTTGTTCAGTGGTTCTTTCTCTGCAGCATTCATGGGCCTACACCGTAGTGTGGACAGCAACTTTCAAGTCTGCTGTCTGGTGTGAGTGGTCATTATTTGTCTCTCTCAGTGCATCACCATCCACCATCATCTTCCCCCAACGTCAGTTGGTGCCATGCTCGTCTGCTGCATGGATGGACTGTGGGACTTCTGAACAGGAAGCAGTTTTGGAAAGCAGAGCACTGCTGCACTGGTGTGGTGAATGTTTCAGCCCATCCTTTTCTACCTCAGGAAGGGTGTTCACAGCTGGGAAGTGGGCGTGGCAACCCCTGGAATGGTGACTACAGGAAATTCTCATACTTTCTAAGTAAGAAGAATGACTGCAGTGGGAGACTGCTACAGATTGCAAGTTGTCACTCAGGGATGGCACCGCAAACTCACTTAAGTGTGTGCTTTGTGGCTGTAACAACTGTCATCCATGTCCTCTCCGGTCTCATTGATCTTCATGTTACCCTTTTCCCTCAGTTTACCACTTTTTGACTTTTTTCCTCTTGTTGCTTCCTTGGACCACTCGGTAGCACTGGATTTACCTTCAGGCAAGCCACTATATGACCTGCCCATGTGGCCTTGGGCAGCACCACTGTCATCCACACTGCTGCTTCCACGGCTGAGTTGGAACTTGAATGGCTTTGATTCAATATCCACTTGCACTTCCATACTGTTACCTTCTCTGTCCAGAGGGATGTAGGAGTTCAGAATGGATCCTGCCATTGCTTTGGTGCTGCCGTTATTACAAATTCTTCCCAAACTCACTGTGCCAGATTCTCTACTGAGACTACACCTTTCTTTCTGTACCTTGTCTTGAACTTGCAAATTGCTGAAACAGTTCATCATGGCACTTCCTGACAGACTGCCTTTGATACTAGCTCCAGCTAAGGCTATGGTACTGACTGTCTCACTCAGGTTGTTGCCAATAGTGCCTATTCCATCCATGTGGCTTCCACTTGCACTCAAACTGCCAGTCAGGCCGCTGACACTTCCCTCTCCTATGCTAGTGTTGTGCTTTGCTTCTGCTACTGATGTTGTATCTGTGGCTGTGTTAGTCCCACCTATGTTTATGTCATTCTCATCATCAAACTCAATCCTTACTCCTTTCCCATTTCCTGCAGACACTCCACAATCTCTGTTTCTGCAGAGGGAAATTGGGACCACACCATAGACATAAGCTAGCATGGTAGGAACACCAATGCCTATAATCACTGCAGCTACCACGGGAGAGACGATTATAGACAGGGTAACACCACTTGCTATGGCCAGATTCCACTTGTGTTTTGAAACATCTCTGCCTTCATAGCAATCATGAATCTTGAGGCCCACATACACAGGAATGCCAATGATCATGGCAGGAAGGGCAATGCTGGCTATGAGAGCAATCCCTACAGGAGCACCAACAAGGGTTCCCAGCTGCCACAGGATTTTCTACTTTCGGCTCCAGGGTTTCTTCCCCCGTAAACTACAACCCAAGGGACTTAGATAATGTAAATTGGAGATTTCTTTCATGCACAACCAACAAAACTCACAACCACAGACAGCACATGTCATATGATTGCAACTCCCATCCTCAATCTTGATTATATAAGCAGCACATCGTCGACATGGCTTTATGTCATCAGCTTCTGCTCTAGGTTCCTGTCTGTAACTAATAGGTGAAAAGCGTATAGTTCTTAAGCATAAACGCTGGGCTCTTTCCCAGAGAGCAGCCTCACAGGTCTGTTTGGGATGCCAGATTTGTTCACAGTGGTAGCAAAACTCTGTTCCACAGCCTTTTCGCCCACAAGTTAATTGTGGACACCGGGCACATCCAAATGCTATCACAGCGTATCCACAGTCTGCAGCCGGACACCACCTACAGTCAGGATCTGCAACGAGCCACTGTCGAAGCATAAATTCTTCATATTTTCCCATGAAGACATCATCACTTAATATCAAGCGAATGTCATGGGGATTAAACCGTTCCTTGCATTCTGGACAACTGATGTTAACTCGACTTTCAGAGATTTCTATCCTTATGTATTGTTGTAAGCAATCCACACAAGATCTATGGTGACATGTCATGATATCAGGAAATCTGTCCTGAGAAAGCCATAAAAGGCACAAAGGACAGTCCTTAAAGTCTCCAGTTTGTTTGCTGATGGAAGTCAATCCATTGTCAGAAGAGGTATTTGTTGAGAAAATGGAGTTCTTATGAGCACACATTTCAGAATGTATCCTCTCAATACTTGCCATTGCTTCCACCCCACCACTGAGCTCCCTTGATTTTCGTTTGCTGTCCATCTTCCTCCGAAAAAGAGAGCCTATTGAAATTCTTCTCTGTTTGGGTGCCTTTTTGACACAAGGCAAGCTCACAGATGAAGCAGAAGGTTGAAGATCTCTCTGTGAACCCATTTGCTGATGTAAACTCATGTCTAAAATGCTCATCAGAACTGAGTCAGAGTCATTTTAAAACTAAAACTTATTTCTTGTTCTTGCATTCAGATGAAGTCATGATGTCAAAAAGATCCCATTGGCTTCTTCAGAGAACTTGAAAAAGTTCAAGAGAAGACTCATCCGTCTTCAGGGGCATTGTGCGAGCAGGTCCATCCTGCGGAGGCAGAAAAGGAGGAAGAACGGAGGAGGACAGCCCTTCAGCATTGCCCCAGCGGAACCTTCTCAGCTAGGGCGAGAGCTACCAGTGAACGGTTGCCAGTGAACAAGAGAGGGAGAGCGAGCAGCTGCTTTCCCGAACTCCACTCAGTGACTCCTTCGGGATTGACCTTCGCAGCCCGGAACCAACACAGGAAGTGCCAGTCTCCAGATCTCTGTTTTTATAGTCCTAGATTTGAGAAGTCTGAATCAATTTCCCTGAGTCAGAATTAACAATTCGGCAAGGCTGTATCCCCTGTGGAAGCTGTCGGGAAGAATCAGTCTTCCTGTGGTTTACAGCTTCCAGAGATTCATTTCTCATAGGCCCTGTGTGACTAAGAACCATTCCTCAGTATTTCATGCATGCAATATTGATTCTTACCTCAACTCTCACCATTGATTGAGTTAAAAAAAAATCCTATTTTCTGTATCAATCTCCCCTTGTCTTCTGCTAGACTCACAGTTAAGCATTATGTAGAGAATCATGGATTTCTACTGTCTTACATTGTAACATTCACAGGTTCTAGGGACCGGGATACCTTTGGAGGTCATTATTCAGCCAACTACCATTCTTTTATGTCTCGGCTATTTTCAGTTCTTACCATCTTTAAAGGCCCTTTTGGCCTCTAAACCAATGCTGTACAGTGGAACTATAATATTAAGTCTATGTGTGCGATTTTAATTTATCCAGGAGCCATAATAATAAGGTAGAAAGATGCTGAGTCAGTGAACAGTGAGGTTGATCCCTAGCACCTAAGTTAAAAATGGAGCATCGCTCACACATAAAAGCTGGCTGTGGTGACCTATACCTACAATCCCAATTCTGGAGTGGCAGAGACAGAAGGACCTGTGGGACTTGCTGGCCAGGCAGTCTAACCAAATATGCAAGCTTTAGGTTCAGTGAGAGCCTCTGTCAAAAATTAGGTGGAGAGCAGTTGAAGAAGATAGCTGAATTCAATCTCTAGGGCGCGCGCGTACACACACACACACACACACAATCACACACAAGTGTGCACATGTGAGGACTTAAAAAGAAAACAGAAACAGGTAAATTTAATTTTATTCATAGAGTACATTTAATCTAATATATCCAAAACACCATCAATGACCTTGATATGAAATCTATTGTGGCGGTGTACTTTTTGTCCCAAGGCTTTGAAATCGGTATGTAGTTTGCTTTTGGTGTAATTATTAATTCAGATGAACCACATTTCTACTCCGTTGTGTTCTGGTACAGCACAATAGAGTTATGAAATTATAAGGAACTAGGGCTGATTGGAGCACACTCACAGCTCCTATTTTAGTGGCTATTTTCATCATCTCTGGCAATCTATTCTGACTATATCCACCGTTAAGATAATAAATGCTGGCTCAAATTCTTCTTGGTGTTCTGAGGCTGCCTCGTGAGGGATTAATATACACCCGAAGAACCAGACAGGCCAGGATTGACATTAGGTTAGGAGTGAACTAGATTCATCATGAGAACACAATCCACTATAGGTCTGAACGGAAGAAATTAAATTTAAGGCATTGTTATATCAGCTTATGGAAGAGCAAAAAAGCCAAAAAACAGACAAGGAGACACATCTCAGACCAGTGCCTGCAAGGAGCCTGTGCTCCTTAGGAATGGAGAGACAGCAGGCAGGTGAAGGTGCCATTATCTGAGTTGTAAACTGGCATTGCTAGAAAACTAGTGCTGCGGGTTAGAAATGGATACAATGGGAGAACAGAGGGGCTACTAGACATGCTATTGTGGAGGGAAGGAAAGAGGGAGGAATGGAGGGAAGGAGGCAGGGAGGGAGGTAGGCGAGAGGGAGGATGCAAGGGAGAGAAGTACTCTGAGTCCCTGCATTGGCCAAACCCATCTGGAAGGCATTTGGAAAGGGGGCCTGAAAAATGTAGTTTCTTGAGTTAGGAAAAAGCACAGGGGAAAAAATATTAGAGAAGCAATTCCTGAGGAATGGGCAGTTAAGTCTGTGAGCCACATCTTTTATAATTCAAAATGTCAGATAGCTAATGTCCTATGAAATGGAATTGATGGACACACAACTTGCCTGCCCTCTCAGCCTCCAAAAGGACAGTTCTAAAGCTTCTTACCCATTTCACGCAGGGTTCTCTTAAGACTGTGCTGCAGTTGCCCACAGTTGTCACATCCTTGTTACCTACTTTATCTCTGACCCCCTTTCCTCTTGTCTTGCCACAAGGCTCACCTTCCACACCAAACTTGAACCCAAGCCCCTTTCTTCAAGCAAGAATTTAGAACGAGCCAGAGGCAAAGGTCTCTAAATCAGAGGAGCCTAAGGATATTGGAGAGAGAAAATTAAGATTTTGTTTTGGTTTTAGACAGGCTCTCACTATCTATTTAGCTATGGCTGGTCTTGCTCTGTGGTGAAAAGCCTAGCCCAACTCACAGAGATCTGTCTGACACTGCCCCCAGACTGCTAAAATTCAATGCCAACATGTATTAAGTTTCCTTAGTTGGTGATCAGGCATTTTAGCTTCCAGGATCTGAGTGTTGTGTTTGTTGTATATGGGAATCAGCGCCATCTGTTGGTCACCGGTTCAAAACAGCTACTTCATCTTGTAGGACAGCACTTCGGCTTCAGGAGCCTTGTCTTTCTAGTGATGTTCAACTTACAGCTTCCACCAATCATTATGGTATGTGGTAGGGCTAGACAATCCCAAGAGCATGAACTTGTTTCTCTTGCTTTCGAATACAATTCTCGGTGGAAGTAAACATTGCATGAGATGTAATGATAGTGATGCATAGGATCATGACATCCTCTAGGTCCACTATGTTGATGCACCAGAATCATTGTAGATGAAGGAAGAATAGAAAGTACCGATTCCAGCAAGGGAAATATCCCTGTCATATCACTTATAGGAGAGGCCCAACATAATCAACGGACCCTCAATGTATCGAGAAGTGGTACCAGATCAGGGTCTTGATGTTGGCAAGCTCAGTCTTGTACCTCAATGAAAGATGTCCATATGTTGACACCATGTATGCTGAGTAGTTTTATGTCAACTTAACAGAGACTAGAGTCAAAAGAAACACTTGTGTGGGGTCTTACTGGGGCCTTGCTCTTGGCAAGTAACCATTCTACCACTGACTCGTACCACCATCGCCCTGCCAGTGTCTAGTGGACAGTTGTGCAGCAGGGTCTGCAGGCAGTCACTTTGCTATGAACTACACCTGTATCTTCCCTCTTCATCTCATCTGGTGAGTCAGGTGTCGTGAAGACACATTCTGTGCTTCATTCTCACTGTTTTAGCGTGGCCCAGGGTTGAGCTGATCCTCATAGTCTTTAATGGCTCCCCTTTAATGAGATGGACAAGATTTCCTTAACATATGTCTCATTTCTTCTTGTATTTTCTCCTTCACCTTGGGAACCTGACATGTGAATGTGCTTTCTAGACTGATTGTATTTTGAACTAACATATTCATTGTAACTATATCATGAGTAAGTATATATAGTACTTATATGGGAAAATGTGTATACATATTCATACAAATATACATCTTAGAGCAGCCGGCCTTTAACGCTCTGTGTAGGCATAGCTAGAGAAGTGTGTTTTTCCCCTTGTACCTATTCAATTATTGCCCTATACACTGATAGCTAGCGTTATTGTGGCCCATCTCTATTAACACCATATTTATAACCTATGGATTTGGTTTTTATGGTGGAATTTTGATTTTTAAGCCCCTGAGATGAAGTCTGTTATTTTTCTAGACACAGTTGATATATATATATATATATATATATATATATATATACACACACACATACACACACACACACACACACACACATATATATATATATATATATATATATATATATATATATATATGAATGATGGCCCTGTGTCCTGTAATAGGAAATACCAGGAAGAGTTCCTTTTCAGATTTATAAACACAGCACATATATGCTATTTCGCTTACATTTATTTTAGAAAGGGTTACATTTAGTCTTTTAGCTCGTTTTCTTTTTTTAAAATTTACTTTAAATTGTAATTCATGTTCACAATGCATTTTCCATTCTCCACCCCTCCCCATGCACCCCCGACTGCTCCACAATCCACACCTCATCCCTGCCCCACTACATCTCCACGTGGATTCCCCCACTCAGCACCACACCTGACCTCTAAACTTCCTGGGGCCTCCAGTCTCTTGAGGATTAGGTGCATCATCTCTGAGTGAACACAACCTGGAAGTCCTCTACTGTATGTGTGTTGGGGGCCTCATATCAGCTGGTGTATGCTGTCTGTTTCCTGGTCCAATGTTGGAAAAGTCTGGGGGGGGGTCCAGATTAATTAAGATTGCTGGCCCTCCTACAGAATCATCCTTCTCCTCAGCTTATTTCAGCCTTCCCTAACTCGACAACAGGGAAGGGCTGCATCTGTCCATTGGTTGGGTGCAAATAACTGCATCTGACTCTTTTAGCTACTTATTGGGTCTTTGGGAGGGCAGACATGCTAGGTCCATTTTTGTGACCATAGCCTCAGTAATAGTGTCAGGCCTTGGGCCTTCCCTTGATCTGGATCCCAGTTTGTCCTGTTACTGGACCTTCTCTTCCTCAGGCTCCTCTCCATTTCCATCCCTGCAATTCATTCAGACAGAAACAATTATGGGTCAGAGGTGTCACTGTGGGATGGCAACCCCATCTCTCACTTGATGTCCTGTCTTCCTGCTGGAGGTGGGCTCTATAAGTTCCCTCTCCCTACTGTCTGACATTTCATCAAAGGTCCCTACGTATGAATCCTGCTAGTCTCTCACCTCTCAGGTGTCTGCTGCATTCTGCGGGGTGGGAGTGAGGTGTCCCCTCAATCTTCTGAGGTTGCCTCTTTACATTCTTTCTGCTGGTCCTTAGGGCTTCAGTCCTTTTCCCTCATTTAATAGCAGATCAGGTTCCCCTTTACCCCATAATTTCCCCATTCTAACCCCCATCTACTTTCACTCCCAGGTCCCTTCCTCCCTCCCCACTTGTGATTGCTTTCTTTTCTCTCCCAAGTCGGACTGAGACGTCTTCAGTTGGGACATCAGCTTGTTGAGTCTTTTCAATTCTGTGGACTGTATCTTGTGTATCCAGTATGGGTTTTTTCTTTTCCTTTTTGGCTAATATCTACTTATTAGTGAGTACGTAGCATGCATATCCATTTGGGTCTGAGTTACCTCACTCAGAGTAATATTTTCTAGTTCCATTCATTTGCTTGCAAATGTTAGGATATCCTCATTCTTCATGGCTGAATAGTATTCCATTGTGTAAATGATCCATTTTGCCATGGGACATCTAGGTTGTTTCCAGCTTCTGTCTATCACAAATAAGGCCGCTCTGAACATAGTGGAACAGTTGCCCCTGTGGATTGTGGGGGCATCTTTTGGGTATATTCCCAAGGGTGGTATTTCTAGGTCTTCAGGTAGATCTATTCCCAAATTTCTGAGGAGCCTCCAGATTGATTTCCAGATTGGTTGTATCAGTGTGCATTCCCACCAGCAATGGAGGAGTGTTCCTCTTTCTTCACATCCTCTCCAATATATGATGTCACCTGAGGTTTTGATCTTAGCCATTCTGAATGGTGTAAGGTGGAATCTCAAGGACCTGAGGTTTTGATCAGACAGGCTTGAGTTCTTTATATGTTTTTTATATTAGCCTTCGATGGACTGTGGGACTAGTGAAGATGTTTTTTCAGAATCTGTAGGCTGCCGATTTGACATTTTTACTATGTCCTTTGCCTTACAGAAGCTTTCCAGTTTTATGAGATCCCATTTATGAATTCTTGATCTTAGAGCATGAGATGTTGGAGTTTTGTTTAGGAAATTTACCCCTGTGCCAATGACTTCAAGGTTTTCCCACTTTCTCTTCTATTAGATTCAGTGTATCTGGTTTTATGTTGAGGTCCTTGATCCATTTGGACTTCAGCTATGTACAAGGTGACAAATATGGGTCTATTTTCATTCTTCTCCATATAGACAGCCTGTTAGACCAGCACCACTTATTGAAGTTGTTTTCTTTCATCCATTGTATATTTTTGGCGTCTCTGTCAAAGATGAAGTGATGGTAAAAGTGTGGTTTTATTTCTGGGTCTTCAATTCTATTCCATTGATCAACATGGTCTGTCTCTGTACCAATACCATATAGTTTTTATCACTATTGCTCTGTAGTAAAGCTTGAGGTCAGGGATGGTGATTCCCTCAGCTGTTCTTTTATTGTTCAGAATAGTTTTCACTATTCTGGGTCTTCTTCCTTTCTAGATGAATTTGAGAATTGCTCTTTCCATATCGTTGAAGTATTGTGTTGGGATTTTGTCGGGGTTTGCATTGAATCTATAGATTGCCTTTGGTAGGATGGGCATTTTTCCTATGTTAATTCTGCCAATCCATGAGCGTGGAAGATCTTTCCATTTTCTGAGATCTTCTTTAATTTCTGTCTTGAGACACTTGCAGTTCTTGTCATACAGGTCTTTCACTTGTTTGGTTAGAGTTTACCCAAGATATTTTATACTATTTGTGGCTATTGTGAAGGGAATTATTTCCCTAGTTTCTTTCCCAGCCTGTTTCTCCTTTGTCTAAAGGAAGGCTACTGATTTATTTGAGTTAATTTTATATCTGGCCACTTTGCTGAAGTTGTTTAACAGTTGGAGAAGTTCTCTGGTAGAATTTTGGAGGTCGGTTATGTATATTATCATACCATCTGCAAATAGTGATACCTTTATTTCTTCTTTACCAATTTGTATCCCCTTGATCTCTTCTTGTTGTCTTATTGTTCTAGCTAACATTTCAAGTAGTATATTGAAGAGCTATGGGGAGAGTGGGCATCCTTGTCTTTTCCGAGATTTCAGTGGGATTGCTTCAAGTATGTCTCCATTTGAGTTGATATTGGCTGTTGGTTTGCAGTAAATTGCTTTTATTATGTTTTGGTATGGGCCTTTAATTCCTGATCTCTCTAATACTTTTAACATGAAGGGGTGTTGTAGTTTGTCAAGTGCTTTTGCCGCATCTATGGAGATGATCTGTGATTTTTTTCTTTGAGTTTGTTTGTATAGTGGATTACGTTAATGGATTTTTCTAAATTAAACCAACCTTGCATCCCTGGGATGAAGCCTACTTGATTGTGGTGAATGATAATTTTGATGTGTTTTTGGATTCGGTTTGCAAGAATTTTATTGAGTACTTTTGCATCGATATTCATAAGTGAATTGGTCAGAAGTTCTCTTTTTTTGGTTGGGTCCTTGTGTGGTTTAGGTATAAGAGTAATTGTGGCTTCATAGACCGAGTTGGCAGTATTCCTAATATATCTATTTTATGGAATAGTTTGAGGAAAATTGGTATCAGGTCTTCTTTGAAGGTGTGGGAGATTTCTGCACTAAATCCATCTGGCCCTGAGCTTTTTTTGGTTGGGAGGTTTTTATTGACTTCTTCTATTTCCTTGTGAGATTTGAGCCTGTTTAGATCGTTTACCTGCTCTTGATTTAACTTTGGTCTGTGTTATATGTCTAGAAAACCATCCAATTCATCTATATTTTCCAGTTTTAATGGGTATAGGCTTTTATAGTAGGATCTCAAGGTTTTTCTGAATTTCCTTCATTTCTGTTGTTCTGTCTTCCTTTCCATTTCTGATTTTATTAATTTGGATACTGCCTCTTGGTCCTTCAGTTACTTTGGCTAGGGGCTTATCTATCTTGTTGATTCTCTCAAACAACTAGCTTTTGGTTTTGCCTATTTTTTGTATTGTTTTCTTTGTTTCTATTTGGTTGATATCAGCCTTGAGTTTGACTATTTCCTGCCTTCTACTTCCCTCAGGTGTGTTTGAGTCTTTTTTTCCTAGGACTCTCAGTTGTACTGTTAAATTGTTAGTGTAAGATCTCTCCCATTTCTTTACCAGGGCAGTTAGTGCTGTGAACTGTCCTCTTCACACTGCTTTCATTGTCTTCCATCCATTTGGGTATGATGTGTCAACACTTTTATTACATTCCAGGCAGTATTTTATTTCTCTCTCTTTCTTTCCTGACCAATTTATCACTGAGTAAGAGTTGTTCAGCTTCTATGTCTGTGGGCTTTCTGTGTTGTTTGCTGTTATTGAAGACCAGCCTTAGGCCATGGTGGTGTGACAGGAGGCACGGTATTATTTCAATCTTCTTGTATTTGTTGAGGGTTGTTTTGTGACCAATTACATGGTCTATTTTGGAGAAGGTATCATGAGGTGCTGAGAAGAAGGGGTGCTCTTTTCTTTAGGGTGAAATGTTGTGTAGATATCTGTTAAACTCATTTGGTTCATACCCTTTTCTTAGTTTCACTGTGTCTCTGTTTAGTTTCTGTTTCAATGACCTGTCTGTCCAGTGGTGAGAGTCGGGTGTTTATGATTATGTGGGGTTCAATGTGAGTTTTGAGTTTTATTAAAGTTTCTTTTATGATTTTGGGTGCTCTTGCATTTGTGGCATAGATGTTCAGAATTGAGACTTTCTCTTGTTGGATTTTGACCTCAATGAATGTGAAGTGTCCTTCTTCATGGTGATTGACAACCTTTGGTTGAAAGTCTATTTTATTGGATATTAGGATGGCAACTCCTGCTTGTTTCCTTGGATCATTTGCTTGGAAGATCTTTTTCTATCCTTTTCCTCTGAGATAGTGTCTATTTGTGTTGTTGAGGCTTGTTACTTGTAAGCATGAAAATGCTGGATCTTGTTTGTGTATCCAGTCTGTTAGCTTATATATTTTTATAGGTGAGTTGAGTCCATTAATATTGAGAGATATTAAAGAGAGATGGCTGTTGGTTCCTGACATGTTTGTTTTTGTAGGTAGTTTTATGTGCTTGTGGTTCTCTGCTTTTGACTTTGTTGTGAGATGCTTAGTATCCTGTCCTTTCACTGGTGCAGGTATCTTCCTTTTGTTGGAGTTTTTCTTCCAGGATCCTAAGGCTGGATTGGTAGAGAGATACTGTTTGAGTTTGATTTAGTCCTGGAATATTTTGTTTTCTCCATCTATGTCGATGGAGAGTTATGCTGGGTCTAGTATCTGGGCTGATATTTGTGTTCTCTTAGAGTCTGCATGACTTCTGACCAGGCTCTTTTGGCTTTCAGTCTTTGTTGAGAAGTCTGGGGTAATTTTTTTTTTTTGGTTTTCCGAGACAGGGTTTATCTGTATAGTCCTGGCTGTCCTGGAACTCACTCTGTAGTCCAGGCTGGCCTTGAACTCAGAAATCCACCTGCCTCTGCCTCCCGAGTGCTGGTACTAAAGGCGTGTGCCACCACACCCAGCCATCTGAGGTAATTCTTATAGGTCTAACTTTGTATGTTACTTGGCCTTTTTCCCTTGCAGCTTTTAATAATCTTTCTTTGCAATGTGTATTTTGTGTTTTGATAATTATGTGACGAGAAGATTTTTTTCTTGTCCAATTTATTAGGTGTTCTATCTGCTTCTTGTACCTTTATGTCCATCTTTTTCTTTAGGTTGGGGATGTTTTCTTCTATGATATTCTTGAAGACATTTTCAGGTCCTTTGAACTGGGAATCTTTGTCTACTGATTATTCTTCGATTGGGTTGGTCTTTTCATTGTGTGGTGAATTTCCCTGATACTTTGGGTTCGGAGTTTTTTTTTTTTTTTTCTCACAAATTTGTATTAGATATTGTCTTAATTTACATTTGAAATGCTATCCCAAAAGTCCCCTATAACCTCCCACCACCCCGCTCCACAACACACCCAGTCCTGCTTACTCCCCTAGTATTCCCCTGTACTGGGATATATAATTTTTGAAAGAACAAGGACCTCTCCTCCCATTGATGGCTGACTAGGCCATCCTCTGCTACAGATGCAACTAGAGACATAAGCTCTGGGGGGACTCTTTAGTTCATATTTTTGCTCCTGCTGTAGGGTTGCATACCACTTTGGCTCCTGGGTAATTTCTCTAGCTTGTTCATTGGGGGTGGGTTAGGAGTTTTTTGTGTTTTGAGTTCTTTGACAGTTGTGTCAATCTCTTCTACAGTATCTTCTCCACCTGAAATTGTCTATTCCATCTCTTGTATTCTGTTGGTAATACTTACATCTGTGATTCCTGACCTCTCTCCTTGGTTTTCCATTTTCAGATCTGCATCCATTTGTGTTTTCATTATCGTTTCTTCTTCCACTACTAGGTCTTGGATCACGTTATTCAATTCCTGCACCTGTTTACCTGTGTTTTCCTGTATTCCTTTCAGTGAGTTATTGATATCCTCCTTAAAGGATTCTATTTTCTCCATGAGATTGGATTTTAGGAAAGATTCCTGATTTTCAGGTGTGCTGTTGTATTCAGGGCTTGCTGTGGTGGGAGAACTGGGTTCTGATGATGCCCATATATTTTGGCTTCTGTTGCTTATGGTCTTGTACTTGTCTTTCACCGTCTGGATACTCCTGATTTTTGTTGCTCTGAGTGATTGTATGGGCTGCCTCTTTTGTCCTTGGGTTGTTTTAGTTCTCCTGGTAGGCTTGTGGCCATGGTTCTATCAGACCACCTGTGGGACCTTTCTACTGGGGGCTCTTCCCTAGGGCAGAAAAGCTGCTTATCTGTTGCCCTGGCTGCAGTAGATCTGGGAGGCCCTCAGTCTGTTGGGTGTTCCATGGAGCAGTCAAGCTGTGTCCAACTGTTTTAAGTGCAGCTGATCCTCAACTGCTTTGAGAGCAGTGGATCCTCAACTGCTGAGTGAAGTGGGTTCTCTGGCATGTATCAGGAATATGGAGACTTCAAGGGAGCAGACCAACTAGGGGCCTTCCCTAGTGGCAAGGACCAGGCTTAAAAGGGTCAGAGGGATGTAAGGAAGGTCTGTGGCATTTGGGAGGGTGGGTGTTTTGTTTGGTGATGGGTCTTGAGTCCACCAGGCTCCCAGAATCAGCTCAGGAAGTTGGGATCTCAGAGGGTGTGCTTATCAACTGCACTGAGTGCAGTGAGACCTCTGGGATGTATCTGGATATGCAGTCTTCAGAGAGCAGACCAACTAGGGGTCTGCCTCAGCAGCATGGATCAGCATGGATCAGGCAGAAGCTACAGCTTGTTTTCATTAGGAGATCATATGAATGTTTGGGGTGGAATGGTGTTTATGCAAATATGTGCATGTGGCTAGGTAGGATATGCAATTAATTTTCCTTGTTGAAGGTTATTTAAAACATTATATTCAGAAATATAATAATTATATTCATGCCCCAGACCCTTCCCCTGTCAGAAGAATGGTCTCAGGGCATGCCTTTCCCTATTATTTCCTCAGGGAGCTGTAGCTCAGCGTTTAAATTCAGTGATAGAACAATTCCTCAGGAATTCAGAAATTTAAATAAGGCAGCTAACAGTAGCAGCAACAGTTGAGACAAAAATATGTAATTTGGTAGATGCATTATTAGGGAAAAATATGGAACATAAAATAAATGTAGCAGTATATTTCTAAAGGCATCTCTATATTCCTGGCAGGTTCACATACCTCCTCTGCACCTGCCAAGAGCTCTGGATTCAAGAATGAAACACACACACACACACACACACACACACACACACACACACACGACTTATTTTTAATATGCCCTAAGGAAGCTGGATGCTTAGGCCACTACTGAACCTCCAAGTGTCTAACACAATCTCACCACAGACATCTCTAAATAATACTTACCTAACTCTATATACTAAATCTATATTTTATCTTTGCTACCCTGACCATGCTGGGTTTCCGCCAGACCCTCAACATCCCCCCCCCTCTCTGCCCAGTGCCCCCTGGGTCTGCTTTCCCGTTGTACCTACAGGCCTTCTCAACCTCCTGCATTTTCCCTGCTGGTCCTTCTCCTACCCCTTGTCATGGCTCTGCTGTGTTTCTTGCCCCCCCCCCACTCTAAAAGTCCCACCTCTGTCTCTCTGCCCAGACATTGGCTGGTGGCAACTTTCTTTCCCAATTAGCGCCAACTGGGGGAAGGCTTCCTTTAGCCTACATGTAGGGCACTCCAAAAAGGCTTTTGGTTAACATAATTAGTATGATATCATAAGCTGCTACAAATAACATGTATAATAATCTCTTTTTTAAAAAAATTATTATGATTTGTGTGTGTGTGTGTTTTCCAGGTATATTGATGGTACATGGATCGACATCCGTACATAAAATGCATAGTATACTAGAAGACAGCTTTTGAGTATTTAACCATGGGTTCTGGTTATTAAACTCAGGTCATCAGGCTTGTATGACACTCTAAACACTAAACCATCTTGCCAACCCATTAACCTATTTGAAAATGTGGTCTTGAACTTGTATTATCCCACTTGCCCATGTAGCAGCTTGTAGATTGCCAGTATGGATTGTGACCTCAGTCTTCCCAGGTCTGTGACAAACAGTGTTGCCATAGTTATGTGATTATATATGTTCATGTCTCAGTCCTGATCCTCAGTATAGTACAGATTTCTGCAAAGAGACTGACTACTTGCTTCTTAATTTTGGTTGTGGTAAACATTTAAATATGGGAAATAATTGTTCGTGTCAAGGTATGATATTCACCATTGAATGTTGTCCTTCAACTGGACTGGTTAATATTCTACTTTCTGTGAAATATATTTTAATTGTCCTGTAAAGTAATTTGACTTTACCTTTTGATATTTTTTGTATCAAGGTTCTTTAAAGTAACAGAATTGATAGAATGAATACACACACACACACATACGAAAGGGGGGTTATAAGATTGGCTTTTGGGATACTGAGGCTTTGGACATGCACATTCTGTGAGTCTTGAATCAGTCTCCATACTTGCCATGAAGTCAGTTCAAATCAGGGATACCTTTTAGTGATATTTATGAAGCCAAGAAGTGTTTACATTGTATTAAATGCACACCCCAGAATAGGGATGTTTAGAACTTGAAATAGCATTCCAATATTGATGTGATGTATCATTTTAGTGACAACTTGGATAGAGAGCTGGATTAAAGTATCCTAGTGGTCAATGGGTCTCAGACCCTCCTTCTAACCCACTCGAGTGTGGATTTACTGATCTGTATCTGTGCAGCTACTCCACACCATGAAGACAAATGGAAGGAAGATCAACAGAATTACATGTGTGTAGTTTACTTAGAGTGTACTACTGACATCATCATCCACTGTTCAGCAATCTTACTGTTTTTTAAAGGATGAGTAGGTGAATGTAATTATGTTGTGAACATCCTGTCAAATCTATTTGTGTACTATGCTGTGTGGACTATTTAGTTTAAATTCCCATTTGCTTAATTACAAATGAAAATTCTGCATATTTCAGGTAGTGGGCATTGACATAGGTTTGAGAGGTTCCTGAGAAAGTGTCAATCTTCCTGGGCTTCAGAATGGCCTGAAGACATGATAGAGGTCCTGTGTTACCTGATGCTTCATTTTAGTACTCACCTGTCAAACATGGTTGGTGCACATGTCCTTAGACATTACTCTCATTACTGAGAGAGGCCAATAGTTTTGTCCCCCATTCCTCTTTTCTCCAACTTTCCCATTAGAAGGGATGGTCCAGCAGTTGTTTGATCATGCTTATCGATGAACTATATCCACTCAGTTCAGCTGTGTAGACTAAATCCATAGATCTTCGTGCTTATGAAGCAAAGATCTCTGGGAAATTATAAATTGTACCTTGAGCTGTTATGTCGTGTGTGTTTTTTAAATATTATTTTTCAGATAACATCCAGATGACAGCCCCAATTGACGGGACTGTCCTGAGAGAAGAGTTGGCCCTGCCAAGGAAGGTAAGTTGGCCTTCACATTTTCCAAGTTATTTCCAAGGGACTTTACAATCCCTCTATTTTTAGTAGATGTCATATTGTAATAATAAAAACAATCATGCATACACATGTATTAAGTTATTTACTTAGGAAGTGAATGAAATGCAATTGTACGAAGTTATCCCCTGACCTGGTCACTGTTGTGAATGTTGTAGACCACCTTTTCTTCACCCCCCAAAGGTGCTCCTTTTTATAGTTAAATTTTTGTAATTTTTACTCAAAAGATAACAATGAAGCTGGAGCAATGGTACCGTGATTAAGAGCACTTGCTGCTTTTCAAAGGAATCAGGTTTGATTCCTTTGGTGGTTTGCCATTTTGCTGACTCAGCTTATATCAGACTACACTATCTCTCTGATAAGGGTCCTGGACCCTACACTGTCACATGGCAGAGAACCTTTATAACCATCTGTTCATAACCATCTATAACTCTAGTACTAGAGGACTTTACACTGTTTGCTGGCCTCTGTGGACTCCTGCACACATGTGTTGCTGTGGTGGTTTGAATATGCTTGGCCCCTGGTATATGGCACTATTAGGAAGTCTGGACTTGTTGGAATAGATGAGGCCTTGTTGGAGGAAGTGTGTCACTGTGTAGACATGGTTTGAGGTCTACTACTTCTCAAGTTCTGCCCAGTGTTTTAGAGATGCTCCTCTTGGCTTGCTGTGGAAGACAGCCAGTTTTTGGCTGCCTATAGATCAAGTTGTGGAACCCTCCATTCTAATAGCACCATGTCTGCCTGGATGCTGCCCTGCATCCCACCACTATGATAATGGACTCAACCTCTGAAAGTGTAAGCCAGCCCCAATTAAATGGTGTCCTTTATAAGAGTTGCCTTGGTCGTGGTGTCTCTTCACAGCAATAAAACCCTAACTAAGACACATGCACATACATATACTCAAGTACAGATACACACCAAATAAATATTTTCAAAGGTAGCTGACTTATCATTTATGAAAAATGTGTATTTCCTGTAAGTGTTGTCTTTGTGCTCTCCTGCAGTATTCTATGATTTGGATGGGATGAGCAGGTTTTTTGAGGCTTTGCTGTGCTAGAAACTTCCTATGTCAATCATAGGAACATTGAGGTCACCCGAGTTTTAAAACATGAAACTTAGTGTAGGTAATTTGAGCATGGAGGCACCCCTTTTTTAACATAACATTTTTTTTGATTCTCTGTGACTTTCACTTCCTGCTCTTTGATGACATTCACTTCCCAGTCCCTCCATGTCTTCCTTCCTGCCAAGAAAAGTAAATATAAATATAATAATAATGAAAAGTAAGTCCAATTTTTGTCATTTATAAACTCACTGGAGCATGGTCAACTCTGATGGCAAGCCCCTTATCTAGAACTGAGTCACCCCCCCCCACCCATCCCAGAAGCTATGAATTGTGGTCAGCTACACTTCAGCATTCTCATCACCCTTCTTAAAAGAGTTCAATTCTGTCGCTTCCTGTCTAGGCTGTTAGTTTTGGGTAAGGGTTGAGGTTGGGGTGAGGGCAGGGGTTGTCAGAGAAGCTCCCATATCCCTCCTCAACTGTGCATCTGTGGTCATCCATATCACTTCCTAGGAACCTCTTTCTTCACAGCCAGGGGGCACACAGATCATGGGCCATGGATGCACTCATTAAAGGGGACTCATAAGGACAGGTTGTTACTAAGTTTCTTTGCCCTGTGACAGTGTAGCATCCAGAACCCTTAACAGGGTGATAGGGTGGTCTGATTTGGGCTGTATCAGGGAGTGTGAAAAATAGTTCTGTCACAGAGTATCCAAGTTCAGACAGATGTTTTTACATCAAAATCATATGACTAATACAGAATCTTTGTCTTGACTCGTCGTTCCCATCCTAATTATAATTACATAAGTACGAAAAGAGGAAGTAAACCATTTAGAATTGGAACTCCCTGTGTTCGGGACCTAAGAGTTTCTTTTCTCTAAATTGTAGGTGCAGCCAATCAAGAAACGATATCGTATGTATTGTGGAGCTATTTCCTTAAGACCTATTTATGATGAGAGTTGTATAAGCACTGCCCATCTTTTGTCAGGTGTCTGTTTCTATCACCAGCTGGCAGGGACTGTCAAAACTTTCATTTAAAGAAACACCCCCATCCTCCCCAAACAAACCTATAAAGTGATATCCTAAGGAAGAAATTGTGAGCATGTGTACTCTGCATGCATTTAGTTGTGATAAACATAGTTTGAGATCTTATGCATCAGAATGTATGTATATCTATATGTCTCCTAGATAGAAATCCCAATTTTTAAAAACCAATTCCTATTCTTTTCTTTTATCATTTCTTTTCTTCTCTTTTCTTTTCTTTCTCTATTTCTGTCTCTTTCTTTCTTTCTTTCTTTCTTTCTTTCTTTCTTTCTTTCTTTCTTTCTTTCTTTCTTTTTCTTTCTTTTTAAAGATTTATTTGTTTGTCTTATATATGTGAGTACACTGTAACTGTCTCCTGACACACCAGAAAAAGGCAACAGATCCTATTACAGATAGATGTGACCCACCATGTGATTGCTAGGAATTAAACTGAGTACCTATAAAAGAGCACTCAGTGCTCTTGCACTCTTAACTGCTGAGCCATCTCTCCAGTCCCTAAACCCGAATTCTAACATCGATTTTCTCAATAAAGAAAGTACACACTTTCCCTACATTAATTCAGACCTCATCACAGTCTTGTATGCTGGCTCTATTTGTTTGTGTATTGCTCCATTGAAGTAACCAAGACACAGAGGTAAGTGAGTTGTCTACCTTCATAGGCCAAGATCACCATTGTGTACACAATATGGGCTCCAGTATCAGTATATGAAATCAAACTTCCACTGACTGCCTTATCATGATTCCGTCAGTCAAAATAGATGAATTTCAGCCATTAGATGTACCTGGATCAAGTCAAATATGCAGAGATAGAAAACCATAACAAAATCCCACTTAAGCATCCATTTACCTGGGTGCAGACTTTGCACAAGTGTGAGAGACAGAGAGAACCCACATATGCTGGAAAACAGCTTTTATGGTAAAGTGCATACTTGGGATGTAGGAGGCCCTCAGTGTGAGCTTCAGTGCCACACGAATCTGAGTGGTAGTCTCATGACCATTATCTCAGCACCCCAGAGGCAGAAGCAGGGGATCTGGACTCCATGGTTATTTGCAATGCTACAGTTTCTGGGCATCATGGGCTGTCCAATAGTCCATGCCTAACAACAACAAGAACAACAAGAAAATAGGAAACAAAAATGACAAACAGGGAATGAATGAGCTGACCTGTCTAGTGAGAGCATTCCTTGTAAGAATGTAAGATCCAGCAAAGAAGGCAAACTGCAAGTGTGTCCCATCTTAATTTCATTTGTTGTAACAGATCACAGTAAGAACTGGTGACAGACTTTAGGTTGTCATCATGAGCTCAAAGCATCACACAGTTTAGAGCCCAACTCCAATCAATGCAGTTGGAAATCTAGTCACAAGAATTCTTTTAACTGGCCCCATTTAAAGACCAGCTAGACTCTGCTTTAAACATATTTTCTTTTACTGTTAGTCAGTCTCCATGTTGACTAGCAAGTAAGATCAGAGGAATCTCATCCATCCAGTATATGTACCCAGCACTGAAGACATGGCTGCATGTCATACCAAGGTGTGTCTGCATGTCTAGGCATCAGCAAAGGAGGCTTTGAGTTCAGGGGAAGCAAGGGAAGTTCTACCCCTGGGTAGAGAGTGAATGGAAACTCATCTTGTATAGTAGAAGCTGGACTTACTGAGGAAGAAGTGACCAGGGCATGTGCACACTCAGTGTGAGTGCAGCCATGGCCCTTGCTCTTGGTAGGCCTGACCTGGCTATAGAATAGTTGCTAAGGTAATGATCCCTGAGAGGCAGAATGCACACACTCAGTTTATTGAGCAACAGTTGTCGAGGCATCTTGTCTTGTCAGTTTATGTTGAGGGTTTATTTAGAGTGAATCAGTTGAAAGATAGTGCTATTTCCCTGCCAACCACCAAGTGATAATCTGGTGTCTGAGTCGTTGTGGTAGATATGATCACAAAGCACCGATAGGCAGCTTGAGGCTGGTGGTGGTGGGAGGTGCACTTATACCCACAAGGCCCCTGGATTGCTTCTTTTGCAAACTCATATTCGGTGTCAGGGATTCGAAAGTAGAACATCCCTCCACATCTTACTTTTTACTTCTGTCAGGCAATTTGTTCACAGTGACATAAAAGCAAGTGCTCCAGTAGCTTCCAGTGAAATGTAAGCCATGTAATATAATTTTCTCCTGCTGTGGCCCACTGCAGGCAATACTATATGTTCTCCATGATCTGGGAAACATCATGCTGAGTTAAGAATGAGAAGCAAGCAATCACTGTCCTTTTGGCTCAAGGCCATGCAACCAACCCTTCTGCATGCACCCTGTCTAAACTCGCTGCTGGGTCTTGTCTGTTCCTTTCTCATACTTAACAAATGTCATGAGATTTCTGTGTTGCCAGTGCTTTTAATTAAACCTCTATTATTAGGTATTTTCAGACTCATAAGGCTTATGAAGAGTCCTTCATTTCCAGTGCCCTAGTGCAAAGCTTAGAGGAAGAAGGAATTGTCTAAACCTCATTGCATCCATGTGGTTGTTAAAGTGCTCTAGATACTGGTCATCTGGGTTATACAGTGTTGCCACACTGATTCATGCTGCTTTTCTCCTGGTCCTGACATTACCTATATTGACCATGTGATGTCTACACCAAGTGTACACTGATCTCTGTGATGATCCAGAAGGAAGCAATGAGATAAAATATTTAAACTCAGAGCAATGCTTATCTGCCCTCTGTCATTTTTATGCCTTTAAGGTTGAACTTCATTGTTGGGTCTTCATTTCTTTTTCAGGTAAGAAAAAAAGAATGTTGAGGGATGTCCAGCCCTCAGGAGGCAGTGCAGAATTTATAAAGGGGCCTGATGGAGATATAGGAAACTCTAGCAGCAGCAGCAGTGAAGGTACGGTGAAACTCAGTAGCCAGGGAGTTATTTGCTGCCATTGTAAATGGTGTCAGATCCCATCTGTAAAATGATAATACCCATGGGTATTTTCTTTTTAACATGCTTAGAAACACTCATGGAGGGATAGCTGACAGCGTGAAGGTAGTGGTAGGAGATGGCTACATAGCTGAGCTGACAAAGGTCTCTCATTCCTGTTTTTATTTTATTTTTTGTAACTGTTTTCATTTCTGGGATTGAGAAGTAGAACATTCATCCTCATCTGTTCTTTTCCCCTCTGCATGACATAAATGTAGCAACTAACATGATATCTGCAGGTTCAAAGTAAGAGATGTAGTGTTCATGAATGTAAAATACCTTGGGTAGGTAAAGAATGCTAAGAAACAACCTCTTGAGACACAAAATCCAACAGGGGATTAAGCTACTGCTCTCTAGTGGATTCCCCTGGCACTTCCCAAACACTATAGAGCACTTTTGTGGGGTGAGTGACTGTAAAGAAAAGATTGACGTGATTTACTTTTGTAGATTCATCAAGCTTAGTGTGAGTTGTTGGGGAACTGTGGCTTCATAGTGCCAAGAATGGAGAAGTGAGGAGCTGCACAAAGTTCACAGAGGTCTGACTCTTATATCGAGTTGCATGCTGGCCGTCCTGCACGCTCAGTTCACAGGGCTCCTCTGTTGATTCTGTGTCATCTCCATGAATAGAGACCTTTCCTACAGTGACCATGTCATACCTGCCATTAGGGTACACAGATGTCTGAGATGGTTCAGGAATAATGCCCGAATCAGAAGGATGTGCTTGGAAATAATGAGATGTATGGTAACATACAGCTTGATCTTTAATTTACTTGTTTGTCTGCTCTGCAGCTGACCTCCTTTTGTTGTGCTTGCATTCCAGGACATTCTCTGGCAAGAAGAGCAGTATATAGAAACAGGAGACTGAGTACTCAGAGCATAATATCAGAGTTAACGAGAGTATGTACAGCAGAGAAGTCCCGAGGCACTGCTGATGGTACTGTGGCCACTTGATAATTACTTTGAGTAACCAAATTGTAGTTGTAGATTATGTTGTCTTTTCTGTATAAAAAGAATTAAGATTCATCGCACTGTTTTTTCATAGTGACATATTAATCTCCCTAATTCACCAGTAGAACTACAACCAAAAAATGTAAAAATCACATAAAAGTAAACTTCTCTTTCGGTTCTCAGTGAATGATATAACCCAAAAGAAGTTGAGTTTGTTCTCATGTGAGGCAGGGTGGCTTCACAAACTACTAGGATCACCAAGGTGTGGGTAATTTACTGTCTCCATTTGCTTTCTTCCAGATATTCATATGTTCAAAGAAAACACTGAAGATGATTTGGGTAGGGAGAACAGCCTTCAAAGCAATGATCTTGGGAGTGGGAGATAATGGCATTCCTGGTGAGAATCAACTCTTCACTGATTTTCTTCCAGATGTAAGTTCTTTTCATAACGCCAGCATCGAGAATGACTCATCAGGAGAGAGCAGCCTTGGAAGCAGTTATGCTGGTAGTAGTGGTAGGTAATGGCAGTCCTGGCAAAATCCAATGGGAGGGTCTAGGATCATTTGGGTTTTTCCTATTCCTTCTCTTTGGGTATCTACAGATGACTGTCAGTTTGAAGGGTCTTCCAACCAGTTAAGAAGCAATGATAAAACTCTATTATTGAATCATTATAGTTAATTCACCTCCTTATTATGAGGAAATTCCTGAGAAGAAGCATTTTAGTTGACAATGACTTTTTTTGTGGCATATAGTTAAAGAGATGATCCCACTGTGGTGGAGAAGATATGGCAGCTGGCAGGGAAGGTATCCTAGCCAGTTCAGGGGCTAGTCAGTCACATCATATTTACAGTCAAGAGGTAGTGAGTTAAGAGAAATGAGACTGGGCTCTAAAGCCTAAAATGTCCTCAGTGACTCACTTTCTCCAGGGAAGATCTACCTGTGCTGGAGCCAACCCTTCACAAGAGGCACTGCCAGCTGAGGACCAAGTGTTTGAACACTTGAGGCTATGTGGGACATTTCCCACTCAACCCAAATCACACAGTATAGTTTAAGGCCTTGTGTAAATGGATCCTCTCTTGCCACATAATCTGGACAGAAGGTAGAAAGGCAAGGGTCCAGTTTCTTATTTTTTCCCTGCTACAAAGGAAGATAATATACTCCAAGGACAGAGGCATGACCATGACATTTGTCCCAGACTTTAATATAGGTTGTCATTATCTAGGTGCTCCTTTCCTGTGTCTTATGTTTTCTCTAGATATTCTCTGTGTCTGCCTTTATCAAAGGTACACTGTTCTACTTTGCTTCCCGTTGCTCTGAGACACACAAGAGCAAGAGAAACTTGGGGAAGAAAAGATTTATTTCATTGTATTTTAAAGTCTTAGACCATCATTGAGACGAGTTAAGACAGGAACCTTGAGACAGGAAGGTAAACAGAGATCATGGGCAACACTCCTTTCTGACTTGATCTCTGGCTTGCTAAGACACCTTTAATATACTTCTAAAGCCATGCTATTCAAGAATAGCACGCCACTCACATTTGGCTAGGACCTCCTATATCAAGTAGCAATCAAGACAAGCCCCACACAGATTTCTACAGGCCAATCTGATGGAGACATTTCTCCAATTTAGGCTCCTTCTTTTCAGGTGAGTGAGGCTGACAGTGACGATTAACCAATACCAGTCACCAGTTACAACTTGATACCCAAACACATTGCTGTTAAATTCAAATCATAATCTTCTCTTTCTTGCTTGTACCCAAGATCTCACATTAATATCATATTACAAAAAAGTCCCATGGCCTTCAAATAATTCTAACCATTTGAAAGCTCTTGTTCTTCTTAGAAATCCAAAGCCCTTTAGCCATAAGCTCTTCTTTTCTATGTAAAAGAGGTCATATACCTTGTTTCGCTTAGAAGGAAGAAACTTAGAATAAAAACACAATATAAACCCCAGAGTCTAAGACACATGCAATGCTCAATATGTATAACTCACTCATCTCCTGAATCCTGGGTAAGTTGTCCCTCTGTGGTTCTATGAGCAGTAGCAGGTCTTGTCTTGTAGATAAGAGAGCTCCACTTCACACCTGATAGTAATCCCAGTAGAGTCTCTGCTGCTGTATGAAACAACTCAGGCCTACACTGTCTGCCCTTCAGCAGGATCTTATAACCTGTAGCCCACCTAGGAAGCTCTGAGGACTCAATGGCTGAAGGCGAGTTCCAGATGCTTCCACAATCCTCAAAATAAACTAGTCAGTTGGATCGCAACAACATAGAGTTTTTCCTGCCACCCATTTCTGTATTAGTTTCTTTTGGGTTTCAATAACAAAACAGCAGCCGCAAAAGGAACTTATGGAAAAAAAGAATGCATCTTGTCTTGCAGTTCCATAGGTAGAACCTTTAATGGTAGGACAATCTGGGGATCAGAAAAGCCAGAACAGGAAGTTGAGAGATCAATTCTTCAACCAGATGTAGAAATTAGAACAGGCCTGCAAGTGGGGGTGAGGCTATCCACTTTTAAAACATACTCCCAGTGATGCAGTTTGGTCAGGAAGACTTCCAGACCGTAACATGCTATAACCTTCCTAAAATCCCACCTTCAACTGGGGACCCAAATGTTTAAATACATCTGCTTTTGAGATGCATTTCCTATGGAAACCACCATATTCTGCTGCTGTCCCCACTTTCCCATGGCAAAGTGATGTTGAAGAAGGCATGAAAGTCCCGAGATTCTACTGATGGTATTGAGGTGACCCATTGTTTACATTTTGTGTTAATAATAGTTGTATATTTTCTGGTATCTCCTCTGTGAATAAGATGAAGATATCTTGAAAATTCTTTTGATATGTGAAGTGTTAATTTCCCTAACTTACATGGAGAAGAACAAACATGGGACTTAAAACATTAAAATTACTATTGTGGTGCTCACTGAATGATAAAACCAAAAGGAAAGCTGAGATTGATATTTTGCAATGCATGTGTAATCCACTACAGGTACCAATATGTGACTCACTCTCTCCACTTACTATCTTCTAGATACTGATGATATGGTCGGCAGGGATGCTCCCACCAGCCCAAGTGAAACATCTTTGGACAGCCAAATTTGGGAGAAATATTTTAGTGGTAAGTAATGACATTCCTGGTCATCTCAGATGGTCTAGGCACAGTCATGTTATTCTTTCTCCATGGCTTATAGTCAATTTAAGAGTCTTCCGAATAGGCAGAACCAATGATGAGGGTGTGTTGCTAAATCATTCTTTATGCTCTTCTCAATGCTTTGACCAAATATTTTATTATTCATTCTTATTCTTTCACCCTTTGTAATTAGAAAGTGTACTCGTTAGACAAAGAAATGGCCATGCCATCTAGTCCAGAGTTTAATGTAGTTTGTAACTGTCATCTAATAGCTGAGCCAAACTTGTTTCCTTCCCATGTTTCTGTCCTGCTGGTGTATTCATTAATAAGTATTTTTAGTTATTTTCTGTGTCCTACATCTTGTCAAAGGTACCTGTTAGACTTTGCTTTCCGCTAGTATGATAAACATATTGACTAAAAGTACCTTTTAGGAAGAGGCTCATTTCATCTTTGAGTTACAGGACACTACCAAGGAAAGTGAAGTCAGGGGCTCAAGACAGCAAGCTGGAGGCAGGAACATAAGCAGAGGTCATGAAGGAATGCTGCTTACTGAGTTGCTTTCTCTGGGTTGCTCAGTCACTATTCTTACAGAAGACTGCCACATCTGACTAAGGATTAACACCACCCATAGTGCTCTGGACCCTCCAATGTCAAGTAGCAATAAAGAATTTGCCCATAGTCATATTCACAAGCCAATCTGCTGGAAGCAACTCCTCAGGTTTGATTCCATTTCCTAGGTGTGGGAGTAGACGATGAGGATTAAATGGCACTGTTCATATCAAAATGACACAGAAGCACGCCACTGTTGAATCATCGCCCTGCCTGGCTTTCTATGTAGTCTCATGTTGATATAAAATAGTGTACAGTGTTAAACGTCCCCAGTCTTCAAATAATGCCAACCATTTAAAATTCCAGTTGTCCTAAAACTTCCAATCTCTTAACTTCAGTTTCCTGGGAAAACTCAACTTTTAAATGCTCCTAGTTCAAAGAAGCAATAAGAAGGCCACAGCGAAAAGAAAGGAAAACAAAACAAAACTCACAAGAAAATAATACAAGAAGGTCAATATTCAACATGGAGGAAGTACTCCTCCTCTTCTGCTTTTAAAAGCTTTCAGAGTTGTGTTTCGCAGACAAACACCCACAGCACATGTGCCTCCTATTGGAGGCTCATGCCAGCTCCACTCCAAGTTCACTGCTTTCGGTATCCTGTCATCTCCAATATACAGAGGTCTCCCTGGAATTAGCTTGGATTTTCCCCCCATGGCCTTGCTTAGCCTCTCTTTAGGGACTCTGACCCACCCACTTCGTGCCACACCACAGCTTCTTTCCATGTGTGCTTCAATCCTGAAGCTTTTATGCTACCACAGCAAGTAGCACATTAGAAACTTACACATTACCAAGTTTCGGTGCCACTCGAGATTCATGCTTGGCCTCTCTGAGCCAGTGCTTCTGTGTGCTGACTTCAAGGACAAACTTCTTGGAAGATTTCACCTCAGGGTCCATGCTGGTTCTCTATTCATCTCATTTCCCAGCCCTGGCTACCCAAGAGCTATTATCCCTGTAAAGCACAGGGCTCTCTTCCAGAGTCCTAACCCAAACTTCATTCAAGTAGCTCCAAGGAGACTTTGCTGCTCTCTGAAACCCCACAAACCAAGATTTCTTCCTTGTCTTTCTTTTAGCATTATTTTCCAACATCCTACTCATGAGCTTATTCCATTTTAAACACTCAATGGTTCTTTCATGTCAAAGTTCTACATATCCATAATCCTCCATCAAGGAACATGGTCAGGTTTGTCACATCCATGCCTCAGCTTTCTGGTACCAATTTCTGCATTGGTTCTTTTTTGTTACTGTCATAAGATATCACAATCAAAAACAGAAGAAAAAACCTGTTTTGGCTTTTGTTCCAGTCCTACAATCTATTTGGGGGGAGGCTTGGAATAGATGGGGCAGAAAAACAAGCCAAGATCCCATTTTCAACTACATCCAGAAAACAGAAAAGATTGGATGGAAGTGGGGTGAGGCTACAACCTTACAAAGTTCAGACCTAATGATGTACTTCGCCAAGTAAGGCTTCAAGTCCACCAAGTACCACCACCTATGGAATCGAATATAGAAATGCATGACCTTTGAGTGACATTTGTTATCCAAAGCACTGTATTCTACCCTTGGCCCATAAGAATGCAAATAGGCATTGAGACATAAGCATGCCAGGGTTAATCAAAGTCATGCCTGTTTTTCTCCAAGATCCCATTTTGGTGTAATATAAAATAGTGTACAATGTTAAAAGTCCCACAGTTTTCAAATAGTGTCAGCCACTTAAAAGTTCAACTTTTCTTTCAAAGTCCATAGAAGCAGTAAGCGGCTTCAGTAGAAGGACATGTACATGGGCATCTGATAGAGAATAGAGCAGCAAAGTCATGCAGCACCACTGATGCATGGGGATGCTGTAGTCAGTTTGTTATTAATAGTACTTGTGATTATACAACAATTTTGTGAAAAGAATGTGAAAATTATCTTGCAGGTTATTTCTGGCTTACCTGTACAAGTTCAGCTGCACAATGTAAAAGTGTTTAAACTCTTAGTTTGGTTTTGATTGCATGATATGAACAAAGGAGAGCTGACGTGGTTCTTGTGTGAGGCAGTGTGGCTTTTCCTACTATAGGCACCTACCATAGACTCTCTCCACTGGCTGTCTCCCAGATTCCATATGGAAGAGCCTGAAAATTGCTTATGTATGGAGACTAGCCTTCAAGGAAATGACCATGGTAGGGGTAGATATTGGCCTTCCTAGTCAGATCCAGTGAGAAGGTCTGGGTGCAGTAGGGCTATTTCTTTGCTTGGGTGGTTGAGGCAGAGAGAATGGCAATTAAAGGTCTTCCAAGTGGGCAGAGGTGGTGACTGAACCATGGCATATTAGTTGATTTCCTGTTGCTGCCAAACTACCTGACTGAAAGCTTGGTAAGATTCCTGCTTATAGTACAAGGGGATCAGTGCACCACAGTGGAAAAGAGACACAAGGGGCTTTAGCAACTATAGCAGCTCCTTTTGAAATGTAATACTATTAGTCTTTTCAACTTTGTATATATTTATTTTTTTATTTTATTTTATCCAGGGAGCAATGCCATTTTATTTTTAGTTTTGATTTTTTTGATTAGATATTTTCTTCATTTACATTTCAAATGCTATCCTGAAAGTTCCCTATACCCTGCCGCCCTCCCCACCCTGCTCCCCAATACATCCACTCCTGCTTCTTGGTCCTGGCATTCCCCTGTACTGAGGCATATGATCTTCAGAAAACCAAGGGCCTCTCCTCCCATTGATGTCCAACTAGGCCATCTTCTGATACATATGCAACTAGAGACACAGTTCTATGGGGTACTGGTTAGTTCATATTGTTGATCCTCCAATAGTGTTGCTGACCCCTTTAGCTCCTTGGGTACTTTCTCTAGCTCCTTGATTAGGGGCCCTGTGTTCCATCCAATAGATGACTGTGAGCCTCCACTTCTGTATCTGCCAGACACTGGCATAGCCTCACAAGAGACAGCTATATCAGGGTCATGCCAGTAGTATCTTGCTGGCATATGCAACAGTGTCTGTGTTTGGTGGTTGATTATGGTATGGGTCCTCAGATGGGGCAGTCTCTGCATGGTCCTTTCTTCCTGCTCAGCTCCAAACTTTGTCTCTGTAACTCCTTACATGGATATTTTGTTCCTCATTCTAAGGAGGGATGAAGTATCCACACTTTGTTCTTCCTTCCTCTTCAGTTTCATTTGTTTTGCAAATTGTATATTGGGTATTCTAAGTTTCCGGGCTAATATCCACTTATCAGTGAGTGCATATCATGTGAGTTCTTTTGTGATTGGGTTACCCCACTCAGGATGATATCCTCCAGATCCATCCCTTTGCCTAAGAATTTCATGAATTCGTTGTTTTTAATAGCTTAGTAGTACTCCATTGTGTAAATGTACCACATTTTCTGTATCTATTCCTCTGTTGAGGGACATCGGGTTCTTTCCAGCTTCTGGCTATTATAAGTGAGGCTGCTGTGAACATAGTGGAGCATGTGTTCTTATTACCAGTTGGAACATCTTCTGGGTATATGCCCAGAGGAGGTATTGCTGGATCTTCTGGTAGCACTATGTCCAATTTTCTGAGGAACCGCCAAAATGATTTCCAGAGTGGTTGTACAAGCTTGCAATCCCACCAAGCAATGGAGGAGTGTTCCTCTTTCTCCACATCGTTGCCAGCATTTGCTGTCACTTGAAATTTTGATCTTAGCCATTCTGACTAGTGTGAGGTGGAATCTCAGGCTTGTTTTGATTTGCATTTCCGTGATGATTAAGGATGTTGAACATTGTCTCAGGTGCTTCTCAGCTATTATGCATTACTTCAGTTTCATGGCATCAAATACACTGTGCTAACCTGTGATATCATCAGCCATGGAATTGGTGCACATCCATACAGGCACTCCAGGCACTCAGATAGACATTCAAACAAAACAAAAGAAAACATAGCTAAACAAAAACAAAAACAAACAAAACAAAAATTTAACCAATATGACTACCTGTCTTGATTTGCAGATTTCATGTAATCCATGAAGGAGAAATGAAATTCTATAAAGTTGTCTTCTGGACCTACATCATACATAGCATGAAGAAGCACACACTGCATTTACACAAACACACAATACAATATTAAGGTCACATATCATTAAAAATCATATACATTTAATGCATGTGGGATCTAGATGCTGGACAATGGAGTTAAAAGAGGTCTGACTGATACCTAGAAGGAAGTAGCAGCTGTCCTGATGTCAAAGTATTTTGAAGAAGTAGCAGAAACCTATCATTAACATTTATTTCATTGTCTCCTCAATAAAATGTTTTCAGGTAGCTTCAGATTCACATTATATATAAGGGCAAAACTTAGGTTCTATTTCTCTAGTTCTTCTCTTAAAATTGTTTTCCAGCCAAGAGGGTGATTTTGCATCAGCGTGACCATATTTATTTATTTATTTATTTATTTATTTATTTATTTTTAGGAGGAAACAAAAAGCCATAATTATTAAAACTCGAAGTACTCTTAAGAATATAACAATATCAACAATCAATCATAATAACTACCACACTCATATTTCAATAGAAATTTTAACTAATAAAAGGATAGGAAAGTATATTCTAATCAAATGGGGACAGGAACCAAGTACATGTTGGTACCCTTCTATCTAATAAAACAGACTTCAAACTGAAATTAATCCAGAGATAAACACTGCATGCTAATTAGGTTATTTAATTAAATAATTAATTAAACTAGTTAAACAGTTAATCAAGAAGTCCTTATTATTCCAATTCTATATACAGCAAAATATGGTATGCCCAATTTCATAGAAAAGATTCTATTGGACTTAAAGATACAGAGTAACATCAGTGGATCAATATTAGGTGATTTTGGTATTCTCCTTTTTCCAATGGACAGGTTATATAAAGAGACGTGACCATATTTATTAATGAACTATGTTCATTCAGCCTGATTGTTTAGACTAAATCCAAAGAATTCTGTCAACATCAAGCCAAGAGCCCCTGTTATGCACTAAGTGGTATAACTATGCAATAGCTAGAGCTATTTTGTGTTCTTCTAGTGGTGTCTGTCGACCGCCAGGTGAACCTTCCCCAAGTCATAGAGACACGTACATCTCTAATGAAGGTAAAATACCTTTTTCCTTTTCCTAAGACACAGAAAGGCAAGGTTTAGGATTCCTTTATATTCTATTTTATGCCAGCAGAGTGATGAATCAGGTAACATACACTGTAGGTATTCAAGAATAATTTCAGTAAGAGGAGGATCTGGGACAGAACCCTGTCATTCTTAATGAAGGACTATATACAAAAATGCCAGTGCCACCTTCTACAGATTGTTTTCAGGGAGCCTTTCTTATGACAGAAGGTTTTTTTGTTTAGATTAAAACTAGAGCTGTTTTCACTCTAAAGTTGGCCCATATTACCTGTTAAAAGTTTGTTTCTCTCAAAGTATCCTCTTAACTTTCTTCAGGAGATTTCTAAGACTAAGGCAGTTGGAAAGTATTTCCCCAAAGATTGATGTGGTAAAAGATTTTTATGTCCATGATAAGGATATCGAGGCACTGGGATTTTAAAGCATGAGGTTAGGGTAAATAATCCAGACACAGAGGCACCCCTTAATAAACAGGGATTCATCTTCCAAGAGCAGGCTCTCATAATAGTTCTCTGCTGTATCCCAACAAATCTTTAAGAATCTCCTAGTATAGGACAAAGAGGTAAGATTGTCTGATATGGGCTAAATGGGCTGCAGTGTGAAAAATCCTATTTTTATTTAAACTGTACCCATCCTCAGGTGCTTTGTCATAGTATCACACAATGAGACTAATATAGAATCTTTCACTTGGCTACTCTTCCCAGTCCTGTCTACCACTGCTCAAAGTGTCTACAAGAACCATAGACAAACATAACTCAATATGATCTGATCCTAAGAGATTTTTCTCTAAATTGCAGATTCAGTCCAGGAAGCAGAGAGTCCGTATGTATTCTAGAATGTCTTTCTTAAGACACATTGTAGATATGAATTAAGCACTTACTAGACCATTTTCTGAGTGACCTGATAGCCACGAGAAGGGCAAGCATAATTTAGAACACCTGGTCATTTCTTTTAGTAGCCTTTGGATTTTGTATCACAGATCATATTTGCATATGTGTCCTTCCCCAAAATACCTTCATTTTCCAGTCAATTTTGTCAAATTGGTTAATGAAAAAAATTGAGGGTTCACACTTTCCCCACATTAGTTGTACCTCACCACAGATATTCTCGATTTCGTTTCTCAGCATGTATCCTGTTAAAGAAGGACCTACCAGGACATGGGGGCATGTGACCAAGAGTGGTAGCTAGTGAGCACAAGAACAAAATGTTTTTCCAGAAGGGAGGTGTAAAACTGACTTTCCTCACTATAAACTGTGCCTTTGATTCTATCAAGGTTTGGGTAGAAATTATGGAGAAACCCTAGCTTTCCTGAATAATTCCAACACACAGTGAACTCTGAACAGTACCTTAGCTGTCTTGGCGGTCAAATCTGAAAGAACATCCATCCATTCATTGTGCTGGAGATACAAGTTTAAAAGCTAGAGAAAGCCCAGGTAGGCCCAGTGTGTTTATCTTACAAAAAACTGGCCTACCATGCAGAAGGCATTGGGTTAAATCCTTAGCACTGCATAGATGGGGAGTTGGTGCACAGTCTTCTAATCCTAGCACCGTAGTGAGGAATGCATGGTGATCAGTCTGAGGCATTTCCTGGTCAATCCTGGTTGTGCCAGGAAACCCTGTCTGGGAACAGTAAAACAGCCACCAGAAACAAAACAACCCAGAAAAATAAAAGCCTTTCTGCTTCTTGTCAAATTGATTTTGACAATGGGAGACTCTACACCAGAAATCATGGTGGGCAGGTGTGGTGAGTGGGTTTTTACTTCAACATGGCTTATTCTAGACAAATGCTTTAGTGCTATAGATGCTATTAATGTAAGTCCAAAAGCCACACATTTCAGACTCATGTCCACTACGTAATAAATATGGTCTCATTATTTGGACCGTACTTCTTTTCATGATGAGTTATACTTTATGCCTGAAGGCTACTTCGCCTCACTGCTGCTATTCCCATCTTGGCTATTATGAGTGTATAGGGAGCCAGTACACTCAGTAGATGTATACATTCACCATCAAATAATGTGATTTCATGTCACTATTTTTTTATATGCCTTGTGACTGTGGGCACATATCTAAGTTGACATCCACTACAGATTGTTGTGGTTAAAGGCAGATAGGAATGTGTGTCTTGTTCAGGATTGAAGTAAGGATAGTAGAGTTTGTAGTTTAGAAACGGAACTTTGTTGAGGAAGAATGCAGATGAGAGGTGCATACTCAGACTTATTGAAGGCTCTGACCTTCTCTGGGACACTTCTTCATTATGTCTTCACAGACAGTGTGGATGGCAGTAGTCATCTAGAAAGTGATGATGTACACAGACACATCCATTAAATCACCAAATCACCAGAGTTCTTGTGTTGTTCATTGAGTTTGAAGGCTTATCCAGAATATATCAACTCAAGGGAAATGCTCTCCCCTGACACTATAATATAACAGCTGTGTTAGAATGGCTGGAGTCAGAGTCATTGTGGGGTCATTGGATGGTAAGCATGGATTGCAAAAGGAGGCATTGGATCTATCCAAAGTCTGTCTTATCACTTCTCTTGGAGAAAATTGTTAGTATTTAAATTAGGAACTGAAAAAAAAGTAGAACATCTATTCCTCTTCTGAGTTTTTTCTTCAGGGTAATTATGTCAAAGTGGAATGAAGACAGCCTCCTGCCTACTTCTCTATTTGAATGTGATATTATACAGTCTTCACAGGTTATAAAACATCATGGTTAGGTGAAGAATGAAAAGAACAGCCACTGCCTACTGGTCTGAAGCTGGACCCAACCACTGCTGCCCTGCTGACTCTTCAGGCATTGAGCAGATACCAGAGAGCACTCCTTTAGGCCTAGTGGTGTTTTTTCTGGCTTTATGTTCATTTACTTTCTAAGATTCATCAGGCTAAATGTAAGTGCTTGGGCTATAGTGGTCATAGCACCAACAATGCTGTACCCAGAAGTTGTGTAAGTCTCACTAGGTTTACATGGATCTAAATGGATACCTCACACACTGTGTCCCATTGATTCTCTGTAAATACTATGTCATTCCCATGAACTGAGACCTTACCATGCCATACTTGTGTTAAATGTACACCGATATTGTGATATTCTGAAAGTAACACTATTTCAGAAAAGTATGCTTGAAAGTCACTATTGAGATCACATGGTATCCACATAACAGTTGTTAGATTTTCTTGGTTTTGTTTGTTTGGTTTTTTTAAATTCCATTGATCTGAACCTTATTTGTTCTGAATGCATTCCAGTTAATGCTATATTGCGAAGGCTTCGTCTTAGGCCCACCGAGTCCTCCAATATGGTTCTTGAAAGATCAGTTGCGGACATCGCAAGAAAGGACTGTGCAATTAATAAAGGTACGGTTGATATTCAATACTTGGTGTGAAGTACGTGCAATACTAATGCTAAGATGGAAGAGGAGACTCTGAGAACCCCACCAATATGTAAGGAAGTGTAGACTCCTGGAGAGTAAGAGAACAGGAGAAACCGTCTTCTTCAAAGATGAACTCCTCCCTCTACCCCTGACCTCATTGTCGGATAATGAGCGATCAGCTCTGAAAATCATATCCATACAAGTAGCATCACATAGACTGAACAGTTTGTATTTACATCCACCTCACAAAAGGATGGCCCAGGAAAGGAAAACTAGCAGGAGTGAAAAAGTGTGTGATGGTTATTTTTAAAATGTAAAAATGTCAGTATCTTGCACTCATCAATAATGTATTGTGGATCAAAGGTGAATAATTTAGTGTCATTACATCTTGTGCCTGATAGTACATTAAATTTCTTGAACAATATGTACATGTCAAGATCCAAATTCTATATGCTATAGTATTTATAGTCTATGTAAAAATATGATAATGTGGCTAGCTGTATATTTCTTACAGTTCGTGGGACCTGAGTGAGAGTTCTCAGATCAATATGAAGGTGAAGGACAGAATCAACTCCACAACTTGTCCTTGACCCCAGACAGAAGCTACATAGCATGCATTCTTACATATACACTTTGGATGTGTACCTCCACGCACAGTGATAAATGAGCAAAGTAAAAACATAAGATGATGGTAAATGATTACAGAATCTACTTATGTTGTTGTGTAGAGGTCGGAAGAAGTTAGGGGAGATCTAGAAGGACTTGAAAGCTTCCAGAAAGTGATAATAATCTGTCATTCAACACAAGCTTTACTTAGTGTTGACTGTATCCAAGGTGGATTATGTGCCAGGGCTTTTAGAGTCATCTTATTTAGGAGAACAACATTTCTTCTGGAGATCTTGCACTGCTCTCCTTTTCCAGGCTGTGAGTATGGTTTTATAGAGCTTCAACCATGTTTGTTAATTATACACACTGAGGCAAGACATTCAGACTATATCCAGATGTCCCTGTCCCTGCCAACATGAAAACCCCTACCCATGACAAGTGATGTCATGAGCTGAAAGTTCTTTCTGCCCCCTAGATTTGAATGGGGAGGAGCAAATGGAGGCAACACCACTGGATACTAAGGTCAGATGGCTTTTCCTTTTTCTTAGAAAGATTACTTTCATGAGACAACTTCTAGTTTAGATGAAATCATGTATAAGAGGCTGACAGGTTATTGTATGGGGAAAGGTCCAGTTTCTTCTGCAACTGTCCTCTTGTCTTTCTGCTGGGTGTCTTCTAAGATTAATACAGGTGGAGTGAGTTTCCCAAAATATTGATGTGGTAGAAGATTCTGAGGTCCATTAAAGGACAGTGAGGCAGTTAGACCTTTCAAGGATGAAGTTAGAGTAGATAATTGGGCTGCAGAGGCACTCCTTAGAAGGGATTCATCTCAGAGCACCAGGTTGTCATAATGTTTCCTTGCCATGTTCCAAAGTAGCTTTGAGGGAATTCTTAGCAGGGGAAAAGGGGATAGGTTTGCCTGACCTGGGCTAAATGGGCAAAAGTGTAAAAAACTACTTATTTTCTGCACACAGTACTCTGCCTCAGGTGTTTTCTAAGAGTATCAAGCAAAAGACTAATATAGAACTTTTGACTTTGCTATTCTTTCCAGTCCTGTTTACCACTTCCCTGAGACACTAGGAAAACCAAAAACCTGTGCAAACATCTCATTATGATCTCGGCCTAAGTGTGTTTTCTCTAAATTTCAGGTCCATACAAGGAAGAACCGATTCTGTACGTATTCTGGAGTGCCTTTCTCAGGACATACTGTAGATAAGATATGTGCTCTTACTCGTTGTCTTTGTCAAGTTCTCCACTCTGTATTTCCTTATAAACAGATTTATTTCCATTTTTGAGAAATAATCTTGTTTCCCTTTCCCATTTCCTTTAATCTCTCCCTCAACCTCCAACCGATCCAACTTAGTGCACTTTTCAATCATTCCTTGGAAAACAGACAGGCAGGAAAAAAAGAATAAAAATAAATAAAACAAAGAAAAAGCATGAGAAACACACACACAACTGCTGAAACACAGAATGAGAAACCATAACATACGAAATATACAAAAAGATTATTAAGATAGAACAAAACAACATGAGACCAAAAAATCTACAAAAATGTCAGTGAGTTATTAATTTTTTTGTTTTTTAGTGTGTGTGCATGTGTGTGTGTGTGTGTTTGTGTGTGTGTGTGTTGGATCTATTGTTGGGCACAGGGCATATCCGAAGTGTGGTTTATATATCCAGTGAGACTCCGTTGCAGAAAGCTAATTTTTCCCTTGTAAGTGGTTGCAGTTGCAGAGAGCTTCTTGGTTAGTAACTGGAGCCCATGTCCACTTCCCCTCTAGACCCAGGGACTTGTCTGGTTTGAACCTGTGGATGCTGCCACCATGTCTGTGGGGTCCTATTGGCTTCTTATTCTTTTCAAAGCAACCGAATAGCAATAAGATTGTGAAGTTAGGTAAAACAACAACGGATACACATCCTGGTCATGTGTATGTTGTTCCTGCATTCACCTTAGTGGCCTTGAGATTTCCTGTATCAGAAAATGTCTTTATGTGTTTTCTCCCAAAAGATATGCCAATTACTCCTGCCAATTTTGTCAATGAAAATATCAGAGACTATGCTTTACCTTCATTACTTAGTTAAAAGCTCATCATAGCCATGTATGGTGGGTTCATTTCTCTGTATACCCTGCTATAGAATCACCACCCAGGACAGGAGGTGAGTGTCCAGTACAAGAGCAAAATGTGTTCTCAGTTACTTGGTATAAACGTGACATTTTTAGTCATAAACTCAACTTATCTCCTCATGGAGACATGAGCTGTTATATTTCAAGGATCCATTCAGCTTTCCAGCCCGTACCCAGAAATAATCCCACCTATAGAAAACATGAGCAGTTCCTTGTCTGTTTCAGTGATCAAAACCCACAGGTAGGAGCTGGGGATCAGGTGACAGTCATTAACAACTGTGAACGATGGAAAGCTATGGTGTGCAGGTTTTGTGGTTTTGTTTGTGTTTTTGATATGTTATTGGAATACCAGACTTTCACTCAGGGCCCTCTGGGTTTGATATTCAATAGTGCATAATGTGGACTGGATGTTCATAGGTTTATTCACCTCCCACTCTAGCAGGGGATCTGGGATTATCAGGAAGTCAATCTCATTTTCAGATACTGTCCTTTCCCAGCCAGGCAAGCCCCAAGACAATACCTGAAAGACCTACTCACTATGGTCCCTTACACTACTTCTTTGGGAGGAATGGTGACGTTTTGTAGGAGGATTTGAAAAGTGGGGCATCCATGTTTGTTTGTTTGTTTATTATGAGCTACTTTGTCACAGAGTCATTAACTTCTCAGGTAATGTCTACAGTGCCTTCATGTTATAACTCATGTCATAGTAGGAGGTGTTGAGTGCTTTCCACTCTACTGATGCCTTTCTTCTGTGAAGATAATACTTCTATGTCTGTGAACTATAAAGTGTTACATTGTGTAAATAATGAGAGACACAAGCATAGTTCCTTTCCAGAAGCCAACCAAATACAGTCTGTGGTTCTAACCATCACCATCCATCTGATTTTCTGGCATCCCCAAACACAATAGAACACCTTTGTGGTGCCAGTGTTTGCTGTTAGGGACTTTTTCTTCATTTGCCTTTTTAGCTTCCTTAGAGTTAATATGCATTCCTAGGAAACTATATTGTTATATTTAGAGAGTGTAGAACTGAGCAATTGCACAGAAATCAGTGTGTTCACATGGCTCTGAGAGTGATGTGGATGTTGGCTATCTCTCACATTCACACTGCTCTGTTGATAACTGTCTCTCATCCATGTGAGTTGAGACCTCCCCTACACTGACCATGCCACATCTCTATTAAGTGGACACTGACTTCCATAACTTTCCAGAGGTGACATTCTGAATCAGACGAGCATGCCTGCAAATCAGTAATGAGATCAAACGTTAAAGACAGAACAATTTTTTGTTTCTTGTTTGTCTCTAGTAAATCCCATGGACCTAAGGAAATTAGGTCCTTAACTAATTTCTGTTGTTTGTGCATTCCAGTTGCTGCTATGATGAGAAACCTTGGAATTAGCTGCTCCGTCATCAACTGCATAAGACCTGTAACATCGACTGTGATTTTAGCAGAAGAGGCCCATGGCCCTAAACATGGTACTGTGTAAATTTAATCATTACATTTATTATCAATAGTTGTGGATGATATTGTATCCCCACTATAAAAAGAATGAAGGTAACTTGTAGTAGTTTTAGTATGGAAGTTGTTCATGTACCTAGCCCACCAGTAGAAGTACAACCACAGAACTCAAAACCACATTTAGATGTCTCTTTTGGTTCTGATTACATGATAAGGAACCAAAGGAAAGCCGAGATGGTTCTTGTGTGAGACATTGTGGGTTCATCTGTGATCTGTGTGAGTCACTCTGTCCCCTGGCTCTCTTTCAGTCATAAGTGGCAGTGATATCAACTCCAATTTGTCTAGTCATGACGTCCTGAAAAGCAAAAACCAGTTTATGGTTGGACATGGCACTGGTTGGATGCTGAGTGAGGGCCTTCCAGACAGACAGACAGACAGACAGACACCATGATGTAACTCTCAGGGGATCATTCTGTTTTGTTGTTTTCCTCCTTGCTGTGCACTAAGAAGAAGTACTGACAGAAGGAAGTGTTTTCTGTCATGTTTGAATCCCTGGCACTCGCAAGGATGGCTGGGAGGCCTTGTTTGTACAAGATCACTTTGTCTAGTTGCATCCACACCGAGGAGGAAACCTAATAAGCAGAAGTTGGCCCAGGCTCCAGAACCTGAAGTTTTGTCCCTTGTACTCTTAACCACTGATCCATCCCTCCAGCCAAGGATGCTCCTTGGAACTCGATAACTCAGCACAGGCCCCACACCCTAAAGCTTCAGCACTCTCCTGGGGTAGCGTCTCGTGCAGACCCAAACCAGAACACACAGAGATTGCCCATGTCATGCCCTATAAGATAGAGACAAGGTAGAAATCCAAGGACACACTTTCTTTTATTGCCTTTCTGTCACCCTTTTTCCACAAAGGAAGAAAGCAAATTCCAAGTAAAAAGAAATGACTATGTTGTATGGTCAATTGGTTTTCTGTGTGTGTGTATGTTAGTAAACCAAAACCCATTTTCTCTGCCTCCTTGTCCTCCAATTGCTTTCATTAATGATTATTTTAGTTCTTTCTATCATGCCCCAATTATGGGAATCATGCTTAGGGAATAGGGACTCTATTTTGACAAAGCTCAAATCAGAATGAACATATTTCACACAAGGAAATTTTTTGGAATCTTACAAAAATATTGTCTAGGGACTGGTAAATAGGATGGAAAGACTTATTTGTTGTATAAAAACTCAATCAACAATAAAAGAATATTGATTCATATATCCCTTTTACTATGTTTTTGAGGGCTAAGGGCATCTCATTTGAAAAAATTCTTGCTTTGCAAACCTTCAACAATTGGCCCACATCTAGAGGGAATAGCCCTCATATCTGTGAGGCCTTAATAATGTAAGATGGAAAATTTTCTTTGCCTTACAATACTGGAAATCATAATATACCATGACAATCCATTGTATGTTCTGAGGTTCATTTCATTCAAAAAGAAATCTATGGACCTTAGTTAGGCAAGTGCACCCGTCTGTGGAACATGCTGGACTGACTATTAAGAATAGATACTCTTGCCAATGCAGGAGTTATTTTTAAACTTTTATCCAATTCTGCCAAACCTGAATCTGTGTGAAAGTAAAATTAATATTTTCCAGGAAAAGCAGAGATAACTCGTAGAATACCAATCACTGCAGTGCTCTGTCAGAGTACCGACACCCCACTCCTGTGCTCATTAGATCTCACACTAACAGGACAGACACATGTCCTTCAGTTGTGACATGTGTGCCCCTCATGGAGTCAGCCAGAGATAGTGAGGCACATATCTGAGCTCCTGAAGCTCTTAGGTGAAGTAGCCAACCTGGGAATCAGTATGTGACTCTTAATTCTCAGTTTCTAAACTTGACCTGTGCTCATAATTCAGGCCTTGTGGTCTTTAGCCACTATACCAGATAGATCATCTATCTTATGAGTAAATTTCTGCAGTCTATAGAAATACACACGATAAGGTGAATCCAAAGCAACCTAGCCCAGGGCATATTTTGCTACTGAAATGTCTCAGTTCACCATTGTCCTGATGTTCAAATCCCATAGGAATATCCAAATGAGATAGGGATTGTGAAGTCTCACCATTTGTGATGCTCACACTGAGTCCTGGGTCACTCCTTTCCCATGCTCTAAAGCTATTTAAGAATGGAGACACCCTTTAGTAATATTCAAAGTCAGAGTAACTGTGACCTTACCAGAGCTCTGTAGCTCTGTGAACTGAATACTCTGGGAGAGTGGCGGTATAATAATAAATAGGTAGTTCAGTATTAAATGATGGCTCTCCCTTGTGGAGAGTCTCATGGGGAGCTCCCTTATCAATCCTCAGTGGCCCATGGGTGCCACATCACCATACTTCCTCCATTTAGTGTGAGTTGGCTGGATGAACCTGGGCAGCTGCTTCACACAATGAATAGAAGTCATGGCACGGTAAAGGGAAACCAGAGGGAGAAATAAATGATATGCTATGTAGCTAGATTCAGTATGTAATGATATCAGTATGTTGCACCACTCAATAAGACATTGTGGATCAAGGAATGAATACTTGAGTATCATTACATCTCCTGGATGATATATTCATATACCTTGAACAATAGTGTGCGAAAATTACCATCCTATGTGCCAATCCTAGGTTGGCAAGATGGCTGAACTGGGTAAACATGCTTGCTTTCTAACATTCATGACCTCAGTTTGATTCCAAGGACCCATATAAAAATTGAAGAAAAGAAACAACTCCCCAAAGTTCGTCTCTGACTCACACACATTCTATGATATGTAGATACATACACATCATATGCACACATATGCATAATAATAATAATAATAATGAGAATGTAATTTTTCAAAAAGTTTTGCTTATTTTATACATAGATACAGGCTATATTAATATTGGTCTGTGATGCTTAAAATACATTTTGTGAATACCTAGAAAGTATTGTCATTTTTCTTGACTTAAAAATGGTCTGAAGAAGTAATTGAAATCTGTAATTTAACATAATATTTATTACAGTGTTTAGCAAATTATCCTAGGTTTATTTTTTTCCACCAATGCCAAAAGGAGCTTGGGATGGAAAGGGTTTATTTAGCTCACACTTCTAGATCACAGTTCATCATACAGGAAACTCATGGCTGGTGCTCAAACAGGAATCAATAGGCAGAAACTGAGGCAGGGACCTAGGAAGACCATGCTTACTGGCTTGCTTTTCCACACGACCAAAGGAGTCTTTAGAAACTGTTGGTTCTATCCAGTCGGACGACCACTATATTTATCTCCAAGCCTGCTAGAGAAATTCATTTTTACAACTTCTCTTTCTCTAAGCCACTTGTGGTACTACAATGTTTGTTGTGTTACACACACACACACACACACACACACACACAGCAATGGCAGCATCTGCAGGGCACATCCACATGGTGGCAATGGAGAAGCCATGCCTCCATCACACTGCAAAATACCTTCCTCTTTCCATCTGTCTTTTCATCTAGGCTGCTATCAGAGCAGGCATTCTCATAATGCCGGGTGGATCTTCTGGCATTAAATAAGGCAATCAAGACAATTCTCTAGGTGAGGCTTGCTATTTATGTGATTCTAATTTGTGACAAACAGGCATTAAAATCTACCTTAATACCAAATGTCAACTACCAATTTGATATTGCTTTTATTTCCATTGTTTAGGACAGCCATAGTTCTTCCAGTATAGAAGCCATAGTCCAGTATACATATCAGTATAAGAACCCTTGACCATGACAAGTGCTGTCATGAGGTGAAAGTTCTTTTTGTTCCTGTAGAAATGGACGATGAACAAACGAAGGCTTCAGGAAAACAGGTAACACCACCATTTACTGAGGTAAGATGGCTTTCTTTTTCCTCAGACAGAGAGGTTACTCTCATGATACTTTAGTTTTGTGACTATCCCATCTCAGTAATAAAACCACTCACACACTATGGGTATTAAGTATTTACATAGGAAGAAGAACTAAGTCACCCATGATATGACACAGCATGATAGGGAAGTATAAGTCATGTCAGGTGCCATAGTTCATGTCAGGGAGGTCTCCTGCCAACTATTTCCCGTTTAGATGAACATAGGCATAAGAAGCTGACAGCCTATTGTATGGGGAAAGTTCCTGTTTCTTCTGCTCTGCAACTGTTGTCTTGCCTTTCTGCTGGGCGTCTTCTAAGATTAACACAGGTGGATGAGTTTCCACAAATATTGATGTGGCAGAAGATTCTGAGGTCCATTAAAGAACATTGAGGCAGTGAGACTTTCAAGTATAAAGTAGGAGTAGATAATTGGGCTGCAGAGGCACTCCTTAGAAGGGATTCATCTCAGAGCACCAGGTTGTCATAATGTTTCCCTGCCATGTTTCAAAGTAGCTTTGAGAGAATTCTTAGCAGGGGAAAAGAGGATAGGTTTGCCTGACCTGGGCTAAATGGGCAAAAGTGTAAAGAATTACTTATTTTCTTGATACAGTACCCAACCTCAGGTGTTTCATAAGACTATCATAAAACAGACTAATATAGAATCTATGACATGGCTATTCTTTCCAGTCCTGCTTACCAATTCCCAGAGACACTGGAAAATCAAAGACCTGTGCAAACATAACTGATTATGATCGGGGTCTAAGAGTGTTTTCTCTAAATTTCAGGTCCGGTCACAGAGGTGGAGATGCTGTATGTATTGTGGAATTACTTTCTTAGGACACACTTTAGATAAGAACAGTGTACACACTTGTCTTTGTCTTGTTTTCCACTATTTCAAAGATGTCTTCTGGCAATAAGATTGTGAATTTAGCTTAAAACCACCAATGATACCCCAAGAGAGTCATCATGGTCATTTGTATGTCATTCCCTCATTTACACTAGTTGCTGTGACATTTGAATTATGTGTTTTCTTCCCAAAGATAACCCAATTGCTCAACCCAATATTCAGCCAATTTTGTAAATGAACAAAAATGAGAGACCATGCTTTAACTATATTATTTAGTTGAACTCATCATAGCTTGTTTGGTGGAGTCATTTGTCAGCATACCCTGGTACAGAAGAACCAACCATGATTCAGGCATAAAGGTGACATTCCTAGATATAACTTCCATTTATCAAGTCATCAAGACATGGGTATCCAATATAGAAGAGTCCTACCTCTTCATAAAAAAACCCAAACAAGTCTAGCCTATGGAGAGCTCAAGGAACCCCACAGCTGCTCCAGTTGTAGAACCCAACGGTAGTTTCTATGTATCAGGCTGCAGATGTTTATGGCTGAAAAAGACAGAGGACGCTCAGGTGTGCTGGGTTTTCTCTTTGTTTTGTTTTGTTTTGTTTTGTTTTGTTTTGTTTTCAGCTCATTTAGTTGAATACCAGACTGTCATGAGCAAGATTTGATGCTCAATTTTGGAGAAACAAGGGTGTTGGCATGTAGGTTTGTAGTCCTACTGTACTAGAAGGGATGTGAGGTAGTAGAGTTTACTGTCATCTTCAGCCTTGGTCATTTTCTGATCAGTCTGGGCTGTGCTATGAGACAATGCCTGAAAACGTTAATTATTATTACGACACCACCAGCATCAAAATCAATATCATCAACATCACCAAATGAAGACAAAAACCCCACCTGTTCCTAGCCATATCATTCTGACAATATTATCCTCAACATCAGCAAACTCAGTGAATGCGTATCATAATTTGGTTTTCTTTCAACATATCTGAATCCCAAAGAATTGGTGAAGTGCTTTAACATAACTACAAACTATTCCCATGACTCCAAACCCTACACACTGGTGTAGGGATGCTATCCACTAAGAACTCCAGTCAACACTGGTCTCAGTCATTCTTTTAACTTTTCCAGATGAATTAGACTCTGTCCCTCAAAAGCACTTGTGCTCACTTCTGGCCAGTTCCCATACTGAATGATGACTGAGAACTCAGAGAGTCTATGCACTCAGTGGATTATCCAGTCAGCACTGGATATGGTCATTTCTAAAATGACTGTGGTTCAGGGTGTATCTGTGTGTACAGGTGATAGCCCAGGAAGGTTTTAGTTCAGGAGGCAGTCTGTGTGTACCCTGCCATTGGACTGCATGTGGCCACAAGAGTTTTCCTGTGCTAACTGGACTGTGAAGAGGAAGCAGTGACTAGATGTCATAGTTAGGGGGTCTATTGTTGCCATAAAATATCATGACAAAAAAGCAAGCTGGGGAGCAAAGGGTTTATTTGAATTACTCTTCCAGATCATAGTCTATTATTGGAGGAAGTCAGGACAGGAAATCAGGCAGGGCTGGAACATGGAGGCAGGAGTTGATACAGAGGCTGCTTACTGGCTTGCTCAGCCTGCTTCCTTATAGAACCTAGGTTGACCAGGCCAGGGATGTCACCACACACCATGACTGGGCCCTCAGCACCCACCATGTCTAACCTCCCCATGCCCCACTGATCATTAATTGAGGAAATGTCTTACAGCTGGATCTCATGGAGGCATTTTCTCAACTGAGTCTTCTTCTCTGATGATCCTAACTTGTGTCATATTGATGCCCAAACCCAGAGAAGAGCAAACTTAGGTTTAGTGAAGCTTCTGCTCCTTGTTTGTTTTGTTTAGGTGTCACAGACAGTTTGGAGTGCAGTTGTCACCAAGAGTGTGTGTGCACAGGCACAGTTCATTAAATCCTCTATGTTTGGTGATGTGGAGGTGTAAGCACGGTGTGCCAGCTGAAGGGAAGGGACTTTGTTTACACCCCTCTCATGATACCTAAAATAACTTGGAACCTGAGTCTAGTCACTGAGAGAGAGCTGATGGCATGTGGGTGGTGGGGAGGCGTGCCATAGGTTTCCACTCACCAAAGTCCCTTACATTGATTCTTTAGGAGGAATTAGTCTCTTTTGTTGTCAGTGAGTTAAAAATACAGTGTCCATCCCTATTTTATTGTTTCATTGGTTTGGGAATTTGGTCTCGTAGACATAAAGGTAATAATACAGTGTCCACAGATTAAAACTCTTAGGTACAGAAAGCCTCCATCAATAAAGGTGGTAGTACTTGTTGTGCATGAGATAAAAGACAATGGTTAGCTAAACAATGAAAAGAAACAACCATTGTCCACTGTTCTGAGGCCATGCAACACTGATCTGTTGATCCAGTCTGGGATTTCTATCTGATTCTTCTAGTATCCAGAAAATACCATAGAGCACTTGTGTAGACCTAGTATTATTCTTTAAGGGTCTCTATTTACTTACATTTTTAGACTCACTAACCATACTGTGAGTGCTTCAGGAAATTGTAGTGTCAGAGTGTTAAGAATGCAGAACTGTGGAACAGCCCCCATTTCACTGTGTTCACATGACTCCTAAAGAGAGTTGTATGCTGATCTCCCTGCTACACTACCGTTCTGTCAACATTACCTTGTGCACATGAATCGAGAGCTTATCCATGTAAGGACTGACCAGTCCTACGTACAGTAAATGATCATTGGTGCCGGTCATCTTCAAGAATTCTGAATCAGATAAGTTCGGTGTTTAAGCACAGCTATTATTAAAAGATAGGGTTCCTATTTTTTTAATGCAGTTCAGCTGACCTAGCTTTTTGTTGTTGCTGCAAATGCATTTCAGTTTCTGCCATCATGAGAAGACTGGGTTGTGAAAATATACATTCCCAGAAAGAACCTGACACAAAACCCCTCCATTCCGAGGAAAAGGCATGCAGCACTAAAGGTACAGTGGAAGTTCAATCCTTAGTTTGAGTTATTCCCGTGAGTTGTAGGTTTATACTGCATCATCTCTGGGAAAAGAATGTGGCTGTTTTGCAGTATTTTTTAAATGACAAATTTGTTCTCCCAGTACATCTGTAGAACTGCAATCCATGTCTATTGTGGTTCTCACTAGATGACAAATGTTGTTGTGTGAGGCCGAGTGGCATCCCCTACTCTAGGCAGTTATGTGTGAGTCAATCTCTCCACTGACCTTCCCGATATCGATGGCGTGGAGCACAACACTGAGGACACTATTTCTAGTGAGAGAAGTAAGCATTCATGCAAGCAGTGGCATTTCTGGTCAGATTCCATGACAGAGTCTAGGAGTAATTGTGTTGATTTTTCTGCTGGGGAGGCAGAGAAAGCCAACTCAGGAGACTCAACAGTGGGCAAAAGATGAAAAGAACTTAACATGCAATCATCCTATTTCAGTAGCTTTTAGTTTTTGAGATAATAACCTGACATGAAGCATTTTAATGCAGGAAGTGTTTACCCTGGCTTCCAATTCAAGAGGATAGTTCTATTATGGTGAGGAAGATATGGACATGCCCCAGAAGTGTGTTAGGAAACTTCAGTCTTCAACAGGGGCCAAATCAACGCACTCCCTCCCTTTAATATCAGTTTTCTGGTCTGAACCTGGACAGATGCTTTACACAGTGAATACAATTGGTGCCACTGGGAAAACTTTAAGTGTCTCCACCAAATAAGCTATTACTATACAACAAAGCGCAAATAATTTGGCATCATTACATCCTGTGTTTCATAGTACTCTCCCTTTTCTAGAACAATGTTACTCTATCAGTATTGAACTTGTCTGTTTGGTCTGATGAGCTAGTTCCATTGGTAAAGGTGCTTGCCTTTTATAACTGGGACCTGATGGCCTGAGCTTGCCTCCTGGAACCTACATAGAGGTGAAAGGAGAGAGCCATCTCCTCCAAGTTGTTCTGTGACACATGGTACATGTGTGGCATGTTCTCTAACACAAATTCCATGTACATGCACAAGTATAATGACAATAATAATTGAATATAATGGAAAATTACATATCAATAATGAATGCAGTGTGCTAATCATGATCTGTGGTGGATAAAAAATTCCAGATGTCAAGAAATGTTAATTTTCTTCCCTCTAAAATGGCCTGAAGAAATGATAGAGATCTGTCACTTAATCTTAACATGCATTTCAGTTTACCCAATCCAAGATGGATTATTTTATATTACTTTGAGGGGAATTGCTGTTTTTCCTCATTGATTTTTCAGGTCTTCCTTTGCTTTTCCTTTTCCATCTGTGGGATAGTATAGGAGAAGCCTAACTTTGTTTCTTCAGTATATTCATCATGTCTAAGTGCTAGTGCAAACATATAAGTAGCTGGTTTTCTTTAACCCACAAGCTCCCAAATTATTGAGGCATGGACTATTAGATTTACTTAATAAGCTTTATGGCACAGTAATTGGGAAGTTATTAATCTAATACTCTAAGGTAATCTGGCTACCTCCCAAGCAATATGCCGAAGATACTTCCATTTTGGTATTGATCTGGCTCTCTCTGCTCCATGTGTTTTCTCATGGTGTCTTCTGGGCTCTCTCCTAGAGACCAATTCTCTCTTCGTCTCTCTTCCACACTCTCTGCTGTGAACAGAAGTCCAGCTCTAGTCTCTCTTCTGCTCAGTTACTGGCCGATTAGGTTTTATTGGGCCAATCAATCTGAGGATAACTGGGGACCAATGTTTATGCAACATCGAGAGAGGAGAGTCTTAGAATAAGTATTATAATGCCATATCCAGATTGCAAGAAGTTATAAGGGCTGAGATATCAGCATTTGAATAATACAAGGATAATCATTATACAATGCACCATAACATTATGTGTAAAGCTAGGTATATAGGCTCAATACATATACTGTTGTCCATCTCAAGCTAAGAACCCTCGGTATATATCAAGCAGTACCATGAGCTCAGGGTCTTTTTGTGTCCTCTAGTGATCTGTGAGCAGAACCAAATGAAGGCTTCACAAGACGATGGTGGCAAATCGTCACTAGTTGTGGTAAGATGGCCTCCTCCTTTTCCTAAGATAGGAAAATTAGTTCCACGATTTCTTTATATATTTACAAATACAGCATTCAAATGATGATGCTGACAACTTAAACAGCAGACATTCCCAGGAAGTAGGGGAATTATGCCAAGTCACCCATGGCATGACACACTGTGAGAGAAGACTGTGAATTGTGTCAGATTCCACAGAGAGTGTCAGAAAGCTCTTCTTCCGGCAAACAGTTACCTGTTTAAAGTAAAAGATGTAGAAGGGCTGACAGGCATATGGTATATGAAAATTTTCTTTTTTTTCTCCATTTATTCTCTTGACTTTCCTCCAGAGATTTCTAAGGTTAGCACACTTGGAATGAGTTTCCCTAAATATTGATCTGGTAAAAGTTTCTGATGCCTGTTAAGGGACAATGAGGTAGTAGGTTCTTTAAAGCACGAAGTTTGAGTAGATAACTAGAAGGAAGAACCACTCCTTGGAAGAAATTATTCTCACAAGATCAGACTGTCAACATGTTTCTCTTCCAAGTTTTAAAGTAGCTTTTGTACAGGACAAAGACATAGGTTTGCCTGATCCTGCTTGATAGCTAAAAGTGAGAAAATTCTTGTTTCATTACACAATACTTAGACTCAGGTATTTTGTGACAGCATGAAACAGAACAATACATACTTTTTGTGTAGTAGTTCTCTAGCAAAACAAGAGAACCAAAGACCTGTGCAAACATAACTCAGTATCATCTGGGCTTAAGAGTGTTTCCTCTAAATTGCAGGTCCAACCGAGGAAAAGAAGGTGTTGTAAGTATTCTGGAAGGCTTTCTCAGGACACACTGTAGATAAGAACTGTGCACTTACTCATTGTCTTTGTCTGGTTTCCAGGTGTTTTCAGAGCAACCTGCTGGCAAGGAGGATTTAGAGTAGAGTTTAAGATCACAACTGCTGTTCTAAGTGACAAATCATGGTCATGAGTCTGTAGTTAACTCTTTCCCCTTAGTTGCCTTGGGATTTTTGTTATAATGACATGACCATGTGTGTTTCACTTAACTCTTTAAGCCAATTTACAGTGTTAGTTTTGTGAAGCAAAGAAATCAGAGTTCGCCCATTTGCTAAATTAATTAGTTCAGAGCTCATCCAGCCATGTATGGTAGATCAATTTCTTTTCAAGCCATGCTACAGAAGAACCAGCCAGGACAGGAAGATAAGTGACCAAGGTGGATTGCTAGGGAGTATGAGAGCTAAATATGTTCCCAGATATGTGGGCTAAAGATCACACTTCAGTCTATAACCTCTGGCTCTCATTCTATAAAGATATGTATAGAAAGTATGTAGAATTCTCAGCTTTCCAGCACATACCTGGAAGAAGCTTTACTTCCAGAGAATGTAAATAGTAATGTGGCTTTTCCAGTGGTCAAAAACTGAGGTTATCTTCTACGCTGCAGGTTATAGCAGATACCTCAGTGTCTTAGTCAGGGTTTCTATTCCTGCACAAACATCATAACCAAGAAGCAAGTTGGGGAGGAAAGGGTTTATTCAGCTTACACTTCCACACTGCTGTTCATCACCAAAGGAAGTCAGGACTGGAACTCAAGCAGGTCAGAAAGCAGGAGCTGATGCAGAGGCCATGGAGGGATGTTCTTTACTGGCTTGCCTCCCCTGGCTTGCTCAGCCTGCTGTCTTATAGAACCAAGACTACCAGCCCAGAGATGGTCCCACTCACAGGTGGCCTTTCCCCCTTGATCACTAATTGCGAAAATGCCTGCCAGTTGTATCTCATGGAGGCATATCCTCAACTGAAGCTCCTTTCTCTGTGATAACTCCAGCTGTGTCAAATTGTCACAAAACTAGCCAATACACTCAGGTATACTGATACAGGGTGTCTTGTCTTGTTCTGTTTTGTTGTGTTGTGTTCTGTTCTGTTCTGTTTTGCTTTGCTCTGTTTTGTTTTAGCTCAGCTATTGGAATACCAGGCTGTCATGTGTGAGGCCTAGGGAACACTCAACACTGCAGAAACTAGGGTGTTAGCACATAGATTTGTAATCCTAGCATTCCAGAAGGAGATTCAGGATGGCCAAGGATTTAATGGCATCTTCAGTCTCGGGCATTTTCTGAATAGACCAGGTTGTGATACAGACCAATTACCAACTGCGCAACAAAAAGAAAAAGTCAACCTCACTGTAAGTCAGAGCCCTCCAACAGTAGGAAACTGTTGGTCAGATGACATGGTGGATGTGTGCCAGGACAGGGTTTCACTTCAGCATGATTGGTTCTAGAGAGAACTGATGAAACACTTCAGCACAATGGAACCCGTTACCTTGAGACCAAAACCCACACAGTACTGAGCTCCTGCCCACTAAGATCTCCAGTCAGCCCTGATGTTATTGATCTCGTCTCAGCCATTCTTTTGACCATAAATGTCTCAAGTGGATCTAAACCTTGTCCCCCAAAAGTACTCTCACTCAGTGATGGCCAGTCTCCATGTAGGATAGTAAGTAAGACCATGGGGAGCCCAGGCAGTCAATGAATCCACGCAGCCTTCTTTGGAGAGTCATCATTCCTAAGAAGCCCTTTTCCTTAAGGTGTGTTTATATAATGAGGCATTAGGGAAGGAGGGCTTTGGTTAAAGAATGAGACTGTGTGTCTTGCTCATCAGTACAGTACAGAAAGAAGATTTTGTAGAGCCGAAACTAGACTCTGAGCAAGGAGGAAGCAAGGTTCGATGCATACTTTGAGCTACTAAAGCCACTGCCTTCTTTTGGGTATATTTAGTCGAGGCTACATAGACAGCACTGAGGGCTATTTTTACCAAGGAAGTAACAATAACCGATTAAATTAGTCCATTAAATCACCAGAATTCTTGGCTTGTCAGTTCAGATTGAGGGCCTAGGCAGGGTTTGTTGATTGAAGGGGGAAGTATCTTTTGGGGGCTCAGACATTGGGTGACAAGTAGGTTAAATTAACTTGGAGTCAGAATCATAATAAGGTCCTCCCCTAGTGTGGTTGCCTGATCTTTAGAAGTTTATACTGAGAGCCCACAGAGAGGGATAACACAGTGGTGAACAAATGCTACACATTTGAGGAACAACCTGGTTCCTCCTATCACTTCTTCAAAAGGAAATAGCTTTTGTTGAAGGCCATTCAAAATCAGAGTTGGAAAAGTGGACCGTGTATCCTTGTTTCTTTTTTCTGTCAGATAGCTTGGTCCACACTAGTAAGATAAGTGTTACAGTGTCCTCAGAACAAAGTAGGAAGTAGAGATGGTCCCTTAACAACACCCTTTCCTTTTGGCCATATTATATGTTGTGCACAAACTGTAAAACATCTTGTTATGTGAAGACTAAAAAGAAACTACCTTTGCCTGCTGACCTGGCATGTGGTGTCATACATACACTGCCTCTGAATCTAACTATGGACTCTGGCTGATTTTTCTGGTCTGTGGCCTTAGAGCTCCTTTTTCAGTGGTAGTGATTCACTTTAGTTCATGTATTCTTTCAGGCTCCTTAGGCTTAATAGGGGTGCTTAGGAAGGTGTAGGGTCATGTAGTTTCAAGAACAGAGAAGTGAGGAATTGCTCAAGTTCCACTGTGTTCACATGGCTCTTAATGTCATTTGGATGCTGCCCATCTTGCATAATCAGTAAAATGCTCTTTTGTCCATCTCATGTCATCCACATGGATTGAGATATCATCTCCACTGACCATGTTATATGGGTTTAAGGGTTCACTGATGATCAGAAATGACATTGGGAATCAAACAAATGTGCTTGCAAGTCAGTAATGAGATCAAACGTTTAACTACAGAGCAATGGACAGCCTTCCTTTTATGTGATTCAACTAACCTGTTTTTGTTGTGAATGCATTCCAGTTTCTGCTCTCTTGAATAGACTGGGCCTCAGAAGGGCCCAGGATCATGAATACAGTGGCACACCTCCGAAAAAGAGTGTGCTTAGAGGTGAAAAGACCTGTGGCACCACAAAAGGTACTGTGAAAATTCAATAATGTTTGAATTCTTAAAATTAATCCATTAACTTTTCATGTGTTTTGCCTGCATGTATGTGTGTGTAGGGGAAAGACTCTGAGCCCTGGGTCTCTCACTCTTATATACTATCAATTCCCATCCACTCACAGCAGGCCACATCACCTCACCAGGTACGCAGCTTCAGCTAATCAGGGCAGCAGGGGCATATCTCCACCAAAATGGCTTCGCCAGTAACCTGGTACACCAGCGCAGCTCTCACGATGTTTGTGGCTTATATTCAGATGTATGAGGAAGTCAGGTGCAAGTCATAAGACTTAGCTGCAGTCTCTGGCGCCTTTGGAACTGCCGCCACACCCGCTCCCCACATCTCCCCCTTTTTTCTTTTTTGGCAGAGAGAATGTCTTAGATTGCCCCCTGCAGCAATGTCCCTTACCCGTCCTTGGGAGACAAACAGCATTGGTTTGATCCCTGTCTTAGGTTGGTGACATGCCCAGGGAGTCTTATCTGTCACTGACTACTTCTCTATCATGCCAAGCCACACTTGGGGAGATTGTGTTTTGCTTGTGACAGGTGCATCAAAAGGCCAGGATGTTGATTAATCTATGGCCAGATCTTAACTGCTGCAAGCAAGCCTCATGGGTGAAGGTAGAGGTCTGATCCCCAGTGTGCAAGCATAGGGGCCTTACACAAAACCATCCCTTGGGCTCATCACCCAGAGAGGTCTTGGCCAGCTCCCGTGTCGTTTTTCCTGGGGGAAGGAAACTAGGACACTGAACCTTCATGCAATCAGACATGCCTTCCACAGGATGCCAACAGCAAGCTATCCTCTGTGCAGTGCTTAGCCTCGCAACCCATGGCATAATGCAGCATAATTTCTTTTAGAGTGGCAAACCGAATCTGAGGAGATTGTCCTGTCTCCACTGCAGCAAAAGCTTACGCTACCATGGCGAAAGTGCAGATCTGCACATGCTGCACCTAACACATGTGCCAAACACACAACACACACACTATTACAAGCATACATCCCAGGGCTCTCATCCCCGCTCATCAGCCCTGAAGCAAGGGATAGACAGTTTGTAAACAAAGTAACTTGAAAAGGCAAAGGTACAAAGCAAGGCATCCTAGTCACAACAGCCAAATGATATAATGAATTATCACTATTACAATTAACATTATTCTTCTAAACAATAAACACAAAAGGAGATCACATACAAACAGGCATAGCCAGAAAAGAAACATTCCTTCCTCCAGCAAATTGAAATACAGAAGTTTCAAACTCATTAGAACCATTCCAATAAAATTTGCATTACCCCAGGCTCCTCCCGCCACCTGGCTTAAGGGGGGAAAGATCAGTGCAACTACCATTCACCCCACATAACAACCATACATATAAGGGGCACTGCCCAAGGTGGAAGGGAATCAGGAACACTCCTACAAAAAGGAAAGGGGGGCCCATCTAGGTTGAGAGGGTATAGTGCCATTGCCCTTGGATATACTGGCAGGCCACACCCCTCAAATCCAGGTAACATTAATTTTAGTAGATACAGCTGAACACAATCACTCATCTGTGAAATATTTTGAATCATCTGAAAATGCAACAATCCCTTTAGCTGAAGCAACATAGAAAAAAGGCAATTGTAGTGAAGCATTAGATGTAAATAATTGAGGAAACACTTGAATGCGTCAATGATATGGGTTTCAGGAACACAGCCCCAACATAGATCTTCAGTTCTCACTAGCCGGAGCATTCCCACAGGATCATCCACGTCCTCACAGCTCCACCTGCCCTGAATTGCTCTGGTCAGCCACTCCGGGACCTGCAGCTGTTGTCGATGATCCTGAGGAAACACAAACAGACCCTCTCTCCCAAACCAATTGAGAGAGCTCCTCTCTTAACCTGATTCAGCGCCTCATTGTCTCTCTGGAGTTCTGTAACACTGTCAACACCGGTGGGCAATGATTTCCACACCCTTATGGCAATCTGATTCACCTGCTCAAGCACCTGCACTGGATATCCTGTCTGTTATTGTGCAAAGCGACCTTGACTAAGCAGCATATCTCGATCCCATGCTGGATTTCCTGCAGCAACGTTAGCCACTGCCTGTTCATTTGTAAATTCAATAAGGAAGGCTTTCTAATCTAAATACTACCCAGGTGAAAGGCATGCCTTTACCAAGCCTGCCCAATCGGACGGCGTCATGCAGTGTCTATTCAAGGTCTCTACTTGAGCCACAGTATAGGAGGCAGTTAAGCCGTATGTCCGCACAGACTCAGCCAAATTCCTGATTACTTTGAAATCTAGAGGCTCATATCTCTGCCCTGCTTGGTCGATGAAAATAGGACATCCCAGCAAGGAGAATCTAACCTCTCTCCAAACCTCCAGACAGAAGGTCTGCTTATAGGCAGCTGCCAAGGAGGAATAGGGAGGGGGTGCAGAAGTCAATTTGCCTTCCTCCTCCGCCTCCGCTCTTTTGTTTTGTCCTTTCTGTCCACCGGATAACACTGTGTCTCCTTTTTCTTTTTTCTTTTTAAGCCCTTCTCCTCTTCTGATATACTTTCTTGTTGCTCTGTAAGGATTTTCTGACCTGTCTTGACTGCCTGACAATTCAAACAGTAACAGAGTCCATATATCAGAACAAACAAGACCAATATTATCAGACCTACCCACAAAGGGTCAATGGGAGAAAAAAGCATAACTACACAGCGAGGATCTGTTGATCACTAAGGTTATCATAGTTCCTTAACTTGTCCCAAAACCATGAATCTTAATTTGTCCCAAAGCTGGGAACCTTAACTTGTCCCAAAGCCGGGAACCTTATCGTTACTGCCGAGAGGAAACAGGACATCTCCCATTTTCCTTCTGTCCCTAGGAGAGCTCTGAAATAGCTTATTTTCACTTTTCTCTTCTTATATTTCTTATTTTACTTATATTTCTGCACATGCCTTCTTTTTCATTTCTCTCTGTTTCTGATATGCTTCCCTGGTACTCCTGCAAAAGTTGCTACCCTTATCAAGGCAAGCGACAATTACCGGACCTACTGCGTAAGAAAGCATACCTCTCAGAGACTCACATTAATTTCTTTTTACTTACCGGTACCACTGTTCCCCAGCTGAAGAGTTCTGAATCCATGCAGTTGAATCCTTCTCAACAGTCTGTGTTGCGGGAACACTTCATTAACCGCTCCTTCATCGTGATGCAGTTCTGAATCCTCCCTGTAACAGGGGGTCTTTGCTCGAGCCTGAAGATGTTACTTCCCGGGTTTCCTCACCATTTGTGTAGGCGAAAGACTCCGAGCCCTGGGTCTCTCACTCTTATATACTATCAGTTCCCATCCACTCACAGCAGGCCACATCACCTCACCAGGTACGCAGCTTCAGCTAATCAGGGCAGCAGGGGCATATCTCCACCAAAATGGCTTCGCCAGTAACCTGGTACACCTGTGCAGCTCTCACGATGTTTGTGGCTTATATTCAGATGTATGAGGAAGTCAGGTGCAAGTCATAAGACTTAGCTGCAGTCCCTGGCGCCTTTGGAACTGCCGCCACACCCGCTCCCCACATATGTGGGTGCACTACATGTTCTGTCCTACCAGTGGAGGGGAGAGAGGACATGAAACCCTCCCAAATTGGAGGAACAAATGGTCATGAACAGCCATGGTATTGTAGAAATAGTTAATCTCAATCCAGGACTTCTACATGGCCTTTGACCATTCAGTTCCTGGAGAAAAGAAACACAACTTTTATATTCATAATAAGCCTCGATCACCACTACATCTATGCAGATATCCACCCATCCTGCCATTAGAATCTATTTCCGCATCTATAAGCCCAAGTTATACCTTGCCATGTTCCATTTGGGCAGCTCATATCTTCAATAGTCTACCACCATGGCTGTGTTTCCATGATCTACATACCCCATGGGAGCTTCTCCCTCTCTCTACCCCTTCTTCCTGTCCTTGTGGTTCTACTCTGACCCCAAGGCTGGGGAACCCCAAGGCCTGCCTATAACAATTCTGCCCATATGTCTATAAGCTTTATCTATTGGCTATATGCTATAGTTTATAGGGTGCAGGCATCTTTACCCACCAATCAGGAACAACTTGGAGGGCAAGGTCTCATAGTGTCACTTGGGTCTATGTTCAGATTCTTATGTCCTTCAGGTAACTGGTCCTCAGAGGGCAGTATTTAGCAGTATAATACATAGCAAAAGTCCAAACTTCAACACCATGGAAGTGTTGGGAATTAAACCTTAGTCCTTTGGAAGAGCAGTGCTCTCATCTCTAGAGCCATCTCTCAAGTACCTAGTTTACTATTGACAGGATCTGTGTAAGTAAGATTGTAGCACCTCTGTCAAAAGAATTAAGATGTTTTGCAGTATTTTTAATATGGAAGGTATTACTCTGTGCCAGTAGTAGATGGGTATTGTGGTACTCAGTGAATGATATGACCCAAAGGATGTTGAACTTGTTTTTATGTGAGGCAGTGTGGCTTCACCTACTACAGTCACCAAGGTAAAAGTCACTCACTGTCTCCGTTGACTTTCTTCCAGACGTTGATATGTTTGAAGACAGCACTGATGATGATTTGGGTAAGAAGAACAGCCTCTAAAGCTTGACCTTGATTGTAGTAGTTACTGGTATTCATGGTCACATCCAACTCTTCCCTTCCCTTTCTTCCAGATATTGATTATTTGGATGATGACGAGGTTGAGAATGAGTTGGGTAAGGAGAACAGCCTTCAAAGAGATGGTCTTGGTAGTCCATTGCTGGCCAGATCCAGTTATCCACTGAATTTCTTCCAGAAATCCCCAACATATATGAGGATAACAGGGAGAATGACTTGGGCAGTGTCACCAGTGTGCACACCTTTGAACTTGATACTGGTAGGTAATGGTGTTCCTGGTCACATATTATGAACAGTGTCCTAGTGTGGGGTTAACTTCTTTGAACAGGCACCATGACCAAGGCAATTCTTATAAAAACAACATTTATTTAGGGCTTTCTTACAGGTTCAGAGGTTCAGTCCAGTATCATCAAGGCAAGAGCCTGGCTCTGTCCAGGCAGGCATTGTGCAGCAGGACGTGAGAGTTCTACATCTTCTCCCAGGGTAAACAGGAAAAGACTAGCTCCCTGGCAGCTAGGAAGAGGGTTTTAAAGCCCACATCTACAGTGACACTCTAACTCCAACAAGGCCACACCTACAAAGAGTGTCACTTCCTGGGCCAAACATATTCAAACCACTACAAACTGCCTAGCTATCATTAGGTCATTCCTTCTGCTTAGAGGGTAGAGGAAGAAAGAACATCAATTCAAGGGTCTTCCAAATGGACAGAAGTGATGACCAGAATCTAATACTGGATCGCTGTGTTTTAATTCTTTTCATTGCTCTGCCAAAATAAGTTGGCAAGAAACAATTAAATGGAGGAAGGATTTTTTGTGGCTTGTTGTTATAGTGAATCACTGAATCATGTTAAAGAAGACATGCAAGCTAACAGGGAAGAGGAATTTGTAGGTACAGGTTCTAGCTGGTCACATTGTAATCACAATCCATAATCAGAAGGCAGAGAGTAAACAGACGTGCAGCCTGCTTCAATGCCTAATGGTCCTCCATAGTGGTTCACTTCATCCAAGGAGGCTCCATCTTTAAGAATTCTAAGCTCGTCCCAAAAAGGCACTCCTGGCTCCATAGTACACGTTTAAACACACAAAGCTCTGAGGCTTTTGATATTCAGACTAGAACCCATAATATTTAAGTCTATGGCCTTGTATGAATTAACCACATCAGGTCATGAATGTGAAATCTAAACAAAAATGACACAGTTCCTAAATTATTCTTCATCTGTTATCTTTTTCCCCAGAAAGGAATATAATGCCCAAAGCAAGAAGACAATGTCGTTTTGCTGTTTGTTGTAATTTAGTTCCTTAAATGAAAGCTCATTTTCTCCCATGTCCTTGTGCTGACGTTTTTCAGTATTCCATACTTTAGTCATTTCTATGGGTCACGTTTTGCTGAAGCCATAAGGTATAGAGATTCCAGAGGGAAGGAATCTACATTACAAACACTGTGGGGATTTGGTCTTTATATGTAATGTCATAGCCAATGAAGGTGAAAAATGTTATGTAAAACTATTAGACATTTACCCAAAAAGTAATTGTTTCTATCTTTCTTTATGCCCCTGTGTGTCTGTGTGGGTAGCTCAGGAGATACAGAGCTTTACTTGAAGAACAAACACTTTCCTCTGAGTTGGCTGATTGCTAAACAGAAGCCCAATTTATGAGACAATAATAATGGATGATGGTAGAGTTTCCACGTGTAACCAAAGTAGGCATTTTAATATATAATTTCAATGGACCCAGTCTATCTGAGTTCTCACTGAAACAAAGAAATCTGTAGCATATAGAATAGTGGTGACTTATGTTAGGAATAGACACCAAGTACCCACTCAGGACAAGTTAGGAACTATTTTTAAGCTTTTGTTTATAACTATCCAACACAAGTACATGTGAAATTAAATTGAGACCCTTCCCAGCCTGCAAGGTTAGGTTCCAGAAGAACAACTATTTGAGAGAGTATTATCTGGTGGGTTTGCCTGTCTATGTACCCAAGTTATTTGGTCTGTGACAACACAATTTGCGAATACCTGACCTTCCTCAGCATTTACCCCACATGATTCGTGTTCACCAAGGAACAGCACTCTAGCATGTCTTCTTCAGTTAGGCATATCCCCTGGCTGGAGTCAAGGAGACACAGTGATGGATGGACTCAGGCTTGTGATTGTCTTAGGTGAAAAGGCCAAGGTGGAAGTACCACATATAGTTCCAGATTCTGTGGTTAGCATTAGCCTGTGGGCTCATTAACCACCATACAAGGGTTCTGTATTATATGTATGCTTGCGGATCTCTGAAGCCTATAGAAGTCCATGATAAGGTAGAGTCTGAGGTAACATAGCTTAGGTAGGGATTGCTACAGGAATTCTGATTTTCAACATTGTGGTGATGTGAAAGGCATAAAGAACCAATGCTGATATGGAGTGTGGAGGCCAACATCCTGTGAGAACCAAATCACTCCTCATCCCTGCCCTAAAGCCATCTAGAAATGTGAACATCCTTTAGTGATATGTAAAGGCAGTATAGGTGTCACCTAGAAGTTGTGAGGCTGTGTGAGCTACACACAATGAGACAGAATCAGATAACCACTCAGAGCAGGGCATAAGTGCTTAAATTGTTGTATACTGGTATTTTGAAAATTCTATGTATGTTCCATGACAGACGAAAACTGGTGTTGATATTGTGGGAACTAGTATGCCTTCACCTGGCACAGGCAGGTATGAGAGAGCTGGCCTCCATTCTTTATTTCCCATAAAGCAGTTCGAGGAGGTTGGGATATAACTACCCTTGAGAGGCAGGAAGAGATTGAGCTAAAGTCAAAGCATCCCTGTGTAATGCAGCAAGAAGGCCCAGCAACAGCCAGGTCACTCCTTGTGCTTCAGAGGCAAGGGAGCAGAGAAGGTGGTGAGATATGTGGAGGTTCGTGAGCTTTTCCTTTTCAAGGTATAACGTGAGCAGTGCAGTCTGTGCGTTCTACTGTGTCTGCTGTGTGCTCTGCCATTTAAACACAGTCTGTGCCGGCACACCCGCTTCCTCCTGTCTCCTTTGTTGTGTATCATAAAGATCTAGTCAAGTGTGTCCATAATAGTTTGACTTTGGGAAACTGACCTGTGACAGAGGGAACCCACCTAGTGGGGACACAACTCTCTCCTGGACACTTGGCACAAACCTGGAGACGTGAGTCTTATGGATTGGACCATCAGTCCAAGGCAAGGAGACCTCACTGTGCTCTGTCCATACATGGAGAAGCACATGCAGCTTTCTTTCTGTCCTTTTGGTCCTTGTAGCCCCATTTTATAAGACACACGTAGAGCCAGAGCAGAGCACTCTTGCCTTTGCTCACTGTAGCATCTGGTAGGTGAGCACAGAGCTTGCACCTCATTGACACCCAGTGCTCTGCGAACTTGAGGGGCTTGTGGAGGTTCCATGCAAGGGGGTTAGGGGATGGTCTGTTCATTGGGGAAGTCATGAGGGATATGGCCTTTGGGTCCCATTCAGCCTGTTTCTCAAATAATCTTTCTTAGGATTATAATTTTTCTTAAGTTCATAAGATGAAGAGGACTGTGGAGTCCTCCCCACAACCATAGTAGGTATTTAACAGAGCTAAAACACATGGACACTTCGCCACCACCTCTCCTTGAAACTGAGGCCACAGACTCACACATGCCGAGTCCTCAACTATCCTACCACCATCTTCTACTATCCCATTGTCGTGGCTGCCTGAGACCACTAGCTGTCCCTTGGTGTCTGTGGAGCTTCTGTGTCTTCCTCTTGAGAAAATCTCTGAGGTGTTTCTTGAGTCCTGTAGGCAGTAGTTTGTAAGCTGAGTGTGATTTCCTCCATTGTCTTCCCAGGAGCCTTTGCAGTAATGTCATAGGCTTTGCTTCTCATAAAGAGTGATGACCACAATCTCTCATTGTCCATGCACTTAGTCTGTACTGTGTGTCCTGCCTAGCCCCCAGAGCCTGACAACCTGCAATCACCTTTCTCTGATTATCTCTTACTCTGAGTCTCCTCTTCCTTCTGCTTTCTTAGGCTATGGTGGCACTGGGTTCTCTGCCTGGCAGTCCAAAGAGACTCTGGGATCTTTTTCACTGGCTCCCTTGTCCTGACGTTTTGTCCCTACTCTCTTTACTTCCTTGACCTAAAGTAAACCTCTACTCTGTGTTTCCTCAGACAGAGAAGTGAGTGTTTTATTAATAGTTCTTCACTTACCTGCTATCTGTCTGTCAGAGTACCTTGTGCCTCATGAATCATGGCCCTACCTGACTCCCTGACAAAGGTGTTCACAGACTTGAGCCTAACAGTGTGAAGATAGAAGTGAGCACTTCATAGGAATATTCCTAGGGAGACAGCCATTTGAGACTTGGTATGTCACCTCAGTTGCTCCTTTCGCTGGGGAGCAGTTATGAAGTTTGCTGGTGACCCCCTGTTCAAGCAGGAGAACTGCACCAAGAGGGAAGAGTTCAATTCCCTGAGAATTGTAATTCCCAGCTTGAGAATAGACCCAGAGAAAGAATCAAAACCAGCAGAAATGTTCCCCATACATGGGGAGAGCAGGAAAGAAGGCATCTTGATCCATCCAGGGCACTGTGAGAAAACCTTGGTCACAAACTCATCTCTGTCTCTTCTGCTTCCCGTTTCAGATTCAGATTCTGAGGAGATAAAGACTGTTCCCGTTGGGCCTCCAAACAGGAGGACAAGGATGTGGAGAAGAGACCGTTCCTAACTGGGAGAGATGGCCCAGCCTGTAAAGGCCAGGGTCACAAAAATATTATCGGAAGTGACTGTTCATCATGTATTGCCTAGGATCCTGGAAGTGGCACCAGTATTTTTCTTTTTTTTTTTTTTTTTCTTTTCTTTTTTTTTTTTCACGGCATCCAAAATTTATTCTTTGGTTCTTGTACAGTATTTCTGGTATAATGAAATAAAGTTCCAATATTTCTTCAAGTAAGTGACCAGCACAGACTTTAAAAAAGAACATAAGTTGTGATACCTATATGCACCTAAAATGTAAAAAATTCCATTTATTTATTTATTTTTTTTTCTTGCTCACCCAGAATTATTTTAATTAGGTATTTTCTTCATTTACATTTCCAATTCTATCCCCAAATTCCCCCATACCCTCCCCACTCCCACTCCCTGGTGTACCCCTGTACTGAGGCATATAAAGTTTGCAAAACCAATGGGCCTCTCTTTCCAAAGATGGCTGACTAGGCCATCTTGTGATACATATGCAGCTAGAAACACCAGCTCTGGAAGGGGGGGGTACTGGTTAATTCGTATTGTTGTTCCATCTATAGGGTTGCAGACCCCTTTAGCTCCTTGGGTATTTTCTCTAGCTCCATGGCCCTGTGATCCATCCAATAGCTGACTGTGAGCATTCACTTCTATGTTTGCTAGGCCTCAGCATAGCCTCACAAGAGACAGCTATATCTGGGTCCTTTCAGCAAAATCTTGCTAGTGTATGCAATGGTGTTAGTGTTTGGAGGCTGATTATAGGATGGATCCTCGGGTATGGCAGTCTCTAGATGGTCCATCCTTTCATCTCAGCTCCAAACTTTGTCTCTGTAACTCCTTCCATGGGTGTTTTGTTCCCAATATTAAGAAGGGGCAAAGTGTTCACATTTTGGTCTTTGTTCTTCTTGAGTTTCATGTGTTTTGCAGATTGTATCTTATATCTTGGGTATTCTAAGTTTCTGGGCTAATATCCACTTATCAGTGAGAACATATCATTTGCGTTCTTTTGTGATCCATTTGCCTAGGAATTTCATAAATTCATTCTTTTTAATAGCTGAGTTTTACTCCATTGTGTAAATGTAGCACATTTTCTGTATCCATTCCTCTGATGAGGGACATCTGGGTTCTTTCTAGCTTCTGGCTATTATAAATAAGGCTGCTATGAACATAGTGGAGCATGTGTCCGGCTTACCATTTGGAACATCTTCTGGATATATGCCCAAGAGAGGTATTGCTGGATCCTCCAGTAGTACTATGTCCGATTTTCTGAGGAACCATCAGACTGATTTCCAGAGTGGTTGTACAAGCTTGCAATCCCACCAGCAATGGAGGACTGTTCCTCTTTCTCCACATCCTCGCCAGCATCTGCTGTCACCTGAATTTTTGATCTTAGCCATTCTGACTGGTGTGAGGTGGAATCTCAGGGTTTTTTTGAGTTGCATTTCCCTGATGATTAAGGATGTTGAACATATTTTCAGGTGCTTCTCTGCCATTCGGTATTCCTCAGGTGAGAATTCTTTGTTCAGTTCTGAGCCCCATTTTTTAATGGGGTTATTTGATTTTCTGGAGTCCAGCTTCTTGAGCTCTTTGTATATTTTGGATATTAGTCCCCTATCTGATTTAGGATAGGTAAAGATCCTTTCCCAATCTGTTGGTGGTCTTTTTGTCTTATTGACGGTGTCTTTTGCCCTACAGAAGCTTTGCAATTTTATGAGGTGCCATTTGTCTATTCTCGATCTACAGCACAAGCCATTGCTGTTCTATTCAGGAATTTTTCCCCTGTGCCCATATCTTCGAGGCTTTTCCCCACTTTCTCCTCTATAAGTTTCAGTGTCTCTGGTTTTATGTGGAGTTCCTTAATCCACTTAGATTTGACCTTAGTACAAGCAGATAGGAATGGATCAATTCGCATTCTTCTACATGATAACCACCAGTTCTGCCAGCACCATTTGTTGAAAATGCTGTCTTTCTTCTATTGGATGGTTTTAGCTCCCTTGTCAAAGATCAAGTGACCAAAGGTGTATGGGTTCATATCTGGGTCTTCAGTTCTATTCCATTGGTCTACTTGTCTGTCTCTATACCAGTACCATGCAGTTTTTTTTTTGTTTGTTTTTTGTTTTTTTATCACAATTGCTCTGTAGTACAGCTTTAGGTTGGGCCTGGTGATTCCCCCAGAGGTTCTTTTATCCTTGAGAAGAGTTTTTGCTATCCTAGTTTTTTTGTTATTCCAGATGAATTTGCTGATTGCCCTTTCTAATTGTTGAGAATTGAGTTGGAATTTTGATGGGGATTGCATTGAATATGTAGATTGCTTTTGACAATATAGTCATTTTTACAATGTTGATCCTGCCAATCCATGAGCATGGGAGATCTTTCCATCTTCTGAGATCTTCTTTAATTTCTTTCTTCAGAGACTTGAAATTCTTTTTTTTTTAAATATTTTTTATTATGTATTTTCCTCAATTACATTTCTAATGCTATCCCAAAAGTCCCCTATACCCTCCCCCCCCCCCTACCCACCCATTCCCACTTTTTGGCCCTGGTGTTCCCTGTACTGGAGCATATAAAGTTGCATGTCCAATGGGCCTCTCTTTCCAGTGATGGCCGACTAGGCCATCTTTTGATACATATGCAGCTAGAGTCAAGAGCTCTGGGGTACTGGTTAGTTCATAATGTTGTTGAACCTACAGGGTTGCAGATCTCTTTAGCTCCTTGGATACTTTCTCTAGCTCCTCCATTGGGGGCCCTGTGATCCACCCAATAGCTGACTGTGAGCATCCACTTATGTGTTTGCTAGGCCCCGGCATAGTCTCACAAGAGACAGCTATATCTGGGTCCTTTCAGCAAACACTTGCTAGTATATGCAATGGTGTCATCGTTTGGAGGCTAATTATGGGATTGATCCCTGGATATGGCAGTCTCTAGATGGTCCATCCTTTTGTCTCAACTCCAAACTTTGTCTCTGTAACTCCTTCCATGGGTGATTGTTCCCAATTCTAAGAAGGGGCAAAGTGTCCATACTTTGGTCTTTGTTCTTCTTTAGTTTCATGTGTTTTGCAAATTGTATCTTATATTTCAGGTATACTAAGTTTCTGGGTTAACATCCATTTATCAGTGAGTACATATCATTTGAGTTCTTTTGTGATTGTGTTACCTCACTCAGGATGATGCCCTCCAGGTCCAACCATTTGTCTAGGAATTTCATAAATTCATTCCTTTTAATAGTTGAGTAGTACTCCATTGTGTAAATGTACCACATTTTTTGTATCCATTCCTCTGTTGAGGGGCATCTGGGTTCTTTCCAGCTTCTGGCTATTATAAATAAGGCTGCTATGAACATAGTGGAGCATGTGTCCTGCTTACCAGTTGGAACATCTTCTGGATATATGCCCAGGAGAGGTATTGTGGGATCCTCTGGTAGTACTATGTCCAATTTTCTGAGGAACCGCCAGACTGATTTCCAGAGTGGTTGTACAAGCTTGCAATCCTACCAACAATGGAGGAGTGTTCCTCTTTCTCCACATCCTCGCCAGCATCTGCTGTCACCTGAATTTTTGATCTTAGCAATTCTGACTGGTGTGAGATGGAATCTCAGGGTTGTTTTGATTTGCATTTCTCTGATGATTAAGGATGTTGAACATTTTTTCAGGTGCTTCTCTGCCATTCGGTATTCCTCTGGTGAGAATTCTTTGTTTAGCTCTGAGCCCCATTTTTTAATGGGGTTATTTGATTTTCTGGAGTCCACCTTCTTGAGTTCTTTATATATATTGGATATTTTTGGGAAGCCATATGTGCTGTTGCAGGGTGGGGCTGGCTACTGCTGGCCACCACACATACATAGGCAGTAAAGGTTCTTTTGCCAAGATGAGGTTTTGAGAATTAACCAGAGTTAACCAATCAGATGAGAGACAAGTTAACCAATCAGATGAGAGAGACATTAACCAATCAGATGAGAGACAAGTTAACCAATCAGATGTAGGCATGCAAATGAGGTGGTAAGCATAACCCAAGCACAACCAATCCGGGTGTGAGACATGCCTCTCCTAATCCTATATAAGCAGCACCAGTTCTGGGCTTGGGGTCTCTTCGCCTCCCAATCAAGTAATCAAGCTCTCCCAATAAACGTGTGCGGAAGGACCCTGTTGTGGCATCTGCTTTGCTGGTGAGCCAGGGTGCACACAAGAGATATTAGTCCCCTATCTGATTTAGGATAGGTAAAGATCTTTTCCCAATCTGTTGGTGGCCTTTTTGTCTTATTGATGGTGTCTTTTGCCCTACAGAAGATTTGCAATTTTATGAGGTGCCATTTGTCGATGCTCAATCTTACAGCATAAGCCATTGCTGTTCTATTCAGGAATTTTTCCCCTGTGCCCATATCTTCGAGGCTTTCCCACACTTTCTCCTCTATAAGTTTCAGTGTCTCTGGTTTTATGTGGAGTTCCTTGATCCACTTAGATTTGACCATAGTACAAGGAGATAGGAATGGATCAATTCGCATTCTTCTACATGATAACCACCAGTTCTGCCAGCACCATTTGTTGAAAATGCTGTCTTTCTTCTATTGGATGGTTTTAGCTCCCTTGTCAAAGATCAAGTGACCATAGGTGTGTGGTTCATTTCTGGATCTTCAATTCTATTCCATTGGCCTACTTGTCTGTCATTATACCAGTACCATGTAGTTTTTATCACAATTGCTCTGTAGTAAAGCTTTAGACCAGGCATGGTGATTCCACCAGAGGTTCTTTTATCCTTGAGAAGAGTTTATGCTATCCTAGTTTTTTTTTTTTTTTTTTTTTTTTTTTATTCCAGATGAATTTGCAGATTGCTCTTTCTAATTCGTTGAAGAATTGAGTTGGAATTTTGATGGGGATTGCACTGAATGTGTAGATTGCTTTTGGCAAGATAGCCATTTTTACTATATTGATCCTGCCAATCCATGAGCATGGGAGTTCTTTCCATCTTCTGAGATCTTCTTTAGTTTCTTTCTTCAGAGACTTGAAGTTCTTATCATACAGATCTTTCACTTCCTTAGTTAGAATCATGCCAAGGTATTTTATATTATTTGTGACCATTGTGAAGAGTGTTTTCCTAATTTCTTTCTCAGCCTGTTTATCCTTTGTGTAGAGAAAGGCCATTGACTTGTTTGAGTTAATTTTATATCCAGCTACTTCACTGAAGGTGTTTATCAGTTTTAGGAGTTCTCTGGTGGAATTTTTAGGGTCACTTATATATACTATCATATCATCTGCAAAAAGTGATATTTTGATTTCTTCCTTTCCAATTTGTATCCCCTTGATCTCCTTTTGTTGTCGAATTGCTCTAGCTAGGACTTCAAGTACTATGTTGAATAGATAGGGAGAAAGTGGGCAGCATTGTCTAGTCCCTGATTTTAGTGGGATTGTTTCCAGCTTCTCACCATTTACTTTGATGTTGGATACTGGTTTGCTGTAGATTGCTTTTTATCATGTTTAGGTATGGGCCTTCAATTCCTGATCTTTCCAAGACTTTTATCATGAATGGGTATTGGATTTTGTCAAATGCTTTCTCTTCATCTAACGAGATGATCATGTAGTTTTTGTCTTTGTGTTTGTTTATGTAGTGGATTATGTTGATGGATTTGCATATATTAAACCATCCCTGCCTCCCTGGAATGAAACCTACCTGGTCAGGATGGATTATTGTTTTGATGTGTTCTTGGATTCGGTGAGCGAGAATTTTATTGAGTATTTTAACATCGATATTCATAAGGGAAATTGGTCTGAAGTCCTCTATCTTAGTTGGGTCATTTTGTGGTTTTGGTATCAGAGTTATTGTGGCTTCTTAAAATGAATTGGGTAGAGTACCTTCTGCTTCTATTTTGTGAAATAGTTTGTGAAGAACTGGAATTAGATCTTCTTTGAAGGTCTGATAGAACTCTGCACTAAACCCATCTGGTCCTGGGCTTTTTTTGGTTGGGAGACTATTAATGACTGTTTCTATTACTTAAGGGGATTTAGGACTGTTTAGATCATTAACCTGATCCTGATTTAACTTTGGTACCTGGTATCTGTGTAGAAACTTGTCCATTTCATCCAGGTTTTCCAGTTTTGTTGAGTATAGCCTTTTGTAGAAGGATCTGATGGTGTTTTGGATTTCTTCAGGATCTGTTGTTATGTCTCCCTTTTCATTTCTGATTTTGTTAATTAGGATGCTGTCCTTGTGCCCTCTAGTGATTCTGGCTAAGGGTTTATCTATCTTGTTGATTTTCTCAAGAACCAGCTCCTTGTTTGGTTGATTCTTTGAATAGTTCTTGTTTCCACTTGGTTGAATTCGCCCCTGAGTTTGATTATTTCCTGCCATCTACTCCTTTTGGTTGAATTTGCTTCCTTTTGTTCTAGAGCTTTTAGGTGTGTTGTCAAGCTGCTAGTGTGTGCTCTCTCTACTTTCTATTTGGGGGCACTCAGAGCTATGAGTTTTCCTCTTAAAAATGCTTTCATTGTGTCCCATAAGTTTGGATATATTGTGGCTACATTTTCATTAAACTCTAAAAAGTCTTTAATATCTTTCTTTATTCCTTCCTTGACCAAGGTATCATTGAGAAGAATGTTGTTCAGTTTCCACGTGAATGTTGGCTTTCTAATATGTATGTTGTTTTTGAAGATCAGCCTTAGTCCATGATGATCTGATAGGATGCATGGGACAATTTCAATATTTTTGTATCTGTTGAGGCCTGTTTTGTTACCAATTATATGGTCAATTTTGGAAAAGGTACCATGAGGTGCTGAGAAGAAGGTATATCCTTTTGTTTTAGGATAAAATGTTGTGTAGATATCTGTTAAATCCATTTGTTTCATAACTTCTGTTAGTTTCATCGTGTCCCTGTTTAGTTTCTTTTTCCATGATTTGTCCATTGATGAAAGTGGTGTGTTGAAATCTCCCACTATTATTGTGTGAGGTGCAATGTGTGCTTTGAGCTTTACTAAAGTTTCTTTAATGAATGTGGCTGCCCTTGTATTTGGAGCATAGATATTCAGAATTGAGAGTTCCTCTTGGAAGATTTTACCTTTGATTTGTATGAAGTGTCCCTCCTTGTCTTTTTTGATAACTTTGGGGTGGAAGTCGATTTTATTAGATATCAGAATGGCTACTCCAGATTGTTTCTTCAGACCATTTGCTTGGAAAATTATTTTCCAGCCTTTCATTCTGAGGTAGTGTGTGTCTTTTTCCCTGAGATGGGTTTCAGCAAAATGTTGGGTGCTGTTTTTGTAGCCAGTCTGTTATTCTAGGTCTTTATTGGGGAATTGAGTCCATTGATATTAAGATTCCTAGGCAAATGGTTGGACCTGGAGGGCATTATCCTGAGTGAGGTAACCCAATCACAGAAGAACTCAAATGATATGCACTCACTGATAAGTGGATATTAGCCCAGAAACTTAGAATACCCAAGATATAAGTTACAATTTGCAAAACACATGAAACTCAAGAAGATCAAGACCAAAATGTGGACACTTTGCCCCTTCTTAGAATTGGGAACAAAACACTCATGGAAGGAGTTACAAAGTCTGGAGCTGTGACGAAAGGATGGACCATCTAGAGACTGCCATATCCGGGGATCCATCCCATAATCAGCTTCCAAACACTGACACCATTGCATACACTAGCAAGATTTTGCTGAAAGGACCCAGATAGAGCTGTCTCTTGTGAGACTATGCCGGGGCCTAGCAAACACATAAGTGGATGCTCACAGTCAGCTATTGGATGGATCACAGGGCTCCCAATGGAGGAGCTAGAGAAAGTACCCAAGGATCTAAAGGGATCTGCAACCCTATAGGTGGAACAACATTATGAACTAACCAATACCCCGGAGCTCTTGACTCTAGCTGCATATGTATCAAAAGATGGCCTGGTCCGCCATCACTGGAAAGAGAGGCCCATTGGACTTGCAAACTTTATATGCCCTATTACAGGGGAATGCCTGGGCCAAAAAGTGGGAGTGGGTGGGTAGGGGAGTGGGGGGGAGGGTATGGGGGACTTTTGGGATAGCATTGGAAATGTAATTGAGGAAAATACCTAATTAAAGAAAAAAAACAAAGAGGCGCATTGGACATGCAAACTTTATATGCCCAGTACAGGCGAACGCCAGGGCCAAAAAGTGGGAGTGGGTGGATAGGGGAGTGTGGGGGAGGGTATGGGGGACTTTTGGGATAGCATTGGAAATGTAATTGAGGAAAATACCTAATAAAAATATAAAATAAAATAAAATAAATCAGAAAAAAGAATAGTAATTGTTGCTTTCCATTATTTTTGTCGTTAGAGTTGGCATTCTGTTCTTGTGGCTGTCTTCTTTTAGGTTTGTTGAAGGATTACTTTCTTGCTTTTCCTAGGGCGTGATTTCCATCCTTGTATTGTTTTTTTTCTGTTATTATCCTTTGAAGGGCTGGACTCATGCAAAGATAATGTGTGAATTTGGTTTTGTCATGGAATACTTTGGTTTCTCCATCTACAGTAATTGTAAGTTTGGTTGGGTATAGTAGCCTGGGCTGGCATTTGTGTTCTCTTAGTGTCTGTATAACATCTGTCCAGGATCTTCTGGCTTTCATAGTCTCTGGTGAAAAGTCTGGTGTAATTCTGATAGGCCTGCCTTCATATGTTACTTAACCCTTTTCCCTTACTGCTTTTAATATTCTATCTTTATTTAGTGCATTTGTTGTTCTGATTATTATGTGTCAGGAGGAATTTCTTTTCTGGTTCAGTCTATTTGGAGTTCTGTAGGTTTCTTGTATGTTCATCAGCATCTCTTTCTATAGGTTTGGGAAGTTTTCTATAATTTTGTTGAAGATATTTGCTGGCCCTTTGAGTTGAAAATCTTAATTCTCATCTACTCCTATTATCCATAGGTTTGGTCTTCTCATTGTGTCCTGGATTTCCTGTATATTTTGAGTTAGGATCTTTTTGCATTTTGCATTTTCTTTGATTTTTGTGCAGATGTTCTCTATGGAATCTTATGCACCTGAGATTCTCTCTTCCATCTCTTGTATTCTGTTGCTGATGCTCACATCTATGGTTCCAGATTTCTTTCCTAGGGTTTCTATCTCCAGCGTTGCCTCACTTTGGGTTTTATTTATTGTGTCTACTTCCCTTTTTAGATCTAGTATGCTTTTGTTCATTTCCATCATCTGTTTGGATGTGTTTTACTGTTTTTCTATAAGGACTTGCAACTCTTTAGCAGTGTTCTCCTGTATTTTTAAGTGAGTTATTACAGACCTTCTTGATGTCCTCTACCATCATCATGAGATATGCTTTTAAATCTGGATCTAGCTTTTCGGGTGTGTTGGGTAATCTCTGGAGTTAGTTATTATAGTTGTCTCTGGTTAGAGATTGTTCCTCTCATGATTCTGTTAGCCTCTATCAGAAGACCTGGGAGAGTAACTCTCTCCTCTGAATTTCAGTGGTCAGAGCACTCTCTGCACGCAAGCTCTCCTCTTACAGGGTAGCTGCACGGATATCTGGCATTCGGACCTCCCTCCTGGCCGAAGATGAAGGCCTGAAACAGGACCTGTCCCAGAAGCTGTGTTACTTCGGCCTGCCACAGAAGCTGTTAGCTTCTGTAGTCCACACTCTCACCTGTACAGACTAGTCTCAGGGGATCTGGGAACCAAGATTGCTCCCCCAGGTGCTCCAGCAAAGCCCTCCCGGGCAGGGCAGACACCTCTCCTCTGGCAGGGAAGGTGCCCGGATGTCTGGAGCCCGAAACAGGGTCTATCTCAGAAGCTGTCCTCTAGAGACCTTAAGGGTGTCCGCTGACTCTGCGCCCAGGTAACTCATTGCTGGTGCCGACCGGAAGAGACTTGTGACCCTGGTCAGGCCGGGTTTCCTGCTTTCCTAATGCTGTCTCAGGTCCCGCGTGATTGGATTGGAACAGAAGTTGTGTTCTACTCACCGGTGGTCCTAAGATTGCATGAAGAGTCCTCTGGGGGATCTTCGGGGTGTCCACCGACTCCCCGCCCAAGGTGACCCGGTGCTGGAGCTGACTGGAAGGGCCAGTATTTTTCATTATCAAACGTTAATCTCACCTTGCTCTCTCATAGCCCGTCAGTCCACATGATGAGATATTCCTGTTTTGAGAACTATTAGGTAATGAGTCACTCACACACCTTTGTGATACCATGTATGGCTTGCTGTTAATAGAGAAACTGCAGCATAGCTTGAGACAGTTGGGTTGTAGAACTGTTTGTACATCAGGACTGCCAGCATTTGGAGCTACCTGGAAAGCTGCTGTCCCAGATGCAGTGTTTCACATGCACAGAACAGTGCACCTCTCCCATTCACAAGATATGTGTGCCCAGGCTCCAGATAGAAAACAATCACCTCTTTTCCATGCTGCCAACAATTACTGGGTACCAATTCTGACACAAGCACCGTGTGCAGCTTGTCTACCACCCTGGTGGAAGAAAAAGCTTCAGAAATGCACTCTGCATACTGCATGGCACACATATGAAGCTGCTGCCATGCTGCTAAACAGCTTCCTTGACCTTCTGGGCATGAAATGGAAGGACTGTTTGCCAGCAGCTTGGTAAGGATGGGGCATCCCTATAGCCACTCGAGATATTTATGAAGTTATAGGTAACAAGTGTGTGGGCTATGTGGATGAATAAAATTTAGGAGGGCTGCTTGACTCTATGACCTTAAACTGGGTAAGGGTGGGGTTTCCCAGGACATTATGGCTCCCCTCACCCTCGAGACTTGGTAACATCAAGTGTAAATTCTTTCCTGGAGTCCCACTTCCTGAACTTATACCTTCTGTCTTGTGTAGGCTTCTTTGGGGGCCTTTGGCCAGGTTGTTTTCTGCATCTGAACTTTTTCATGTTTTCCTGCTTCTTAGCTTTAGTCCCAAATAACTCATTGCATGCTGGCTCTTGGTTTTAGGGCCTCCCACTGTGTCCTCATCACTGTCCACAGGCCTCAGCTTACTTTCTGCCTGTGGTCTTTCCAATCCTGGGGCAGCATCCCTGTTCACCTCTGCTTACCTAGGATGTGGCAGAGCTCCACCCTCCTTCCCACACATAGCTGAAGTTTGAATGTACATTTCTCTGTCTCTTTACTCTTGTATGCATAGGAATGATGCCCTGAGGAGTATGTTTCTCTTTTCCTTTCAATGATGCACTGTTCTGGCTTTCTGGCTCGGCTTTTCTCCTTCTCCTTAGACAACAGTGTCTCACTAAATAACTCAAATCAGCCTGAAACTCATGCTGTTCCTCCTCCCCAGGACTTGGTAAGCATGGGGCATCCCTGTACTGAGAGATGTGTGTCATGAAATTCAGCCTTGTAGCTTACTTTTTTCATATTTTTTGTTTTAATCTTTTATTATTTAATATTGTTGGAATATTCTATGGTGGGGAATCTCATGCCACCTCAGTGACCTAACTAGGAATTAGTAAGGTGGTTTGGTCCTTTCCGTTTGGGGGAATTGGTTGTATGACCCTTAGCCTATGGACTTTGTTGCCTGCAGCCCCACATTACAACCATCTAGACTCTGACTAACTGTTCCCAGCATGATGTAATCCAGTACCCTTCCCAACTGGATGCTTTGATATGGGTTTCTTGTAGTTCAGAATGTAGAACTTCTCAGGTAAAGTACTAGCATGGAACTTGAGGTCAGGCTCTCCCATATTGCTGGTCCCACATTTTCATTTGGGTGAAGCTGAAATGCCAGCATTAGTGTTCTACTGAGTGTGGGTAGCTCATGGTCACCTGGGGACTCAGCTGATCTCATCTTTATGCCCTTACTCCCTGGGACCTGGAGAGGTCATGTACCTTTCCTTGGGCTGCCTGCTCACTGGGAATCTGAGCCTGAGTGTTGAGTTGCCTGCCTGTGTTTGGATTTGAAGACCATGCTCCCTGCCTGGCTTACGGATGTGTCTAGAGTGTTGCCCTTCACCTCTTCTGAATCTCTGTGCTTCCCTTCCTGCCTTCTGACACGTCCTCTATTCTAGAACAGTTTTGGTGCCAATGTCTTCATTGTGCTTGCTCCTTGCCCAGGGTTTCATGTCAGGACGATGATGGATGGCTTCCAGAGTATGACTGTCGTCTTTCTCCATGTCTCATTTTAACCTACTGGGTGGTAGGGCATTGGAGCCAGCCATTGCTTCTTGGTTTTCAGGACTCTGTTCCTCTTGCTACCATTCCCAAGCAGCTTACCCTGAGTTGTTTCCTTATCAGATGGAGCTTGGTGGCCCTTGGAAAGGAGTGTGTCTTTTCAGCAAGCTCCCAATGAGGAGCCTCTCTGTTCCCATGTGAGGAAAGGCTGTCTGTGATGGTGCGGTATTGTGGGTGTCATCTGATGGTTTTGAGTAAGCAGAGCTACCTTGCTTGGGGGCTTTGAGCTGGAACTTTGACATGTAAAGATTCTGATAACTCTGTTCCTTTTCTAGGTGTCTATGACATTGAAGACAGAATGTCCTCATCAGAAAACAATATTACAGATGAGCCAGAAAGCCACACTCTAGCTCAGAAGATGCCAACACTGAAAACTGGAAGGCAGGATGAAGAAAGAATCGACTACTTTCCTGGAGAAAACAGTGAAGCACCGGGGTATGGGTTACGTGTTCCCTCACCTCCCTCTTCCAGCACCAGCCTGAGTGCTCCCATACTGAAGGTTCACCAGCAGTGCTTGTTGGAGCTTACTGGGCCAGTGCCTCAGCACCATCTGCTTGGTGCCAGGAGGCTTCAGGACCACACTGGCCTTCCCCTCAGTTTCAGCTCCTCAGCATCCAGAGCCACCTTTAGTGTGGCTGCTCCAGAGCTGTAGTAGATCCTGGATTTATGCCCTTGAATCTGTGTTTATAGCACCTATGCTTTTTATTATTTTTCAAATAAAAGTAAATTTATTTAAAACTTGGCCAAAGTTAGAGACAGAAACATTCTTAGCCTCTCTCTTGCCTTCTTTGTAGTTGTGTAACAACGCCAGGTAAGCTATCTACCTCGATGTTCAGCTCATATGTATTGGTTTCTTTTTTTTTCTGTAATATTTATATAATATGGGAATTTCACATCATGACCCCCAAGCACCCTCACATTCCAGTACTTCCAGGTCCACCACTCCTCTTGGGACTTTCCCCTCATCCCGCACCCAAAAAAAGTAGAAAAATTCACAATTTGTGTTGCCCATATATTCACTAAAGCATGGTCAAACTCCCCGTGGTCACCTCCTTAAGGAAAACTCAGTCCTCTCCTACTCGAACCCTGACCAGGAACCATAAAATGACAATTACCCCTTAGAAATTCTTAAGTGAAATTCAAAGCAATTGCCTTGCACTAAATATTTCCCTCAAATGAAACACATATCTGTCCAAAAAGTCAAATGTAATGAGAGCTTCCTCCCCTATTTTTGGCAATTCACATTTATGGCCCCCTGCCACTTTCCCTGTTCCATCTTTGGCTCTAAAGTCAGTAGTAATTAGACAGAGTATCTTTCCTACTTTGTTCCCTATAGCCATAGGGTGTCCTATGTAATCTACACATCCCAGCATATCTGATATTATTAATGACACACCTCATATACTCAAACATACCTCAGAAGGTATAGTATTTGGAAGAAGATAAAGTGTATGGTAGTCTTAATTGTGAGCCTTATATTCAAGCTGTCTAGCTCCCTCCCTAGGCTCCTCCCTTTAGCCCTGTGCTTTTATTAAGCCCCAAGAATCTAATCCTATAGCTTTTAAACACAGGTGCTTGAAGCTTTAGTTAATCTAATTAGCAGGAAAATAGGTGATAAAGAAGGGGGTAGAAGATGACAAAAGATGGCAATAAGAGAACAAAGAAAGAAAGCGATACAATGTAGCTTAAGCAAGACATCTCATCCTCAGTAGTAATTACTAATCACACTTGATATATAACTGACCAGAGTGTGCTGTGTATAGTGTGTGCATGCATGCCTGGGTGTGTTTGCATGTGTGTGTGTGTGTGTGTGTGTGTGTGCTCCATTGATGATGCTGTAGCAAAAAACCTGAGCCAGGAATACGTTTTTATATTTATAAAGGACTGAAATGTATGTCTTGTAGTTCTGGAAGAAGAGCAGTCTAAAGTTAAGGTGCCAGCAGAATTAGTATCCAGGGAGGACTGTTCTGCCTCCAAGATGGCACAATGCGGGAGAGCCAGGCATGCTGAGTCCTCACAGGTACACAATAGCTTTCACTGGGCAGAACCTCAAGACTCAATACCTTATAAAGTGCCACCTTTTAAAACACAATGCTGCTTAGGGAATTGAATTTCCATGTGAATTTGGGAAGGGGAGGGACATTTGAGCCATTTCAGACAGATAAGCCTCATACTAAAATAGATGACAGCTGGTGATAACAGGATGTTAGGAAGCTAGTATCGATGCAGGGGAACATGGACCAGACTGACCTAAGAGGCCTAGAAACACACCCCACATTCTCAGTACATGTCCACATTGCTTTTGAAAACAATTCTTATTCAGTCTTTGAAAATTTCATATATGCATGTTATGGATTTTGATCGTATTCATCCCCTGTTATCTTATGACCTTACTACTTCCTGTGGACCTCCTCTTTTCCCAACGTAGTCGTCCTCCTTTCGTGTTTTCTTCTTCTTTTTTAAATAACCCATTGAGCTGAGTTAGGACTGCTTAACTGCATGTGTGGAGGGTAATTTATTTCATCATGAACAATTTAGCAATACAATTTACCTTACACTTCTCAAGGCAAAATGACTCTTAACCCCCAACAGCCATTAACAATCAATAGCTCCTCACCTGGAGGGAAAGGATTCATGCCCTCCTCAGGCTGGGAAATATCCACATTTCATCTGTGAACATCTCTGTACAAACTCAATTTTGCTTAACACATTTCTCCTCACCTTCTGTCTTCCCCATTGTGGTTTTCTGGTTCTTACCACAAATACTATTACAACTGGATCTATCTGGTTGGTTTTGTTTGTTTGTTTGTGTTTTTGTTTCTCAGCCCTGGGGATTGGATTGAGAGCCTTATGTGCTCGCCAGGAGAGCATTCTGTCCTTGAATTGTACCTCCAGTCATTTCTGATTTGTTTTGTTTTTGATTTTGAGAGAGTTTTGCTAAATTGTCCAGGCTGATCTTGAACTGGATTTATGGCAGAGCTAGGTCTTGGTCTTTTGAGTCTGGACGCACCTGAACTCTGGGAGTGTGTCATCTATTTTAGAATTGCACAGAACACTTTTAGATTGCTCCAAAAGTATGACTTCCCGTCTTTACTCAGAGTTTACTTATCAAGTGTGAGCTATCTCACCTGTCCTGACTAAACACACTCTCACCTGCTCTCCACTTAATAGGAGAGAGTCATCAGAACTGGAAGTGGAAATATGGAAAGTACATTATACCAGGGGGCTGGACCTCAGAATCTTGTTGTTCATGCCTTCCTTTATTTCTCATTGCATAAATCAATGGGACTATTATGATATTGTATTGTGCTCACACACTGTCAATTAATCATGTCCAGATACTGTTCTTATATCCTCAAAACTATTCAGTAACCATCTCCTCCAAATCGTAACCTACCTTCCAAGAAGCAAGGAGACTCCAAGGACTCAGGAAGCTGGGAAGCAATTTCAAGGCCCCTCCTCGAGGTTATATGATAACAGCAGTTGCTGGAGGAGAGGAGACTGGGAGGGCAGAAGCTCCCACGGATGCAACTTTTGTGAGTTGTCCCCATGTTGGGTAGAATTTTTGGTTACCTGTGCTCCTGTAAGTAAGCCCAAGAAATGATGTGCATCACCAAGCTGGACTCAGAAGGAGTTTTTTCTTAGGTCTCACATTGGTGCTCTGGCTGGAATGTATAGAGATCTGCTCATGTCTCCCCAGGAAAGCTCACATAGCATCCACCATTTCCACACCTTTCTCAGATCTAGCAATTGCTTTTCTACTTTTAGTCAGATCCTTCATTTTTCCTTTTTATAGTTTCCACATGTAAGGAAGAATACATGAAATTTGTTAATCTGTATGTCTGGCTTATTTCACTTAATACAACTCCCACCATCTCATCCTATTTGCTAAATATGATAAGATTTTATTTTTCTTCATGGATGACTAATACTCAACTCCCTCAATTTTATTTATCCATTCATCTGCTGACCAACACAAGGCTAATTTCCACAATAGCACCTTACTAAACATGGACTCCCAAGTATATTCTATTGTATTTTTACTTCATTTTTTTTTTTTTTTATGTATGACCAGCAGTGATACAGCTGGACAATATGGTAGTTTTTAGGGTTTTTTTTGGGGGGGAGGGGGACATTCATGCTGCTTTTCAAAGTGGTTAGACTAATTTATACTCATTGTCTACATCCTCCCCAGTATTAATTAATTAATTAGCTAATTAATTACTAATAGCTATTCTAACTGTGGTGAGACCTTATCTCATCCTGAATTATAGTTTTTAGGACTTTTAAAACATTTATTTTTATTATATATATATGAATGTTTTGCCTATATGCATGTATCTGTCTAATGCCCACAGAAGCCAGAAGGCAGCATTGGATCCCCTGGAAATTGAGTTACAGATGATCGTGAGCCAACTTGTGGGTGCTAGGGGACATGAGAATTCTACATCTTCATCTGAAGGCCAGTAGGAGAAGACTAGCTCCCACGTGGTTGGGAGGAGGGGCTCATTGCCAACTTCCCCACTGACACACTTCCTCCTACAAGGTCACACCTACTTTAACAGGGCTACACCCAATCCAACAAGGCCATACCTACTCCAACAATGCCACATCCACTTAAGTCCACATCCACTCAAGGCCACACCTATGAATAGTGCCACTCCCTGGGTCAAGCAGATTTAAACCACCACAAGTGGGCTAGGGGAGGGAAAGGGTAGGTATTATTTGTCACCAAATTTCTGTTTGAAATATTGAGGTTTTAGAATTTGACAATAGTAGCATACCACACAGCAATGAGAGTGTGCTTATTGCCTCCAAAACTGTGCACATAAGATAGTTAAAGTTCTTTATGCATCTTTAAGCACAATAAGAAAATTAAATTAAAAATTAATTTGAAAATTTAAACAACTAGGGGTGGAGAGATGGCTCAGTGTTTGGGAGCACTTGCTGTTCTTACAGAGAACCTGGGTTCCATTCCTGGTACCCAAATAGAGGCTCACAACTGTCTGTAACTCCAGTTTCAGGAGATTCAGTGCCCTCTTCTGGCTTCCATGGACACAGGCAAGCATATCGTAAACTTATATACATTCATGCAAGACACCTATACATATGAAATAAAGATAAGTAATTCTGTTTTAAAAAATAGTAAAGAGGAATAAGTTGTTCAGTGGGTTTAATACACACACACACACACACACACACACACACACACACACACACACACACGTTTCCTTTACTGGTTACCTCTGGCTGCTATAAGAAGTTAAAAGAAGGTTAGTACCTTAAACTGCATGGTGTGTGTGTAGATGGGGTGGGGGTGTGGAGTATATAGCAAACTCCAACTTCGGGCACACTAGGCTGAAGTGTCTTGTTATTAAGCCTCACTCCCAGATCTTTGTTCTGTTTGGCTTTGTTTTTTCATTATTATTTACATTCATTTCATGTCTCCTGTTTGCACACTCATTACTGAACACAATTAGAATGCAAACAAATGTACAAACACCATAATGAGCAGTATCAGCTAAAAGAACTAGTGGTATCTAAGCAGATTAATGGAAGCAGTGAGGAAAATGACGGTACAGGATTGTAGCCTGCACATTTTCCTTCTTTATCAAAAGAAAATGCTCAGAGGCACCATAATGGTAACACTTAGAGGAAACACCTAAGGTGGAGTACTTGACCACTATGAGGTCAGTCTGTCATGAGAGTTGTGTGGGAAGTCAATAGTGCAGGCAGTATTTTGGCCAACCTCTGCTCGTGTCAGCTGAACATATCCTGTAAAGAAAAGCCAAAGGAAACAAAGCCACACATTGACCTTTTATGTAAGCTTGGTGCAAGCTCTGCATTGTTTTGATTTCATGGTTCAAAAACATATTCATGTTAAAAGTTGAGGTTGTGTAATGTTAAATTTTCTAAAGGATGCATGTGTCTTTGTAGGTGAATAGTTTTTCAGTGTAGTTAATAATCACATTCATGTTTACCTATTTGCTGTATTTGTCTATATTATCCTAGGTGACTAGAGAAGACATTATGGGAAATGGTAGAGCAAAATCCTCAAATGAGGAGGCTCATAAAATCCAGTCCCTCTCAAAGGCATCAAGAATCAAAGGGCACTAACTTGCCTCAGTGACAGGTGACAGTAATACTTACATCCTAATAGGATTGTCTTCTGCTGATGTCAGTCCCTTAGTTACCTACTCTTACCTTCTTCTTCTAAAATGGCAACAACCACACTAGAGATATGTAACAGTACCAAGTGTTTCTGCTTCAGAGTTGTGCAAAACTGTCCTGATCTTGCCCAAGTGTCTAAGTATCTGAATGGTTACCCATGGGCAGCATTAAGCCTGATATCTACATTGCATATGAAGAAATGAAATTTCAGCTCAGTTATGAAGAGTAATGTTATCAAGAGGGTCATATACCGAGTAATCGGCCAAGTTCCATCCTTTAGTGATTTCAATAAAATGTCACTAACCACTTACCCCTAAGCCTCCATTTTCCTTAACAATGCCATAGAACAGTGTTAGTATCTCATGATTACAAATTAAGCCAATTTTCTATCTCAATACAGCTGTATGTGCATCAAGCAGTGTTTTATTCTGGTACGAACACTTTAAAGCCTTCATGTCATAATTTGGTAATTAACACCACCATGAAACACAATGCTTTGCTAGACATATAAATTGTATTTGCATTACAATTATAAAACCTGGCTTTTGCTGGTAACCTTAATAGTCACAGATGGTTCAACCAACTCCCAACAAGGTTGTTCAGTGGTTCTTACTCTGCAGCATTCATGGGCCTACACCGTAGTGTGGACAGCAACTTTCAAGTCTGCTGTCTGGTGCGAGTGGTCATTATTTGTTTCTCTCAGTGCATCACCATCCACCATCAGCTTCCCCGAACGTCAGTTGGTGCCATGCTCGTCTGCTGCATGGATGGACTGTGGGACTTCTGAACAGGAAGCAGTTTTGGAAAGCAGAGCCCTGCTGCACTGGTGTGGTGAATGTTTCAGCCCATCCTTTTCTACCTCAGGAAGGGTGTTCACAGCTGGGAAGTTGTCACTCAGGGATGGCACTGCAAACTCACTTAAGTGTGTGCTTTGTGGCTGTAACAACTGTCATCCATGTCCTCTCCGGTCTCATTGATCTTCATGTTACACTTTTCCCTCAGTTTACCACTTTTTGACTTTTTTCCTCTTGTTGCTTCCTTGGACCACTCGGTAGCACTGGATTTACCTTCAGGCAAGCCACTGTATGACCTGCCCATGTGGCCTTGGGCAGCACCACTGTCATCCACACTGCTGCTTCCACGGCTGTGTTGGAACTTGAATGGCTTTGATTCAATATCCACTTGCACTTCCATACTGTTCCCTTTTCTGTCCAGAGGGATGTAGGAGTTCAGAATGGATCCTGCCATTGCTTTGGTGCTGCCGTTATTACAAATTCTTCCCAAACTCACTGTGCCAGATTCTCTACTGAGACTACACCTTTCTTTCTGTACCTCGTCTTGAACTTGCAAATTGCTGAAACAGTTCATCATGGCACTTCCTGACAGACTGCCTTTGATACTAGCTCCATCTAAGGCTATGGTACTGACTGTCTCACTCAGGTTGTTGCCAATAGTGCCTATTCCATCCATGTGGCTTCCACTTGCACTCAAACTGCCAGTCAGGCCGCTGACACTTCACTCTCCTATGCTAGTGTTGTGCTTTGCTTCTGCTACTGATGTTGTATCCGCGGCTGTGTTAGTCCCACCTACGTTTATGTCATTCTCATCATCAAACTCAATCCTTACTCCTTTCCCATTTCCTGCAGACACTCCACAATCTCTGTTTCTGCAGAGGGAAATTGGGACCACACCATAGACATAAGCTAGCATGGTAGGAACACCAATGCCTATAGTCCCTGCAGCTACCACCGGAGAGACGATTACAGACAGGGTAACACCACTTGCTATAGCCAGATTCCACTTGTGTTTTGAAACATCTGTGCCTTCATAGCAATCATGAATCTTGAGGCCCACATACACAGGAATGCCAATGATCATGGCAGGAAGGACAATGCTGGCTATGAGAGCAATCCCTACGGGAGCACCAAGAAGGGTTCCCAGCTGCCACAGGATTTTCTACTTTCGGCTCCAGGGTTTCTTCCCCCATAAACTACAACCCGAGGGACTTAGATAATGTAAATTGGAGATTTCTTTCATGCACAACCAACAAAACTCACAACCACAGACAGCACATGTCATATGATTGCAACTCCCATCCTCAATCTTGATTATATAAGCAGCACATCGTCGACATGGCTTTATGTCATCAGCTGCTGCTCTAGGTTCCTGTCTGTAACTAATAGGTGAAAAGCGTATAGTTCTTAAGCATAAACGCTGGGCTCTTTCCCAGAGAGCAGCCTCACAGGTCTGTTTGGGATGCCAGATCTGTTCACAGTGGTAGCAAAACTCTGTTCCACAGCCTTTTCGCCCACAAGTTAATTGTGGACACCGGGCACATCCAAATGCTATCACAGCGTATCCACAGTCTGGAGCCGGACACCACCTACAGTCAGGATCTGCAACGAGCCACTGTCGAAGCATAAATTCTTCATATTTTCCCATGAAGACATCATCACTTAATATCAAGCGAATGTCATGGGGATTAAACCGTTCCTTGCATTCTGGACAACTGATGTTAACTCGACTTTCAGAGATTTCTATCCTTATGTATTGTAAGCAATCCACACAAGATCTATGGTGACATGTCATGATATCAGGAAATCTGTCCTGAGAAAGCCATAAAAGGCACAAAGGACAGTCCTTAAAGTCTTCAGTTTGTTTGCTGATGGAAGTCAGTCCATTGTCAGAAGAGGTATTTGCTGAGAAATTGGAGTTCTTATCAGCACACATTTCAGAATGTACCCTCTCAATACTTGCAATTGCTTCCACCCCACCACTGAGCTCCCTTGATTTTCGTTTGCTGTCCATCTCCCTCCAAAAAAGAGAGCCTATTGAAATTCTTCTCTGTTTGGGTGCCTTTTTGACACAAGGCAAGCTCACAGATGAAGCAGAAGGTTGAAGATCTCTCTCTGAACCCATTTGCTGATATAAACTCATGTCTAAAATGCTCATCAGAACTGAGTCAGAGTCATTTTAAAACTAAAACTTATTTCTTGTTCTTGCATTCAGATGAAGTCATGATGTAAAAAAGATCCCATTGGCTTCTTCAGAGAACTTGAAAAAGTTCAAGAGAAGACTCATCCGTCTTCAGGGGCATTGGGCGAGCAGGTCCATCCTGCGGAAGCAGAAAAGGAGGAAGAACTGAGGAGGACAGCCCTTCAGCATGCCCTGGGCGGAACCTTCTCAGCTAGGGCGAGAGCTACCAATGAACAAGAGAGGGAGAGCGAGCCACTGCTTTCCCGAACTCCACTCAGTGACTCCTTCGGGATTGACCTTCGCAGCCCGAAACCAACACCGGAAGTGCCAGTCTCCAGATCTCTGTTTTTATAGTCCTAGATTTGAGAAGTCTGAATCAATTTCCCTGAGTCAGAATTAGCAATTCGGCAAGGCTGTATCCCCTCTGGAAGCTTTCGGGAAGAATCTGTCTTCCTGTGGTTTACAGCTTCCAGAGATTCATTTCTCATAGCCCTGTGTGACTAAGAACCATTCCTCAGTATTTCATGCATTCAGTATTGATTCTTACCTCAACTGTCACCATTGATTGAGTTAAAAAAAAAATCCTATTTTCTGTATCAATCTCCCCTTGCCTTCTGCTAGACTCACAGTTAAGCATTATGTAGAGAATCATGGATTTCTACTGTCTTACATTGTAACATTCACAGGTTCTAGGGACTGGGATACCTTTGGAGGTCATTATTCAGCCAACTACCATTCTTTTCTGTCTCGGCTATTTTCAGTTCTTACCATTTTTAAAGGCCCTTTTGGCCTCTAAACCAATGCTGTACAGTGGAACTATAACATTAAGTCTATGTGTGCGATTTTAATTTATCCAGGAGCCATAATAATAAGGTAGAAAGATGCTGAGTCAGTGAACAGTGAGGTTGATCCCTAGCACCTAAGTTAAAAATGGAGCATCGCTCACACATAAAAGCTGGCTGTGGTGACCTATACCTGCAATCCCAATTCTGGAGTGGCAGAGACAGAAGGACCTGTGGGACTTGCTGGCCAGGCAGTCTAACCAAATATGCAACCTTTAGGTTCAGTGAGAGCCTCTTTCAAAAATTAGGTGGAGAGCAGTTGAAGAAGATAGCTGAATTCAATCTCTAGGGTGCGCGCGTACACACACACACACACACACACACACACACACACAATCACACACAAGTGTGCACATGTGAGGACTTAAAAAGAAAATAGAAACAGGAAATTTAATTTTATTCATAGAGTACATTTAATCTAATATATCCAAAACACCATCAATGACCTTGATATGAAATCTATTGTGGCGGTGTACTTTTTGTCCCAAGGCTTTGAAATCGGTATGTAGTTTGCTTTTGGTGTAATTATTAATTCAGATGAACCACATTTCTACTCTGTTGTGTTCTGGTACAGCACAATAGAGTTATGAAATTATAAGGAACTAGGGCTGATTGGAGCACACTCACAGCTCCTATTTTAGTGCCTATTTTCATCATCTCTGGCAATCTATTCTGACTATATCCACCGTTAAGATAATAAATGCTGGCTCAAATTCTTCTTGGTGTTCTGAGGCTGCCTCGTGAGGGATTGATATACACCCGAAGAACCAGACAGGCCAGGATTGACATTAGGTTAGGAGTGAACTAGATTCATCATGAGAACACAATCCACTATAGGTCTGAACGGAAGAAATTAAATTTAAGGCATTGTTATATCAGCTTATGGAAGAGCAAAAAAGCCAAAAACAGACAAGGAGACACATCTCAGACCAGTGCCTGCAAGGAGCCGGTGCTACTTAGGAATGGAGAGACAGCAGGCAGGTGAAGGTGCCATTATCTGAGTTGTAAACTGGCATTGCTAGAAAACTAGTGCTGCGGGTGAGAAATGGATACAATGGGAGAACAGAGGGGCTACTAGACATGCTGCTGTGGAGGGAAGGAAAGACTGAGGGAGGGAGGGAGGGAGGGAGGGAGGGAGGGAAGAAGGGAGGGAGGGAGGGAGGCGAGAGGGAGGATGCAAGGGAGAGAAGTACTCTGAGTCCCTGCATTGGCCAAACCCATCTGGAAGGCATTTGGAAAGGGGGCCTGAAAAATGTAGTTTCTTGAGTTAGGAAAAAGCACAGGGGAAAAAATATTAAAGAAGCAATTCCTGAGGAAATGGCAGTTAAGTCTGTGAGCCACAGCTTTTATAATTCAAAATGTCAGCTAATTTCCTATAAAATGGAATTGATGGACACACAACTTGCCTGCCCTCTCGGCCTCCAAAAGGACAGTTCTAAAGCTTCTTACCCATTTCACGCAGGGTTCTCCATAAGACTGTGCTGCAGTTGCCCACAGTGGTCACATCCTTGTTACCTACTTTATCTCTGACCCCCTTTCCTCTTGTCTTGCCACAAGGCTCACCTTCCACACCAAACTTGAACCCAAGCCCCTTTCTTCAAGCAAGAATTTAGAACGAGCCAGAGGCAAAGGTCTCTAAATCAGAGGAGCCTAAGGATATTGGAGAGAGAAAATTAAGATTTTGTTTTGGTTTTAGACAGGCTCTCACTATCTATTTAGCTATGGCTGCTCTTGCTCTGTGGTGAAAAGGTTAGCTCAACCCACAGAGATCTGCCTGACACTGCCCCCAGACTGCTAAAATTCAATGCCAACCTGAATTAAGTTTCCTTAGTTGGTGATCTGGCATTTTAGCTTCCAGGATCTGCATGTTGTGTTTGTAGTGTATGGGAATCAGCGCCATCTGTTGGTCACCGGTTCAAAACAGCTACTTCATCTTGTAGGACAGCACTTAGGCTTCAGGAGCCTTGTCTTTCTAGTGATGTTCAACTTACAGCTTCCACCAATCATTATGGTATGTGGTAGGGCTAGACAATCCCAAGAGCATGAACTTGTTTCTCTTGCTTTCGAATACAATTCTCGGTGGAAGTAAACATTGCATGAGATGTAATGATAGTGATGCATAGGATCATGACATCCTCTAGGTCCACTATGTTGATGCACCAGAATCATTGTAGATGAAAGAAGAATAGAAAGTACCGATACCAGCAAGGGAAAAATCCCTGTCATATCACTTATAGGAGAGGCCCAACATAATCAATGGACCCTCAATGTATCGAGAAGTGGTACCAGATCAGGGTCTTGATGTGGGCAAGCTCAGATTTGTACCTCAATGAAAGATGTTCATATGTTGACACCATTTATGTTGAGTAGTTTTATGTCAACTTAACAGAGACTAGAGTCAAAAGAAACACTTGTGTGGGGTTTTACTGGGGCCTTGCTCTTGGCAAGTAACCATTCTACCACTGACTCGTACCACCAACGCCCTGCCAGTGTCTAGTGGACAGTTGTGCAGCAGGGTCTGCAGGCAGTCACTTTGCTATGAACTACACCTGTATCTTCCCTCTTCATCTCATCTGGTGAGTCAGGTGCATCGTGAAGACACATTCTGTGCTTCAATCTCACTGTTTTAGCGTGGCCCAGGGTTGAGCTGATCCTCATAGTCTTCAATGGCTCCCCTTTAATGAGATGGACAAGATTTCCTTAACATATGTCTCATTTCTTCTTGTAGTTTCTCCTTCACCTTGGGAACCTGACATGTGAATGTGCTTTCTAGACTGATTGTATTTTGAACTAACATATTCATTGTAACTATATCATGAGTAAGTATATATAGTACTTATATGGGAAAATGTGTATACATATTCATACAAATATACATCTTAGAGCAGCAGGCCTTTAACACTCTGTGTAGGCATAGCTAGAGAAGTGTGTTTTTCCCCTTGTACCTATTCAATTATTGCCCTATACACTGATAGCTAGCATTATTGTGGCCCATCTCTATTAACACCATATTTATAACCTATGGATTTGGTTTTCATGGTGGAATTTTGATTTTTTAAGCCCCTGAGATGAAGTCTGTTATTTTTCTAGACACATGCGATATATATATATATATATATATATATATATATATATATATACACACACACATACACACACACACACACACTCATATATATATATATGAATGATGGCCCTGTGTCCTGTAATAGGAAATACCAGAAAGAGTTCCTTTTCAGATTTATAAACACAGCACATATATGCTATTTCACTTACATTTATTTTAGAAAGGGTTACATTTAGTCTTTTAGCTCGTATTCTTTTTTTAAATTTAATTTAAATTGTAATTCATGTTCACACTCCATTTTCCATTCTCCACCCCTCCCCATGCACCCCCAACTGCTCCACAATCCACACCTCATCCCTGCCCCACTACATCTCCACGTGGATTCCCCCACTCAGCACCACACCTGACCTCTAAACTTCCTGGGGCCTCCAGTCTCTTGAGGATTAGGTGCATCATCTCTGAGTGAACACAACCTGGAAGTCCTCTACTGTATGTGTGTTGGGAGCCTCATATCAGCTGGTGTATGCTGTCTATTTCTTGGTCCAATGTTGGAAAAGTCTGGGGGGGTCCAGATTAATTAAGATTGCTGGTCCTCCTACAGAATCATCCTTCTCCTCAGCTTCTTTCATCCTTCCCTAACTCAACAACAGGGAAGAGCTGCATCTGTCCATTGATTGGGTGCAAATTACTGCATCTGACTCTTTCAGCTACTTGTTGGGTCTTTGGGAGGGCAGACATGCTAGGTCCATTTTTGTGACCATAGCCTCAGTAATAGTGTCAGGCCTTGGGCCTTCCCTTGATCTGGATCCCAGTTTGTCCTGTTGCTGGACCTTCTCTTCCTCAGGCTCCTCTCCATTTCCATCCCTGCAATTCATTCAGACAGAAACAATTATGGGTCAGAAGTGTCACTGTGGGATGGCAACCCCATCTCTCACTTGATGTCCTGTCTTCATGCTGGAGGTGGGCTCTATAAGTTCCCTCTCCCTACTGTCTGACATTTCATCAAAGGTCCCTACCTATAAATCCTGCTAGTCTCTCACCTCTCAGTTGTCTGCTGCATTCTGTGGGGTGGGAGTGAGGTGTCCCCTCAATATTCTGAGGTTGCCTCTTTACATTCTTTCTGCTGGCCCTTAGCGCTTCAGTCCTTTTCCCTCATTTAATAGCAGATCAGGTTCCCCTTTACCCCATAATTTCCCCATTCTAACCCCCATCTACTTTCACTCCCAGGTCCCTTCCTCCCTCCCCACTTGTGATTGCTTTCTTTTCTCTCCCAAGTCGGACTGAGAAGTCTTCAGTTGGGTACATCAGCTTGTTGAGTCTTTTCAATTCTGTGGACTGTATCTTGTGTATCCTGTATGGGTGTTTTCTTTTCCTTTTTGGCTAATATCTACTTATTAGTGAGTACATAGCATGCATATCCGTTTGGGTCTGAGTTACCTCACTCAGAGTAATATTTTCTAGTTCCATTCATTTGCTTGCAAATGTTAGGATATCCTCATTCTTCATGGCTGAATAGTATTCCATTGTGTAAATGATCCATTTTGCCATGGGACATCTAGGTTGTTTCCAGCTTCTGTCTATCACAAATAAGGCCGCTCTGAACATAGTGGAACAGTTGCCCCTGTGGATTGTGGGGTTATCTTTTGGGTATATTCGCAAGAGTGGTATTTCTAGGTCTTCAGGTAGATCTATTCCCATATTTCTGAGGAGCCTCCAGATTGATTTCCAGATTGGTTGTATCAGTGTGCATTCCCAGCAGCAATGGAGGAGTGTTCCTCTTTCTTCACATCCTCTCCAATATATGTTGTCACCTGAGGTTTTGATCTTAGCCATTCTGAATGGTGTAAGGTGGAATCTCAAGGACCTGAGGTTTTGATCAGACAGGCTTAAGTTCTTTATACGTTTTTTATATTAGCCTTTGATGGACTGTGGGACTAGTGAAGATTTTTTTGTTCAGAATCTGTAGGCTGTCGATTTGACATTTTGACTATGTCCTTTGCCTTACAGAAGCTTTCCAGTTTTATGAGATCCCATTTATGAATTCTTGATCTTAGAGCATGAGATGTTGGATTTTTGTTTAGGCAATTTCCCCCTGTGCCAATGACTTCAAGGTTTTTTCCCACTTTCTCTTCTGTTAGATTCAGTGTATCTGGTTTTATGTTGAGGTCCTTGATCCACTTGGATTTCAGCTATGTACAAGGTGGCAAATATGGGTCTATTTTCATTCTTCTCCATATAGACAGCCAGTTAGACCAGCACCACTTATTGAAGTTGCTTTCTTTCATCCATTGTATATTTTTGGCGTTTCTGTCAAAGATGAAGTGATGGTAAAAGTGTGGCTTTATTTCTGGGTCTTCAATTCTATTCCATTGATCAACATGGTCTGTCTCTGTACCAAAACCATATAGTTTTTATCACTATTGCTCTGTAGTAAAGCTTGAGGTCAGGGATGGTGATTCCCCCAGCTGTTCTTTTATTGTTCAGAATAGTTTTCACTATTCTGGGTCTTCTTCCTTTCTAGATGAATTTGAGAATTGCTCTTTCCATATCGTTGAAGTATTGTGTTGGGATTTTGTCGAGGTTTGCATTGAATCTATAGATTGCCTTTGGTAGGATGGGCATTTTTCCTATGTTAATTCTGCCAATCCATGAGCGTGGAAGATCTTTCCATTTTCTGAGATCTTCTTTAATTTCTGTCTTGAGACACTTGCAGTTCTTGTCATACAGGTCTTTCACTTGTTTGGTTAGAGTTTCCCCCAAGATATTTTATACTATTTGTGGCTATTGTGAAGGGAATTATTTCCCTAGTTTCTTTCCCAGCCTGTTTCTCCTTTGTCTAAAGGAAGGCTACTGATTTATTTGAGTTAATTTTATATCTGGCCACTTTGCTGAAGTTGTTTAACAGTTGGAGAAGTTCTCTGGTAGAATTTTGGAGGTCGGTTATGTATATTATCATACCATCTGCAAATAGTGATACCTTTATTTCTTCTTTACCAATTTGTATCCCCTTGATCTCTTCTTGTTGTCTTATTGTCTAGCTAACATTTCAAGTAGTATATTGAATAGCTATGGGGAGAATGGGCATCCTTGTCTTTTCCGAGATTTCAGTGGGATTGCTTCAAGTATGTCTCCATTTGAGTTGATATTGGCTGTTGGTTTGCAGTAAATTGCTTTTATTATGTTTTGGTATGGGCCTTGAATTCCTGATCTCTCTAATACTTTTAACATGAAGGGGTGTTGTAGTTTGTCAAGTGCTTTTGCTGCATCTAAGGAGATGATCTGTGATTTTTTTCTTTGAGTTTGTTTGTATAGTGGATTATGTTAATGGATTTTTCTAAATTAAACCAACCTTGCATCCCTGGGATGAAGCCTACTTGATCGTGGTGAATGATAATTTTGATGTGTTTTTGGATTCGGTTTGCAAGAATTTTATTGAGTACTTTTGTATCAATATTCATAACTGAATTGGTCGGAAGTTCTCTTTTTTTGGTTGGGTCCTTGTGTGGTTTAGGTATCAGAGTAATTGTGGCTTCATCGAACGAGTTGGTAGTATTCCTAATATATCTATTTTATGGAATAGTTTGAGGAAAATTGGTATCAGGTCTTCTTTGAAGGTGTGGGAGATTTCTGCACTAAATCCATCTGGCCCTGAGCTTTTTTTTTTGGTTGGGAGGTTTTTATTGACTTCTTCTATTTCCTTGTGAGATTTGAGCCTGTTTAGATCGTTTACCTGCATTTGATTTAACTTTGGTCTGTGTTATCTGTCTAGAAAACCATCCAATTCATCTATATTTTCCAGTTTTAATGGGTATAGGCTTTTATAGTAGGATCTCAAGGTTTTTCTGAATTTCCTTCATTTCTGTTGTTCTGTCTTTCTTTCCATTTCTGATTTTATTAATTTGGATACTGCCTCTTGGTCCTTCAGTTACTTTGGCTAGGGGCTTATCTATCTTGTTGATTCTCTCAAAGAACCAGCTTTTGGTTTTGCCTATTTTTTGTATTGTTTTTTTTGTTCCTATTTGGTTGATATCAGCCTTGAGTTTGACTATTTCCTGCCTTCTACTTCCCTCGGGTGTGTTTGACTCTTTTTTTCCTAGGACTCTCAGTTGTACTGTTAAATTGTTAGTGTAAGATCTCTCCCATTTCTTTACCAGGGCACTTAGTGCTGTGAACTGTCCTCTTCACACTGCTTTCATTGTCTCCCATACATTTGGGTATGATGTGTCAACACTTTTATTACATTCCAGGCAGTATTTTATTTCTCTTTCTTTCTTTCCTGACCAATTTATCACTGAGTAAGAGTTGTTCAGCTTCTATGTCTGTGGGCTTTCTGTATTGTTTGCTGTTATTGAAGACCAGCCTTAGGCCATGGTGGTCTGACAGGAGGCATGGTATTATTTCAATCTTCTTGTATTTGTTGAGGGTTGTTTTGTGACCAATTACATGGTCTATTTTGGAGAAGGTACCATGAGGTGCTGAGAAGAAGGGGTGCTCTTTTCTTTAGGGTGAAATGTGTAGATATCTGTTAAACTCATTTGGTTCATACCCTTTTCTTAGTTTCACTGTGTCTCTGTTTAGCTTCTGTTTCAATGACCTGTCTGTCCATTGGTGAGAGTCGGGTGTTTATGATTATGTGGGGTTCAATGGGAGTTTTGAGTTTTATTAAAATTTCTATTATGATTTTGGGTGCTCTTGCATTTGTGGCATAGATGTTCAGAATTGAGACTTTCTCTTGTTGGATTTTGGCCTCAATGAATGTGAAGTGTCCTTCTTCATCACGATTGACAACCTTTGGTTGAAAGTCTATTTTATTGGATATTAGGATGGCAACTCTTGCTTGTTTCCGTGGACCATTTGCTTGGAAGACCTTTTTCTATCCTTTTCCTCTGAGATAGTGTCTATTTGTGTTGTTGAGGCGTGTTTCTTGTATGCAGGAAAATGCTGGATCTTGTTTGTGTATCCAGTCTGTTAGCTTATATATTTTTATAGGTGAGTTGAGTCCATTAATATTGAGAGATATTAAAGAGAGATGACTGTTGGTTCCTGACATGTTTGTTTTTGTAGGTAGTTTTATGTGCTTGTGGTTCTCTGCTTTTGACTTTGTTGTGAGATGCTTAGTATCCTGTCCTTTCACTGGTGCAGGTATCTTCCTTGTGTTGGAGTTTTTCTTCCAGGATCCTAAGGCTGGATTGGTAGAGAGATACTGTTTGAGTTTGATTTAGTCCTGGAATATTTTGTTTTCTCCATCTATGTCGATGGAGAGTTATGCTGGGTCTAGTATCTGGGCTGATATTTGTGTTCTCTTAGAGTCTGCATGACTTCTGACCAGGCTCTTTTGGCTTTCAGTCTTTGTTGAGAAGTCTGGGGTAATTCTTTTTTGGTTTTTTTTTTTTTTTTTTTGGTTTTCTGAGACAGGGTTTCTCTGTATAGTCCTGGCTGTCCTGGAACTCACTCTATAGTCCAGGCTGGCCTCGAACTCAGAAATCCACCTGCCTCTGCCTCCCGAGTGCTGGTACTAAAGGCGTGTGCCACCACACCCGGCCATCTGGGGTAATTCTTATAGGTCTAACTTTGTATGTTATTTGGCCTTTTTCCCTTGCAGCTTTTAATAATCTTTCTTTGCAATGTGTATTTTGTGTTTTGATAATTATGTGAGGAGAAGATTTTTTTTTCTTGTCCCATTTATTAGGTGTTCTATCTGCTTCTTGTACCTTTATGTCCATCTTTTTCTTTATGCTGGGGATGTTTTCTTCTATGATATTCTTGAAGACATTTTCAGGTCCTTTGAACTGGGAATCTTTGTCTACTGATTATTCTTCGATTGTGTTGGTCTTTTCATTGTGTGGTGAATTTCCCTGATACTTTGGGTTAGGAGTTTTTTTTTTTTTTCTCACAAATTTGTATTAGATATTTTCTTAATTTACATTTGAAATGCTATCCCAAAAGTCCCCTCTAACCTCCCACCACCCCACTCCCCAACACACCCAGTCTTGCTTACTGGCCCTAGTATTCCCCTGTACTGGGATATATAATTTTTGAAAGAACAAGGGCCTCTCCTCCCATTGATGGCTGACTAGGCCATCCTCTGCTACAGATGCAACTAGAGACATAAGCTCTGGGGGGACTCTTTAGTTCATATTTTTGCTCCTGCTGTAGGGTTGCAGACCCCTTTGGCTCCTGGGTACTTTCTCTAGCTTGTTCATTGGAGGTGGGTTAGGAGTTTTTTGTGTTTTGAGTTCTTTGACAGTTGTGTCCATCTCTTCTACAGTATCTTCTCCACCTGAAATTGTCTATTCCATTTCTTGTATTCTGTTGGTAATACTTACATCTGTGATTCCTGACCTCTCTCCTTGGTTTTCCATTTTCAGATATGCATCCATTTGTGTTTTCATTATTGTTTCTTCTTCCACTACTAGGTCTTGGATCACGTTATTCAATTCCTGCACCTGTTTACCTGTGTTTTCCTGTATTCCTTTCAGTGAGTTATTGATATCCTCCTTAAAGGATTCTATTTTCTCCATGAGATTGGATTTTAGGAAAGATTCCTGATTTTCAGGTGTGCTGTTGTATTCAGGGCTTGCTGTGGTGGGAGAACTGGGTTCTGATGATGCCCATATATTTTGGCTTCTGTTGCTTATGGTCTTGTACTTGTCTTTCACCGTCTGGATACTCCTGATTTTTGTTGCTCTGAGTGATTGTATGGGCTGCCTCTTTTGTCCTTGGGTTGTTTTAGTTCTCCTGGTAGGCTTGTGGCCATGGTTCTATCAGACCACCTGTGGGACCTTTCTACTGGGGGCTCTTCCCTAGGGCAGAAAAGCTGCTTATCTGTTGCCCTGGCTGCAGTAGATCTGGGAGGCCCTCAGTCTGTTGGGTGTTCCATGGAGCAGTCAAGCTGTGTCCAACTGTTTTAAGTGCAGCTGATCCTCAACTGCTTTGAGAGCAGTGGATCCTCAACTGCTGAGTGAAGTGGGTTCTCTGGCATGTATCGGGAATATGGAGACTTCAAGGGAGCAGACCAACTAGGGGCCTTCCCTAGTGGCAAGGACCAGGCTTAAAGGGTCAGAGGGATGGAAGGAAGGTCTGTGGCATTTGGGAGGGTGGGTGTTTTGGTGGGTAATGGGTCCTGAGTCCAACAGGCTCCCAGAATCAGCTCAGGAAGTTGGGATCTCAGAGGGTGTGCTTATCAACTGCACTGAGTGCAGTGAGACCTCTGGGATGTATCTGGATATGCAGTCTTCAGAGAGCAGACCAACTAGGGGTCTGCCTCAGCAGCATGGATCAGCATGGATCAGTCAGAAGCTACAGCTTGTTTTCATTAGGAGATCACATGAATGTTTGGGGTGGATGTTTATGCAAATGTGTGCATGACCTGATGGCCTTTGTGGCTATGTAGGATATGCAATTAATTTTCTTGTTGAAGGTTATTTAAAACATTATATTCAGAAATATAATAATTATATTCATGCCCCAGACCCTTCCCCTGTCAGAAGAATGGTCTCAGGGCATGACTTTCCCTATTATTTCCTCAGGGAGCTGTAGCTCAGCATTTAAATTCAGTGATAGAACAATTCCTCAGGAATTCAGAAATTTAAACAAGGCAGCTAACAGTAGCAGCAACAGTTGAGGCAAAAATATGTAATTTGGTAGATGCATTATTAGGGAAAAATATGGAACATAAAATAAATGTAGTAGTATATTTCTAAAGGCATCTCTATATTCCTGGCAGGTTCACATACCTCCTCTGCACCTGCCAAGAGCTCTGGATTCAAGAATGAAACACACACACACACACACACACACACACACACACACACACACACACGACTTATTTTTAATATGCCCTAAGGAAGCTGGATGCTTAGGCCACTACTTAACCTCCAAGTGTCTAACACAATCTCACCACAGACATCTCTAAATAATACTTACCTAACTCTATATACTAAATCTATATTTTATCTTTGCTACCCTGACCATGCTGGGTTTCTGCCAGACCCTCAACATCCCCCCCCCCCCCCGCCCTGCCCAGTGCCCCCTGGGTCTGCTTTCCCGTTGTACCTACAGGCCTTCTCAACCTCCTGCATTTTCCCTGCTGGTCCTTCTCCTACCCCTTGTCATGGCTCTGCTGTGTTTCTTGCCCCCCCCACTCTAAAAGTCCCACCTCAGTCTCTCTGCCCAGACATTGGCTGGTGGCAACTTTCTTTCCCAATTAGCGCCAACTGGGGGAAGGCTTCCTTTAGCCTACATGTAGGACACTCCAAAAAGGTTTTTGGCTAACATAATTAGTATGATATCATAAGCTGCTACAAATAACATGTATAATAATCTCTTTTTTAAAAAAATTATTATGATTTGTGTGTGTGTGTGTTTTCCAGGTATAATGATGGTACATGGATCGACATCCGTACATAAAATGCATAGTATACTAGAAGACAGCTTTTGAGTATTTCACCATGGGTTCTGGTTATTAAACTCAGGTCATCAGGCTTGTATGACACTCTAAACACTAAATCATCTTGCCAACCCATTAACCTATTTGAAAATGTGGTCTTGAACTTGTATTATCCCACTTGCCCATGTAGCAGCTTGTAGATTGCCAGTATGGATTGTGACCTCAGTCTTCCCAGTTCTGTGACACACAGTGTTGCCATAGTTATGTGATTATATATGTTCATGTCTCAGTCCTGATCCTCAGTATAGTAGAGATTTCTGCAAAGAGACTGACTACTTGCTTCTTAATTTTGGTTGTGGTAAACATTTAAATATGGGAAATAATTGTTCGTGTCAAGGTATGATATTCACCATTGAATGTTGTCCTTCAACTGGACTGGTTAATATTCTACTTTCTGTGAAATATATTTTAATTGTCCTGTAAAGTAATTTGACTTTACCTTTTGATATTTTTTGTATCAAGGTTCTTTAAAGTAACAGAATTGATAGAATGAATACACACACACACACGAAAGGGGGGGTTATAAGATTGGCTTTTGGGATACTGAGGCTTTGGACATGCACATTCTGTGAGTCTTGAATCAGTCTCCATACTTGCCATGAAGTCAGTTCAAATCAGGGATACCTTTTAGTGATATTTGTGAAGCCAAGAAGTGTTTACATTGTATTAAATGCACACCCCAGAATAGGGATGTTTAAGAACTTGAAATAGCATTCCAATATTGATGTGATGTATCATTTTAGTGACAACTTGGATAGAGAGCTGGATTAAAGTATCCTAGTGGTCAATGGGTCTCAGACCCTCCTTCTAACCCGCTCAAGTGTGGATTTACTGATCTGTATCTGTGCAGCCACTCCACACCATGAAGACAAATGGAAGGAAGATCAACAGAATTACATGTGTGTAGTTTACTTAGAGTGTACTACTGACATCATCATCCACTGTTCAGCAATCTTACTGTTTTTTAAAGGATGAGTAGGTGAATGTAATTATGTTGTGAACATCCTGTCAAATCTATTTGTGTACTATGCTGTGTGGACTATTTAGTTTAAATTCCCATTTGCTTAATTACAAATGAAAATTCTGCATATTTCAGGTAGTGGGCATTGACATAGGTTTGAGAGGTTCCTGAGAAAGTGTCAATCTTCCTGGGGTTCAGAATGGCCTGAAGACATGACAGAGGTCCTGTGTTACCTGATGCTTCATTTTAGTACTTACCTGTCAAACATGGTTGGTGCACATGTCCTTAGACATTACTCTCATTACTGAGAGAGGCCAAAAGTTTTGTCCCCCATTCCTCTTTTCTCCAACTTTCCCATTAGAAGGGATGGTCCAGCAGTAGTTTGATCATGCTTATCGATGAACTATAGCCACTCAGTTCAGCTGTGTAGACTAAATCCATAGATCTTCGTGCTTATGAAAGAAAGATCTCTGGGAAATTACAAATTGTACCTTGAGCTGTATGTTGTGTGTGTTTTTTAAATATTATTTTTCAGATAACATCCAGACGACAGCCCCAATTGACGGGACTGTCCTGAGAGAAGAGTTGGCCCTGCCAAGGAAGGTAAGTTGGCCTTCACATTTTCCAAGTTATTTCCAAGGGACTTTACAATCCCTCTATTTTTAGTAGATGTCATATTGTAATAATAAAAACAATCATGCATACACATATATTAAGTTATTTACTTAGGAAGTGAATGAAATGCAATTGTACGAAGTTATCCCCTGACCTGGTCACTGTTGTGAATGTTGTAGACCACCTTTTCTTCTCCAACAAAGGTGCTCCTTTTTATAGTTAAGTTTTTGTAATTTTTACTCAAAAGATAACAGATGAAGCTGGAGCAATGGTACCGTGATTAAGAGCACTTGCTGCTTTTCAAAGGAATCAGGTTTGATTCCTTTGGTGGTTTGCCATTTTGCTGACTCAGCTTATATCAGACTACACTATCTCTCTGATAAGGGTCCTGGACCCTACACTGTCACATGGCAGAGAACCTTTATAACCATCTGTTCATAACCATCTATAACTCTAGTATTAGAGGACTTTACACTGTTTGCTGGCCTCTGTGGACTCCTGCACACATGTGTTGCTGTGGTGGTTTGAATATGCTTGGCCCGTGGTATATGGCACTATTAGGAGATGTGGCCTTGTTGGAATAGATGGGGCCTTGTTGGAGGAAGTGTGTCACTGTGTAGGCATGCTTTGAGGTCTACTACTTCTCAAGTTCTGCCCAGTGTTTTAGAGATGCTCCTCTTGGCTTGCTGTGGAAGACAGCCAGTTTTTGGCTGCCTATAGATCAAGTTGTGGAACCCTCCATTCTAATAGCACCATGTCTGCCTGGATGCTGCCCTGCATCCCACCACTATGATAATGGACTCAACCTCTGAAAGTGTAAGCCAGCCCCAATGAAATGGTGTCCTTTATAAGAGTTGCCTTGGTCGTGGTGTCTCTTCACAGCAATAAAACCCTAACTAAGACACATGCACATACATATACTCAAGCACAGATACACACCAAATAAATATTTTCAAAGGTAGCTGACTTATCATTTATGAAAAATGTGTATTTCCTGTAAGTGTTGTCTTTGTGCTCTCCTGCAGTATTCTATGATTTGGATGGGATGAGCAGGTTTTTGAGGCTTTGCTGTGCTAGAAACTTCCTATGTCAATCATAGGAACATTGAGGTCACCCGAGTTTTAAAACATGAAACTTAGTGTAGGTAATTTGAGCATGGAGGCACCCCTTTTTTAACATAACATTTTTTTTTGATTCTCTGTGACTTTCACTTCCTGCTCTTTGATGACATTCACTTCCCAGTCCCTCCATGTCTTCCTTCCTGCCAAGAAAAGTAAATATAAATATAATAATAGTGAAAAGCAAGTCCAATTTTTGTCATTTATAAACTCACTGGAGCATGGTCAACTCTGATGGCAAGCCCCTTATCTAGAACTGAGTCACCCCCCTACCCTTCCAGAAGCTATTGATTGTGATCAGCTACACTTCAGCATTCTCATCACCCTTCTTAAAAGAGTTCAGTTCTATTGCTTCCTGTCTAGGCTGTTAGTTTTGGGTAAGGGTTGAGGTTGGGGTGAGGGCAGGGGTTGTCAGAGAAGCTCCCATATCCCTCCTCAACTGTGCATCTGTGGTCATCCATATCACTTCATAGGAACCTCTTTCTTCACAGCCAGGGGGCACACAGATCATGGGCCATGGATGCACTCATTAAAGGGGACTCATAAGGACAGGTTGTTACTAAGTTTCTTTGCCCTGTGACAGTGTAGCATCCAGAACCCTTAACAGGGTGATAGGGTGGTCTGATTTGGGCTGTATCAGGGAGTGTGAAAAATAGTTCTGTCACAGAGTATCCAAGTTCAGACAGATGTTTTTCCATCAAAATCATATGACTAATACAGAATCTTTGTCTTGACTCGTCTTTCCCATCCTAATTATAATTACATAAGTACGAAAAGAGGAAGTAAACCATTTAGAATTGGAACTCCCTGTGTTCGGGACCTAAGAGTTTCTTTTCTCTAAATTGTAGGTGCAGCCAACCAAGAAACGATATCGTATGTATTGTGGAGCTGTTTCCTTAAGACCTATTTATGATGAGAGTTGTATAAGCACTGCCCATCTTTTGTCAGGTGTCTGTTTCTATCACCAGCTGGCAGGGACTGTCAAAACTTTCATTTAAAGAAACACCCCCATCCTCCCCAAACAAACCTATAAAGTGATATCCTAAGGAAGAAATTGTGAGCATGTGTACTCTTCATGCATTTAGTTGTGATAAACATAGTTTGAGATCTTATGCATCAGAATGTATGTATATCTATATGTCTCCTAGATAGAAATCCCAATTTTTAAAAACCAATTCCTATTCTTTTCTTTTATCATTTCTTTTCTTCTCTTTTCTTTTTCTATTTCTGTCTCTTTCTTTCTTTCTTTCTTTCTTTCTTTCTTTCTTTCTTTCTTTCTTTTTCTTTCTTTTTAAAGATTTATTTGTTTGTCTTATATATGTGAGTACACTGTAACTGTCTCCTGACACACCAGAAAAAGGCAACAGATCCTATTACAGATAGATGTGACCCACCATGTGATTGCTAGGAATTAAACTGAGTACCTATAAAAGAGCACTCAGTGCTCTTGCACTCTTAACTGCTGAGCCATCTCTCCAGTCCCTAAACCCGAATTCTAACATCGATTTTCTCAATAAAGAAAGTACACACTTTCCCTACATTAATTCAGACCTCATCACAGTCTTGTATGCTGGCTCTATTTGTTTGTGTATTGCTCCATTGAAGTAACCAAGACACAGAGGTAAGTGAGTTGTCTACCTTCATAGGCCAAGATCACCATTGTGTACACAACATGGGCTCCAGTATCAGTATATGAGATCAAACTTCCACTGACTGCCTTATCATGATTCCGTCAGTCAAAATAGATGAATTTCAGCCATTAGATGCACCTGGTACAAGTCAAATCTGCAGAGATAGAAAACCATAACAAAATCCCACTTAAGCATCCATTTGCCTGGGTGCAGACTTTGCACAAGGGTGAGAGACAGAGAGAACCCACATATGCTGGAAAACAGCTTTTATGGTAAAGTGCATACTTGGGATGTAGGAGGCCCTCAGTGTGAGCTTCAGTGCCACACGAATCTGAGTGGTAGTCTCATGACCATTATCTCAGCACCCCAGAGGCAGAAGCAGGGGATCTGGACTCCATGGTTATTTGCAATACTACAGTTTCTGGGCATCATGGGCTGTCCAATAGTCCATGCCTAACAACAACAAGAACAACAAGAAAATAGGAAACAGAAATGACAAACAGGGAATGAATGAGCTGACCTGCCTAGTGAGAGCATTCAATGTAAGAATGGAAGATCCAGCAAAGAAGGCAAACTGCACGTGTGTCCCATCTTAATTTCATTTGTTGTAACAGATCACAGTAAGAACTGGTGACAGACTTTTGGTTGTTATCATGAGCTCAAAGCATCACACAGTTTAGAGCCCAACTCCAATCAATGTTGTTGGAAATCTAGTCACAAGAATTCTTTTAACTGGCCCCACTTAAAGACTAGCTAGACTGCTTTAAACATATTTTCTTTTACTGTTAGTCAGTCTCCATGTTGATTAGCAAGTAAGAGCAGAGGAATCTCATCCATTCAGTGTATCTATCCAGCACTGAAGACATGGCTGCATGTCATACCAAGGTGTGTCTGCATGTCTAGGCATCAGCAATGGAGGCTTTGAGTTCAGGGGAAGCAAGGGAAGTTCTACCCCTGGGTAGAGAGTGAATAGAAACTCATGTTGTATAGTAGAAGCTGGACTTTACTGAGGAAGAAGTGACCAGGGCATGTACACACTCAGTGTGAGTGCAGCCACAGCCCTTGCTCTTGGAAGGCCTGACCTGGCTATAGAATAGTTGCTAAGGTAATGATCCCTGAGAGGCAGAATGCACACACTCAGTTTATTGAGCAACAGTTGTCGAGGCATCTTGTCTTGTCAGTTTATGTTGAGGGTTTATTTAGAGTGAATCAGTTGAAAGATAGTGCTATTTCCCTGCCAACCACCAAGTGATAATCTGGTGTCTGAGTCGTTGTGGTAGATATGATCACAAAGCACTGATAGGCAGCTTGAGGCTGGTGGTGGTGGGAGGTGCACTTATACCCACAAGGCCCCTGGATTGCTTCTTTTGCAAACTCATATTCTGTGTCAGGGATTCGAAAGTAGAACATCCCTCCACATCTTACTTTTTACTTCTGTCAGGCAATTTGTTCACAGTGACATAAAAGCAAGTGCTCCAGTAGCTTCCAGTGAAATGTAAGCAATGTAATATAATTTTCTCCTGCTAGGGCCCACTGCAGGTAATACTATATGTTCTCCATGATCTGGGAAACATCATGCTGAGTTAAGAATGAGAAGCAAGCAATCACTGTCCTTTTGGCTCAAGGCCATGCAACCAACCCTTCTGCATGCACCCTGTCTAAACTTGCTGCTGGGTCTTGTCTGTTCGTTTCCCATACTTAACAAATGTCATGAGATTTCTGTATTGCCAGTGCTTTTAATTAAACCTCTATTATTAGGTATTTTCAGACTCATAAGGCTTATGAAGTGTCCTTCATTTCCAGTGCCCTAGTGCAAAGCTTAGAGGAAGAAGGAATTGTCTAAACCTCATTGCATCCATGTGGTTGTTAAAGTGCTCTAGATACTGGTCATCTGGGTTATACAGTGTTGCCACACTGATTCATGCTGCTTTTCTCCTGGTCCTGACATTACCTATATTGACCATGTGATGTCTACACCAAATGTACACTGATCTCTGTGATGATCCAGAAGGAAGCAATGAGATAAAATATTTAAACTCAGAGCAATGCTTAGCTGCCCTCTGTTATTTTTATACCATTAAGGTTGAACTTCATTGTTGGGTCTTCATTTCTTTTTCAGGTAAGAAAAAAAGAATGTTGAGGGATGTCCAGCCCTCAGGAGGCAGTGCAGAATTTATAAAGGGGCCTGATGGAGATATAGGAAACTCTAGCAGCAGCAGCAGTGAAGGTACGGTGAAACTCAGTAGCCAGGGAGTTATTTGCTGCCATTGTAAATGCTGTCGGATCCCATCTGTAAAATGATAATACCCATGGGTATTTTCTTTTTAACATGCTTAGAAACACTCATGGAGGGATAGCTGACAGCGTGAAGGTAGTGGTAGGAGATGGCTACATAGCTGAGCTGACAAAGGTCTCTCATTCCTGTTTTTATTTTATTTATTTTGTAACTGTTTTCATTTCTGGGATTGAGAAGTAGAACATTCATCCTCATCTGTTCTTTTCCCCTCTGCATGACATAAACGTAGCAACTAGCATGATATCTGCAGGTTGAAAGTAAGAGATGTAGTGTTCATGAATGTAAAATACCTTGGGTAGGTAAAGAATGCTAAGAAACAACCTCTTGAGACACAAAATCCAACAGGGGATTAAGCTACTGCTCTCTAGTGAATTCCCCTGGCACTTCCCAAACACTATAGAGCACTTTTGTGGGGTGAGTGACTGTAAAGAAAAGATTGACATGATTTACTTTTGTAGATTCATCAAGCTTAGTGTGAGTTGTTGGGGAACTGTGGCTTCATAGTGCCAAGAATGGAGAAGTGAGGAGCTGCACAAAGTTCACAGAGGTCTGACTCTTATATCGAGTTGCATGCTGGCCGTCCTGCACGCTCAGTTCACAGGGCTCCTCTGTTGATTCTGTGTCATCTCCATGAATAGAGACCTTTCCTACAGTGACCATGTCATACCTGCCATTAGGGTACACAGATGTCTGAGATGGTTCAGGAATAATGCCCGAATCAGAAGGATGTGCTTGGAAATAAGTAATGAGATGTATGGTAACATACAGCTTGATCTTTAATTTACTTGTTTGTCTGCTATGCAGCTGACCTCCTTTTGTTGTGCTTGCATTCCAGAACATTCTCTGGCAAGAAGAGCAGTATATAGAAACAGGAGACTGCGTACTCAGAGCATAATATCAGAGTTAACGAGAGTATGTACAGCAGAGAAGTCCCGCGGCACTGCTGATGGTACTGTGGCCACTTGATAATTACTTTGAGTAACCAAATTGTAGTTGTAAATTATGTTGTCTTTTCTGTATAAAAAGAATTAAGATTCCTCGCACTGTTTTTTCATAGTGACATATTAATCTCCCTAATTCACCAGTAGAACTACAACCAAAAAATGTAAAAATCACATAAAAGTAAACTTCTCTTTCGGTTCTCAGTGAATGATGTAACCCAAAGGAAGTTGAGCTTGTTCTCATGTGAGGCAGGGTGGCTTCACAAACTACTAGGATCACCAAGGTGTGGGTCATTTACTGTCTCCATTTGCTTTCTTCCAGATATTCATATGTTTGAAGAAAACACTGATGTTGACTTGGGTAGGGAGAACAGCCTTCAAAGTGATGATCTTGGGAGTGGGAGATAATGGCATTCCTGGTGAGATTCAACTCTTCACTGATTTTCTTCCAGATGTCACTTATTTTCATAACGCCAGCATCGAGAATGACTCATCAGGAGAGAGCAGCCTTGGAAGCAGTTATGCTGGTAGTAGTGGTAGGTAATGGCAGTCCTGGCCAAATCCAATGGGAGGGTCTAGGATCATTTGGGTTTTTCCTATTCCTTCTCTTTGGATATCTACAGATGACTGTCAGTTTGAAGGGTCTTCCAACTGGCTAAGAAGCAATGATAAAACTATTATTGAATCATTATAGTTAGTTCACCTTCTCCTTATTATGAAGAAATTCCTGAGAAGAAGCATTTTAGTTGACAATGACTTTTATTGTGGCATATAGTTAAAGAGATGATCCCACTGTGGTGGAGAAGATATGGCAGCTGGCAGGGAAGGTATCTTAGCCAGTTCAGGGGCTAGTCAGTCACATCATATTCACACTCAAGAGGCAGTGAGTTAAGAGAAATGAGACTGGGCTCTAAAGCCTAAAATGTCCTCAGTGACTCACTTTCTCCAGGGAAGATCTACCTGTGCTGGAGCCAACCCTTCTCAAGAGGCACTGCCAGCTGAGGACCAAGTGTTTGAACACTTGAGGCTATGTGGGACATTTCCCACTCAACCCAAATCACACAGTATAGTTTAAGGCCTTGTGTAAATGGATCCTCTTGTGCCACATAATCTGGACAGAAGGTAGAAAGACAAGGACCCAGTTTCTTATTTTTTCCCTGCTACAAAGGAAGATAATATACTCCAAGGACAGCATCATGACCATGACATTTGTCCCAGACTTTAATGTATGTTGTCATTATTTAGGTGTCCTTTCCTGTGTCTTATGTTTTCTCTAGGTATTCTCTGTGTTCTGCCTTTGTCAAAGGTACACTGTTCTACTTTGCTTCCCATTGCTCTGAGACACACAAGAACAAGAGAAACTTGGGGAAGAAAAGATTTATTTCATTGTATTTTAAAGTCTTAGACCATCATTGAGACGAGTTAAGGCAGGAATCTTGAGACAGGAAGGTAAACAGAGATCATGGGCAACACTCCTTTCCGACTTGATCTCTGGCTTGCTAAGACACCTTTAATATACTTCTAAAGCCATTCTTTCCAAGAATAGCATGCCACTCACATTTGGCTAGAACCTCCTATATCAAGTAGCAATCAAGACAAGCCCCACACAGATTTCTACAGGCCAATCTGATGGAGACAGTTCTCCAATTTAGGCTCCTTCTTTTCAGGTGAGTGAGGCTGACAGTGAAGATTAACCAATACAAGTCACCACTTACAACTTGATACCCAAACACATTGCTGTTAAATACAAATCATAATCTTCTCTTTATTGCTTGTCCCCAAGATCTCACATTAATATCATATTACAAAAAAAGTCCCATGGCCTTCAAATAATTCTAACCATTTGAAAGCTCTTGTTCTTCTTAGAAATCCAAAGCCCTTTAGCCATAAGCTCTTCTTTTCTATGTAAAAGAGGTTACATACCTTGTTTTGCTTAGAAGGAAGAAACTTAGAATAAAAACACAATATAAACCCCAGAGTCTAAGACACATGCAATGCTCAATATGTATAACTCACTCATCTCCTGAATCCTGGGTAAGTTGTCCCTCTGTGGTTCTATGAGCAGTAGCAGGTCTTGTCTTGTAGACAAGAGAGCTCCACTTCACACCTGATAGTAATCCCAGTAGAGTCTCTGCTGCTGTATGAAACAACTTAGGCCTACACTGTCTGCCCTTCAGCAGGATCTTATAACCTGTAGCCCACCTATGAAGCTCTGAGGACTCAATGGCTGAAGTCGAGTTCCAGATGCTTCCACAATCCTCAAAATAAACTAGTCAGTTGGATCGCAACAACATAGAGTTTTTCCTGCCACCCATTTCTGTATTAGTTTCTTTTTGGTTTCAATAACAAAACAGCAGCCGCAAAAGGAACTTATGGAAAAAAAGAATGCATCTTGTCTTGCAGTTCCATAGGTAGAACCTTTAATGGTACGACAATCTGGGGATCAGAAAAGCCAGAACAGGAAGTTGAGAGATCAAATCTTCAACCAGATGTAGAAATTAGAACAGGCCTGCAAGTGGGGGTGAGGCTATCCACTTTTAAAACATACTCCCAGTGATGCAGTTTGGTCAGGAAGACTTCCAGACCGTAACATGCTATAACCTTCCTAAAATCCCACCTTCAACTGGGGACCCAAATGTTTAAATACATCTGCTTTTGAGATGCATTTCCTATGGAAACCACCATATTCTGCTGCTGTCCCCACTTTCCCATGGAAAAGTGATGTTGTAGAAGGCATGAAAGTCCCGAGATTCTACTGATGGTATTGAGGGTACCCATTGTTTACATTTTGTGTTAATAATAGTTGTATATTTTCTGGTATCTCCTCTGTGAATAAGATGAAGATATCTTGAAAATTCTTTTGATATGTGAAGTGTTAATTTCCCTAACTTACATGGAGAAGTACAAACATGGGACTTAAAACATTAAAATTACTATTGTGGTGCTCACTGAATGATAAAACCAAAAGGAAAGCTGAGATTGATATTTTGCAATGCATGTGTAATCCACTACAGGTACCAATATGTGAGTCACTCTCTCCACTTACTATCTTCTAGATACTGATTATAAGGTCGGCAGGGATTCTCCCACCAGCCCAAGTAAAACATCTTTGCACAGACCAACTTGGGAGAAATATTTTAGTGGTAAGTAATGACATTCCTGGTCATCTCAGATGGTCTAGGCACAGTCATGTTATTCTTTCTCCATGGCTTATAGTCAATTTAAGAGTCTTCCGAATAGGCAGAACCAATGATGAGGGTGTGTTGCTAAATCATTCTTTAAGCTCTTCTCAATGCTTTGACCAAATATTTTATTATTCATTCTTATTCTTTCACCCTTTGTAAGAAGAAAGTGTACTCTTTAGACAAAGAAATGGCCATGTCATCTAGTCCAGAGTTTAATGTAGTTTGTAACTGTCATCTAATAGCTGAGCCAAACGTGTTTCCTTCCCATGTCTCTGTCCTGCTGGTGTATTCATTAATAAGTATTTTTCATTTTTTTCTGTGTCCTACATCTTGTCAAAGGTACCTGTTAGACTTTGCTTTCCGCTAGTATGATAAACATATTGACTAAAAGTACCTTTTAGGAAGAGGCTCATTTCATCTTTGAGTTACAGGACACTACCAAGGAAAGTGAAGTCAGGGGCTCAAACAGCAAGCTGGAGGCAGGAACATAAGCAGAGGTCATGAAGGAATGCTGCTTACTGAGTTGCTTTCTCTGGGTTGCTCAGTCACTATTCTTACAGAAGACTGCTACATCTGCCTAAGGATTAACACTACCCATAGTGCTCTGGACCCTCCAATGTCAAGTAGCAATAAAGAATTTGCCCATAGTCATATTCACAAGCCAATCTGCTGGAAGCAACTCCTCAGGTTTGATTCCATCTTCCTAGGTGTGGGAGTAGACGATGAGGATTAAATGGCACTGTTCATATCAAAATGACACAGAAGCATGCCACTGTTGAATCATCGCCCTGCCTGGCTTTCTATGTAGTCTCATGTTGAAATAAAATAGTGTACAGTGTTAAAAGTCCCCAGTCTTCAAATAATGCCAACCATTTAAAAATTCAAGTTGTCCTAAAACTTCCAATCTCTTAACTTCAGTTTCCTGGGAAAACTCAACTTTTAAATGCTCCTAGTTCAAAGAAGCAATAAGAAGGCCACAGTGAAAAGAAAGGAAAACAAAACAAAACTCACAAGAAAATAATACAAGAAGGTCAATATCCAACATCGAGGAAGTACTCATCATCTTCTGCTTTTAAAAGCTTTCAGAGCTGTTTCCCAGACAAACACCCACAGCACTTGTGCCTCCTATTGGAGGCTCATGCCAGCTCCACTCCAAGTTCACTGCTTTCGGTATCCTGTCATCTCCAATATACAGAGGTCTCCCTGGAATTAGCTTGGATTTTCCCCCCATGGCCTTGCTTAGCCTCTCTTTAGGGACTCTGACCCACCCACTTCGTGCCACACCACAGCTTCTTTCCATGTGTGCTTCAATCCTGAAGCTTTTATGCTACCACAGCAAGTAGCACATTAGAAACTGACACATTACCAAGTTTCGGTGCCACTCCAGATTCATGCTTGGCCTCTCTGAGCCAGTGCTTCTGTGTGCTGACTTCAAGGACAAACTTCTTGGAAGATTTCACCTCAGGGTCCATGCTGGTTCTCTATTCATCTCATTTCCCAGCCCTGGCTACCCAAGAGCTATTATCCCTGTAAAGCACAGGGCTCTCTTCCAGAGTCCTAACCCAAACTTCATTCAAGTAGCTCCAAGGAGACTTTGCTGCTCTCTGAAACCCCACAAACCAAGATTTCTTCCTTGTCTTTCTTTTAGCATTATTTTCCAACATCCTACTCATGAGCTTATTCCATTTTAAACACTCAATGGTTCTTTCATGTCAAAGTTCTACATATCCATAATCCTCCATCAAGGAACATGGTCAGGTCTGTCTGTCACATCCATGCCCCAGCTTTCTGGTACCAATTTCTGCTTGGTTCTTTTTTGTTACTGTCATAAAATATCACATTCAAAAAGAGAAGAAAAAACCCGTTTTGGCTTTTGTTCCAGTGCTACAGTCTATTTGTGGGGGAGGCTTGGAATAGATGGGGCAGAAAAACAAGCCAAGATCCCATTTTCAACTACATCCAGAAAGCAGAAAAGATTGGATGGAAGTGGGGTGAGGCTACAACCTTACAAAGTTCAGACCTAATGATGTACTTCGCCAAGTAAGGCTTCAAGTCTTCCAACCTCTCCCAAACAGTGCCACCACCTATGGAATCGAATATGTAAATGCATGAACTTTGAGTGACATTTGTTATCCAAAGCACTGTATTCTACCCTTGGCCATAAGAATGTAAATAGGCATTGAGACATAAGCATGCCACGGTTAATCAAAGTCTTGCCTGTTTTTCTCCAAGATCCCATGTTGGTGTAATATAAAATAGTGTACAATGTTAAAAGTCCCACAGTCTTCAAATAGTGTCAGCCACTTTAAAGTTCAACTTCTCTTTCAAAGTCCATAGAAGCAGTAAGCGGCTTCAGTAGAAGGACATGGACACAGGCATCTGATAGAGAATAGAGCAGCAAAGTCATGCAGCACCACTGATGCATGGGGATGCTGTAGTCAGTTTGTTATTAATAGTACTTGTGATTATACAACAATTTTGTGAAAAGAATGTGAAAATTATCTTGCAGGTTATTTCTGGCTTACCTGTACAAGTTCAGCTGCACAATGTAAAAGTGTTTAAACTCTTAGTTTGGTTTTGATTGCATGATATGAACAAAGGAGAGCTGACGTGGTTCTTGTGTGAGGCAGTGTGGCTTTTCCTACTATAGGCACCTACCATAGACTCTCTCCACTGGCTGTCTCCCAGATTCCATATGGAAGAGCCTGAAAATTGCTTATGTATGGAGACTAGCCTTCAAGGAAATGACCATGGTAGGGGTAGATATTGGCCTTCCTAGTCAGATCCAGTGAGAAGGTCTGGGTGCAGTAGGGCTATTTCTTTGCTTGGGTGGTTGAGGCAGAGAGAATGGCAATTAAAGGTCTTCCAAGTGGGCAGAGGTGGTGACTGAACCATGGCATATTAGTTGATTTCCTGTTGCTGCCAAACTACCTGACTGAAAGCTTGGTAAGATTCCTGCTTATAGTACAAGGGGATCAGTGCACCACAGTGGAAAAGAGACACAAGGGGCTTTAGCAACTATAGCAGCTCCTTTTGAAATGTAATACTATTAGTCTTTTCAACTTTGTATATATTTATTTTTTTATTTTATTTTATCCAGGGAGCAATGCCATTTTATTTTTAGTTTTGATTGTTTTTTGTTTGTTTGTTTGTTTTTTATGGATTGACATGTTTAATATAATAAAAAATGGCTATCTTGGCGAAAGCGAGTTCTACAGATTCAATGCAATCCACATCAAAATTCCAACTGAATTCTTTTTTTTTTTATTACATCTTTTCCTCAATTACATTTCCAATGCTATCCCAAAAGTCCCCCATACACTCCCCCCTACTTCCCTACCCATCCAATCCCATTTTTTTGGCCCTGGCTTTCCCCTGTACTGGAGCATATAAAGTTTGCATGTCCAATGGGCCTCTCTTTCCAGTGATGGCCGACTAGGCCATCTTTTGATACATATGCAGATAGAGTCAAGAGATCCAGGGTACTGGTTAGTTCATAATGTTGTTCCACCCATAGGGTTGCAGACCCCTTTAGCTCCTTGGGTACTTTCTCCAGCTCCTCCATTGGGGGCCCTGTGATCCATTCACTAGCTGACTGTGAGCATCCACTTCTGTGTTTGCTAGGCCCCGGCATAGTCTCACAAGAGACAGCTATATCTGGGTCCTTTCAGCAAAATCTTGCTAGTGTATGCAATGGTGTCAGCATTTGGATGCTGATCATGGGATGGATCTCTGGATATGGCAGTCTCTAGATGGTCCATCCTTTCGTCACAGCTCCAAACTTTGTCTCTGTAACTCCTTCCATGGGTGTTCTGTTCCCAATTCTAAGGAGGGGCATAGTGTCCACACTTTAGTCTTCATTCTTCTTGAGTTTCATGTGTTTAGCAAACTGTATCTTATATCTTGGGTATCCTAAGTTTTGGGTTAATATCCACTTATCAGTGAGTACATATTGTGTGAGTTCCTTTGTGATTGTGTTACCTCACTCAGGATGATGCCCTCCAGGTCCATCCATTTGCCCAAGAATTTCATAAATTCATTCTTTTTAATAGCCGAGTAGTACTCCATTGTGTAAATGTACCACATTTTCTGTATCCATTCCTCTGTTGAGGGGCATCTGGGTTCTTTCCAGCTTCTGGCTATTAGTTTTGATTAGATATTTTCTTCATTTACATATCAAATGCTATCCTGAAAGTACCCTATACCCTCCCCCCCCCCGCCCTGCTCCCCAATACATCCACTCCTGCTTCTTGGTCCTGGCATTCCCCTGTACTGAGGCATATGATCTTCACAAGACCAAGGGCCTCTCCTCCCATTGATGTCCAACTAGGCCATCTTCTGATACATATGCAACTAGAGACACAGTTCTATGGGGTACTGGTTAGTTCATATTGTTGATCCTCCTATAGTGTTGCAGACCCCTTTAGCTCCTTGGGTACTTTCTCTAGTTCCTTCATTAAGGGCCCTGTGTTCCATCCAATAGATGACTGTGAGCCTCCACTTCTGTATCTGCCAGGCACTGGCATAGCCTCACAAGAGACAGCTATATCAGGGTCATGCCAGTAATATCTTGCTGGCATATGCAACAGTGTCTGTGTTTGGTGGTTGATTATGGTATGGGACCCAGGATGGGGCAGTCTCTGCATCGTCCTTTCTTCCTGCTCAGCTCCAAACTTTGTCTCTGTAACTCCTTACATGGATATTTTGTTCCTTATTCTAAGTAGGGATGAAGTATCCACACTTTGTTCTTCCTTCCTCTTCAGTTTCATGTGTTTTGCAAATTGTATATTGGGTATTCTAAGTTTCTGGGCTAATATCCACTTATCAGTGAGTGCATATCATGTGAGTTCTTTTGTGATTGGGTTACCTCACTCAGGATGATATCCTCCAGTTCCATCCCTTTGCCTAAGAATTTCATGAATCCATTGTTTTTAATAGCTGAGTAGTAATCCATTGTGTAAATGTACCACATTTTCTGTATCTATTCCTCTGTTGAGGGACATCTGGGTTCTTTCCAGCTTCTGGCTATTATAACTAAGGCTGCTGTGAACATAGTGGAGCATGTGTTCTTATTACCAGTTGGAACATCTTCTGGGTATATGCCCAGGTGAGGTATTGCTGGATCTTCTGGTAGTACTATGTCCAATTTTCTGAGGAACCGCCAAACTGATTTCCAGAGTGGTTGTATCAACTTGCAGTTCCACCCAGCAATGGAGGAGTGTTCCTCTTTCTCCACATCGTTGCCAGCATTTGCGGTCACTTGAAATTTTGATCTTTGCCATTCTGAATAGTGTGAGGTGGAATCTCAGGCTTGTTTTGATTTGCATTTCCCTGATGATTAAGGATGTTGAACGTTGTCTCAGATGCTTCTCAGCCATTATGCATTACTTCAGTTTCATGGCATCAAATACACTGCTAACCTCTGATATCATCAGGCATGGAATTGGTGCACATCCATACAGGCACTGCAGGCACTCAGATAGACATTCAAACAAAACAAAAGAAAACAAAGCCAAACAAAACAAAAACAAAAAAAACAAAAGAAAAACTTAATCAATATGACTACCTGTCTTGATTTCCAGATCTCATGTAATCCATGAAGGAGAAAAGAAATTTCATAAAGTTGTCTTCTGGACCTACATCATACATAGCATGAAGAAGCACACACTGCATTTACACAAACACACAATACAATATTAAGGTCACACATCATTAAAAATCATATACATTTAATGCATGTGGGATCTAGATGCTGGACAATGGAGTTAAAAGAGGTCTGACTGATACCTAGAAGGAAGTACCAGCTGTCCTGATGTCAAAGTATTTTGAAGAAGTAGCAGAAACCTATCATTAACATTTATTTCATTGTCTCCTCAATAAAATGTTTTCAGGTAGCTTCAGATTCACATTATATAGAAGGGCAAAACTTAGGTTTCTATTTCTCCAGTTCTTCTCTTAAAATTGTTTTCCAGCCAAGAGGGTGATTTTGCATCAGCGTGACCATATTTATTAATGAACTATGTTCATTCAGCCTGAATGTTTAGACTAAATCCAAAGAATTCTGTCAACATCAAGCCAAGAGCCCCTGTTATGCACTAAGTGGTATAACTATGCAATAGCTAGAGCTATTTTGTGTTCTTCTAGTGGTGTCCGTCAAGCGCCAGATGAAGCTTCCCCAAGTCATGGAGACACGTACATCTCTAATGAAGGTAAAATACCTTTTTCCTTTTCCTAAGACACAGAAAGGCAAGGTTTAGGATTCCTTTATATTCTATTTTATGCCAGCAGAGTGATGAATCAGGTAACATACACTGTAGGTATTCAAGAATATTTTCAGTAAGAGGAGGATCTGGAACAGGATCCTGTCATTCTTAATGGAGGACTATATACAAAAATGTCAGTGCCACCTTCTACAGATTGTTTTCAGGGGGCCTTTCTTATGACAGAAGGTTTTTTTGTTTAGATTAAAACTAGAGCTGTTTTCACTCTAAGGTTGGCCCATATTACCTGTTAAAAGTTTGTTTCTCTCAAAGTATCGTCTTATCTTTCTTCAGGAGATTTCTAAGACTAAGGCAGTTGGAAAGTATTTCCCCAAAGATTGATGTGGTAAAGGATTTTTATGTCCATGATAAGGATATCGAGGCACTGAGATTTTAAAGCATGAGGTTAGGGTAAATAATCCAGACACAGAGGCACCCCTTAATAAACAGGGATTCATCTTCCAAGAGCAGGCTCTCATAATAGTTCTCTGCTGTATCCCAACAAAGCTTTAAGAATCTCCTAGTATAGGACAAAGAGGTAAGATTGTCTGATATGGGCTAAATGGGCTGCAGTGTGAAAAATCCTATTTTTATTTAAACTGTACCCATCCTCAGGTGTTTTGTCATAGTATCACACAATGAGACTAATATAGAATCTTTCACTTGACTACTCTTCCCAGTCCTGTCTACCGCTGCTCAAAGTGTCTACAAGAACCATAGACAAACATAACTCAGTATGATCTGATCCTAAGAGATTTTTCTCTAAATTGCAGATTCAGTCCAGGAAGCAGAGATTCCGTATGTATTCTAGAATGTCTTTCTTAAGACACATTGTAAATATGAATTAAGCACTTACTAGACCATTTTCTGAGTGACCTGATAGCCACGAGAAGGGCAAGCATAATTTAGAAAACCTGGTATTCCAAGAGACACGCTGACGGTCATGTGTTTTTAGTTCTGTCATTTCTTTTAGTAGCCTTTGGATTTTGTATCACAGATCATATTTGCATATGTGTCCTTCCCCAAAATATCTTCATTTGCCAGTCAATTTTGTCTAATTGGTTAATGAAAAAAATTGAGGGTTCACACATTAGTTGTACCTCACCACAGATATTCTCGATTTCGTTTCTCAGCATGTATCCTGTTAAAGAAGGACCTACCAGGACATGGGGGCATGTGACCAAGAGTGGTAGCTAGTGAGCACAAGAACAAAATGTTTTTCCAGATGGGAGGTGTAAAACTAGCTTTCCTCACTATAAACTGTGCCTTTTATTCTATCAAGGTTTGGGTAGAAATTATGGAGAAACCCTAGCTTTCCTGAATAATTCCAACACACAGTGAACTCTGAACAGTACCTTAGCTGTCTTGGCGGTCAAATCTGAAAGAACATCCATCCATTCATTGTGCTGGAGATACAAGTTTAAAAGCTAGAGAAAGCCCAGGTAGGCCCAGTGTGTTTATCTTACAAAAAACTGGCCTACCATGCAGAAGGCATTGGGTTAAATCCTTAGCACTGCATAGATGGGGAGTTGGTGCACAGTCTTCTAATCCTAGCACCGTAGTGAGGAATGCATGGTGATCAGTCTGAGGCATTTCCTGGTCAATCCTGGTTGTGCCAGGAAACCCTGTCTGGGAACAGTAAAACAGCCACCAGAAACAAAACAACCCAGAAAAATAAAAGCCTTTCTGCTTCTTGTCAAATTGATTTTGACAATGGGAGACTCTACACCAGAAATCATGGTGGGCAGGTGTGGTGAGTGGGTTTTTACTTCAACATGGCTTATTCTAGACAAATGCTTTAGTGCTATAGATGCTATTAATGTAAGTCCAAAAGCCACACATTTCAGACTCATGTCCACTACGTAATAAATATGGTCTCATTATTTGGACCGTACTTCTTTTCATGATGAGTTATACTTTATGCCTGAAGGCTACTTCGCCTCACTGCTGCTATTCCCATCTTGGCTATTATGAGTGTATAGGGAGCCAGTACACTCAGTAGATGTATACATTCACCATCAAATAATGTGATTTCATGTCACTATTTTTTTATATGCCTTGTGACTGTGGGCACATATCTAAGTTGACATCCACTACAGATTGTTGTGGTTAAAGGCAGATAGGAATGTGTGTCTTGTTCAGGATTGAAGTAAGGATAGTAGAGTTTGTAGTTTAGAAACGGAACTTTGTTGAGGAAGAATGCAGATGAGAGGTGCATACTCAGACTTATTGAAGGCTCTGACCTTCTCTGGGACACTTCTTCATTATGACTTCACAGACAGTGTGGATGGCAGTAGTCATCTAGAAAGTGATGTACACAGACACATCCATTAAATCACCAAATCACCAGAGTTCTTGTGTTGTTCATTGAGTTTGAAGGCTTATCCAGAATATATCAACTCAAGGGAAATGCTCTCCCCTGACACTATAATATAACAGCTGTGTTAGAATGGCTGGAGTCAGAGTCATTGTGGGGTCATTGGATGGTAAGCATGGATTGCAAAAGGAGGCATTGGATCTATCCAAAGTCTGTCTTATCACTTCTCTTGGAGAAAATTGTTAGTATTTAAATTAGGAACTGAAAAAAAAAGTAGAACATCTATTCCTCTTCTGAGTTTTTTCTTCAGGGTAATTATGTCAAAGTGGAATGAAGACAGCCTCCTGCCTACTTCTCTATTTGAATGTGATATTATACAGTCTTCACAGGTTATAAAACATCATGGTTAGGTGAAGAATGAAAAGAACAGCCACTGCCTACTGGTCTGAAGCTGGACCCAACCACTGCTGCCCTGCTGACTCTTCAGGCATTGAGCAGATACCTGAGAGCACTCCTTTAGGCCTAGTGGTGTTTTTTCTGGCTTTATGTTCATTTACTTTCTAAGATTCATCATGCTAAATGTAAGTGCTTGGGCTATAGTGGTCATAGCACCAACAATGCTGTACCCAGAAGTTGTGTAAGTCTCACTAGGTTTACATGGATCTAAATGGATACCTCACACACTGTGTCCCATTGATACTCTGTAAATACTATGTCATTCCCATGAACTGAGACCTTACCATGCCATACTTGTGTTAAATGTACACCGATATTGTGATATTCTGAAAGTAACATTATTTCAGAAAAGTATGATTGAAAGTCACTATTGAGATCACATGGTATCCACATACCAGTTGTTAGATTTTCTTGGTTTTGTTTGTTTGTTTTTTTAAATTCCATTGATCTGAACCTTATTTGTTCTGAATGCATTCCAGTTAAAGCTATATTGCGAAGGCTTCGTCTTCGGCGCACAGAGTCCTCCAATATGGTTCTTAACAGATCAATTGCAGACATTGCAAGAAAGGACTGTGCAATTAATAAAGGTACGGTTGATATTCAATACTTGGTGTGAAGTACGTGCAATACTAATGCTAACATGGAAGAGGAGACTCTGAGAGCCCCACCAATATGTAAGGAAGTGTAGACTCCTGGAGAGTAAGAGAACAGGAGAAATCGTCTTCTTCAAAGATGAACTCCTCCCTCTACCCCTGACCTCATTGTCGGATAATGAGCGATCAGCTCTGAAAATCATATCCATACAAGTAGCATCACATACACTGAACAGTTTGTATTTACATCCACCTCACAAAAGGATGACCCAGGAAAGGAAAACTAGCAGGAGTGAAAAAGTGTGTGATGGTTATTTTTAAAATGTAAACATGTCAGTATCTTGCACTCATCAATAATGTATTGTGGATCAAAGGTGAATAATTTAGTGTCATTACATCTTGTGCCTGATAGTACATTAAATTTCTTGAACAATGTGTACATGTCAAGATCCAAATTCTATATGCTGTAGTATTTATAGTCTATATAGAAATATGATTCAATGGCTAGCTGTATATTTCTTACAGTTCTTGGGACCTGAGTGAGAGTTCTCAGATCAATATGAAGGTGAAGGACAGAATCAACTCCACAACTTGTCCTTGACCCCAGACAGAAGCTACATAGCATGCATTCTTACATATACACTTTGGATGTGTACCTCCACGCACAGTGATAAATGAGCAAAGTAAAAACATAAGATGATGGTAAATGATTACAGAATCTACTTATGTTGTTGTGTAGAGGTCGGAAGAAGTTAGGGGAGATCTAGAAAGTCTTGAAAGCTTCCAGAAAGTGATAATAATCTGTCATTCAACACAAGCTTTACTTAGTGTTGACTGTATCCAAGGTGGATTATGTGCCAGGGCTTTTAGAGTCATCTTATTTAGGAGAACAACATTTCTTCTGGAGATCTTGCACTGCTCTCCTTTCCCAGGCTGTGAGTATGGTTTTATAGAGCTTCAACCATGTTTGTTAATTATACGCACTGAGGCAAGACATATAGACTATATCCAGATGTCCCTGTCCCTGCCAACATGAAAACCCCTACCCATGACAAGTGATGTCATGAGCTGAAAGTTCTTTCTGCCCCCTAGATTTGAATGGGGAGGAGCGAATGGAGGCAACAACACTGGATACTAAGGTCAGATGGCTTTTCCTTTTTCTTAGAAAGATTACTTTCATGAGACAACTTCTAGTTTAGATGAAATCATGTATAAGAGGCTGACAGGTTATTGTATGGGGAAAGGTCCGGTTTCTTCTGCAACTGTCCTCTTGTCTTTCTGCTGGGTGTCTTTTAAGATTAATACAGGTGGAGTGAGTTTCCCCAAATATTGATGTGGCAGAAGATTCTGAGGTCCATTAAAGGACAGTGAGGCAGTTAGAACTTTCAAGGATGAAGTTAGAGTAGATAATTGGGCTGCAGAGGCACTCCTTAGAAGGGATTCATCTCAGAGCACCAGGTTGTCATAATGTTTCCCTGCCATGTTTCAAAGTAGCTTTGAGGGAATTCTTAGCAGAGGAAAAAGGGATAGGTTTGCCTGACCTGGGCTAAATGGGCAAAAGTGTAAAGAATTAATTATTTTCTGCACACAGTACCCTGCCTCAGGTGTTTTCTAAGAGTATCATAAATAGACTAATATAGAACTTTTGACTTTGCTATTCTTTCCAGTCCTGTTTACCACTTCCCTGAGACACTAGAAAAACCAAAGACCTGTGCAAACATCTCATTATGATCTGGGCCTAAGTGTGTTTTCTCTAAATTTCAGGTCCAGACAAGGAAGAACCGATTCTGTACGTATTCTGGAGTGCCTTTCTCAGGACATACTGTAGATAAGATCTGTGTTCTTTTTTTTTTTTTTTTTTTTTTTTTTTTTTTGGTTTTTCGAGACAGGGTTTCTCTGTGTAGCCCTGGCTGTCCTGGCACTCACTTTGTAGACCAGGCTGGCCTCGAACTCAGAAATCCGCCTGCCTCTGCCTCCCGAGTGCTGGGATTAAAGGCGTGCGCCACCATGCCCTGCTAAGATCTGTGTTCTTACTCGTTGTCTTTGTCAAGTTCTCCACTCTGTATTTCCTTATAAACAGATTTATTTCCATTTTCGAGAAATAATCTTGTTTCCCATTCCCATTTCCTTTAATCTCTCCCTCAACCTCCAACCCATCCAACTTAGTGCGCTTTTCAATCATTCCTTGGAAAACAGACAGGCAGGAAAAAAAGAATAAAAATAAATAAAACAAAGAAAAAGCATGAGAAACACACACACAACTGTTGAAACACAGAATGAGAAACCATAACATACAAAATATACAAAAAGATTATTAAGATAGAACAAAACTACATGAGACCAAAAAATCTACTAAAATGTCAGTGAGTTATTAATTTTTTTGTTTTTTAGTGTGCGTGCATGTGTGTGTGTGTGTGTGTGTGTGTGTGTGTGTGTGTGTGTGTGTGTGTGTTGGATCTATTGTTGGGCCAGGGCATATCCGAAGTGTGGTTTATATATCCAGTGAGACTCCATTGCAGAAAGCTAATTTTTCCCTTGTAAGTGGTTGCAGTTGCAGAGAGCTTCTTGGTTAGTAACTGGAGCCCATGTCCACTTCCCCTCTAGACCCAGGGACTTGTCTGGTTTGAACCTGTGGATGCTGCCACCATGTCTGTGGGGTCCTATTGGCTTCTTATTCTTTTCAAAGCAACCGAATAGCAATAAGATTGTGAAGTTAGGTAAAACAACAACGGATACACATCCTGGTCATGTGTATGTTGTTCCTGCATTCACCTTAGTGGCCTTGAGATTTCCTGTATCAGAAAATGTCTTTATGTGTTTTCTCCCAAAAGATATGCCAATTACTCCTGCCAATTTTGTCAATGAAAATATCAGAGACTATGCTTTACCTGCATTACTTAGTTAAAAGCTCATCATAGCCATGTATGGTGGGTTCATTTCTCTGTATACCCTGCTATAGAATCACCACCCAGGACAGGAGGTGAGTGTCCAGTACAAGAGCAAAATGTGTTCTCAGTTACTTGGTATAAACGTGACATTTTTAGTCATAAACTCAACTTATCTCCTCATGGAGACATGAGCTGTTATATTTCAAGGATCCATTCAGCTTTCCAGCCCGTACCCAGAAATAATCCCACCTATAGAAAACATGAGCAGTTCCTTGTCTGTTTCAGTGATCAAAACCCACAGGTAGGAGCTGGGGATCAGGTGACAGTCATTCACAACTGTGAACGATGGAAAGCTATGGTGTGCAGGTTTTGTGGTTTTGTTTGTGTTTTTGATATGTTATTGGAATACCAGACTTTCACTCAGGGCCCTCTGGGTTTGATATTCAATAGTGCATAATGTGGACTGGATGTTCATAGGTTTATTCACCTCCCACTCTAGCAGGGGATCTGGGATTATCAGGAAGTCAATCTCATTTTCAGATACTGTCCTTTCCCAGCCAGGCAAGCCCCAAGACAATACCTGAGAGACCTACTCACTATGGTCCCTTACACTACTTCTTTGGGAGGAATGGTGACGTTTTGTAGGAGGATTTGAAAAGTGGGGCATCCATGTTTGTTTGTTTGTTTGTTTATTATGAGCTACTTTGTCACAGAGACAGTAACTTCTCAGGTAACGTCTACAGTGCCTTCATGTTATAACTCATGTCATAGTAGGAGATGTTGAGTGCTTTCTACTCTACTGATGCCTTTCTTCTGTGAAGATAATACTTCTATGTCTGTGAACTATAAAGTGTTACATTGTGTAAATAATGAAAGACACATGCATAGCTCCTTTCCAGAAGCCAACCAAATACAGTCTGTGGTTCTAACCATCACCATCCAGCTGATTTTCTGGTATCCCCAAACACAAGAGAACACCTTTGTGGTGCCAGTTAGGGACTTTTTAGGTTAGGTGCTGTTAGGGACTTTTTCTTCATTTGCCTTTTTAGTTTCCTTAGAGTTAATATGCATTCCTAGGAAGCTGTATTGTTATATTTAGAGAGTGTAGAACTGAGCAATTGCACAGAAATCAGTGTGTTCACATGGCTCTGAGAGTGATGTGGATGTTGGCTATCTCACACATTCACACTGCTCTGTTGATAACTGTCTCTCATCCATGTGAGTTGAGACCTCCCCTACACTGACCATGCCACATCTCTATTAAGTGGACACTGACTTCCATAACTTTCCAGAGGTGACATTCTGAATCAGACGAGCATGCCTGCAAATCAGTAATGAGATCAAACGTTAAAGACAGAACAATTTTTTGTTTCTTGTTTGTCTCTAGTAAATCCTGTGGACCTAAGTGTTTCTGTTGTTTGTGCATTCCAGTTGCTGCTATGATGAGAAACCTTGGAATTAGCTGCTCTGTCATCAACTGCATAAGACCTGTAACATCGTCTGTGATTTTAGCAGAAGAGGCCCATGGCCCTAAAACTGGTACTGTGTAAATTTAATAATTACATTTATTATCAGTAATTGTGGATGATATTGTATCCCCACTATAAAAAGAATGAAGGTAACTTGTAGTAGTTCTAGTATGGAAGTGGTTCATCTCCCTAGCCCACCAGTAGAAGTACAACCACAGAACTCAAAACCATATTTAGACATCTCTTTTGGTTCTGATTACATGATAAGGAACCAAAGGAAAGCCGAGATGGTTCTTGTGTGAGACATTGCGGGTACATCTGTGATCTGTGTGAGTCACTCTGTCCCCTGGCTCTCTTTGAGACATAACTGGCAGTGATACCAACTCCAATTTGTCTAGTCATGACTTACTGAAAAGCAAAGACCATGTTTATGGTAGGACATGGCACTGGTTGGATGCTGAGTGAGGGCCTTCCACACAGACAGACAGACAGACAAATAGACAGACAGACAACATGATGTAACTCTCGGGGGATCATTCTGTTTTGTTGTTTTCCTCCTTGCTGTGCACTAAGAAGAAGCACTGACGGAAGGAAGTGTTTTCTGTCATGTTTGAATCCCTGGCACTGGCAAGGATGGCTGGGTGGCCTTGTTTGTACAAGACAACTTTGTCTAGTTGCATCCACATCGAGGAGGAAACCTAATAAGCAGAAGTGGGCCCAGGCTCCAGAACCTGAAGTTTTGTCCCTTGTACTCTTAACCACTGATCCATCCCTCCAGCCGAGGATGCTCCTTGGAACTCGCTAACTCAGCACATGCCCCACACCCTAAAGCTTCGGCACTCTCCTGGGGTAGCGTCTCGTGCAGACCCAAACCAGAACACACAGAGATTGCCCATGTTATGCCCTATAAGATAGATACAAGGTAGAAATCCAAGGACCCACTTTCTTTTATTGCCTTTCTGTCACCCTTTTTCCACAAAGGAACAAAGCAAATTCCAAGTAAAAAGAAATGACTATGTTGTATGGTCAAGTGGTTTTCTGTGTGTGTGTATGTTAGTAAACCAAAACCCATTTTCTCTGCCTCCTTGTCCTCCAATTGCTTTCATTAATGATTATTTTAGTTCTTTCTATCACACCCCAATTATGGGAATCATGCTTAGGGAATAGGGACTCTGTTTTGACAAAGCTCAAATCAGAATGAACATATTTCATACAAGGAAAATTTTTGAAATCTTACAAAAATATTGTCTAGGGACTGGTAAATAAGATGGAAAGACTTATTTGTTGTATGAAAACTCAATCAACAATAAAAGAATATTGATTCATATGTCCCTTTTACTATGTTTTTTGAGGGCTAAGGGAATCTCATTTGAAAAAATTCTTGCTTTGCAAACCTTCAACAATTGGCCCACATCTAGAGGGAATAGCCCTCATATCTGTGAGGCCTTAATAATATAAGATGGAAAATTTTCTTTGCCTTACAATAATGGAAATCATGATATACCATGATAATTCATTGTATGTTCTGAGGTTCATTTCATTCAAAAAGAAATCTATGGACCTTAGATAGGCAAGTGCAACCTTCTGTTGAACAGTGCTGGACTGACTATTAAGAATAGATACTCTTGCCAATGCAGGAGTTATTTTTAAACTTTTATCCAATTCTGCCAAACCTGAATCTGTGTGAAAGTAAAATTAATATTTTCCAGGAAAAGCAGAGATAACTCGTAGAATACCAATCACTGCAGTGCTCTGTCAGAGTACCGACACCCCACTCCTGTGCTCATTAGATCTCACACTAACAGGACAGACACATGTCCTTCAGTTGTGACAGGTGTGCCCCTCATGGAGTCAGCCAGAGATAGTGAGGCACATATCTGAGCTCCTGAAACACTTAGGTGAAGTAGCCAACCTGGGAATCAGTATGTGACTCTTAATTCTCAGGTTCTAAACTTGACCTGTGTTCATAATTCAGGCCTTGTGGTCTTTAGCCACTATACCAGATAGATCATCTATCTTATGAGTAAATTTCTGCAGTCTATAGAAATACACACAATAAGGTGAATCCAAAGCAACCTAGCCTAGGACATATTTTGCTACTGAAATGTCTCAGTTCACCATTGTCCTGATGTTCAAATCCCATAGGAATATCCAAATGAGATAGGGATTGTGAAGTCTCACCATTTGTGATGCTCACACTGAGTCCTGGGTCACTCCTTTCTCATGTTCTAAAGCTATTTAAGAATGGAGACACCCTTTAGTAATATTCAAAGTCAGAGTAACTGTGACCTTACAAGAGCTCTGTAGCTCTGTGAACTGAATACTCTGGGAGAGTGGCAGTATAATAATAAGTAGGTAGTTCAGTGTTAAATGATGGCTCTCCCTTGTGGAGAGTCTCATGGGGAGCTCCCTTATCAATCCTCAGTGGCCCATGGGTGCCACATCACCATACTTCCTCCATTTAGTGTGAGTTGGCTGGATGAACCTGGGCAGCTGCGTCACACAATGAATAGAAGTCATGACACGGTAAAGGGAAACCAGAGGGAGAAATAAATGATATGCTATGTAGCTAGATTCAGTATGTAATGATATCAGTATGTTGTGCTACTCAATAAGACATTGTGGATCAAGGAATGAATACTTGAGTATCATTACATCTCCTGGATGATATATTCATATACCCTGAACAATAGTATGTGAAAATTACCATCCTATGTGCCAATCCTAGGTTGGCAAGATGGCTGAACTGGGTAAACATGCTTTTTTTCCAAAATTCATGACCTCAGTTTGATTCCAAGAACCCATATAAAAATTGAAGAAAAGAAACAACTCCCCAAAGTTCGTCTCTGAGTCACACACATTCTATGATATGTAGATACATACACATCATATGCACACATATGCATAATAATAATAATAATAATAATGAGAATGTAATTTTTCCAAAAGATTTGCTTATTTTATGCATGGATACAGGATATATTAACATTGGTCTGTGATGCGTAAAATACATTTTGTGAATACGTAGAAAGTATTGTCATTTTTCTTGAATTAAAAATGGTCTGAAGAAGTAATTGAAATCTGTGATTTAACATATTTATTACAATGTTTACTAAATTATCCTAGGTTTTTTGTTTTTTTGTTGTTTTTTTCACCAATGCCAAAAGCAGCTTGGGATGGAAAGGGTTTATTTAGCTCACACTTCTAGATCACAGTTCATGATACAGGAAACTCATGGCTGGTGCTCAAACAGGAATCAATAGGCAGAAACTGAGGCAGGGACCTAGGAAGACCATGCTTACTGGTTTGCTTTTCCACACGACCAAAGGAGTCTTTAGAAACTGTTGGTTCTATCCAGTCGGACGACCACTATATTTACCTCCAAGCCTGCTAGAGAAATTCATTTTTACAACTTCTCTTTCTCTAAGCCACTTGTGGTACTACAATGTTTGTTGTGTTACACACACACACACACACACACACACACACACACACACACATGGCAATGGCAGCATCTGCAGGGCACATCCACATGGTGGCAATGGAGAAGCCATGCCTCCATCACACTGCAAAATACCTTCCTCCTGCCATCTGTCTTTTCATCTAGGCTGCTATCAGAGCAGGCATTCTCATAATGCCGGGTGGATCTTCTGGCATTAAATAAGGCAATCAAGACAATTCTCTAGGTGAGGCTTGCTATTTATGTGATTCTAATTTGTGACAAACAGGCATTAAAATCTACCTTAATACCAAATGTCAACTACCAATTTGATATTGCTTTTATTTCCATTGTTTAGGACAGCCATAGATCTTCCAGTATAGATCAAAGCCATAGTCCAGTATACATATCAGTATAAGAACCCTTGACCATGACAAGTGCTGTCATGAGGTGAAAGTTCTTTTTGTTCCTGTAGAAATGGACGATGAACAAACGAAGGCTTCAGGAAGACAGGTAACACCACCATTTACTGAGGTAAGATGGCTTTCTTTTTCCTCAGACAGAGAGGTTACTCTCATGATACTTTAGTTTTGTGACTATCCCATCTCAGTAATAAAACCACTCACACACTATGGGTATTAAGTATTTACATAGGAAGAAGAACTAAGTCACCCATGATATGACACAGCATGATAGGGAAGTATAAGTCATGTCAGGTGCCATAGTTCATGTCAGGGAGGTCTCCTGCAAACTATTTCCCGTTTAGATGAACATAGGTATAAGAAGCTGACAGCCTATTGTATGGGGAAAGTTCCTGTTTCTTCTGCTCTGCAACTGTTGTCTTGCCTTTCTGCTGGGTGTCTTCTAAGATTAACACAGGTGGATGAGTTTCCACAAATATTGATGTGGCAGAAGATTCTGAGGTCCATTAAAGAACATTGAGGCAGTGAGACCTTTCAAGGATGAAGTAGGAGTAGATAATTGGGCTGCAGAGGCATTCCTTAGAAGGGATTCATCTCAGAGCACCAGGTTGTCATAATGTTTCCCTGCCATGTTTCAAAGTAGCTTTGAGAGAATTCTTAGCAGGGGAAAAGGGGATAGGTTTGCCTGACCTGGGCTAAATGGGCAAAAGTGTAAAGAATTACTTATTTTCTTGATACAGTACCCAACCTCAGGTGTTTCATAAGACTATCATAAAACAGACTAATATAGAATCTATGACGTGGCTATTCTTTCCAGTCCTGCTTACCACTTCCTAGAGACACTGAAAAATCAAAGACCTGTGCAAACATAACTGATTATGATCGGGCTCTAAGAGTGTTTTCTCTAAATTTCAGGTCCAGTCACAGAGGTGGAGATGCTGTATGTATTGTGGAATTACATTCTTAGGACACACTTTAGATAAGAACAGTGTACACACTTGTCTTTGTCTTGATTTCCACTATTTCAAAGACATCTTCTGGCAATAAGATTGTGAATTTAGCTTAAAACCACCAATGATACCCCAAGAGAGTCATCATGGTCATTTGTATGTCATTCCCTCCTTTACCCTAGTTGCTGTGAGATTTGAATTATGTGTTTTCTTCCTAAAGATAACCCAATTGCTCAACCCAATTTTCAGCCAATTTTGTAAATGAACAAAAATGAGAGACCATGCTTTACCTATATTATTTACTTGCACTCATCATAGCTGTGTTTGGTGGAGTCATTTGTTAGCATACCCTGGTACAGAAGAACCAACCATGATTCAGGCATAAAGGTGACATTCCTAGATATAACTTCCATCTATCAAGTCATCAAGACATGAGTATCCAATATAGAAGAGTCCTAGCTCTTCATAAAACCCTCCAAACAAGTCTAGGCTATGCAGAGTTCAAGGAACCCTACAGCTGCTCCAGTTGTAGAACCCAAAGGTAGTTTTTATGTATCAGGCTGCAGATATTTATGGCTGAGAAAGACAGAGGAAGCTCAGGTGTTTTGGGTTTTCTGTTATTTTTTGTTGTTGTTGTTGTTGTAGTTTTGTTTTGATTTCAGCTCATTTAGTTGAATACCAGACTGTCATGAGCAAGATTTGATGCTCAGTTTTGGAGAAACAAGGGTGTTGGCATGTAGGTTTGTAGTCCTACTGTACTAGAAGGGATGTGAGGTAGTAGAGCTTACTGTCATCTTCAGCCTTGGTCATTTTCTGATCAGTCTGGGCTGTGCCATGAGACAATGCCTGAAAACGTTAATTATTATTACGACACCACCAGCATCAAAATCAATATCATCAACATCACCAAATGAAGACAAAAACCCCACCTGTTCCTAGCCGTATCATTCTGACAATAGTATCCTCAACATCAGAAAACTCAGTGAATGAGTATCATAATTTGGTTTTCTTTTAAAATATCTGAATCCCAAAGAATTGGTGAGGTGCTTCAACATAATTACAAACTATTCCCATGACTCCAAACCCTACACACTGGTGTAGGGATGCTACCAATAAGAACTGCAGTCAACACTAGTCTCAGCCATTCTTTTAACTTTTCCAGATGAATTAGACTCTGTCCCTCAAAAGCACTTGTGCTCACTTCTGGCCAGTTCCCATACTGAATGATGACTGATAACTGCGAAAGTCTATGCACTCAGTGGATTATCCAGTCAGCACTGGATATGGTCATTTCTAAAATGACTGTGGTTCAGGGTGTATCTGTGTGTACAGGTGATAGCCAAGGAGGGTTTTAGTTCAGGAGGCAGTCTGTGTGTACCCTGCCATTGGACTGCATGTGGCCATGAGAGTTTTCCTGTGCTAACTGGACTGTGAAGAGGAAGCAGTGACTAGATGTCATAGTTAGGGGGTCTATTGTTGCCATAAAATATCATGACAAAAAAGCAAGCTGGGGAGCAAAGGGTTTATTTGAATTACTCTTCCAGATTATAGTTTATTATTGGAGGAAGTCAGGACAGGAAATCAGGCAGGGCTGGAACATGGAGGCAGGAGTTGATATAGAGGCTGCTTATTGGCTTGCTCAGCCTGCTTCCTTATAGAACCTAAGTTGACCAGGCCAGGGATGTCACCACACACCATGACTGGGCCCTCAGCACCCACCATGTCTAACCTCCCCATGCCCCACTGATCATTAATTAAGGAAATGTCTTACAGCTGGATCTCATGGAGGCATTTTCTCAACCGAGTCTTCTTCTCTGATGATTCTAACTTGTGTCAAATTGATGCCCAAACCCAGAGAAGAGCAAACTTAGGTTTAGTGAAGCTTCTGCTCCTTGTTTGTTTTGTTTAGGTGTCACAGACAGTTTGGAGTGCAGTTGTCACCAGAGTGTGTGTGCACAGGCACAGTTCATGAAATCCTCTATGTTTGGTGATGTGGAGGTCTAAGCACAGTGTGCCAGCTGAAGGGAAGGGACTTTATTTGTTTACACCCCTCTCATGATACCTAAAATAACTTGGAACCGGAGTCTAGTCACTGAGAGAGAGCTGATGGCATGTGGGTGGTGGGGAGGCGTGCCACAGGTTTCCACTCACCAAAGTCCCTTACATTGATTCTTTAGGAGGAATTAGTCTCTTTTGTTGTCAAAGTTAAAAATACAGTGTCCATCCCTATTTTATTGTTTTATTGTTCTGGGAATTTGGTCTCATGGACATAAAGGTAATAATACAGTGTCCACAGATTAAAACTCTTAGGTACAGAAAGCCTCCATCACTAAAGGTGGTAGTACTTGTTGTGCATGAGATAAAAGACAATGGTTAGCTAAACAATGAAAAGAAACAACCATTGTCCACTGTTCTGAGGCCATGCAACACTGATCTGTTGATCCAGTCTGGGATTTCTATCTGATTCTTCTAGTATCCAGAAAATACCATAGAGCACTTGTGTAGACCTAGTATTATTCTTTAAGGGTCTCAATTTACTTACATTTTTAGACTCACTAACCATACTGTGAGTGCTTCAGGAAATTGTAGTGTCAGAGTGTTAAGAATGCAGAACTGTGGAACAGCCCCCATTTCACTGTGTTCACATGACTCCTAAAGAGAGTTGTATGCTGATCTCCCTGCTACACTACCGTTCTGTCAACATTACCTTGTGCACATGTATCGAGAGCTTATACATGTAAGGACTGACCAGTCCTACGTACAGTAAATGATCATTGGTGCCTGTCATCTTCAAGGATTCTGAATCAGATAAGTTCGGTGTTTAAGCACAGCTATTATTAAACGATAGGGTTCCTATTTTTTAATGCAGTTCAGCTGACCTAGCTTTTTGTTGTTGCTGCAAATGCATTTCAGTTTCTGCCATCATGAGAAGACTGGGTTGTGAAAATATACATTCCCAGAAAGAACCTGACACAAAACCCCTCCATTCCAAGGAAAAGGCATGCAGCACTAAAGGTACAGTGGAAGTTCAATCCTTAGTTTGAGTTATTCCCGTGAGTTGTAGGTTTATACTGCATCACCTCTGGGAAAAGAATGTGGCTGTTTTGCAGTATTTTTTTTTAATTTCTAATATTTTTTATTACGTATTTTCCTCAATTACATTTCCAATGCTATCCCAAAAGTCCCCCATAACCCCCCCCACTTCCCTACCCACCCATTCCCATTCTTTTGGCCCTGGCATTCCCCTGTATTGGGGCATATAAAGTTTGCAAGTCCAATGGGCCTCTCTTTCCAGTGATGGCCAACTAGGCCATCTTTCGATACATATGCAGCTAGAGACAAGAGCTCTGGGGTACTGGATAGTTCATCATGTTGTTACCCCTATAGGGTTGCACATCCCTTTAACTCCTTGGGTACTTTCTCTAGCTTCTCCATTGGGAGCCCTGTGATCCATCCAATAGCTGACTGTGAGCATCCACTTCTGTGTTTGCTAGGCCCCGGCATATTCTCACAAGAGACAGCTATATCTGAGTCCTTTCAGCAAAATCTTGCTACTGTATGCAATGGTGTGAGCGTTTGGAAGCTGATTATGGGATGGATCCCTGGATATGGCAGTCTCTAGATGGTCCATCCTTTCATCACAGCTCCAAACTTTGTCTGTGTAACTCCTTCCATAGGTGTTTTGTTTCCAATTCTAAGAAGGGCATAGTGTCCACACTTTGGTCTTCATTATTCTTGAGTTTCATGCGTTTAGCAAATTGTATCTTATATCTTGGGTATCCTAAGTTTTGGGCTAATCTCCACTTATCAGTGAATTGTGTTACCTCACTCAAGATGATGCCCTCCAGGTCCATCCATTTGGCTAGGAATTTCATAAATTCATTCTTTTAAATAGCTAAGTAGTACTCCATTCTGTAAATGTACCATAATTTCTGTATCCATTCCTCTGTTGAGGGGCATCTGGGTTCTTTCCAGCTTCTGGCTATTATAAATAAGGCTGCTATGAACAGAGTGGAGCATGTGTCCTTCTAACCGGTTGGGACATCTTCTGGATATATGCCCAGGAGAGGTATTGCTGGATCCTCCGGTAGTACTATGTCCAATTTTCTGAGGAACCGCCAGACTGATTTCCAGAGTTGTTGTACAAGCTTGCAATCCCACCAACAATGGAGGAGTGTTCCTCTTTCTCTACATCCTCGCCAGCAACTGCTGTCACCTGAATTTTTGATCTTAGCCATTCTGACTGGTGTGAGGTGGAATCTCAGGGTTGTTTTGATTTGCATTTCCCTGATGATTAAGGATGTTGAACATTTTTTCAGGTGCTTCTCTGCCATTCGGTATTCATCAGGTGAGAATTCTTTGTTCAGTTCTGAGCCCCATTTTTTAATGGGGTTATTTGATTTTCTGGAGTCCACCTTCTTGAGTTCTTTATATATATATATTGGATATTAGTCCCTTATCTGATTTAGGATAGGTAAAGATCCTTTCCCAATCTGTTGGTGTTTTTTTTGTCTTATTGATGGTGTCTTTTGCCTTGCAGAAGCTTTGCAGTTTCATGAGGTCCCACTTGTCAATTCTCGATCTTACAGCACAAGCCATTGCTGTTCTATTCAGGAATTTTTCCCCTGTGCCCATATCTTCAAGGCTTTTCCCCACTTTCTCCTCTATAAGTTTCAGTGTCTATGGTTTTATGTGAAGTTCCTTGATCCACTTAGACTTGACCTTAGTACAAGGAGATAGGAATGGATTGATTCCCATTCTTCTACATGATAACAACCAGTTGTGCCAGCACCATTTGTTGAAAATGCTGTCTCTCTTCCACTGGATGTTTTAGCTCCCTTGTCGAAGATCAAGTGACTGTAGGTGTGTGGGTTCATTTCTGGGTCTTCAATTCTATTCCATTGGTCTACTGGTCTGTCACTATACCAGTACCATGCAGTTTTTATCACAATTGCTCTGTAGTAAATCTTTAGGTTCGGCAAGGTGATTCCACCAGAGGTTCTTTTATCCTTGAGAAGAGTTTTTGCTATCCTAGGTTTTTTGTTATTCCAGATGAATTTGCAGATTGCACTTTATAATTCGTTGAAGAATTGAGTTGGAATTTTGATGGGGATTGCATTGAATCTGTAGATTGCTTTTGGCAAGATAGCCATTTTTACAATGTTGATCCTGCCAATCCATGAGCATGGGAGATCTTTCCATCTCCTGAGATCTTCTATAATTTCTTTCTTCAGAGACCAGAAGTTTTTATTATACAGATCTTTTTTTTTTTTTTTAAATATTTTTATTACATATTTTCCTCAATTACATTTCCAATACTATCCCAAAAGTCCCCCATAGCGCCCCCCACTTCCCTACCCACCCATTCCCATTCTTTTGGCCCTGGCATTCCCCTATATTGGGGCATATAAAGTTTGCAAGTCCAATGGGCCTCTCTTTCCAGTGATGGCCGACTAGGCCATCTTTCGATACATATGCAGCTAGAGACAAGAGCTCCAGGGTTCTGGTTAGTACATCATGTTGTTCCAACAATAGGGTTGCAGATCCCTTTAGCTCCTTGGGTACTTTCTCTAGCTTCTCCATTGGGAGCCCTGTGATACATCCAATAGCTGACTGTGAACATCCACTCCTGTGTTTGCTAGGCCCCGGCATCGTCTCACAAGAGACAGCTATATTTGGGTCCTTTCAGCAAGATCTTACTAGTGTATGCAATGGTGCCAGCGTTTAGAAGCTGATTATGGGACGGATCCCTGGATACAGCAGTCTCTAAATGGTCCATCCTTTCATCACAGCTACGAACTTTGTCTCTGTAACTCCTTCCCTGGGTGTTTTGTTCCCAATTCTAAGAAGGTGCACAATGTCCACACTTAGGTCTTCATTCTTCTTGAGTTTCATGCGTTTATCAAATTGTATCTTATATCTTGGGTATCCTAAGTTTTGGGCTAATATCCACTTATCAATGAATACATATTGTGTGAGATCTTTTGTGATTGTGTTACTTCACTCAAGATGATGCCCTCCAGGTCCATCCATTTGGCTAGGAATTTCATAAATTCATTCTTTTTAATAGCTGAGTAGTACTCCATTGTGTAAATGTACCATAATTTCTGTATCCATTCCTCTGTTGAGGGACATCTGGGTTCTTTCCAGCTTCTGGCTATTATAAATAGGGCTGCTATGAACATAGTGGAGCATGTGTCCTTTTTACCGGTTGGGACATCTTCTGGATATATGCCCAGGAGAGGTATTGCTGGATCCTCCGGTAGTACTATGTCCAATTTTCTGAGGAACCGCCAGACTGATTTCCAGAGTGGTTGTACAAGCTTGCAATCCCACCAACAATGGATGAGTGTTCCACTTTCTCCACATCCTCGCCAGCTTCTGCTGTCACCTGAATTTTTGATCTTAGCCATTCTGACTGGTGTGAGGTGGAATCTCAGGGTTGTTTTGATTTGCATTTCCCTGATGATTAAGGATGTTGAACATTTTTTCAGGTGCTTCTCTGCCATTCGGTATTCCTCCGGTGAGAATTCTTTGTTCAGTTCTGAGCCCCATTTTTTAATGGGGTTATTTGACTTTCTGGAGTCCACCTTCTTGAGTTCTTTATATATATTGGATATTAGTCCCTTATCTGATTTAGGATAGGTGAAGATCCTTTCCCAATCTGTTGGTGGTTTTTTTGTCTTATTGATGGTGTCTTTAGCCTTGCAGAAGCTTTGTAGTTTCATGAGGTCCCACTTGTCAATTCTCGATCTTACAGCACAAGCCATCACTGTTCTATTCAGGAATTTTTCCCCTGTGCCCATATCTTCAAGGCTTTTCCCCACTTTCTCCTCTATAAGTTTCAGTGTCTCTGGTTTTATGTGAAGTTCCTTGATCCACTTAGACTTGACCTTAGTACAAGGAGATAGGAATGGATCGATTCGCATTCTTCTACATGTTAACAACCAGTTGTGCCAGCACCATTTGTTGAAAATGCTGTCTTTCTTCCACTGGATGTTTTTAGCTCCCTTGTCGAAGATCAAGTGACCATAGGTGTGTGGATTCATTTCTGGGTCTTCAATTCTATTCCATTGGTCTATTTGTCTGTCACTATACCAGTACCATGCAGTTTTTATCACAATTGCTCTGTAGTAGAGCTTTAGGTCCGGCATGGTGATTCCACCAGAGGTTCTTTTATCCTTGAGGAGAGTTTTTGCTATCCTAGGTTTTTTGTTATTCCAGATGAATTTGCAGATTGCACTTTCTAATTCGTTGAAGAATTGATTTGGAATTTTGATGGGGATTGCATTGAATCTGTAGATTGCTTTTGGCAAGATAGCCATTTTTACAATGTTGATCCTGCCAATCCATGAGCATGGGAGATCTTTCCATCTTCTGAGATCTTCTATGATTTCTTTCTTCAGAGACTTGAAGTTTTTATTATACAGATCTTTCACTTCCTTAGTTAGAGTCACGCCAAGATATTTTATATTATTTGTGACTATTGAGAAGGGTGTTGTTTCCCTAATTTCTTTCTCAGCCTGTTTATTCTTTGTGTAGAGAAAGGCCATTGATTTGTTTGAGTTAATTTTATATCCAGCTACTTCACCGAAGCTGTTTATCAGGCTTAGGAGTTCTCTGGTGGAATTTTTAGGGTCACTTATATATACTATCATATCATCTGCAAAAAGTGATATTTTGACTTCATCTTTTCCAATTTGTATCCCTTTGATCTCCTTTTGTTGTCGAATTGCTCTGGCTAGGACTTCAAGTACAATGTTGAATAGGTATGGAGAAAGTGGACAGCCTTGTCTAGTCCCTGATTTTAGAGGGATTGCTTCAAGCTTCTCACCATTTACTTTGATGTTGGCTACTGGTTTGCTGTAGATTGCTTTTATCATGTTTAGGTATGGGCCTTGAATTCCTGATCTTTCCAAGACTTTTATCATGAATGGGTGTTGGATCTTGTCAAATGCTTTTTCCGCATCTAACGAGATGACCATGTGGTTTTTGTCTTTGAGTTTGTTTATATACTGGATTACGTTGATGGATTTCCGTATATTGAACCATCCCTGCATCCCTGGGATGAAACCTACTTGGTCAGGATGGATGATTGTTTTGATGTGTTCTTGGATTCGGTTAGCAAGAACTTTATTGAGGATTTTTGCATCAATATTCATAAGGGATATTGGTCTGAAGTTTTCTATCTTTGTTGGGTCTTTTTGTGGTTTAGGTATCAGAGTAATTGTGGCTTCATAGAATGAGTTGGGTAGAGTACCTTCTGTTTCTATTTTGTGGAATAGTTTGTGAAGAACTGGGATTAGATCTTCTTTGAAGGTCTGATAGAACTCTGCACTAAACCCATCTGGTCCTGGGCTTTTTTTAGTTGGGAGACTATTAATGACTGCTTCTATTTCTTTGGGGGATATAGGGCTGTTTAGATCATTAACCTGATCTTGATTCAGCTTTGGTACCTGGTATCTGTCTAGGAACTTGTCCATTTCATCCAGGTTCTCCAGTTTTGTTGAGTATAGCCTTTGGTAGAAGGATCTGATGGTGTTTTGGATGTCTTCAGGATCTGTTGTTATGTCTCCTTTTTCATTTCTGATTTTGTTAATTAGGATGCTTTCCCTGTGCCCTCTAGTGAGTCTGGCTAAGGGTTTATCTATCTTGTTGATTTTCTCAAAGAACCAGCTCCTTGATTGGTTGATTCTTTGAATAGTTTTTCTTGTTTCCACTTGGTTGATTTCACCCCTGAGTTTGATTATTTCCTGCCGTCTACTCCTCTTGGGTGAATTTGCTTCCTTTTGTTCTAGTGCTTTTAGGTGTGTTGTCAAGCTGCTAATGTGTGCTCTCTCTAGTTTCCTTTTGGAGGCACTCAGAGCTATGAGTTTTCCTCTTAAAAATGCTTTCATTGCGTCCCATAAGTTTGGGTATGTTGTGGCTTCATTTTCATTGAACTCTAAAAAGTCCTTAATTTCTTTCTTTATTCCTTCCTTGACCAAGGTATCATTGAGAAGAGTGTTGTTCAGTTTCCACGTGAAGGTTGGCTTTCTATTATTTATTTTGTTATTGAAGATCAGCCTTAGTCCATGGTGATCTGATAGGATGCATGGGACAATTTCAATATTTTTATATCTGTTGAGGCCTGTTTTGTGACCAATTATGTGGTCAATTTTGGAGAAGGTACCATGAGGTGCTGAGAAGAAGGTATATCCTTTTGTTTTAGGATAGAATGTTCTGTAGATATCTGCCAGATCCATTTGATTCATAATTTCTGTTAGTTTCACTGTGTCCCTGTTTAGTTTCTGTTTCCATGATCTGTCCATTGGTGAAAGTGGTGTGTTGAAGTCTCCCACTATTATTGTATGAGGTGCAATGTGTGCTTTGAGCTTTACTAAAGTTTCTTTAATGAATGTGGCTGCCTTTGTATTTGGAGCATAGATATTCAGGATTGATAGTTCCTCTTGGAGGATTTTACCTTTGATGAGTATGAAGTGTCCCTCCCTGTCTTTTTTAATGACTTTGGGTTGGAAGTCAATCTTATCAGATATTAGAATGGCTACTCCAGCTTGTTTCTTCATGCCATTTGCTTGGAAAATTGTTTTCCAGCCTTTCATTCTGAGGTAGTGTCTATCCTTTTCTCTGAGATGAGTTTCCTGTAAGCAGCAAAATGTTGGGTCTTGTTTGTGTAGCCAGTTTGTTAGTCTATGTCTTTTTATCGGGGAGTTGAGTCCATTGATATTAAGAGATATTAAGGAAAAGTAATTGTTGTTTCCTGTTATTTTTGATGTTAAAGTTGGCATTTTGTTCTTGTGGCTGTCTTCTTTTAGGTTTGTTGAGGGATTACCTTCTTGTTGTTTCTAGGGCGTGGTTCCTGTCCTTGTATTGGTTTTTTTCTGTTATTATCCTTTGAAGGGCTGGATTCGTGGAGAGATAATGTGTGAATTTGGTTTTGTCGTGGAATACTTTGGTTTCTCCATCTATGTTAATTGAGAGTTTGGCTGGGTATAGTAGCCTGGGCTGGAATTTGTGTTCTTTTAGTGTCTGTATAACATCCGTCCAGGATCTTCTGGCTTTCATAGTCTCTGGTGAAAAATCTGGTGTAATTCTGATAGGCTTGCCTTTATATGGTACTTGGCCTTTTTCTCTTACTGCTTTTAGTATTCTATCTTTATTTAGAGCATTTGTTGCTCTGATTATTATGTGTCGGGAGGTATTTCTTTTCTGGTCCAGTCTATTTGGAGTTCTGTAGGCTTCTTGTATGTTCATGGGCATCTCTTTCTTTAGATTTGGGAAGTTTTCTTCTATAATTTTGTTGAAGATGTTTGCTGGTCCTTTGAGTTGAAAATCTTCATTCTCATCCACTCCTATTATCCGTAGGTTTGATCTTCTCATTATGTCCTGTATTTCTTGGATGTTTTGAGTTAGGATCTTTTTGCATTTTACATTTTCCTTGATTGTTGTGCCGATGTTCTCTATGGAATCTTCTGCACCTGAGATTCTCTCTTCCATCTCTTGTATTCTGTTGCTGATGCTCGTATCTATGGTTCCAGATTTCTTTCCTAGGGTTTCTATCTCCAGTGTTGCCTCATTTTGGGTTTTCTTTATTGTGTCTACTTCCCTTTTTAGGTCTAGTATGGTTTTGTTCATTTCCATCATCTGTTTGGATGTGTTTTCCTGTTTTTCTGTAAGGACTTCTACCTGTTTGATTATGTTATCATGTTTTTCTTTAAGGATTTGTAACTCTTTAGCAGTGTTCTCCTGCAATTCTTTAAGGGATTTTTGTGCTTCCTCTTTATTGTCTTCTGCCTTTTTATCAGTGTTCTCCTGCATTTCTTTAAGTGTGTTATTAAAGTCCTTCTTGAAGTCCTCTATCATCATCAGGAGATATGCTTTTAAATCCGTGTCTAGCTTTTCCGGTGTGTTGGGGTGCCCTGGACTGGGCGAAGTGGGGGTGCTGGGTTCTGATGATGGTGAGTGGTCTTGGTTCCTGTTAGTAAGATTATTACGTTTACCTTTCGCCATCTGGTAATCTCTGGGGTTAGTTGTTATCGTTGTCACTATTTAAAGATTGGAGCAGAAGCTGTGTTCCACTCACCAGCAGTCTCTAAATCCTGCGGCGGGGGTCGTGGGTAGCTGATGGTACCCCGGTGCTGGTCCAGCCGGAAGAGGCCTGTGGTCCTACTCAGGCCGTTTTTCTGCTTCCCTAACTAATGTAGTCTCTGGTCCCGCGTGCAATTGGATTGGAGCAGAAGCTGTGTTCCACTCTCCAGAAGTCTTAAGATCCTGTGGTGGGTGTTGTGGGTAGCTGGTGAGTGTCAGCTGACCCTGCGCCCCAGCTGCCCAGGTGCTTTTCTGACCGGAAGAGGGTTGTGGCCCTATGTAGGCCGGATTTCTCTCTCCCCAACCAGAGCAGTCTCAGGTCCCGCGTGATTGGACTGGAGCAGAAGCTGTGTTCCACTCACCAGCAGTCCCAAAATCCTGCGGCGGGGGTCGTGGGTAGCTGGCGGGTGTCAGGCAACCCTGCGCTCCCGCTACCCTGGCGCTGATCCGGCCAGGTGAGGCCTGTGGCCCTACTCAGGCCGGTTTCTGCTTCCCTAACTAATGCAGTCTCAGGTCCCGCGCAATTGGATTGGAGCAGAAGCTGTGTTCCACTCACCAGCAGTCCCAAAATCCTGCGGCGGGGGTCGTGGGTAGCTGGCGGGTGTCAGGCCACCCTGCGCTCCCACTACCCAGGCGCTGATCCAGCCGGATGAGGCCTGTGGTCCTACTCAGGCCGGTTTCTGCTTCCCTAACTAATGCAGTCTCAGGTCCCGCGCAATTGGATTGGAGCAGAAGCTGTGCTCCACTCACCAGAAGTCTTAAGATCCTGTGGCGGGTGTTGTGGGTAGCTGGCGAGTGTCTATTATACAGATCTTTCATTTCCTTAGTTAGAGTCACGCCAAGGTATTTTATATTATTTGTGACTATTGAGAAGGGTGTTGTTTCCCTAATTTCTTTCTCAGCCTGTTTATTCTTTGTGTAGAGAAAGGCCATTGATTTGTTTGAGTTAATTTTATATCCAGCTACTTCACCGAAGCTGTTTATCAGGTTTAGGAGTTCTCTGGTGGAATTTTTAGGGTCACTTATATATACTATCATATCATCTGCAAAAAGTGATATTTTGACTTCATCTTTTCCAATTTGTATCCCTTTGATCTCCTTTTGTTGTCGAATTGCTCTGGCTAGGACTTCAAGTACGATGTTGAATAGGTATGGAGAAAGTGGACAGCCTTTTCTAGTCCCTGATTTTAGAGGGATTGCTTCAAGCTTCTCACCATTTACTTTGATGTTGGCTACTGGTTTGCTGTAGATTGTTTTTATCATGTTTAGGTATGGGCCTTGAATTCCTGATCTTTCCAAGACTTTTATCAGGAATGGGTGTTGGATCTTGTCAAATGCTTTTTCCACATCTAACGAGATGATCATGTGGTTTTTGTCTTTGAGTTTGTTTATATACTGGATTACGTTGATGGATTTCGGTATATTGAACCATCCCTGCATCCCTGGGATGAAACCTACTTGGTCAGGATGGATGATTCTTTTGATGTGTTCTTGGATTCGGTTAGCAAGAACTTTATTGAGGATTTTTGCATCAATATTCATAAGGGATATTGGTCTGAAGTTTTCTATCTTTGTTGGGTCTTTTTGTGGTTTAGGTATCAGAGTAATTGTGGCTTCATAGAATGAGTGGGGTAGAGTACCTTCTGTTTCTATTTTGTGTAATAGTTTGTGAAGAACTGGAATTAGATCTTCTTTGAAGGTCTGATAGAACTCTGCACTAAACCCATCTGGTCCTGGGCTTTTTTTGGTTGGGAAACTATTAATGACTGCTTCTATTTCTTTGGGGGATATAGGGCTGTTTAGATCATTAACCTGATCTTGATTCAACTTTGGTACCTGGTATCTGTCTAGAAACATCTCCATTTCATCCAGGTTCTCCAGTTTTGCTGAGTATAGCCTTTTGTAGAAGGATCTGATGGTGTTTTGGATGTCTTTAGGATCTGTTCTTATGTCTCCATTTTCATTTCTGATTTTGTTAATTAGAATGCTTTCCCTGTGCCCTCTATTGAGTCTGGCTAAGGGTTTATCTATCTTGTTGATTTTCTCAAAGAACCAGCTCCTTGATTGGTTGATTCTTTGAATAGTTCTTCTTGTTTCCACTTGGTTGATTTTGCCCCTGAGTTTGATTATTTCCTGCCGTCTACTCCTCTTGGGTGAATTTGCTTCCTTTTGTTCTAGTGCTTTTAGGTGTGTTGTCAAGCTGCTAATGTGTGCTCTCTCTAGTTTCTTTTTGGAGGCACTCAGAGCTATGAATTTTTCTCTTAGAAATGCTTTCATAGCGTCCCATAAGTTTGGGTATGTTGTGGCTTCATTTTCATTGAACTCTAAAAAGTCCTTAATTTCTTTCTTTATTCCTTCCTTGACCAAGGTATCATTGAGAAGAGTGTTGTTCAGTTTCCACAGGTTGGCTTTCTATTATGTATTTTGTTATTGAAGATCAGCCTTAGTCCATGGTGATCTGATAGGATGCATGGGACAATTTCAATATTTTTGTATCTGTTGAGGCCTGTTTTGTGACCAATTATGTGGTCAATTTTGGAGAAGGTACCATGAGGTGCTGAGAAGAAGGTATTTCCTTTTGTTTTAGGATAGAATGTTCTGTAGATATCTGCCAGATCCATTTGATTCATAACTTCTGTTAGTTTCACTGTGTCCCTGTTTAGTTTCTGTTTCCATGATCTGTCCATTGGTGAAAGTGGTGTGTTGAAGTCTCCCACTATTATTGTATGAGGTACAATGTGTGCTTTGAGCTTTACTAAAGTTTCTTTAATCAATGTGGCTGCCTTTGTATTTGGAGCATAGATATTTAGGATTGATAGTTCCTCTTGGAGGATTTTACCTTTGATGAGTATGAAGTGCCCCTCCCTGTCTTTTTTGATGACTTTGGGTTGGAAGTCAATCTTATCAGATATTAGAATGGCTACTCCAGCTTGTTTCTTCATACCATTTGCTTGGAAAATTGTTTTCCAGCCTTTCATTCTGAGGTAGTGTCTATCCTTTTCTCTGAGATGAGTTTCCTGTAAGCAGCAAAATGTTGGGTCTTGTTTGTGTAGCCAGTTTGTTAGTCTATGTCTTTTTATCGGGGAGTTGAGTCCATTGATATTAAGAGATATTAAGGAACAGTAATTGTTGCTTCCTGGTATTTTTGTTGTTAAAGTTCGCATTCTGCTCTTGTGGCTGTCTTCTTTTAGGTTTGTTGAGGGATTACCTTCTTGGTGTTTCTAGGGAATGGTTCCCATCCTTGTATTGGTTTTTTTCTGTTATTATCCTTTGAAGGGCTGGATTCGTGGAAAGATAATATGTGAATTTGGTTTTGTCGTGGAATACTTTGGTTTCTCCATCTATGTTAATTGAGAGTTTGGCTGGGTATAGTAGCCTGGGCTGGAATTTGTGTTCTTTTAGTGTCTGTATAACATCTGTCCAGGTTCTTCTGACTTTCATAGTCTCTGGTGAAAAATCTGGTGTAATTCTGATAGGCTTGCCTTTATATGTTACTTGGCCTTTTTCTCTTACTGCTTTTAGTATTCTATCTTTATTTAGTGCATTTGTTGTTCTGATTATTATGTGTCGGGAGGTATGTCTTTTCTGGTCCAGTCTATTTGGAGTTCTGTAGGCTTCTTGTATGTTCATGGGCATCTCTTTCTTTAGATTTGGGAAGTTTTCTTCTATAATTTTGTTGAAGATGTTTGCTGTTCTTTTGAGTTGAAAATCTTCATTCTCATCCACTCCTATTATCCGTAGGTTTGGTCTTCTCATTGTGTCCTGTATTTCCTGGATGTTTTGAGTTAGGATCTTTTTGCATTTTCCATTTTCTTTGATTGTTGTGCCGATGTTCTCTATGGAATCTTCTGCACCTGAGATTCTCTCTTCCATCTCTTGTATTCTGTTGCTGATGCTCCCATCTATGGTTCCAAATTTCTTTCCTATGGTTTCTATCTCCATGTTGCCTCATTTTGGATTTTCTTTATTGTGTCTACTTCCCTTTTTAGATCTAGTATGGTTTTGTTCATTTCCATCATCTGTTTGGATGTGTTTTCCTGTTTTTCTTTAAGGACTTCTACCTGTTTGGTTGTCTTTTCCTGTTTTTCTTTAAGGACTTCTACCTGTTTGATTGTGTTATCCTGTTTTTCTTTAAGGACTTGTAACTCTTTAGCAATGTTCTACTGTAATTCTTTAAGTGAGTTATTTAAGTCCTTCTTGATGTCCTCTACCATCATCATGAGATATGCTTTTAAATCCAGGTCTAGCTTTTGGGGTGTGTTGTGGTGCCCTGGACTGGGCGAAGTGGGAGTGCTGGGTTCTGATGATGGTGAGTGGTCTTGGTTTCTGTTAGTAAGATTCTTACGTTTACCTTTTGCCTTTTGGTAATCTCTGGAGTCGTTATAGTTGTCTCTGTTTAGAGATTGTTCTTCTGGTGATTCTGATTACCGTCTATCAGCAGACCTGCGAGACAGGCTCTCTCCTCTGAGTTTCAGTGGTTAGAGCACTCTCTGCTGACAAGCTCTCCTCTTACAGGGAAGGTGCACAGATATCTGGTGTTTGGACCTCCTCCTAGCCGAAGAAGAAGGCCCAAAACAGGACCTTTCCCAGATGCTGTGTTGCTTTGGCAGGTCACAGAAGCTGTCAGCTTCTGTGGTGCACACTCTCACCTGTGCAGACTAAGTTCCTAAATTCGGCGGAGTCCCGGATCCAAGATGGTGCTCCCTTCTCCTGAGGCAGAGGGCTCCCATGCAAGGCGGGACCACTGTCCTCCGGCTGGGAGGGTGCCGGATGTCTGCGGCCCCAAAAGGGTGCTGCCTCAGCGGCTCTATGGCTCCCGCCTGTCCCAGAAGCTGTCTGCCTCTGTGGTACACACTCTCACCTGTGCAGACTAAGTTCCTAAGTTCGGCGGAGTCCCGGAACCAAGATGGCGCTCACTTCTCCTGAGGCAGAGGGCTCTTGTGCCTTGCAGTATTTTTAAAATGACAAATTTGTTCTCCCAGTACATTTGTAGAACTGAAATCCATGTCTATTGTGGTTCTCACTGGATGACAAGTGTTGTGGGAGGCCTAGTGGCTTCCCCTACTATAGGCACTAATATGTGAGGCAATATTTCCACTGATCATCTTCCAGATATCGATGGCATGGAGCACAACACTGAGGACACTATTTTTAGTGAGAGAAGTAAGCATTCATGCAAGCAGTGGCATTTCTGGTCAGATTCCATGACAGAGTCTAGGAGTAATTGTGTTGATTTTTCTGCTGGGGAGGCAGAGAAAGCCAATTCAGGAGACTCAACAGTGGGCAAAAGATGATAAGAACTTAACATGCAATCATCCTATTTCAGTAGCTTTTAGTTTTTGAGATAATAACCTGACATGAAGCATTTTAATGCAGGAAGTGTTTACTCTGGCTTCCAATTCAAGAGGATAGTTCTATTTTGGTGAGGAAGATATGGAAATTCCCCAGAAGTGTTTTAGCAAACTTCAGTCTTCAACAGGGGCCAAATCACCACACTCCCTCCCTTTAACATCAGTTTTCTGGTCTGAACCTGGACAGATGCTTTACACAGTGAATACAATTGGTGCCACTGGGAAAACTTTAAGTGTCTCCACCAAATAAGCTATTACTATACAACAAAACGCAAATAATTTGGCATCATTACATCCTGTGTTTCATAGTACTCTCCCTTTTCTAGAACAATGTTACTCTATCAGTATTGAACTCGTGTGTTTGGTCTGATGAGATAGTTCCATTGGTAAAGGTGCTTGCCTTTTATAACTGGGACCTGATGGCCTGAGCTTGCCTCCTGGAACCTACATAGATGTGAAAGGAGAGAGCCATCTCTTCCAAGTTGTTCTGTGACCCCCACACATGTACCATGTGTGGCATGTTCTCTAACACAAATTCCATGTACATGCACAAGTATAATGACAATAATAATTGAATATAATGGAAAATTACATATCAATAATGAATGCAGTGTGCTAATCATGATCTGTGGTGGATAAAAAATTCCAGATGTCAAGAAATGTTAATTTTCTTCCCTCTAAAATGGCCTGAAGAAATGATAGAGATCTGTCACTTAATCTTAACATGCATTTCAGTTTACCCATTCCAAGATGAATTATTTTATATTACTTTGAGGGAAATTGCTGTTTTTCCTCATTGATTTTTCAGGTCTTCCTTTGCTTTTCCTTTTCCATCTGTGGGATAGTATAGGAGAAGCCTAACTTTGTTTCTTCAGTATATTCATCATGTCTAAGTGCTAGTGCAAACATATAAGTAGCTGGTTTTCTTTAACCCACAAGCTCCCAAATTATTGAGGCATGGACTATTAGATTTACTTAATAAGCTTTATGGCACAGTAATTGGGAAGTTATTAATCTAATACTCTAAGGTAATCTGGCTACCTCCCAAGCAATATGCCCAAGATACTTCCATTTTGGTATTGATCTGGCTCTCTCTGCTCCATGTGTTTTCTCATGGTGTCTTCTGGGCTCTCTCCTAGAGACCAATTCTCTCTTCGTCTCTCTTCCACACTCTCTGCTGTGAACAGAAGTCCAGCTCTAGTCTCTCTTCTGCTCTGTTACTGGCTGATTAGGTTTTATTGGGCCAATCAATCTGAGGATAACTGGGGACCAATGTTTATGCAACATCGAGACAGGAGAGTCTTAGAATAAGTATTATAATGCCATATCCAGATTGCAAGAAGTTATAAGGGCTGAGATATCAGCATTTGAATAATACAAGGATAATCATTATACAATGCACCATAACATTATGTGTAAAGCTAGGTATATAGGCTCAATACATATACTGTTGTCCATCTCAAGCTAAGAACCCTCGGTATATATCAAGCAGTACCATGAGCTCAGGGTCTTTTTGTGTCCTCTAGTGATCTGTGAGCAGAACCAAATGAAGGCTTCACAAGACGATGGTGGCAAATCGTCACTAGTTGTGGTAAGATGGCCTCCTCCTTTTCCTAAGATAGGAAAATTAGTTCCACGATTTCTTTATATATTTACGAATACAGCATTCAAATGATGATGCTGACAACTTAAACAGCAGACATTCCCAGGAAGTAGGGGAATTATGCCAAGTCACCCATGGCATGACACACTGTGAGAGAAGACTGTGAATTGTGTCAGATTCCACAGAGAGTGTCAGAAAGCTCTTCTTCCGGCAAACAGTTACCTGTTTAAAGTAAAAGATGTAGAAGGGCTGACAGGCATATGGTATATGAAAATTTTCTTTTTTTTCTCCATTTATTCTCTTGACTTTCCTCCAGAGATTTCTAAGGTTAGCACACTTGGAATGAGTTTCCCTAAATATTGATCTGGTAAAAGTTTCTGATGCCTGTTAAGGGACAATGAGGTAGTAGGTTCTTTAAAGCACGAAGTTTGAGTAGATAACTAGAAGGAAGAACCACTCCTTGGAAGAAATTATTCTCACAAGATCAGACTGTCAACATGTTTCTCTTCCAAGTTTTAAAGTAGCTTTTGTACAGGACAAAGACATAGGTTTGCCTGATCCTGCTTGATAGCTAAAAGTGAGAAAATTCTTGTTTCATTACACAATACTTAGACTCAGGTATTTTGTGACAGCATGAAACAGAACAATACATACTTTTTGTGTAGTAGTTCTCTAGCAAAACAAGAGAACCAAAGACCTGTGCAAACATAACTCAGTATGATCTGGGCCTAAGAGTGTTTCCTCTAAATTGCAGGTCCAACCGAGGAAAAGAAGGTGTTGTAAGTATTCTGGAAGGCTTTCTCTGGACACACTGTAGATAAGAACTGTGCACTTACTCATTGTCTTTGTCTGGTTTCCAGGTGTTTTCAGAGCAACCTGCTGGCAAGGAGGATTTAGAGTAGAGTTTAAGATCACAACTGCTGTTCTAAGTGACAAATCATGGTCATGAGTCTGTAGTTACCTCTTTCCCCTTAGCTGCCTTGGGATTTTTGTGTATAATGACATGACCATGTGTGTTTCACGTGACTTTTTAAGCCAATTTACAGTGTCAGTTTTGTGAAGCAAAGAAATCAGAGTTCGCCCATTTGCTAAATTAATTAGTTCAGAGCTCATCCAGCCATGTATGGTAGATCAATTTCTTTTCAAGCCATGCTACAGAAGAACCAGACAGGACAGGAAGATAAGTCACCAAGGTGGATTGCTTGGGAGTATGAGAGCTAAATATGTTCCCAGATATGTGGGCTAAAGATCACACTTCAGTCTATAACCTCTGGCTCTCATTCTATAAACATATGTATAGAAAGTACGTAGAATTCTCAGCTTTCCAGCACATACCTGGAAGAAGCCTTACTTCCAGAGAATGTAAATAGTAATGTGGCTTTTCCAGTGGTCAAAAACTGAGGGTATCTTCTATGCTGCAGGTTATAGCAGATACCTCAGTGTCTTCGTCAGGGTTTCTATTCCTGCACAAACATCATGACCAAGAAGCAAGTTGGGGAGGAAAGGGTTTATTCAGCTTACACTTCCATACTGCTGTTCATCACCAAAGGAAGTCAGGACTGGAACTCAAGCAGGTCAGAAAGCAGGAGCTGATGCAGAGGCCATGGAGGGATGTTCTTTACTGGCTTGCCTCCCCTGGCTTGCTCAGCCTGCTGTCTTATAGAACCAAGACTACCAGCCCAGAGATGGTCCCACCCACAGGTGGCCTTTCCCCCTTGATCACTAATTTCGAAAATGCCTGCCAGTTGTATCTCATGGAGGCATATCCTCAACCGAAGCTCCTTTCTCTGTGATTACTCCAGCTGTGTCAAGTTGACACAAAACTAGCCAATACACTCAGGTATACTGATACAGGGTGTCTTGTCTTGTTCTGTTTTGTTGTGTTCTGTTCTGTTCTGTTTTGCTTTGCTTTGTTTTGTTTTAGCTCAGCTATTGGAATACCAGGCTGTCATGTGTGAGGCCTAGGGAACACTCAACACTGCAGAAACTAGGGTGTTAGCACATAGATTTGTAATCCTAGCATTCCAGAAGGAGATTCAGGATGGCCAAGGATTTAATGGCATCTTCAGTCTTGGGCATTTTCTGAATAGACCAGGTTGTGAAACAGACCAATTACCAACTGTGCAACAAAAAGAAAAAGTCAACCTCACTGTAAGTCAGAGCCCTCCAACAGTAGGAAACTGTTGGTCAGATGACATGGTGGATGTGTGCCAGGACAGGGTTTCACTTCAGCATGATTGGTTTTAGAGAGAACTGATTAAACACTTCAGCATAATAGAACCCGTTACCGTGAGACCAAAATCCACACAGTACTGAGCTCCTGCCCACTAAGATCTCCAGTCAGCCCTGATGTTATTGATCTCGTCCCAGCCATTCTTTTGACCATAAATGTCTCAAGTGGATCTAGACCTTGTCCCCAAAAAGTACTCACACTCAGTGATGGCCAGTCTCCATGTAGGATAGTAAGTAAGACCATGGGGAGCCCAGGCAGTCAATGAATCCACGCAGCCTGCTTTGGAGAGTCATCATTCCTAAGAAGCCCTTTTCCTTAAGGTGTGTTTATATAATGAGGCATTAGGGTAGGAGGGCTTTGGTTAAAGAATGAGACTGTGTGTCTTGCTCATCAGTACAGTACAGAAAGAAGATTTTGTAGAGCCGAAACTGGACTCTGAGCAAGGAGGAAGCAAGGTTCGATGCATACATTGAGCTACTAAAGCCACTGCCTTCTTTTGGGTATATTTAGTCGAGGCTACATAGACAGCACTGAGGGCTATTTTTACCAAGGAAGTAACAATAACCGATTAAATTAGTCCATTAAATCACCAGAATTCTTGGCTTGTCAGTTCAGGTTGAGGGCCTATGCAGGGTTTGTTGATTGAAGGGGGAAGTATCTTTTGGGGGCTTAGACATTGGGTGACAAGTAGGTTAAATTAACTTGGAGTCAGAATCATAATGAGGTCCTCCCCTAGTGTGGTTGCCTGATCTTTAGAAGTTTATACTGAGAGCCCACAGAGAGGGATAACACAGTGGTGAACAAATGCTACACATTTGAGGAACAACCTGGTTCCTCCTATCACTTCTTCAAAAGGAAATAGCTTTTGTTGAAGGCCATTCAAAATCAGGGTTGGAAAAGTGGACCGTGTATCCTTGTTTCTTTTTTCTGTCAGATAACTTGGTCCACACTAGTAAGATAAGTGTTACAGTGTCCTCAGAACAAAGTAGGAAGTAGAGATGGTCCCTTAACAACACCCTTTCCTTTTGGCCATATTATATGTTGTGCACAAACTGTAAAACATCTTGTTATGTGAAGACTAAAAAGAAACTACCTTTGCCTGCTGACCTGGCATGTGGTGTCATACAGACACTGTCTCTGAATCTAACTATGGACTCTGGCTGATTTTTCTGGTCTTTGGCCTTAGAGCTCCTTTTTCAGTGGTAGTGATTCACTTTAGTTCATGTATTCTTTCAGGCTCCTTAGGCTTAATGGGGGTGCTTAGGAAGGTGTAGGGTCATGTAGTTTCAAGAACAGAGAAGTGAGGAATTGCTCAAGTTCCACTGTGTTCACATGGCTCTTAATGTCATTTGGATGCTGCCCATCTTGCATAATCAGTAAAATGCTCTTTTGTCCATCTCATGTCATCCACATGGATTGAGATATCATCTCCACTGACCATGTTATATGGGTTTAAGGGTTCACTGATGTCCAGAAATGACATTGGGAAACAAACAAATGTGCTTGCAAGTCAGTAATGAGATCAAACGTTTAACTACAGAGCAATGGACCCCCTTCCTTTTATGTGATTCAACTAACCTGTTTTTGTTGTGAATGCATTCCAGTTTCTGCTCTATTGAATAGACTGGGCCTCAGAAGGACCCAGGATCATGAATACAGTGGCACACCTCCGAAAAAGAGTGTGCTTAGAGGTGAAAAGACCTGTGGCACCACAAAAGGTACTGTGAAAATTCAATAATGTTTGAATTCTTAAAATTAATCAATTAACTTTTAATGTGTTTTGCCTGCATGTATGTGGGTGCACTACATGTTATGTTCTGTCCTACCAGTGGAGGGGAGAGAAAACATGAAACCCTCCCAAATTGGAGGAACAAATGGTCATGAACAGCCATGGTATTGTAGAAATAGTTAATCTCAATCCAGGACTTCTACATGGCCTTTGACCATTCAGTTCCTGGAGGAAAGAAACACAACTTTTATATTCATAATAAGCCTCGATCACCACTACATCTATGCAGATATCCACCCATCCTGCCATTAGAATCTATTTCCGCATCTATAAGCCCAAGTTATACCTTGCCATGTTCCATTTGGGCAGCTCATATCTTCAATAGTCTACCACCATGGCTGTGTTTCCATGATCTACATACCCCATGGGAGCTTCTCCCTCTCTCTACCCCTTCTTCCTGTCCTTGTGGTTCTACTCTGACCTCAAGGCTGGGGAACCCCAAGGCCTGCCTATATCAATTCTGCCCATATGTCTATAAGCTTTATCTATTGGCTATATGCTATAGCTTATAGGCTGCAGGCATCTTTACCCACCAATCAGGAAAAACTTGGAGGGCAAGGTCTCATAGTGTCACTTGGGTCTATGTTTAGATTCTTATGTCCTTCAGGCAACTGGTCCTCAGAGGGCAGTATTTAGCAGTAGAATACATAGCAAGATTCCAAACTTCAACACCATGGGAGTGTTGGGAATTAAACCTTAGTCCTTTGTAAGAGCAGTGCTCTCATCTCTAGAGCCATCTCTCAAGTACCTAGTCTACTATTGACAGGAGCTGTGTAAGTAAGATTGTAGCACCTCTGTCAAAAGAATTAAGATGTTTTGCAGTATTTTTAATATGGAAGGTGTTACTCTGTGCCAGTAGTAGATGGGTATTGTGGTCCTCAGTGAATGATATGACCCAAAGGATGTTGAACTTGTTTTTATGTGAGGTAGTGTGGCTTCACCTACTACAGTCAACAAGGTAAAAGTCACTCACTGTCTCCGTTGACTTTCTTCCAGACGTTGATATGTTTGAAGACAGCACTGATGATGATTTGGGTAAGAAGAACAGCCTCTAAAGCTTGACCTTGGTTGTAGTAGTTACTGGTTTTCCTGGTCACATCCAATTCTTCCCTTCCCTTTCTTCCAGATATTGATCATTTGGATGATGACGAGGTTGAGAATGAGTTGGGTAAGGAGAACAGCCTTCAAAGAGATGGTCTTGGTAGTCCATTGCTGGCCAGATCCAGTTATCCACTGAATTTCTTCCAGAAATCCACAACATATATGAGGATAACAGAGAGAATGACTTGGGGAGTGTCACCAGTGTGCACACCTTTGAACTTGATACTGGTAGGTAATGGTGTTCCTGGTCACATATTATGAACAGTGTCCTAGTGTGGGGTTAACTTCTTTGAACAGGCACCATGACCAAGGCAATTCTTATAAAAACCACATTTATTTAGGGCTTTCTTACAGGTTCAGAGGTTCAGACCAGTATCGTCAAGGCAAGAGCCTGGCTCTGTCCAGGCAGGCATTGTGCAGAAGGACCTGAGAGTTCTATATCTTCTCCCAGGGTAAACAAGAAAAGACTAGTGCCCTGGCAGCTGGGAAGAGGGTTTTAGAGCCCACATCTACAGTGACACTCTAACTCCAACAAGGCCACACCTAAAAGGAGTGTCACTTCCTGGGCCAAACATATTCAAACCACTACAAACTGAATAGCAATTATTAGGTCATTCCTTCTGCTTAGAGGGTAGAGGAAGAAAGAAAGTCAATTCAAGGGTCTTCCAAATGGACAGAAGCGATGACCAGAATCTAATACTGGATCGCTGTGTGTTAATTCTTTTCATTGCTCTGCCGAAATAAGTTGGCAAGAAACAATTAAATGGAGGAAGGATTTATTGTGGCTTGTTGTTATAGTGAATCACTGAATCATGTTAAAGAAGACATGCAAGCTAACAGGGAAGAGGAATTTGTAGGTACAGTTCTAGCTGGTACATTGTAATCACAATCCATAATCAGAAGGCAGACAGTAAACAGACCTGTGGCCTGCTTCAAAGCCTAATGGCCTTCATAGTGGTCCACTTCATCCAAGGAGGCCCCATTTTTAAGAATTCTAAGCTTATCACAAAAAGGCACTCCTGGCACCATAGTACATGTTTAAACACACAAGGCTCTGAGGCATTTGACATTCAGACTAGAACCCATAATATTTAAGTCTATGCCTTGTATGAATTAACCACATCAGGTCATGAATGTGAAATCTAAACAAAAATGACACAGTTCCTAAATTATTCTTCATCTGTTATCTTTTTCCCCAGAAAGGAATATAATGCCCAAAGCAAGAAGACAATGTCGTTTTGCTGTTTGTTGTAATTTAGTTCCTTAAATGAAAGCTCATTTTCTCCCATGTCCTTGTGCTGACGGTTTTCAGTATTCCATACTTTAGTCATTTCTATGGGTCTCGTTTTGCTGAAACCATAAGGTATAGAGATTCCAGAGGGAAGGAATCTGCATTACAAACACTGTGGGGATTTGGTCTTTATATGTAGTGTCATAGCCAATGAAGGTGAAAAATGTTATGTAAAACTGTTAGACATTTACCCAAAAAGCAATTGTTTCTATCTTTCTTTATGCCCCTGTGTGTTTGTGTGGGTAGCTCAGGAGATACAGAGCTTTCCTTGAAGAACAAACACTTTCCTCTGAGTTGGCTGATGGCTAAACAGAAGCTCATATTTATGAGACAATAATAATGGAAGATGGTAGAGTTTCCACGTGTAACTAAAGTAGGCATTTTAATATATAATTTCAATGGACCCAGTCTATCTGAGTTCTCACTGAAACAAAGAAATCTGTAACATATAGAATAGTGGTGACTTATGTTAGGAATAGACACCAAGTACCCACAAGTTAGGAACTATTTTTAAGCTTTTTTTTATAACTACCCAACACAAGTACATGTGGAATTAAAATGAGACCCTTCCCAGCCTGCAAGGTTAGGTTCCAGAAGAACAACTATTTGAGAGAGTATTATCTGGTGGGTTTACCTGTCTATGCACCCAAGTTATTTGGTCTGTGACAACACAATTTGCGAATACCTGACCTTCCTCAGCATTTACCCCACATGATTCGTGTTCACCAAGGAACAGCACTCTAGCATGTCTTCTTCAGTTAGGCATATCCTCTGGGTGGAGTCAAGGAGACACAGTGATGGATGGACTCAGGCTTGTGATTGTCTTAGGTGAAAAGGCCAAGGTGGAAGTTTCACATATAGTTCCAGATTCTGTGGTTAGCATTAGCCTGTGGGCTCATTAACCACCATACAAGGGTTCTGTATTATATGTATGCTTGCAGATCTCTGAAGCCTATAGAAGAGCATGATAAGGTAGAGTCTGAGGTAACATAGCTTAGGTAGGGATTGCTACAGGAATTCTGATTTTCAACATTGTGGTGATGTGAAAGGCATAAAGAACCAATGCTGATATGGAGTGTGGAGGCCCACATCCTGTGAGAATGAAATCACTCCTCATCCCTGCCCTTGACCTAAAGTAAACCTCTATTATGTGTTTCCTCAGACAGAGAAGTGAGTGTTTTATTAATAGTTCTTCACTTACCTGCTATCTGTCTGTCAGAGTACCTTGTGCCTTATGAATCATGGCTCCACCTGACTCCCTGACAAAGGTGTTCACCGACTTGAGCCTAACAGTGTAAAGATAGAACTGAGCACTTCATAGGAATATTCCTAGGGAGACAGCCATTTGAGACTTGGTATGTCACCTCAGTTGCTCCTTTCGCTGGGGAGCAGTTATGAAGTTTGCTGATGACCAGCTGTTCAAGCAGGAGAACTGCACCAAGAGGGAAGAGTTCAATTCCCTGAGAATTGTAATTCCCAGCTTGAGAATGGACCCAGAGAAAGAATCAAAACCAGCAGAAATGTTCCCCATACATGGGGAGAGCAGGAAAGAAGGCATCTTGATCCATCCAGGGCACTGTGAGAAAACCTTGGTCACAAACTCATCTCTGTCTCTTCTGCTTCCCGTTTCAGATTCAGATTCAGATTCTGATGAGATGTTTGGTCTCCATACAGGAAGACAAGGATGTGGAGAAGAGACCGTTCCTAACTTGGAGAAATGGCCCAGCTTGAAAAAGCCAGGGTCACAAAAATATTATCGGAAGTGACTGTTCATCCTGGAAGTTACACCAGTATTTTTCTACTTTTCTTTTTCTGTTTTTTTCCTTTTTTTTTCACAGCTTTCAAAATTTATTATTTGGTTTTTATAACTGAGTACAGTATTTCTGTTATAATGAAATAAAATTCGAATATTTCTTCAAGTAAGTGACCAGCACAGACTTTTAAAAAGAACATAAGGTGTGATACCTATATGCACTTCAAATGTAAAAATTTTTATTTATTTATTTATTTCATTTTATCTTGCTCACCCTGATTTTTTTAAATTTTTTATTAGGTATTTTCCTCATTTACATTTCCAATGCTATCCCAAAAGTCCCCCATACCCACTCCCCCACTCCTCTACCCACCCACTCCCCCTTTTTGGCCCTGGCATTCCCCTGTACTGGGGCATATAAAGTTTGCAAGTCCAATGGGCCTCTCCTTCCAGTGATGGCCGACTAGGCCATCATTTGATACATATGCAGCTAGAGACAAGAGCTCCGGGGTACTGCCATATTCTTGTTCCACCTATAGGGTTGCCGTTCCCTTTAGTTCCTTGTGTGCTTTCTCTAGCTCCTCCATTGGGGGTCCTGTGATCCATTCAATAGCTGACTGTGAGCATCCACTTCAGTGTTTGCTAGGCCCAGGCATAGTCTCACAAGAGACATCTATATCTGGGTCCTATCAGCAAAATATTGCTAGTTTATGCAATGGTGTCAGTGTTTGGAAGCTGATTATGGGATGGATCCCTGGATATGGCAATCACTAGATGATCCATCCTTTCATCACAGCTCCAAATTTTGTCTCTGTAACTCCTTCCATGCGTGTTTTGTTCCCAATTCTAAGAAGGGGCAAAGTGTCCACACCTTGGTCTTCGTTCTTCTTGAGTTTCATGCATTTGGCAAATTGTATCTTATATCTTGGGTATCCTAAGTTTCTGGGCTGGTATCCACTTATCAGTGAGTCCATATTGTGTGAGTTCCTTTGTGATTGGGTTACCTCACTCAGGATGATGCCCTCCAGGTCCATCCATTTGGCTAGGAATTTCATAAATTCATTCTTTTTAATAGCTGAGTAGTACTCCATTGTGTAAATGTACCACATTTTCTGTATCCATTCCTCTGTTGAGGGTCATCTGGGTTCTTTCCAGCTTCTGGCTATTATAAATAAGGCTGCTATGAACATAGTGGAGCATGTGTCCTTCTAACCGGTTGGGACATCTTCTGGATATATGCCCAGGTGTTGCTGGATCCTCCGGTAGTACTATGTCCAATTTTCTGAGGAACCGCCAGACTGATTTCCAGAATGGTTGTACAAGCTTGCAATCCCAACCAACAATGGAGGAGTGTTCCTCTTTCTCCACATCCTCGCCAGCATCTGCTGTTACCTGAATTTTTCATCTTAGCCATTCTGACTGGTGTGAGGTGGAATCTCAGGGTTGTTTTGATTTGCATTTCCCTGATGATTAAGGATGTTGAACATTTTTTCAGGTGCTTCTCTGCCATTCGGTATTCCTCAGGTGAGAATTCTTTGTTCAGCTCTGAGCCCCATTTTTAATGGGGTTATTTGATTTTATGCAGTCCACCTTCTTGAGTTCTTCAGTTCTTCATATATATTGGATATTAGTCCCCTATCCGATTTGGGATAGGTAAAGAACATAAGTTGTGATACCTATATGCACTTAAAGCTTTAAAAATTCTATTTATTTATTTATTTATTTATTTATTTATTTAATGTTGTCTTGCTCACCCAGAATTTTTTTAATTAGGTATTTTCTTCATTTACTTTTCCACTGCTATCCCGAAAGTCCCCCCATCCCTTTCCCCCCTCTCCCCCTCCACTCCCATTCCCTGGTGTTCCTCTCTACTGAGGCATATAAAGTTTGCTAGACCTTGGGCCTCTCTCTCCAAAGATGTTCTGATACATATGCAGCTAGAAATACAAGCCGGGGGAGGGGGGGTGTTACTGGTTAGTTGGTATTGTTGTTCCATCTATAGGGTTGCAGAACCCTTTAGCTCCTTGGGTATTTTCTCTAGCTCCTCCATTAGGGTCCCTGTGATCCATCCAATAGCTGACTGTGAGCATTCACTTCTGTGTTTCCTAGGCCCTGGCATAGCCTCACAAGAGAGCGCTATATCTGGGTCCTTTCAGCAAAATCTTGCTAGAGTATGCAATGGTGTCAGTGTTTGGAGGCTGATTATAGGATAGATCCTCAGGTAGGGCAGTCTCTAGATGGTCCATCCTTTCGTCTCAGCTCCAAATTTTGTGTCTGTAACTCCTTCCATGCGTGTTTTGTTCCCAATTCTAAGAAGGGGCAAATTTTTCATATTTTGATCTTTGTTCTTCTTGAGTTTCATGTGTTTTGCAGATTGTATCTTTTATTTTTGGTATTTTAAGTTTCTGGGCTAATATCCACTTATCAGTGAGTACATATCATGTGAGTTCTTTTGTGAATGGTTTACCTAACTCAGAATGATGCCCTCCAGGTCCATCCATTTGCCTAGGAATTTCATAAATTCATTCTTTTTCATAGCCGAGTAGTACCCCATTGTGTAAATGTAGCACATTTTCTGTATCCATTCCTCTGTTGAGGGACATCTGGGTTCTTTCCAGCTTCTGGCTATTAAAAATAATGCTGCTATGAACATAGTGGAGCACGTGACCATCTTACCAGTTGGAACATCTTCTGGATATATGCCCAAGAAAGGTATTGCTGGATCCTCTGGTAGTACTATGTCCAATTTTTTGTGGAACCACTAGACTGATTTCCAGAGTGGTTGTACAAGCTTGCAATCCCACCAACAATGGAGGAGTGTTCCTCTTTCTCCACATCCTGGCCAGCATCTGCTGTCACCTGAGTTTTTGATCTTAGCTATTCTGACTGGTGTGATGTAGAATCTCAGGGTTGCTTTGATTTGCATTTCCCTGATGATTAAGGATGCTGAACATTTTTTCAGGTGTTTCTCAGCCATTCGGTATTTCTCAGGTGAGAATGATTGAGCCCCATTTTTTAATGGGTTTCTTTAATTTTTTGGCGGCCAGCTTCTTGAGCTCTGTATATTTTGGATATTAGTCCCCTATCTGATTGAGGATAGGTAAAGATCCTTTCCCAATCTGTTGGTGGCCTTTTTGTCTTATTGATGGTGTCATTTGCCTTACAGAAGCTTTGCAATTTTATGAGGTGACATTTGTCTATTCTCGATCTACAGCACAAGCCATTGCTGTTCCATTCAGGCACTTTTCCCCTGTGCCCATATCTTGGAGGCTTTTCCCCACTTTCTCCTCTATAAGTTTCACTGTCTCTGGTTTTATGTGGAGTTCCTTGATCCACTTAGATTTGACCTTAGTCCAAGCAGATAGGAATGGATCAATTAGCATTCTTCTACATGATAACCGCCAGTGTGCCAGCACCAATTTTTTTGAAAATGCTGTCTTTTTTCCACTGGATGGTTTTAGCTCCCTTGTCAAAGATGAAGTGACCATAGGTGTGGGGGTTCATTTCTGGGTCTACAATTCTATTCCTTTGGTCTACTTGTCTGACACTATACCAGTACCATGCAGTTTTTATCACAATTGCTCTGTACTACAGCTTTAGGTCGGGCATGGTGATTCCCCCAGAGGTTGTTTTATCTTTGAGAAGAGTTTTTTGCTATCCTAGGTTTTTTGTTATTCCAGATGAATTTGCATATTGTCTTTTCTAATTCTTTGTAGAATTGAGTTGGAATTTTGATGGGGATTGCATTGAATCTGTAGATTGCTTTTGGCAAGATAGCCATTTTTACAATGTTGATCCTGCCAATCCATGAGCATGGGAGTTCTTTCCACCTTGTGAGATCTTCTTTAATTTCTTTCTTCAGAGACTTGAAGTTCTTATCATACAGATCTTTCACTTCCTTAGTTAGAGTCACGCCAAGGTATTTTATATTATTTGTAATCATTGTGAAGTGTGTTGTTTCCCTAATTCCTTTCTCAGCCTGTTTATTCTTTGTGTAGAGAAAGGCCATTGACTTGTTTGATTTAATTTTATATCCAACTACTTCATTGAAGCTGTTTATCAGGTTTAGGAGTTCTCTGGTGGTATTTTTAGGGTCACTTATATGTACCATCATATCATCTCCAAAAAGTGATATTTTGACTTCTTCCTTTCCAATTTGTATCCCCTTGATCTCCTTTTGTTGTCGAATTGCTCTGGCTAGGACTTCAAGTACTATGTTGAATAGGTATGGAGAAAGTGGGCAGCCTTGTCTAGTCCCTGATTTTAGTGGGATTGCTTCCAGCTTCTCACCATTTACTTTGATGTTGGCTACTGGTTTGCTGTAGATTGCTTTTATCATGTTTAGGTATGGGCCTTGAATTCCTGATCTTTCCAAGACTTTATCATGAATGGGTGTTGGATTTTGTCAAATGCTTTCTCTGCATCTAAAGAGATGATCATGTGGTTTTTGTCTTTGAGTTTGTTTATATACTGGATTACGTTGATGGATTTCCACATATTAAACCATCCCTGCCTTGCTGGAATGAAACCTACTTGGTCAGGATGGATGATTGCTTTGATGTGTTCTTGGATTCGGTTAGCGAGAACTTTATTGAGTATTTTTGCATTGATATTCATAAGGGAAATTGTTCTGAAGTCCTCTCTATCTTTGTTGGGTCTTTCTGTGGTTTAGGTATCAGAGTTATTGTGGCTTCATAAAATGAATTGGATAAAGTACCTTCTGCTTCTATTTTGTGGAATAGTTTGTGAAGAACTGGAATTAGATCTTCTTTGAAGGTCTGATAGAACTCTGCACTAAACCCATCTGGTCCTGGGCTTTTTTTGGTTGGGAGACTATTAATAACTGCTTCTATTTCTGAATGGGATATAGGACTGTTTAGACCATTAGCCTGATCCTGATTTAACTTTGGTACCTGGTATCTGTCTAGAAATTTGTCCATTTCATCCAGGTTTTCCAGTTTTGTTGAGTATAGCCTTTTGTAGAAGGATCTGATGGTGTTTTGGATTTCTTCAGGATCTGTTGTTATGTCTCCCTTTTCATTTCTGATTTTGTTAATTAGGATGCTGTCCCTGTGCCCTCTAGTGAGTCTGGCTATGGGTTTACCTATCTTGTTGATTTTCTCAAGAACCAGCTCCTTGTTTGGTTGATTCTTTGATAGTTCTTGTTTCCACTTGGTTGAGTTTGCCCCTGAGTTTGATTATTTCCTGCTGTCTACTCCTCTTGGATGAATTTGCTTCCTTTTGTTCTAGAGCTTATAGGTGTGTTGTCAAGCACCTAGTATGTGCTCTCTCTAGTTTCTTTGTGGAGGCACTCAGAGCTATGAGTTTTCCTCTTAGAAATGCTTTCATTGTGTCCCATAAGTTTGGGTATGTTGTGGCTTCATTTTTATTAAACTCTAAAAAGTCCTTGATTTCTTTCTTTATTCCTTCCTTGACCAAGGTATCATTGAGAAGAGTGTTGTTCATTTTCCACGTGAATGTTGGCTTTCTATTATTTATTTTGTTATTGAAGAGCAGCCTTAGTCCATGGTGATCTGATAGGATGCATGGGAATATTTCAAATTTTTTGTGCATGTTGAGGCTTGTTTTGTGACCAATTATGTGGTCAATTTTGGAGAAGGTACTATGAAGTTCTGAGAAGAAGGTATAGCCTTTTGTTTTAGGATAAAATGCTCTGTAGATATCTGTTAGATCCATTTGTTTCATAACTTCTGTTAGTTTCACTGTGTCCCTGTTTAGTTTCTGTTTCCATGATCTGTCCATTGGTGTAAGTGGTGTGTTGAAGTCGCCCACTATTAATGTGTGAGGTGCAATGTGTGTTTTGAGCTTTACACAAATTTCTTTAATGAATGTGGCTGCCCTTGTATTTGGAGCATAGATATTCACAATTGATAGTTCCTCTTGGGGGATTTTACCTTTGATGAGTATGCAGTGCCCCTCCTTTTCTTTTTTAGTGACTTTTGGTTGGAAGTTGATTTTATTAGATATTAGAATAGCTACTCCAGCTTGTTTCTTCATACCATTTGCTTGGAAAATTGTTTTCCAGCCTTTCATTCTGAGGTAGTGTCTATCTTTTTCTCTGAGATGAGTTTCCTGTAAGCAGCAAAATGTTGGGTTCTGTTTGTGTAGCCAGTCTGTTAGTCTATGTCTTTTTATTGGGGAGTTGAGTCCATTGATAATAAGAGATATTAAGGAAAAGTAATTGTTTCTTCCTATTATTTTTGTTGTTTAAGTTGGCATTCTGTTCTTGTGGCTGTTTTTAGGTTTGTTGAGGGATTACCTTTTTGCTTTTTCTAGGATGTGGTTTCCATCCTTGTATTGGTTTCTTTCTGTTATTATCCTTTGAAGGGCTGTATTCGTGGAAAGATAATGTGTGAATTTGGTTTTGTCATGGAATACTTTGGTTTCTCCGTCTATGGCAATTGAGAGTTTGGCTGGGTATAGTAGTCTGTGCTGGAATTTGTTTTCTCTTAGTGTCTGTATAACATCTGTTCAGGCTCTTCTGGCTTTCATAGTCTCTGGTGAAAAATCTGGTATAATTCTGATAGCCTTTCCTTTATATGTTTTTGACCTTTTTCCCTTACTGCTTTTAGTATTCTATCTTCATTTAGTGCATTTGTTGTTCTGATTATTATGTGTCGGGAGGAATTTCTTTTCTGGTCCAGTCTATTTGGAGTTCTGTAGGCTTCTTGTATGTTCATGGGCATGTCTTTCTTTAGGTTTGGGAAGTTTTCTTCTATAATTTTGTTGAAGATATTTGCTGGCCCTTTAAGTTGAAAATCTTCATTCTCATCTACTCCAATTATCTGTAGGTTTGGTCTTCTCATTGTGTCCTGGATTTCCCGGATGTTTTGACTTAGGATCTTTTTACATTTTGCATTTTCTTTGATTGTTGTGCCCTTGTTCTCTATGGAATCTTCTGCACCTGACATTCTCTCTTCCACCTCTTGTATTCTGTTGCTGATGCACGAATCTATGGTTCCATATTTCTTTCCTAGGGTTTCTATCTCCAGTGTTGCCTCACTTTGGGTTTTCTTTATTGTGTCTACTTCCCCTTTTAGGTCTAGTATGATTTTGTTCATTTCCATCACTTGTTTGGATGTGTCTTCCTGTTTTTCTTTAAGGACTTGTAACTCTTTAGCAGTGTTCTCCTGTATTTCTTTGAGTGAGCTATTAAAGTCCTCCTTGATGTCCTCTACCATCATCATGAGATATGCTTTTAAATCTGGGTCTAGGTTTTTGGGTGTGTTGGGGTGCCCAGGACTGGTCGAGGTGGGGTGATGCATTCTGATGATGGTGAGTGGTCTTGGTCTGTTAGTGAGATTCTTATGTTTACCTTTTGCCATCTCGTAAACTCTGGAGTTAGTTGTTATAGTTGTCTCTGATTAGAGATTGTTCCTCTCATGATTCTGTTAGCCTCTATCAGCAGACATGGGAGACTAGCTCTCTCCCCTGAGTTTCAGTGGTCAGAGCACTCTCTGCAGGCAAGCTCTCCTCTTAAAGGGAAGGTGCAGAGATATCTGGCATTTGGACCTCCCTCCTGGCCAAAGACAAAGGCCAGAAACAGGACCTGTCCCAGAAGCTGTGTTACTTTGGCCTGTCACAGAAGCTGTTAGCTTCTGTAGTCCACACTCTCACTTGTACAGACTAGTCTCAGGGGATCTGGGAACCAAGATTGCTCCCCCAGGTGCTCCATCAAAGCCCTCATGGGCAGGGCAGACACCTATCCTCTGGCAGGGAAGGTGTCCAGATGTCTGGAGCCTGAAATGGGGTCTGTCTCAGAAGCTGTCCTCTAGGGACCTTGGGGGTGTCCGCTGACTCTGCACCCAGGTGACTCATTGCTGGTGCCGACCTGAAGGGACTTGTGACCCTGGTCAGGCCGGGTTTCCTGCTTTCCTAATGCTGTCTCAGGTCCCGCGTGATTGCATTGGAACAGAAGTTGTGTTCCACTCACCGGTGTTCCTAAGATTGCATGGAGAGTCCTCTAGGGGACCTTGGGGGTGTCCACCGACTCTGCGCCCAAGGTGACCCAGTGCTGGCACCAACTGGAAGGGCCAGTATTTTTCATTATCAAACATTGATCTCCCCTTCCTCTCTCATAGCCCATCTGTCCACATGAAGGGACATTCCTGTTTTGAGAACTATTAGGTAATTAGTCACTCACACACCTTTGTGATACCATGTATGGCTCGCTGTCAATAGAGAAACATAGCTTGAGACAGCTGGGTTGTAGAACTGTTTGTACATCAGGACTGCCAGCAGTTGGAGCTACCTGGCAAGATGCTGTCCCAGATGCAGTGTTTCATATGCACAGAACAGAGTACCTCTCCCATTCACCAGATATGTGTGCCCAGGCTCCAGATGGAAAAAAAAATCACCTCTTTTCCATGCTGCCAACAATTACTGGGTACCAATTCTGGCACAAGCACCGTGTGGAGCTTGTCCAACACCCTGGTGGAAGAATAAGCTTCAGATATGCACCCTGCATACCGCATGGCACACATATGAAGCTGCTGCCATGCTGCTAAACTGCTTCCTTGACCTGCTGGGCATGAAATAGAATGACTGTTTTGGCCAGCAGCTTGTTAAGCATGGGGCATCCCTGTAGCGTCTTGAGATATTTAAGAAGTTATGTGTAACAAGTGTGTGGGCTGTGTGGATGGATAAAATTTAGGAGGGTTGCTTGACTCTATGATCTTAAACTGGGTAAGGGTGGGGTTTCCCAGGACATTATGGCTCCACTCACCCTCTTGACTTGGTAACATCAAGTGTAAATTCTCTCCTGGAGTCCTACTTCCTGAACTTAATACCTTCTGTCTTATGTAGGTGTCTTTATGGCCCTCGGCCAGGCTGTTTTCTGCATCTGAAATTTTCACTTCCATGTTTCCCTGCTTCTTAGTTTTAGTCCCAAATAACTCATTGCATGCTGGCTCTTGGTTTCAGGGCCTCCCACTGTGTCCTCATCACTGTCCACAGGCCTCAGCTTACTTTCTGCCTGTGGTCTTTCCAATCCTGGGGCAGCATCCCTGTTCACCTCTGCTTACCTAGGATGTGGCAGAGCTCCACCCTCCTTCCCACACATAGCTGAAGTTTGAATGTACATTTCTCTGTCTCTTTACTCTTGTATGCATAGGAATGATGCCCTGAGGAGTATGTTTCTCTTTTCCTTTCAATGATGCACTGTTCTGGCTTTCTAGCTTGGCTTTTCTCCTTCTCCTTAGGCAACAGTGTCTCACTAAATAACTCAAATCAGCCTGAAACTCATGCTGTTCCTCCTCCCCAGGACTTGGTAAGCATGGGGCATCCCTGTACTGAGAGATGGGTGTCACGAAATTCAGCCTTGTAGCTTACTTTTTTCATATTTTTTGTTTTAATCTTTTATTATTTAATATTATTGGAATATTCTATGGTGGGGAATCTCATGCCACCTCAGTGACCTAACTAGGAATTAGTAAGGTGGTTTGGTCCTTTCCATTTGGGGGAATTGGTTGTATGACCCTTAGCCTATGGACTTTGTTGCCTGCAGCCCCACATTACAACCATCTAGACTCTGACTAACCGTTCCCAGCATGATGTAATCCAGTACCCTTCCCAACTGGATGCTTTGATATGGGTTTCTTGTAGTTCAGAATGTAGAACTTCTCAGGTAAAGTACTAGCATGGAACTTGAGGTCAGGCTCTCCCATATTGCTGGTCCCACATTTTCATTTGGGTGAAGCTGAAATGCCAGCATTAGTGTTCTACTGAGTGTGGGTAGCTCATGGTCACCTGGGGACTCAGCTGATCTCATCTTTATGGCCTTACTCTCTGGGACCTGGAGAGGTCAGGTCCCTTTCCTTGGGCTGCCTGCTCACTGGGAATCTGAGCCTGAGTGTTGAGTTGCCTGCCTGTGTTTGGATTTGAAGACCATATTCCCTGCCTGGCTTACGGATGTGTCTAGAGTGTTGCCCTTCACCTCTTCTGAATCTCTGTGCTTCCCTTCCTGCCTTCTGACACGCCCTCTATTCTAGAACAGTTTGGGGGCCAATGTCTTCATTGTGCTTGCTGCTTGCCCAGGGTTTCATGTCAGGACGATGATGGATGGCTTCCAGAGTATGACTGTCGTCTTTCTCCAGGTCTCAGTTTAACCTACTGGGTGGTAGGGCATTGGAGCCAGCCATTGCTTCTTGGTTTTCAGGACTCTGTTCCTCTTGCTACCATTCCCAAGCAGCTTACTCTGAGTTGTTTTCTTATCAGATGGAGCTTGGTGGCCCTTGGAAAGGAGTGTGTCTTTTCAGCAAGCTCCCAATGAGGAGCCTCTCTGTTCCCATGTGAGGAAAGGCTGTCTGGGATAGTGCGGTATTGTGGGTGTCATCTGATGGTTTTTGTTATGTGCTCTGGTCGAGTCAGCTTGACAAGCTGAGAGGCTTCAAAGTCACTCATGAGGCAAAGAGTTTCAAAGAAGTTCTCTTCCTAGAGTCTGGCATTTTCTCTAAACCATACATTATTTTTTTATTTTTGTGTTAGTCTAGTGTATGGATCTATGTGTTCTCTTTTAATATTATCTTATTATAAGTGCCTTTTCAGATTGAATTTTGACATAGCTAAAGCCTTTTGGTAGTGTTTTAACAGTCTTAAAACGTCCTTGAGCAAGACCATGGACTTAAAATTTAGTAAGAATGTTGTTAATCAAAATAGCCTCTGGTTCTACACTATCACTTTGAATAAAAGGTAGGTTACTCCCTTACACAGGAATTTACCATCACTAAAGAAGAAGGAAGTTTTAGACCAAAGGAGAAACCAAAATAGATACTTAGAACTATAGTGAAGTTACACCCATACACACGTATTTACAATGGCCTAACAAAAGGTGAACTATACAATAGAGTAAAATAGGAACTATGGCAAGGGCGCGAAGCCCTTAACCCTAGCTTTTAAGATTACTGAATCTTAGGTGGAGCCCTCATTGATCCCAATTGTTATCAATGAATTCTATCCCACATGGTTCCCTTTAGACCTTTTGGGTTTGCATTCTTCTGTTTTAAGTAAGATTCCGGTTACCTCATTTGTACCTTGTGAATATGTCACCCAACTTCCTTATTGTCTTCTGCATAAAAAGTCTGATGCTCGATTGGAAAAATACATTCAGATCCAACACAACCTCTCCTGTGTGCATCTGTTTGTCAATTCATCCTGCACTTTGTCCACCCGAGACTAGAGACCTGTTCCACACAGACAAAGGGGCCCAGAGAGTCTGCGACAGGTTTTGAGTAAGCAGAGCTCCCTTGCTTGGCGGCTTTGAGCTGGGACTTTGACATGTAAAGTTTCTGATAACTCTTGTTCCTTTTCTAGGTGTCTATGACATTGAAGACAGAATGTCCTCATCAGAAAACAATGAACATTACAGACGAGCCAGAAAGCTACAACCTGGCTCCGAAGATGCCAATCCTGGAAACTGGAAGGCAGGGTGAAGAATCTACTACTTTCCTGGAGAAAACAGAGAGAAGCAATGGGTTTTGGGTTATGTGTTCTCTCACCTGCCTCTTCCAGCACCAGCCCGAATGGTCCCATACTGAAGTTTCACCAGTAGTGCTTGTTGGAGCTTACTGGGCCAGTGCCTCAGCACCGTCTACTTGGGGCCAGGAGGCTTCAGGACTGGCCTTCCCCTCAGTTTCAGCTCCTCAGCATCCAAAGCCAACTTTCGTGTGACTGCTCCAGAGCTGTAGTAGATCCTGGATTTATGCCCATGCGACTGTGTTTAGAGCACCTATGCTTTTTATTATTTTTCAAATAAAAGTAAATTTATTTAAAACTTGGCCAGAGTTAGAGACAGAAACATTCTTAGCCTCTCTCCTGCTTTCTTTGTAGTTGTGTAACAATGCCAGGTATAATATCTACCTCAATGTTCAGCTCCTATGTATTGGTTTCTTTTTTTTTCTGTAATATTTTTAAAATATGGGAATTTCACATCATGACCCCCAAGCACCCTCACATTCCAGTACTTCCAGGTCCACTCCTCCTCTTTGGACTTTTTCCTTGTCCTGCATCCAAAAAGAGTAGAAAAATTCACAATTTGTGTTGCCCATATACTCACTAAAGCATGGTCAAACTCTCCGGGGTCACCTCCATAAGGAAAACTCAGTCCTCTCCCATTCAAACCCTGACCAGGAACCATAAAATGACAATTACCCCTTAGAAATTCTTCAACGGAATACAAAGCAATTGCCTTGCACTAAAGATTTCCCTCAAATGAAACACAGATCTGTCCAAATAGTCAAATTTAATGAGAGCTTCCTCCCCTATTTTTGGCAATTCACATTTATGGCCCCCTGCCACTTTCCCTGGTCCATCTTTGGCTCTAAAGTCAGTAGTTATTAGACAGAGTATCTTTCCTACTTTGTTCCCTATAGCCATAGGGTGTCCTATGTAATCTACACATCCCAGCAGATCTGATATTATTAATGACACCCCTTATATACTCAAACATACCTCAGAAGGTATAGTATTTGGAAGAAGATAAAGTGTATGGTAGTCTTAATTGTGAGCCTTATATTCAAGCTGTCTAGCTCCCTCCCTAGGCTCCTCCCTTTATCCCTGTGCTTTTATTAAGTCCCAAGAATCTAATCCTATAGCTTTTAAACACAGGTGCTTGAAGCTTTAGTTAATCTAATTAGCAGGGAAATAGGTGATAAAGAAGGGGGTAGAAGATGACAAAAGATGGCAATAAGAGAACAAAGAAAGAAAGCGATACAATGTAGCTTAAGCAAGACATACCATCCTCAGTAGTAATTACTAATCACACTTGATATATAACTGACCAGAGTGTGCTGTGTATAGTGTGTGCATGCATGCCTGGGTGTGTTTGCATGTTTTGTGTGTGTGTGCTTCATTGATGATGCTGTAGCTAAAAACCTGAGCCAGGAATACTTTTTTATATTTATAAAGGACTGAAATGTATGTCTTGTAGTTCTGGAAGAAGAGCAGTCTAAAGTTAAGGTGCCAGCAGAATTAGGATCCAGGGAGGACTGTTCTGCCTCCAAGATGGCACAATGTGTGAGAGCCAGGCATGCTGAGTCCTCACAGGTACACAATAGCTTTCACTGGGTAGAACCTCAAGACTCAATACCTCCTAAAGTTGCCATCTTTTAAAACACAATGCTGCTTAGGGAATTAAATTTCCACATGAATTTGAGTAGGGGAGGTTCATTTCGGATAGATAAGCCTCATACTAAAATAGATGACAGCTGGTGATAACAGGATGTTAGGAAGCTAGTATCGATGCAGGGGAACATGGACCAGACTGACCTAAGAGGCCTAGAAACACACCCCACATTCTCAGTACATGTCCACATTGCTTTTGAAAACAATTCTTATTCAGTCTTTGAAAATTTCATATATGCATGTTATGAATTTTGATCGTATTCATCCTCTGTTATATTATGACCTTACTACTTTCTGTGGACCTCCTCTTTTCCCAACGTAGTTGTCCTCCTTTCATGTTTTCTTCTTCTTTTTAAAATAACCCATTGAGCTGAGTTAGGACTGCTTGACTGCATGTTTGGAGGGTAATTTATTTCATCATGAACAACTTAGCAATACAATTTACCTTACACTTCTCAAGGCAAAATGACTCTTAACCCCCAACAGCCATTAACAATCAATAGCTCCTCACCTGGAGGGAAAGGATTCATCTCCTTCTAAGGCTGGGAAATATCCACATTTCATCCCTGAACATCTGCTGACCAACACACGGCTAATTTCCACAATAGCACCTTACTAAACATGGACTCACAAGTGTATTCTGTTGTATGTTGACTTCATTTTTTTGTGTGTCTATGACCAGCAGTGATACAGCTGGACAATTTGGTTGTTTTTAGGGTTTTTTTTGTGAGGGGGGGAACATTCATGCTGCTTTTCATAGTGGTTGGACTAATTTATATTCATTGTCTACATCCTCACTACTGTCAATTAATTAATAAGCTAATTAATTAATTAATAGTAGCTATTCTAAGTGGGGTGACAACTTATCTCATCCTGAATTGTAGTTTTTAATATTTTAAAAAAGTTTATTTTCATTTTATATGTATGAAATTTTTGCGAATGTGCATGTATCTTTTTAAAGCCCACAGAGGCCAGAAGGCAGCATTGGATCCCCTGGATATTGAGTTACAGATGATTGTGAGCCAACTTATGGGTGCTAGTGTGACCTGAGAATTCCACATCTTCATTTGAAGGCCAGTAGGAGAAGACTAGCTCCCATGTGGTGGAGGGAGGGGCTCATTTCCCACTTCCCCACTGACACACTTCCTCCAACAAGGTCACACCTACTTTAACAGGGCCACACCCACTTCAAGAACGGCCACACCCACTCCAACAAGGCCATACTTACTCCAACAAGGCCACACCCACTTAAGTCCACATCCACTCAAGGCCACACATATGAATAGTGCCACTACTTGGGCCAAGAATATTTAAACCACCACAAGTGGGCTAGAGGAGGGAAAGGGTAAGTATTATTTAATTGTCACCACATTTCTGTTTGAAATATTGAGGTTTTTAGAATTTTACAATAGTAGCATACCACACAGCAATGAGAGTGTGCTTATTGCCTCCAAAACTGTGCACATAAGATAAACTTTTGTTATGCATCTTTAAGCACAATAAGAAAATTAAATTAAAAATTATTTTTAAAATGGTAACAGCTAGGGGTGGGCAGATGGCTCAGTGTTTGGGAGCACCTGCTGTTCTTGCAGAGAACCTGGGTTCCATTCCTGGTACCCAAATAGAGGCTCACAACTGTCTGTAACTCCAGTTTCAGGAGATTCAGTGCCCTCTTCTGGCTTCCATGAGCACAGGCAAGCATATCGTAAGCTTATATACATTCATGCAAGACCCCTATGCATATGAAATAAAGATAAGTAATTCTGCTTTAAAAAATAGTAAAGAGGAGTAAGTTGTTCTGTGGGTTTAATACACACACACACACACACACACACACACACACACACACACATACACACGTTTCTTTTACTGGTTACCTCTGGCTCCTATAAATTAAAAGAAGGTTAGTACCTTAAACTGCATGGCATGTGTGTGTAGATGGGGTGGGGGTGTGGAGTATATAGCAAACTCCAACTTCAGGCACACTAGGCTGAAGTGTCTTGTTATTAAGCCTCACTCCCAGATCTTTGTTTTGTTTGGTTTTATTTTTTTCATTATTATTTACATTCATTTCATGTCTCCTGTTTGTACACTCATTACTGAACACAATTAGAATGCAAACAAATGTACAAACACCATAATGAGCAGTATCAGCTAAAAGAACTAGTGGTATCTAAGCAGATTAATGGAAGCAGTGAGGAAAATGACGGTACAGGATTGTAGCCTGCACATTTTCCTTCTTTATCAAAAGAAAATGCTCAGAGGCACCATAATGGTAACACTTAGAGGAAACACCTAAGGTGGAGTACTTGACCACTATGAGGTCAGTCTGTCATGAGAGTTGTGTGGGAAGTCAATAGTGCAGGCAGTATTTTGGCCAACCTCTGCTCGTGTCAGCTGAACATCTCCTGTAAACAAAAGCCAAAGGAAACAAAGCCACACATTGACCTTTTATGTAAGCTTGGTGCAAGCTCTGCATTGTTTTGATTTCATGGTTCAAAAAGATATTCATGTTAAAAGTTGAGGTTGTGTAATGTTAAATTTTCTAAAGGCTGCATGTGTCTTTGTAGGTGAATAGTTTTTCACTGTAGTTAATAATCACTTTCATGTTTACCTATTTGCTGTATTTGTCTATATTATCCTAGGTGACTAGGGGAGACATTATGGGAAATGGTAGAGCAAAATCCTCAAATGAGGAGGTTCATAAAATCCAGTCCCTCTCAAAGGCATCAAGAATCAAAGGGCACTAACTTGCCTCAGTGACAGGTGACAGTAATACTTACATCCTAATAGGATTGTCTTCTGCTGATGTCAGTCCCTTAGTTACCTACTCTTACCTTCTTCTTCTAAAATGGCAACAACCACACTAGAGATATGTAACAGTCCCAAGTGTTTCTGCTTCAGAGTTGTGCAAAAACTGTCCCGATCTTGCCCAAGTGTCTAAGTATCTGAATGGTTACCCATGGGCAGCATTAAGCCTGATATCTACATTGCATATGAAGAAATGAAATTCAGCTCAGTTATGAAGAGTAATGTTACCAAGAGGGTCATACACCGAGTAATCGGCCAAGTTCCATCCTTTATTGATTTCAATAAAATGTCACTAACCACTTACCCCTAAGCCTCCATTTTCCTTAACAATGCCATAGAACAGTGTTAGTGTCTCATGATTACAAATTAATCCAATTTTCTATCTCAATACAGCTGTATGTGCATCAAGCAGTGTTTTATTCTGGTACGAACACTTTAAAGCCTTCATGTCATAATTTGGTAATTAATACCACCATGAAACACAATGCTTTGCTAGACATATAAATTGTATTTGCATTACAATTATAAAACCTGGCTTTTGCTGGTAACCTTAACAGTCACAGATGGTTCAACCAGCTCCCAACAAGGTTGTTCAGTGGTCCTTACTCTGCAGCATTCATGGGCCTACACCATAGTGTGGACAGCAACTTTCAAGTCTGCTGTCTGGTGCGAGTGGTCATTATTTGTCTCTCTCAGTGCATCACCATCCACCATCATCTTCCCCCAATGTCAATTGGTGCCATGCTTGTCTGCTGCACGGATGGACTCTGGGACTTCTGAACAGGAAGCAGTTTTGGAAAGCAGAGCACTGCTGCACTGGTGTGGTGAATGTTTCAGCCCATCCTTTTCTACCTCAGGAAGGGTGTTCACAGCTGGGAAGTGGGCGTGGCAACCCCTGGAATGGTGACTACAGGAAATTCTCATACTTTCTAAGTAAGAAGAATGACTGCAGTGGGAGACTGCTACAGATTGCAAGTTGTCACTCAGGGATGGCACCGCAAACTCACTTAAGTGTGTGCTTTGTGGCTGTAACAACTGTCATCGATGTCCTCTCCGGTCTCATTGATCTTCATGTTACCCTTTTCCCTCAGTTTACCACTTTTTGACTTTTTTCCTCTTGTTGCTTCCTTGGACCACTCGGTAGCACTGGATTTACCTTCAGGCAAGCCACTGTATGACCTGCCCATGTGGCCTTGGGCAGCACCACTGTCATCCACACTGCTGCTTCCATGGCTGTGTTGGAACTTGAATGGCTTTGATTCAATATCCACTTGCACTTCCATACTGTTCCCTTCTCTGTCCAGAGGGATGTAGGAGTTCAGAATGGATCCTGCCATTGCTTTGGTGCTGCCGTTATTACAAATTCTTCCCAAACTCACTGTGCCAGATTCTCTACTGAGACTACACCTTTCTTTCTGTACCTTGTCTTGAACTTGCAAATTGCTGAAACAGTTCATCATGGCACTTCCTGACAGACTGCCTTTGATACTAGCTCCAGCTAAGGCTATGGTACTGACTGCCTCACTCAGGTTGTTGCCAATAGTGCCTATTCCATCCATGTGGCTTCCACTTGCACTCAAACTGCCAGTCAGGCCGCTGACACTTCCCTCTCCTATGCTAGTGTTGTGCTTTGCTTCTGCTACTGATGTTGTATTTGTGGCTGTGTTAGTCTCACCTACGTTTATGTCATTCTCATCATCAAACTCAATCCTTACTCCTTTCCCATTTCCTGCAGACACTCCACAATCTCTGTTTCTACAGAGGGAAATTGGGACCACACCATAGACATAAGCTAGCATGGTAGGAACACCAATGCCTATAGTCCCTGCAGCTACCACCGGAGAGACGATTACAGACAGGGTAACACCCCTTGCTATAGCCAGATTTCACCTGTGTTTTGAAACATCTCTGCCTTCATAGCAATCATGAATCTTGAGGCCCACATACACAGGAATGCCAATGATCATGGCAGGAAGGGCAATGCTGGCTATGAGAGCAATCCCTACAGGAGCACCAACAAGGGTTCCCAGCTGCCACAGGATTTTCTACTTTCGGCTCCAGGGTTTCTTCCCCCGTAAACTACAACCCGAGGGACTTAGATAATGTAAATTGGAGATTTCTTTCATGCACAACCAACAAAACTCACAACCACACACAGCACATGTCATATGATTGCAACTCCCATCCTCAATCTTGATTATATAAGCAGCACATCGTCGACATGGCTTTATGTCATCAGCTGCTGCTCTAGGTTCCTGTCTGTAACTAATAGGTGAAAAGCGTATAGTTCTTAAGCATAAACGCTGGGCTCTTTCCCAGAGAGCAGCCTCACAGGTCTGTTTGGAATGCCAGATCTGTTCACAGTGGTAGCAAAACTCTGTTCCACAGCCTTTTCGCCCACAAGTTAATTGTGGACACCGGGCACATCCAAATGCTATCACAGCGTATCCACAGTCTGGAGCCGGACACCACCTACAGTCAGGATCTGCAACAAGCCACTGTCGAAGCATAAATTCTTCATATTTTCCCATGAAGACATCATCACTTAATATCAAGCGAATGTCATGGGGATTAAACCGTTCCTTGCATTCTGGACAACTGATGTTAACTCGACTTTCAGAGATTTCTATCCTTAGGTATTGTCGTAAGCAATCCACACAAGATCTATGGTGACATGTCATGATATCAGGAAATCTGTCCTGAGAAAGCCATAAAAGGTACAAAGGACAGTCCATCAAGTTTCCAGTTTGTTTGCTGATGGAAGTCAGTCCATTGTCAGAAGAGGTATTTGCTGAGAAAATGGAGTTCTTATGAGCACACATTTCAGAATGTATCCTCTCAATACTTGCCATTGCTTCCACCCCACCACTGAGCTCCCTTGATTTTCGTTTGCTGTCCATCTTCCTCCAAAAAAGAGAGCCTATTGAAATTCTTCTCTGTTTGGGTGCCTTTTTGACACAAGGCAAGCTCACAGATGAAGCAGAAGGTTGAAGATCTCTCTCTGAACCCATTTGCTGATATAAACTCATGTCTAAAATGCTCATCAGAACTGAGTCAGAGTCATTTTAAAACTAAAACTTATTTCTTGTTCTTGCATTCAGATGAAGTCATGATGTCAAAAAGATCCCATTGGCTTCTTCAGAGAACTTGAAAAAGTTCAAGAGAAGACTCATCCGTCTTCAGGGGCATTGGGCGAGCAGGTCCATCCTGGGGAGGCAGAAAGAGGAGGAATGGAGGAGGACAGCCCTTCAGCATGCCCCGCGCGGAACCTTCTCAGCTAGGGCAAGAGCTACCAGTGAATGGTTGCCAGTGAACAAGAGAGGGAGAGCGAGCAGCTGCTTTCCGGAACTCCACTCAGTGACTCCTTCGGGATTGACCTTCGCAGCCCGGAACCAACACAGCAAGTGCCAGTCTCCAGATCTCTGTTTTTATAATCCCTGATTTGAGAAGTCTGAATCAATTTCCCTGAGTCAGAATTAGTAATTCGGCAAGGCTGTATCCCCCCTGGAAGCTGTCGGGAAGAATCTGTCTTCCTGTGGTTTACAGCTTCCAGAGATTCATTTCTCATAGCCCTGTGTGACTAAGAACCATTCCTCAGTATTTCATGCATGCAATATTGATTCTTACCTCAACTCTCACCATTGATTGAGTTAAAAAACAAAAATCCTATTTTCTGTATCAATCTCCCCTTGCCTTCTGCTAGACTCACAGTTAAGCATTATGTAGAGAATCATGAATTTCTACTGTCTTACATTGTAACATTCACAGGTTCTAGGGACCTGGATACCTTTGGAGGTCATTATTCAGCCAACTACCATTCTTTTCTGTCTCGGCTATTTTCAGTTCTTACCATTTTAAAAGGCCCTTTTGGCCTCTAAACCAATGCTGTACAGTGGAACTATAATATTAAGTCTATGTGTGCGATTTTAATTTATCCAGGAGCCATAATAATAAGGTAGAAAGATGCTGAGTCAGTGAACAGTGAGGTTGATCCCTAGCACCTAAGTTAAAAATGGAGCATCGCTCACACATAAAAGCTGGCTGTGGTGACCTATACCTGCAATCCCAATTCTGGAGTGGCAGAGACAGAAGGACCTGTGGGACTTGCTGGCCAGGCAGTCTAACCAAATATGCAAGCTTTAGGTTCAGTGAGAGCCTCTCTCAAAAATTAGGTGGAGAGCAGTTGAAGAAGATAGCTGAATTCAATCTCTAGGGCGCGCGCGTACACACACACACACACACACACACACAATCACACACAAGTGTGCATATGTGAGGACTTAAAAAGAAAACAGAAACAGGTAAATTTAATTTTATTCATAGAGTACATTTAATCTAATATATCCAAAACACCATCAATGACCTTGATATGAAATCTATTGTGGCGGTGTACTTTTTGTCCCAAGGCTTTGAAATCGGTATGTAGTTTGCTTTTGGTGTAATTATTAATTCAGATGAACCACATTTCTACTCTGTTGTGTTCTGGTACAGCACAATAGAGTTATGAAATTATAAGGAACTAGGGCTGATTGGAGCACACTCACAGCTCCTATTTTAGTGGCTATTTTCATCATCTCTGGCAATCTATTCTGACTATATCCACCGTTAAGATAATAAATGCTGGCTCAAATTCTTCTTGGTGTTCTGAGGCTGCCTCGTGAGGGATTGATATACACCCGAAGAACCAGACAGGCCAGGATTGACATTAGGTTAGGAGTGAACTAGATTCATCATGAGAACACAATCCACTATAGGTCTGAACGGAAGGAAATTAAATTTAAGGCATTGTTATATCAGCTTATGGAAGAGCAAAAAAGCCAAAAAACAGACAAGGAGACACATCTCAGACCAGTGCCTGCAAGGAGCCTGTGCTCCTTAGGAATGGAGAGACAGCAGGCAGGTGAAGGTGCCATTATCTGAGTTGTAAACTGGCATTGCTAGAAAACTAGTGCTGCGGGTGAGAAATGGATACAATGGGAGAACAGAGGGGCTACTAGACATGCTGCTGTGGAGGGAAGGAAAGAGGGAGGGATGGAGGGAAGGAGGCAGGGAGGGAGGTAGGCGAGAGGGAGGATGCAAGGGAGAGAAGTACTCTGAGTCCCTGCATTGGCCAAATCCATCTGGAAGGCATTTGGAAAGGGGGCCTGAAAAATGTAGTTTCTTGAGTTAGGAAAAAGCACAGGGGAAAAAATATTAGAGAAGCAATTCCTGAGGAATGGGCAGTTAAGTCTGTGAGCCACATCTTTTATAATTCAAAATGTCAGATAGCTAATGTCCTATGAAATGGAATTGATGGACACACAACTTGCCTGCCCTCTCAGCCTCCAAAAGGACAGTTCTAAAGCTTCTTACCCATTTCACGCAGGGTTCTCCGTAAGACTGTGCTGCAGTTGCCCACAGTGGTCACATCCTTGTTACCTATTTTATCTCTGACCCCCTTTCCTCTTGTCTTGCCACAAGGCTCACCTTCCACACCAAACTTGAACCCAAGCCCCTTTCTTCAAGCAAGAATTTAGAACGAGCCAGAGGCAAAGGTCTCTAAATCAGAGGAGCCTAAGGATATTGGAGAGAGAAAATTAAGATTTTGTTTTGGTTTTAGACAGGTTCTCACTATCTATTTAGCTATGGCTGCTCTTGCTCTGTGGTGAAAAGCCTAGCCCAACTCACAGAGATCTGTCTGACACTGCCCCCAGACTGCTAAAATTCAGTGCCAACCTGCATTAACTTTCCTTAGTTGGTGGTCAGGCATTTTAGCTTCCAGGATCTGAGTGTTGTGTTTGTTGTATATGGGAATCAGCGCCATCTGTTGGTCACCGGTTCAAAACAGCTACTTCATCTTGTAGGACAGCACTTAGGCTTCAGGAGCCTTGTCTTTCTAGTGATGTTCAACTTACAGCTTCCACCAATCATTATGGTATGTGGTAGGGCTGGACAATCCCAAGAGCATGAACTTGTTTCTCTTGCTTTCGAATACAATTCTCGGTGGAAGTAAACATTGCATGAGATGTAATGATAGTGATGCATAGGATCATGACATCCTCTAGGTCCACTATGTTGATGCAACAGAATCATTGTAGATGAAGGAAGAATAGAAAGTACCGATTCCAGCAAGGGAAATATCCCTGTCATATCACTTATAGGAGAGGCCCAACATAATCAACGGACCCTCAATGTATCGAGAAGTGGTACCAGATCAGGGTCTTGATGTTGGCAAGCTCAGTCCTGTACCTCAGTGAAAGATGTCCATATGTTGACACCATGTATGCTGAGTAGTTTTATGTCAACTTAACAGAGACTAGAGTCAAAAGAAACACTTGTGTGGGGTCTTACTGGGGCCTTGCTCTTGGCAAGTAACCATTCTACCACTGACTCGTACCACCATCGCCCTGCCAGTGTCTAGTGGACAGTTGTGCAGCAGGGTCTGCAGGCAGTCACTTTGCTATGAACTACACCTGTATCTTCCCTCTTCATCTCATCTGGTGAGTCAGGTGCATCGTGAAGACACATTCTGTGCTTCATTCTCACTGTTTTAGCGTGGCCCAGGGTTGAGCTGATCCTCATAGTCTTTAATGGCTCCCCTTTAATGAGATGGACAAGATTTCCTTAACATATGTCTCATTTCTTCTTGTATTTTCTCCTTCACCTTGGGAACCTGACATGTGAATGTGCTTTCTAGACTGATTGTATTTTGAACTAACATATTCATTGTAACTATATCATGAGTAAGTATATATAGTACTTATATGGGAAAATGTGTATACATATTCATACAAATATACATCTTAGAGCAGCAGGCCTTTAACGCTCTGTGTAGGCATAGCTAGAGAAGTGTGTTTTTCCCCTTGTACCTATTCAATTATTGCCCTATACACTGATAGCTAGCGTTATTGTGGCCCATCTCTATTAACACCATATTTATAACCTATGGATTTGGTTTTTATGGTGGAATTTTGATTTTTAAGCCCCTGAGATGAAGTCTGTTATTTTTCTATTTTTCTAGACACAGTTGATATATATATATATATATATATATATATATATATATATATATATATATACACACTCACATACACACACACACATATATATATATATATATATATATATATATATATATATATATATGAATGATGGCCCTGTGTCCTGTAATAGGAAATACCAGGAAGAGTTTCTTTTCAGATTTATAAACACAGCACATATATGCTATTTCGCTTACATTTATTTTAGAAAGGGTTACATTTAGTCTTTTAGCTCGTTTTCTTTTTTTTAAATTTACTTTAAATTGTAATTCATGTTCACAATGCATTTTCCATTCTCCACCCCTCCCCATGCACCCCCGACTGCTCCACAATCCACACCTCATCCCTGCCCCACTACATCTCCACGTGGATTCCCCCACTCAGCACCACACCTGACCTCTAAACTTCCTGGGGCCTCCAGTCTCTTGAGGATTAGGTGCATCATCTCTGAGTGAACACAACCTGGAAGTCCTCTACTGTATGTGTGTTGGGGGCCTCATATCAGCTGGTGTATGCTGTCTGTTTCCTGGTCCAATGTTGGAAAAGTCTGGGGGGGGTCCAGATTAATTAAGATTGCTGGTCCTCCTACAGAATCATCCTTCTCCTCAGCTTATTTCAGCCTTCCCTAACTCGACAACAGGGAAGGGCTGCATCTGTCCATTGGTTGGGTGCAAATAACTGCATCTGACTCTTTTAGCTACTTATTGGGTCTTTGGGAGGGCAGACATGCTAGGTCCATTTTTGTGACCATAGCCTCAGTAATAGTGTCAGGCCTTGGGCCTTCCCTTGATCTGGATCCCAGTTTGTCCTGTTACTGGACCTTCTCTTCCTCAGGCTCCTCTCCATTTCCATCCCTGCAATTCATTCAGACAGAAACAATTATGGGTCAGAGGTGTCACTGTGGGATGGCAACCCCATCTCTCACTTGATGTCCTGTCTTCCTGCTGGAGGTGGGCTCTATAAGTTCCCTCTCCCTACTGTCTGACATTTCATCAAAGATCCCTACCTATGAATCCTGCTAGTCTCTCACCTCTCAGGTGTCTGCTGCATTCTGCGGTGTGGGAGTGAGGTGTCCCCTCAATCTTCTGAGGTTGCCTCTTTACATTCTTTCTGCTGGTCCTTAGGGCTTCAGTCCTTTTCCCTCATTTAATAGCAGATCAGGTTCCCCTTTACCCCATAATTTCCCCATTCTAACCCCCATCTACTTTCACTCCCAGGTCCCTTCCTCCCTCCCCACTTGTGATTGCTTTCTTTTCTCTCCCAAGTCGGACTGAGACGTCTTCAGTTGGGTACATCAGCTTGTTGAGCCTTTTCAATTCTGTGGACTGTATCTTGTGTATCCTGTATGGGTTTTTTCTTTTCCTTTTTGGCTAATATCTACTTATTAGTAAGTACGTAGCATGCATATCCATTTGGGTCTGAGTTACCTCACTCAGGGTAATATTTTCTAGTTCCATTCATTTGCTTGCAAATGTTAGGATATCCTCATTCTTCATGGCTGAATAGTATTCCATTGTGTAAATGATCCATTTTGCCATGGGACATCTAGGTTGTTTCCAGCTTCTGTCTATCACAAATAAGGCCGCTCTGAACATAGTGGAACAGTTGCCCCTGTGGATTGTGGGGGCATCTTTTGGGTATATTCCCAAGGGTGGTATTTCTAGGTCTTCAGGTAGATCTATTCCCAAATTTCTGAGGAGCCTCCAGATTGATTTCCAGATTGGTTGTATCAGTGTGCATTCCCACCAGCAATGGAGGAGTGTTCCTCTTTCTTCACATCCTCTCCAATATATGTTGTCACCTGAGGTTTTGATCTTAGCCATTCTGAATGGTGTAAGGTGGAATCTCAAGGACCTGAGGTTTTGATCAGACAGGCTTGAGTTCTTTATATGTTTTTTATATTAGCCTTCGATGGACTGTGGGACTAGTGAAGATGTTTTTTCAGAATCTGTAGGCTGCCGATTTGACATTTTTACTATGTCCTTTGCCTTACAGAAGCTTTCCAGTTTTATGAGATCCCATTTATGAATTCTTGATCTTAGAGCATGAGATGTTGGAGTTTTGTTTAGGAAATTTACCCCTGTGCCAACGACTTCAAGGTTTTTTCCCACTTTCTCTTCTATTAGATTCAGTGTATCTGGTTTTATGTTGAGGTCCTTGATCCATTTGGACTTCAGCTATGTACAAGGTGACAAATATGGGTCTATTTTCATTCTTCTCCATATAGACAGCCTGTTAGACCAGCACCACTTATTGAAGTTGTTTTCTTTCATCCATTGTATATTTTTGGCGTCTCTGTCAAAGATGAAGTGATGGTAAAAGTGTGGTTTTATTTCTGGGTCTTCAATTCTATTCCATTGATCAACATGGTCTGTCTCTGTACCAAAACCATATAGTTTTTATCACTATTGCTCTGTAGTAAAGCTTGAGGTCAGGGATGGTGATTCCCTCAGCTGTTCTTTTATTGTTCAGAATAGTTTTCACTATTCTGGGTCTTCTTCCTTTCTAGATGAATTTGAGAATTGCTCTTCTTGTTGTCTTATTGTCTAGCTAACATTTCAAGTAGTATATTGAAGAGCTATGGGGAGAGTGGGCATCCTTGTCTTTTCCGAGATTTCAGTGGGATTGCTTCAAGTATGTCTCCATTTGAGTTGATATTGGCTGTTGGTTTGCAGTAAATTGCTTTTATTATGTTTTGGTATGGGCCTTTAATTCCTGATCTCTCTAATACTTTTAACATGAAGGGGTGTTGTAGTTTGTCAAGTGCTTTTGCCGCATCTATGGAGATGATCTGTGATTTTTTTCTTTGAGTTTGTTTGTATAGTGGATTACGTTAATGGATTTTTCTAAATTAAACCAACCTTGCATCCCTGGGATGAAGCCTACTTGATTGTGGTGAATGATAATTTTGATGTGTTTTTGGATTCGGTTTGCAAGAATTTTATTGAGTACTTTTGCATCGATATTCATAAGTGAATTGGTCAGAAGTTCTCTTTTTTTGGTTGGGTCCTTGTGTGGTTTAGGTATAAGAGTAATTGTGGCTTCATAGACCGAGTTGGCAGTATTCCTAATATATCTATTTTATGGAATAGTTTGAGGAAAATTGGTATCAGGTCTTCTTTGAAGGTGTGGGAGATTTCTGCACTAAATCCATCTGGCCCTGAGCTTTTTTTGGTTGGGAGGTTTTTATTGACTTCTTCTATTTCCTTGTGAGATTTGAGCCTGTTTAGATCGTTTACCTGCTCTTGATTTAACTTTGGTCTGTGTTATATGTCTAGAAAACCATCCAATTCATCTATATTTTCCAGTTTTAATGGGTATAAGCTTTTATAGTAGGATCTCAAGGTTTTTCTGAATTTCCTTCATTTCTGTTGTTCTGTCTTCCTTTCCATTTCTGATTTTATTAATTTGGATACTGCCTCTTGGTCCTTCAGTTACTTTGGCTAGGGGCTTATCTATCTTGTTGATTCTCTCAAACAACTAGCTTTTGGTTTTGCCTATTTTTTGTATTGTTTTCTTTGTTTCTATTTGGTTGATATCAGCCTTGAGTTTGACTATTTCCTGCCTTCTACTTCCCTCAGGTGTGTTTGAGTCTTTTTTTCCTAGGACTCTCAGTTGTACTGTTAAATTGTTAGTGTAAGATCTCTCCCATTTCTTTACCAGGGCAGTTAGTGCTGTGAACTGTCCTCTTCACACTGCTTTCATTGTCTCCCATACATTTGGGTATGATGTGTCAACACTTTTATTACATTCCAGGCAGTATTTTATTTCTCTCTCTTTCTTTCCTGACCAATTTATCACTGAGTAAGAGTTGTTCAGCTTCTATGTCTGTGGGCTTTCTGTGTTGTTTGCTGTTATTGAAGACCAGCCTTAGGCCATGGTGGTGTGACAGGAGGCATGGTATTATTTCAATCTTCTTGTATTTGTTGAGGGTTGTTTTGTGACCAATTACATGGTCTATTTTGGAGAAGGTATCATGAGGTGCTGAGAAGAAGGGGTGCTCTTTTCTTTAGGGTGAAATGTTGTGTAGATATCTGTTAAACTCATTTGGTTCATACCCTTTTCTTAGTTTCACTGTGTCTCTGTTTAGTTTCTGTTTCAATGACCTGTCTGTCCAGTGGTGAGAGTCGGGTGTTTATGATTATGTGGGGTTCAATGTGAGTTTTGAATTTTATTAAAGTTTCTTTTATGATTTTGGGTGCTCTTGCATTTGTGGCATAGATGTTCAGAATTGAGACTTTCTCTTGTTGGATTTTGACCTCAATGAATGTGAAGTGTCCTTCTTCATCGTGATTGACAACCTTTGGTTGAAAGTCTATTTTATTGGATATTAGGATGGCAACTCCTGCTTGTTTCCTTGGATCATTTGCTTGGAAGATCTTTTTCTATCCTTTTCCTCTGAGATAGTGTCTATTTGTGTTGTTGAGGCTTGTTACTTGTAAGCATGAAAATGCTGGATCTTGTTTGTGTATCCAGTCTGTTAGCTTATATATTTTTATAGGTGAGTTGAGTCCATTAATATTGAGAGATATTAAAGAGAGATGGCTGTTGGTTCCTGACATGTTTGTTTTTGTAGGTAGTTTTATGTGCTTGTGGTTCTCTGCTTTTGACTTTGTTGTGAGATGCTTAGTATCCTGTCCTTTCACTGGTGCAGGTATCTTCCTATTGTTGGAGTTTTTCTTCCAGGATCCTAAGGCTGGATTGGTAGAGAGATACTGTTTGAGTTTGATTTAGTCCTGGAATATTTTGTTTTCTCCATCTATGTCGATGGAGAGTTATGCTGGGTCTAGTATCTGGGCTGATATTTGTGTTCTCTTAGAGTCTGCATGACTTCTGACCAGGCTCTTTTGGCTTTCAGTCTTTGTTGAGAAGTCTGGGGTAATTTTTTTTTTTTGGTTTTCTGAGACAGGGTTTATCTGTATAGTCCTGGCTGTCCTGGAACTCACTCTGTAGTCCAGGCTGGCCTTGAACTCAGAAATCCACCTGCCTCTGCCTCCCGAGTGCTGGTACTAAAGGCGTGTGCCACCACACCCAGCCATCTGAGGTAATTCTTATAGGTCTAACTTTGTATGTTACTTGGCCTTTTTCCCTTGCAGCTTTTAATAATCTTTCTTTGCAATGTGTATTTTGTGTTTTGATAATTATGTGACGAGAAGATTTTTTTCTTGTCCAATTTATTAGGTGTTCTATCTGCTTCTTGTACCTTTATGTCCATCTTTTTCTTTAGGTTGGGGATGTTTTCTTCTATGATATTCTTGAAGACATTTTCAGGTCCTTTGAACTGGGAATCTTTGTCTACTGATTATTCTTCGATTGGGTTGGTCTTTTCATTGTGTGGTGAATTTCCCTGATACTTTGGGTTCGGAGTTTTTTTTTTTTCTCACAAATTTGTATTAGATATTTTCTTAATTTACATTTAAAATGCTATCCCAAAAGTCCCCTCTAACCTCCCACCACCCCGCTCCACAACACACCCAGTCCTGCTTACTCCCCTAGTATTCCCCTGTACTGGGATATATAATTTTTGAAAGAACAAGGACCTCTCCTCCCATTGATGGCTGACTAGGCCATCCTCTGCTACAGATGCAACTAGAGACATAAGCTCTGGGGGGACTCTTTAGTTCATATTTTTGCTCGTGCTGTAGGGTTGCATACCACTTTGGCTCCTGGGTAATTTCTCTAGCTTGTTCATTGGGGGTGGGTTAGGAGTTTTTTGTGTTTTGAGTTCTTTGACAGTTGTGTCAATCTCTTCTACAGTATCTTCTCCACCTGAAATTGTCTATTCCATCTCTTGTATTCTGTTGGTAATACTTACATCTGTGATTCCTGACCTCTCTCCTTGGTTTTCCATTTTCAGATATGCATCCATTTGTGTTTTCATTATTGTTTCTTCTTCCACTACTAGGTCTTGGATCACGTTATTCAATTCCTGCACCTGTTTACCTGTGTTTTCCTGTATTCCTTTCAGTGAGTTATTGATATCCTCCTTAAAGGATTCTATTTTCTCCATGAGATTGGATTTTAGGAAAGATTCCTGATTTTCAGGTGTGCTGTTGTATTCAGGGCTTGCTGTGGTGGGAGAACTGGGTTCTGATGATGCCCATATATTTTGGCTTCTGTTGCTTATGGTCTTGTACTTGTCTTTCACCGTCTGGATACTCCTGATTTTTGTTGCTCTGAGTGATTGTATGGGCTGCCTCTTTTGTCCTTGGGTTGTTTTAGTTCTCCTGGTAGGCTTGTGGCCATGGTTCTATCAGACCACCTGTGGGACCTTTCTACTGGGGGCTCTTCCCTAGGGCAGAAAAGCTGCTTATCTGTTGCCCTGGCTGCAGTAGATCTGGGAGGCCCTCAGTCTGTTGGGTGTTCCATGGAGCAGTCAAGCTGTGTCCAACTGTTTTAAGTGCAGCTGATCCTCAACTTCTTTGAGAGCAGTGGATCCTCAACTGCTGAGTGAAGTGTGTTCTCTGGCATGTATCGGGAATATGGAGACTTCAAGGAAGCAGACCAACTAGGGGCCTTCCCTAGTGGCAAGGACCAGGCTTAAAGGGTCAGAGGGATGGAAGGAAGGTCTGTGGCATTTGGGAGGGTGGGTGTTTTGGTGGGTAATGGGTCCTGAGTCCAACAGGCTCCCAGAATCAGCTCAGGAAGTTGGGATCTCAGAGGGTGTGCTTATCAACTGCACTGAGTGCAGTGAGACCTCTGGGATGTATCTGGATATGCAGTCTTCAGAGAGCAGACCAACTAGGGGTCTGCCTCAGCAGCATGGATCAGCATGGATCAGTCAGAAGCTACAGCTTGTTTTCATTAGGAGATCACATGAATGTTTGGGGTGGATGTTTATGCAAATGTGTGCATGACCTGATGGCCTTTGTGGCTATGTAGGATATGCAATTAATTTTCTTGTTGAAGGTTATTTAAAACATTATATTCAGAAATATAATAATTATATTCATGCCCCAGACCCTTCCCCTGTCAGAAGAATGGTCTCAGGGCATGACTTTCCCTATTATTTCCTCAGGGAGCTGTAGCTCAGCATTTAAATTCAGTGATAGAACAATTCCTCAGGAATTCAGAAATTTAAACAAGGCAGCTAACAGTAGCAGCAACAGTTGAGGCAAAAATATGTAATTTGGTAGATGCATTATTAGGGAAAAATATGGAACATAAAATAAATGTAGTAGTATATTTCTAAAGGCATCTCTATATTCCTGGCAGGTTCACATACCTCCTCTGCACCTGCCAAGAGCTCTGGATTCAAGAATGAAACACACACACACACACACACACACACACACACACGACTTATTTTTAATATGCCCTAAGGAAGCTGGATGCTTAGGCCACTACTTAACCTCCAAGTGTCTAACACAATCTCACCACAGACATCTCTAAATAATACTTACCTAACTCTATATACTAAATCTATATTTTATCTTTGCTACCCTGACCATGCTGGGTTTCTGCCAGACCCTCAACATCCCCCCCCCCCCCGCCCTGCCCAGTGCCCCCTGGGTCTGCTTTCCCGTTGTACCTACAGGCCTTCTCAACCTCCTGCATTTTCCCTGCTGGTCCTTCTCCTACCCCTTGTCATGGCTCTGCTGTGTTTCTTGCCCCCCCCCCACTCTAAAAGTCCCACCTCAGTCTCTCTGCCCAGACATTGGCTGGTGGCAACTTTCTTTCCCAATTAGCGCCAACTGGGGGAAGGCTTCCTTTAGCCTACATGTAGGACACTCCAAAAAGGTTTTTGGCTAACATAATTAGTATGATATCATAAGCTGCTACAAATAACATGTATAATAATCTCTTTTTTAAAAAAATTATTATGATTTGTGTGTGTGTGTGTTTTCCAGGTATAATGATGGTACATGGATCGACATCCGTACATAAAATGCATAGTATACTAGAAGACAGCTTTTGAGTATTTCACCATGGGTTCTGGTTATTAAACTCAGGTCATCAGGCTTGTATGACACTCTAAACACTAAATCATCTTGCCAACCCATTAACCTATTTGAAAATGTGGTCTTGAACTTGTATTATCCCACTTGCCCATGTAGCAGCTTGTAGATTGCCAGTATGGATTGTGACCTCAGTCTTCCCAGTTCTGTGACACACAGTGTTGCCATAGTTATGTGATTATATATGTTCATGTCTCAGTCCTGATCCTCAGTATAGTAGAGATTTCTGCAAAGAGACTGACTACTTGCTTCTTAATTTTGGTTGTGGTAAACATTTAAATATGGGAAATAATTGTTCGTGTCAAGGTATGATATTCACCATTGAATGTTGTCCTTCAACTGGACTGGTTAATATTCTACTTTCTGTGAAATATATTTTAATTGTCCTGTAAAGTAATTTGACTTTACCTTTTGATATTTTTTGTATCAAGGTTCTTTAAAGTAACAGAATTGATAGAATGAATACACACACACACACGAAAGGGGGGGTTATAAGATTGGCTTTTGGGATACTGAGGCTTTGGACATGCACATTCTGTGAGTCTTGAATCAGTCTCCATACTTGCCATGAAGTCAGTTCAAATCAGGGATACCTTTTAGTGATATTTGTGAAGCCAAGAAGTGTTTACATTGTATTAAATGCACACCCCAGAATAGGGATGTTTAAGAACTTGAAATAGCATTCCAATATTGATGTGATGTATCATTTTAGTGACAACTTGGATAGAGAGCTGGATTAAAGTATCCTAGTGGTCAATGGGTCTCAGACCCTCCTTCTAACCCGCTCAAGTGTGGATTTACTGATCTGTATCTGTGCAGCCACTCCACACCATGAAGACAAATGGAAGGAAGATCAACAGAATTACATGTGTGTAGTTTACTTAGAGTGTACTACTGACATCATCATCCACTGTTCAGCAATCTTACTGTTTTTTAAAGGATGAGTAGGTGAATGTAATTATGTTGTGAACATCCTGTCAAATCTATTTGTGTACTATGCTGTGTGGACTATTTAGTTTAAATTCCCATTTGCTTAATTACAAATGAAAATTCTGCATATTTCAGGTAGTGGGCATTGACATAGGTTTGAGAGGTTCCTGAGAAAGTGTCAATCTTCCTGGGGTTCAGAATGGCCTGAAGACATGACAGAGGTCCTGTGTTACCTGATGCTTCATTTTAGTACTTACCTGTCAAACATGGTTGGTGCACATGTCCTTAGACATTACTCTCATTACTGAGAGAGGCCAAAAGTTTTGTCCCCCATTCCTCTTTTCTCCAACTTTCCCATTAGAAGGGATGGTCCAGCAGTAGTTTGATCATGCTTATCGATGAACTATAGCCACTCAGTTCAGCTGTGTAGACTAAATCCATAGATCTTCGTGCTTATGAAAGAAAGATCTCTGGGAAATTACAAATTGTACCTTGAGCTGTATGTTGTGTGTGTTTTTTAAATATTATTTTTCAGATAACATCCAGACGACAGCCCCAATTGACGGGACTGTCCTGAGAGAAGAGTTGGCCCTGCCAAGGAAGGTAAGTTGGCCTTCACATTTTCCAAGTTATTTCCAAGGGACTTTACAATCCCTCTATTTTTAGTAGATGTCATATTGTAATAATAAAAACAATCATGCATACACATATATTAAGTTATTTACTTAGGAAGTGAATGAAATGCAATTGTACGAAGTTATCCCCTGACCTGGTCACTGTTGTGAATGTTGTAGACCACCTTTTCTTCTCCAACAAAGGTGCTCCTTTTTATAGTTAAGTTTTTGTAATTTTTACTCAAAAGATAACAGATGAAGCTGGAGCAATGGTACCGTGATTAAGAGCACTTGCTGCTTTTCAAAGGAATCAGGTTTGATTCCTTTGGTGGTTTGCCATTTTGCTGACTCAGCTTATATCAGACTACACTATCTCTCTGATAAGGGTCCTGGACCCTACACTGTCACATGGCAGAGAACCTTTATAACCATCTGTTCATAACCATCTATAACTCTAGTATTAGAGGACTTTACACTGTTTGCTGGCCTCTGTGGACTCCTGCACACATGTGTTGCTGTGGTGGTTTGAATATGCTTGGCCCGTGGTATATGGCACTATTAGGAGATGTGGCCTTGTTGGAATAGATGGGGCCTTGTTGGAGGAAGTGTGTCACTGTGTAGGCATGCTTTGAGGTCTACTACTTCTCAAGTTCTGCCCAGTGTTTTAGAGATGCTCCTCTTGGCTTGCTGTGGAAGACAGCCAGTTTTTGGCTGCCTATAGATCAAGTTGTGGAACCCTCCATTCTAATAGCACCATGTCTGCCTGGATGCTGCCCTGCATCCCACCACTATGATAATGGACTCAACCTCTGAAAGTGTAAGCCAGCCCCAATGAAATGGTGTCCTTTATAAGAGTTGCCTTGGTCGTGGTGTCTCTTCACAGCAATAAAACCCTAACTAAGACACATGCACATACATATACTCAAGCACAGATACACACCAAATAAATATTTTCAAAGGTAGCTGACTTATCATTTATGAAAAATGTGTATTTCCTGTAAGTGTTGTCTTTGTGCTCTCCTGCAGTATTCTATGATTTGGATGGGATGAGCAGGTTTTTGAGGCTTTGCTGTGCTAGAAACTTCCTATGTCAATCATAGGAACATTGAGGTCACCCGAGTTTTAAAACATGAAACTTAGTGTAGGTAATTTGAGCATGGAGGCACCCCTTTTTTAACATAACATTTTTTTTTTTGATTCTCTGTGACTTTCACTTCCTGCTCTTTGATGACATTCACTTCCCAGTCCCTCCATGTCTTCCTTCCTGCCAAGAAAAGTAAATATAAATATAATAATAGTGAAAAGCAAGTCCAATTTTTGTCATTTATAAACTCACTGGAGCATGGTCAACTCTGATGGCAAGCCCCTTATCTAGAACTGAGTCACCCCCCTACCCTTCCAGAAGCTATTGATTGTGATCAGCTACACTTCAGCATTCTCATCACCCTTCTTAAAAGAGTTCAGTTCTATTGCTTCCTGTCTAGGCTGTTAGTTTTGGGTAAGGGTTGAGGTTGGGGTGAGGGCAGGGGTTGTCAGAGAAGCTCCCATATCCCTCCTCAACTGTGCATCTGTGGTCATCCATATCACTTCATAGGAACCTCTTTCTTCACAGCCAGGGGGCACACAGATCATGGGCCATGGATGCACTCATTAAAGGGGACTCATAAGGACAGGTTGTTACTAAGTTTCTTTGCCCTGTGACAGTGTAGCATCCAGAACCCTTAACAGGGTGATAGGGTGGTCTGATTTGGGCTGTATCAGGGAGTGTGAAAAATAGTTCTGTCACAGAGTATCCAAGTTCAGACAGATGTTTTTCCATCAAAATCATATGACTAATACAGAATCTTTGTCTTGACTCGTCTTTCCCATCCTAATTATAATTACATAAGTACGAAAAGAGGAAGTAAACCATTTAGAATTGGAACTCCCTGTGTTCGGGACCTAAGAGTTTCTTTTCTCTAAATTGTAGGTGCAGCCAACCAAGAAACGATATCGTATGTATTGTGGAGCTGTTTCCTTAAGACCTATTTATGATGAGAGTTGTATAAGCACTGCCCATCTTTTGTCAGGTGTCTGTTTCTATCACCAGCTGGCAGGGACTGTCAAAACTTTCATTTAAAGAAACACCCCCATCCTCCCCAAACAAACCTATAAAGTGATATCCTAAGGAAGAAATTGTGAGCATGTGTACTCTTCATGCATTTAGTTGTGATAAACATAGTTTGAGATCTTATGCATCAGAATGTATGTATATCTATATGTCTCCTAGATAGAAATCCCAATTTTTAAAAACCAATTCCTATTCTTTTCTTTTATCATTTCTTTTCTTCTCTTTTCTTTCTCTATTTCTGTCTCTTTCTTTCTTTCTTTCTTTCTTTCTTTCTTTCTTTCTTTCTTTCTTTCTTTCTTTTTCTTTCTTTTTAAAGATTTATTTGTTTGTCTTATATATGTGAGTACACTGTAACTGTCTCCTGACACACCAGAAAAAGGCAACAGATCCTATTACAGATAGATGTGACCCACCATGTGATTGCTAGGAATTAAACTGAGTACCTATAAAAGAGCACTCAGTGCTCTTGCACTCTTAACTGCTGAGCCATCTCTCCAGTCCCTAAACCCGAATTCTAACATCGATTTTCTCAATAAAGAAAGTACACACTTTCCCTACATTAATTCAGACCTCATCACAGTCTTGTATGCTGGCTCTATTTGTTTGTGTATTGCTCCATTGAAGTAACCAAGACACAGAGGTAAGTGAGTTGTCTACCTTCATAGGCCAAGATCACCATTGTGTACACAACATGGGCTCCAGTATCAGTATATGAGATCAAACTTCCACTGACTGCCTTATCATGATTCCGTCAGTCAAAATAGATGAATTTCAGCCATTAGATGCACCTGGTACAAGTCAAATCTGCAGAGATAGAAAACCATAACAAAATCCCACTTAAGCATCCATTTGCCTGGGTGCAGACTTTGCACAAGGGTGAGAGACAGAGAGAACCCACATATGCTGGAAAACAGCTTTTATGGTAAAGTGCATACTTGGGATGTAGGAGGCCCTCAGTGTGAGCTTCAGTGCCACACGAATCTGAGTGGTAGTCTCATGACCATTATCTCAGCACCCCAGAGGCAGAAGCAGGGGATCTGGACTCCATGGTTATTTGCAATACTACAGTTTCTGGGCATCATGGGCTGTCCAATAGTCCATGCCTAACAACAACAAGAACAACAAGAAAATAGGAAACAGAAATGACAAACAGGGAATGAATGAGCTGACCTGCCTAGTGAGAGCATTCAATGTAAGAATGGAAGATCCAGCAAAGAAGGCAAACTGCACGTGTGTCCCATCTTAATTTCATTTGTTGTAACAGATCACAGTAAGAACTGGTGACAGACTTTTGGTTGTTATCATGAGCTCAAAGCATCACACAGTTTAGAGCCCAACTCCAATCAATGTTGTTGGAAATCTAGTCACAAGAATTCTTTTAACTGGCCCCACTTAAAGACTAGCTAGACTGCTTTAAACATATTTTCTTTTACTGTTAGTCAGTCTCCATGTTGATTAGCAAGTAAGAGCAGAGGAATCTCATCCATTCAGTGTATCTATCCAGCACTGAAGACATGGCTGCATGTCATACCAAGGTGTGTCTGCATGTCTAGGCATCAGCAATGGAGGCTTTGAGTTCAGGGGAAGCAAGGGAAGTTCTACCCCTGGGTAGAGAGTGAATAGAAACTCATGTTGTATAGTAGAAGCTGGACTTTACTGAGGAAGAAGTGACCAGGGCATGTACACACTCAGTGTGAGTGCAGCCACAGCCCTTGCTCTTGGAAGGCCTGACCTGGCTATAGAATAGTTGCTAAGGTAATGATCCCTGAGAGGCAGAATGCACACACTCAGTTTATTGAGCAACAGTTGTCGAGGCATCTTGTCTTGTCAGTTTATGTTGAGGGTTTATTTAGAGTGAATCAGTTGAAAGATAGTGCTATTTCCCTGCCAACCACCAAGTGATAATCTGGTGTCTGAGTCGTTGTGGTAGATATGATCACAAAGCACTGATAGGCAGCTTGAGGCTGGTGGTGGTGGGAGGTGCACTTATACCCACAAGGCCCCTGGATTGCTTCTTTTGCAAACTCATATTCTGTGTCAGGGATTCGAAAGTAGAACATCCCTCCACATCTTACTTTTTACTTCTGTCAGGCAATTTGTTCACAGTGACATAAAAGCAAGTGCTCCAGTAGCTTCCAGTGAAATGTAAGCAATGTAATATAATTTTCTCCTGCTAGGGCCCACTGCAGGTAATACTATATGTTCTCCATGATCTGGGAAACATCATGCTGAGTTAAGAATGAGAAGCAAGCAATCACTGTCCTTTTGGCTCAAGGCCATGCAACCAACCCTTCTGCATGCACCCTGTCTAAACTTGCTGCTGGGTCTTGTCTGTTCGTTTCCCATACTTAACAAATGTCATGAGATTTCTGTATTGCCAGTGCTTTTAATTAAACCTCTATTATTAGGTATTTTCAGACTCATAAGGCTTATGAAGTGTCCTTCATTTCCAGTGCCCTAGTGCAAAGCTTAGAGGAAGAAGGAATTGTCTAAACCTCATTGCATCCATGTGGTTGTTAAAGTGCTCTAGATACTGGTCATCTGGGTTATACAGTGTTGCCACACTGATTCATGCTGCTTTTCTCCTGGTCCTGACATTACCTATATTGACCATGTGATGTCTACACCAAATGTACACTGATCTCTGTGATGATCCAGAAGGAAGCAATGAGATAAAATATTTAAACTCAGAGCAATGCTTAGCTGCCCTCTGTTATTTTTATACCATTAAGGTTAAACTTCATTGTTGGGTCTTCATTTCTTTTTCAGGTAAGAAAAAAAGAATGTTGAGGGATGTCCAGCCCTCAGGAGGCAGTGCAGAATTTATAAAGGGGCCTGATGGAGATATAGGAAACTCTAGCAGCAGCAGCAGTGAAGGTACGGTGAAACTCAGTAGCCAGGGAGTTATTTGCTGCCATTGTAAATGGTGTCGGATCCCATCTGTAAAATGATAATACCCATGGGTATTTTCTTTTTAACATGCTTAGAAACACTCATGGAGGGATAGCTGACAGCGTGAAGGTAGTGGTAGGAGATGGCTACATAGCTGAGCTGACAAAGGTCTCTCATTCCTGTTTTTATTTTATTTATTTTGTAACTGTTTTCATTTCTGGGATTGAGAAGTAGAACATTCATCCTCATCTGTTCTTTTCCCCTCTGCATGACATAAACGTAGCAACTAGCATGATATCTGCAGGTTGAAAGTAAGAGATGTAGTGTTCATGAATGTAAAATACCTTGGGTAGGTAAAGAATGCTAAGAAACAACCTCTTGAGACACAAAATCCAACAGGGGATTAAGCTACTGCTCTCTAGTGAATTCCCCTGGCACTTCCCAAACACTATAGAATACTTTTGTGGGGTGAGGGACTGTAAAGAAAAGATTGACATGATTTGCTTTTGTAGATTCATCAAGCTTAGTGTGAGTTGTTGGGGAACTGTGGCTTCATAGTGCCAAGAATGGAGAAGTGAGGAGCTGCACAAAGTTCACAGAGGTCTGACTCTTATATCGAGTTGCATGCTGGCCGTCCTGCACGCTCAGTTCACAGGGCCCCTCTGTTGATCCTGTGTCATCTCCATGAATAGAGACCTTTCCTACAGTGACCATGTCATACCTGCCATTAGGGTACACTGATGTCTGAGATGGTTCAGGAATAATGCCCGAATCAGAAGGATGTGCTTGGAAATAAGTAATGAGATGTATGGTAACATACAGCTTGATCTTTAATTTACTTGTTTGTCTGCTATGCAGCTGACCTCCTTTTGTTGTGCTTGCATTCCAGAACATTCTCTGGCAAGAAGAGCAGTATATAGAAACAGGAGATTACGTACTCAGAGCATAATATCAGAGTTAACGAGAGTATGTACAGCAGAGAAGTCCCGAGGCACTGCTGATGGTACTGTGGCCACTTGATAATTACTTTGAGTAACCAAATTGTAGTTGTAAATTATGTTGTCTTTTCTGTATAAAAAGAATTAAGATTCCTCGCACTGTTTTTTCATAGTGACATATTAATCTCCCTAATTCACCAGTAGAACTACAACCAAAAAATGTAAAATCACATAAAATAAACTTCTCTTTCGGTTCTCAGTGAATGATGTAACCCAAAGGAAGTTGAGCTTGTTCTCATGTGAGGCAGGGTGGCTTCACAAACTACTAGGATCACCAAGGTGTGGGTCATTTACTGTCTCCATTTGCTTTCTTCCAGATATTCATATGTTTGAAGAAAACACTGATGTTGACTTGGGTAGGGAGAACAGCCTTCAAAGTGATGATCTTGGGAGTGGGAGATAATGGCATTCCTGGTGAGATTCAACTCTTCACTGATTTTCTTCCAGATGTCACTTATTTTCATAACGCCAGCATCGAGAATGACTCATCAGGAGAGAGCAGCCTTGGAAGCAGTTATGCTGGTAGTAGTGGTAGGTAATGGCAGTCCTGGCCAAATCCAATGGGAGGGTCTAGGATCATTTGGGTTTTTCCTATTCCTTCTCTTTGGGTATCTACAGATGACTGTCAGTTTGAAGGGTCTTCCAACTGGCTAAGAAGCAATGATAAAACTATTATTGAATCATTATAGTTAGTTCACCTTCTCCTTATTATGAAGAAATTCCTGAGAAGAAGCATTTTAGTTGACAATGACTTTTATTGTGGCATATAGTTAAAGAGATGATCCCACTGTGGTGGAGAAGATATGGCAGCTGGCAGGGAAGGTATCTTAGCCAGTTCAGGGGCTAGTCAGTCACATCATATTCACACTCAAGAGGCAGTGAGTTAAGAGAAATGAGACTGGGCTCTAAAGCCTAAAATGTCCTCAGTGACTCACTTTCTCCAGGGAAGATCTACCTGTGCTGGAGCCAACCCTTCTCAAGAGGCACTGCCAGCTGAGGACCAAGTGTTTGAACACTTGAGGCTATGTGGGACATTTCCCACTCAACCCAAATCACACAGTATAGTTTAAGGCCTTGTGTAAATGGATCCTCTTGACCACATAATCTGGACAGAAGGTAGAAAGACAAGGACCCAGTTTCTTATTTTTTCCCTGCTACAAAGGAAGATAATATACTCCAAGGACAGCATCATGACCATGACATTTGTCCCAGACTTTAATGTATGTTGTCATTATTTAGGTGTCCTTTCCTGTGTCTTATGTTTTCTCTAGGTATTCTCTGTGTTCTGCCTTTGTCAAAGGTACACTGTTCTACTTTGCTTCCCATTGCTCTGAGACACACAAGAACAAGAGAAACTTGGGGAAGAAAAGATTTATTTCATTGTATTTTAAAGTCTTAGACCATCATTGAGACGAGTTAAGGCAGGAATCATGAGACAGGAAGGTAAACAGAGATCATGGGCAACACTCCTTTCCGACTTGATCTCTGGCTTGCTAAGACACCTTTAATATACTTCTAAAGCCATTCTTTCCAAGAATAGCATGCCACTCACATTTGGCTAGGACCTCCTATATCAAGTAGCAATCAAGACAAGCCCCACACAGATTTCTACAGGCCAATCTGATGGAGACAGTTCTCCAATTTAGGCTCCTTCTTTTCAGGTGAGTGAGGCTGACAGTGAAGATTAACCAATACAAGTCACCACTTACAACTTGATACCCAAACACATTGCTGTTAAATACAAATCATAATCTTCTCTTTATTGCTTGTCCCCAAGATCTCACATTAATATCATATTACAAAAAAAGTCCCATGGCCTTCAAATAATTCTAACCATTTGAAAGCTCTTGTTCTTCTTAGAAATCCAAAGCCCTTTAGCCATAAGCTCTTCTTTTCTATGTAAAAGAGGTCATATACCTTGTTTCGCTTAGAAGGAAGAAACTTAGAATAAAAACACAATATAAACCCCAGAGTCTAAGACACATGCAATGCTCAATATGTATAACTCACTCATCTCCTGAATCCTGGGTAAGTTGTCCCTCTGTGGTTCTATGAGCAGTAGCAGGTCTTGTCTTGTAGACAAGAGAGCTCCACTTCACACCTGATAGTAATCCCAGTAGAGTCTCTGCTGCTGTATGAAACAACTCAGGCCTACACTGTCGGCCCTTCAGCATGATCTTATAACCTGTAGTCCACCTAGGAAGCTCTGAGGACTCAATGGCTGAAGGCGAGTTCCAGATGCTTCCACAATCCTCAAAATAAACTAGTCAGTTGGATCGCAACAACATAGAGTTTTTCCTGCCACCCATTTCTGTATTAGTTTCTTTTGGGTTTCAATAACAAAACAGCAGCCGCAAAAGGAACTTATGGAAAAAAAGAATGCATCTTGTCTTGCAGTTCCATAGGTAGAACCTTTAATGGTAGGACAATCTGGGGATCAGAAAAGCCAGAACAGGAAGTTGAGAGATCAATTCTTCAACCAGATGTAGAAATTAGAACAGGCCTGCAAGTGGGGGTGAGGCTATCCACTTTTAAAACATACTCCCAGTGATGCAGTTTGGTCAGGAAGACTTCCAGACCGTAACATGCTATAACCTTCCTAAAATCCCACCTTCAACTGGGGACCCAAATGTTTAAATACATCTGCTTTTGAGATACATTTCCTATGGAAACCACCATATTCTGCTGCTGTCCCCACTTTCCCATGGCAAAGTGATGTTGAAGAAGTCATGAAAGTCCCGAGATTCTACGGATGGTATTGAGGGTACCCATTGTTTACATTTTGTGTTAATAATAGTTGTATATTTTCTGGTATCTCCTCTGTGAATAAGATGAAGATATCTTGAAAATTCTTTTGATATGTGAAGTGTTAATTTCCCTAACTTACATGGAGAAGTACAAACATGGGACTTAAAACATTAAAATTACTATTGTGGTGCTCACTGAATGATAAAACCAAAAGGAAAGCTGAGATTGATATTTTGCAATGCATGTGTAATCCACTACAGGTACCAATATGTGACTCACTCTCTCCACTTACTATCTTCTAGATACTGATGATAAGGTCGGCAGGGATGCTCCCACCAGCCCAAGTAAAACATCTTTGCACAGACCAACTTGGGAGAAATATTTTAGTGGTAAGTAATGACATTCCTGGTCATCTCAGATGGTCTAGGCACAGTCATGTTATTCTTTCTCCATGGCTTATAGTCAATTTAAGAGTCTTCCGAATAGGCAGAACCAATGATGAGGGTGTGTTGCTAAATCATTCTTTAAGCTCTTCTCAATGCTTTGACCAAATATTTTATTATTCATTCTTATTCTTTCACCCTTTGTAAGAAGAAAGTGTACTCTTTAGACAAAGAAATGGCCATGTCATCTAGTCCAGAGTTTAATGTAGTTTGTAACTGTCATCTAATAGCTGAGCCAAACGTGTTTCCTTCCCATGTCTCTGTCCTGCTGGTGTATTCATTAATAAGTATTTTTCATTTTTTTCTGTGTCCTACATCTTGTCAAAGGTACCTGTTAGACTTTGCTTTCCGCTAGTATGATAAACATATTGACTAAAAGTACCTTTTAGGAAGAGGCTCATTTCATCTTTGAGTTACAGGACACTACCAAGGAAAGTGAAGTCAGGGGCTCAAACAGCAAGCTGGAGGCAGGAACATAAGCAGAGGTCATGAAGGAATGCTGCTTACTGAGTTGCTTTCTCTGGGTTGCTCAGTCACTATTCTTACAGAAGACTGCTACATCTGCCTAAGGATTAACACTACCCATAGTGCTCTGGACCCTCCAATGTCAAGTAGCAATAAAGAATTTGCCCATAGTCATATTCACAAGCCAATCTGCTGGAAGCAACTCCTCAGGTTTGATTCCATCTTCCTAGGTGTGGGAGTAGACGATGAGGATTAAATGGCACTGTTCATATCAAAATGACACAGAAGCATGCCACTGTTGAATCATCGCCCTGCCTGGCTTTCTATGTAGTCTCATGTTGAAATAAAATAGTGTACAGTGTTAAAAGTCCCCAGTCTTCAAATAATGCCAACCATTTAAAAATTCAAGTTGTCCTAAAACTTCCAATCTCTTAACTTCAGTTTCCTGGGAAAACTCAACTTTTAAATGCTCCTAGTTCAAAGAAGCAATAAGAAGGCCACAGTGAAAAGAAAGGAAAACAAAACAAAACTCACAAGAAAATAATACAAGAAGGTCAATATCCAACATCGAGGAAGTACTCATCATCTTCTGCTTTTAAAAGCTTTCAGAGCTGTTTCCCAGACAAACACCCACAGCACTTGTGCCTCCTATTGGAGGCTCATGCCAGCTCCACTCCAAGTTCACTGCTTTCGGTATCCTGTCATCTCCAATATACAGAGGTCTCCCTGGAATTAGCTTGGATTTTCCCCCCATGGCCTTGCTTAGCCTCTCTTTAGGGACTCTGACCCACCCACTTCGTGCCACACCACAGCTTCTTTCCATGTGTGCTTCAATCCTGAAGCTTTTATGCTACCACAGCAAGTAGCACATTAGAAACTGACACATTACCAAGTTTCGGTGCCACTCCAGATTCATGCTTGGCCTCTCTGAGCCAGTGCTTCTGTGTGCTGACTTCAAGGACAAACTTCTTGGAAGATTTCACCTCAGGGTCCATGCTGGTTCTCTATTCATCTCATTTCCCAGCCCTGGCTACCCAAGAGCTATTATCCCTGTAAAGCACAGGGCTCTCTTCCAGAGTCCTAACCCAAACTTCATTCAAGTAGCTCCAAGGAGACTTTGCTGCTCTCTGAAACCCCACAAACCAAGATTTCTTCCTTGTCTTTCTTTTAGCATTATTTTCCAACATCCTACTCATGAGCTTATTCCATTTTAAACACTCAATGGTTCTTTCATGTCAAAGTTCTACATATCCATAATCCTCCATCAAGGAACATGGTCAGGTCTGTCTGTCACATCCATGCCCCAGCTTTCTGGTACCAATTTCTGCTTGGTTCTTTTTTGTTACTGTCATAAAATATCACATTCAAAAAGAGAAGAAAAAACCCGTTTTGGCTTTTGTTCCAGTGCTACAGTCTATTTGTGGGGGAGGCTTGGAATAGATGGGGCAGAAAAACAAGCCAAGATCCCATTTTCAACTACATCCAGAAAGCAGAAAAGATTGGATGGAAGTGGGGTGAGGCTACAACCTTACAAAGTTCAGACCTAATGATGTACTTCGCCAAGTAAGGCTTCAAGTCTTCCAACCTCTCCCAAACAGTGCCACCACCTATGGAATCGAATATACAAATGCATGAACTTTGAGTGACATTTGTTATCCAAAGCACTGTATTCTACCCTTGGCCATAAGAATGTAAATAGGCATTGAGACATAAGCATGCCACGGTTAATCAAAATCTTGCCTGTTTTTCTCCAAGATCCCATGTTGGTGTAATATAAAATAGTGTACAATGTTAAAAGTCCCACAGTCTTCAAATAGTGTCAGCCACTTTAAAGTTCAACTTCTCTTTCAAAGTCCATAGAAGCAGTAAGCGGCTTCAGTAGAAGGACATGGACACAGGCATCTGATAGAGAATAGAGCAGCAAAGTCATGCAGCACCACTGATGCATGGGGATGCTGTAGTCAGTTTGTTATTAATAGTGCTTGTGATTATACAACAATTTTGTGAAAAGAATGTGAAAATAATCTTGCAGGTTATTTCTGGCTTACCTGTTCAAGTTCAGCTGCACAATGTAAAAGTTTTTAAACTCTTAGTTTGGTTTTGATTGCATGATATGAACAAAGGAGAGCTGACGTGGTTCTTGTGTGAGGCAGTGTGGCTTTTCCTACTATAGGCACCTACCATAGACTCTCTCCACTGGCTGTCTCCCAGATTCCATATGGAAGAGCCTGAAAATTGCTTATGGATGGAGACTAGCCTTCAAGGAAATGACCATGGTAGGGGTAGATATTGGCCTTCATAGTCAGATCCAGTGAGAAGGTCTGGGTGCAGTAGGGCTATTTCTTTGCTTGGGTGGTTGAGGCAGAGAGAATGGCAATTAAAGGTCTTCCAAGTGGGCAGAGGTGGTGACTGAACCATGGCATATTAGTTGATTTCCTGTTGCTGCCAAACTACCTGACTGAAAGCTTGGTAAGATTCCTGCTTATAGTACAAGGGGATCAGTGCACCACAGTGGAAAAGAGACACAAGGGGCTTTAGCAACTATAGCAGCTCCTTTTGAAATGTAATACTATTAGTCTTTTCAACTTTGTATATATTTATTTTTTTATTTTATTTTATCCAGGGAGCAATGCCATTTTATTTTTAGTTTTGATTGTTTTTTTTTGTTTGTTTGTTTTTTATGGATTGGCATGTTTAATTTAATAAAAAATGGCTATCTTGGCAAAAGCGATTCAATGCAATCCACATCAAAATTCCAACTGAATTCTTTTTTTTATTACATCTTTTCCTCAATTACATTTCCAATGCTATCCCAAAAGTCCCCCATACACTCCCCCCTACTTCCCTACCCATCCAATCCCATTTTTTTGGCCCTGGCTTTCCCCTGTACTGGGGCATATAAAGTTTGCATGTCCAATGGGCCTCTCTTTCCAGTGATGGCCGACTAGGCCATCTTTTGATACATATGCAGATAGAGTCAAGAGATCCAGGGTACTGGTTAGTTCATAATGTTGTTCCACCCATAGGGTTACAGACCCCTTTAGCTCCTTGGGTACTTTCTCCAGCTCCTCCATTGGGGGCCCTGTGATCCATTCACTAGCTGACTGTGAGCATCCACTTCTGTGTTTGCTAGGCCCTGGCATAGTCTCACAAGAGACAGCTATATCTGGGTCCTTTCAGCAAAATCTTGCTAGTGAATGCAATGGTGTCAGCTTTTGGATGCTGATCATGGGATGGATCTCTGGATATGGCAGTCTCTAGATGGTCCATCCTTTCGTCACAGCTCCAAACTTTGTCTCTGTAACTCCTTCAATGGGTGTTCTGTTCCCAATTCTAAGGAGGGGCATAGTGTCCACACTTTAGTCTTCATTCTTCTTGAGTTTCATGTGCTTAGCAAACTGTATCTTATATCTTGGGTATCCTAAGTTTTGGGTTAATATCCACTTATCAGTGAGTACATATTGTGTGAGTTCCTTTGTGATTGTGTTACCTCACTCAAGATGATGCCCTCCAGGTCCATCCATTTGCCCAAGAATTTCATAAATTCATTCTTTTTAATAGCTGAGTAGTATTCCATTGTGTAAATATACCACATTTTCTGTATCCATTCCTCTGTTGAGGGGCATCTGGGTTCTTTCCAGCTTCTGGCTATTAGTTTTGATTAGATATTTTCTTCATTTACATATCAAATGCTATCCTGAAAGTACCCTATACCCTCCCCCCCGCCCTGCTCCCCAATACATCCACTCCTGCTTCTTGGTCCTGGCATTCCCCTGTACTGAGGCATATGATCTTCACAAGACCAAGGGCCTCTCCTCCCATTGATGTCCAACTAGGCCATCTTCTGATACATATGCAACTAGAGACACAGTTCTATGGGGTACTGGTTAGTTCATATTGTTGATCCTCCTATAGTGTTGCAGACCCCTTTAGCTCCTTGGGTACTTTCTCTAGTTCCTTCATTAAGGGCCCTGTGTTCCATCCAATAGATGACTGTGAGCCTCCACTTCTGTATCTGCCAGGCACTGGCATAGCCTCACAAGAGACAGCTATATCAGGGTCATGCCAGTAATATCTTGCTGGCATATGCAACAGTGTCTGTGTTTGGTGGTTGATTATGGTATGGGACCCAGGATGGGGCAGTCTCTGCATCGTCCTTTCTTCCTGCTCAGCTCTAAACTTTGTCTCTGTAACTCCTTACATGGATATTTTGTTCCTCATTCTAAGTAGGGATGAAGTATCCACACTTTGTTCTTCCTTCCTCTTCAGTTTCATGTGTTTTGCAAATTGTATATTGGGTATTCTAAGTTTCTGGGCTAATATCCACTTATCAGTGAGTGCATATCAAGTGAGTTCTTTTGTGATTGGGTTACCTCACTCAGGATGATATCCTCCTATCCATCCCTTTGCCTAAGAATTTCATGAATCCATTGTTTTTAATAGCTGAGTAGTAATCCATTGTGTAAATGTACCACATTTTCTGTATCTATTCCTCTGTTGAGGGACATCTGGGTTCTTTCCAGCTTCTGGCTATTATAACTAAGGCTGCTGTGAACATAGTGGAGCATGTGTTCTTATTACCAGTTGGAACATCTTCTGGGTATATGCCCAGGTGAGGTATTGCTGGATCTTCTGGTAGTACTATGTCCAATTTTCTGAGGAACCGCCAAACTGATTTCCAGAGTGGTTGTATCAACTTGCAGTTCCACCCAGCAATGGAGGAGTGTTCCTCTTTCTCCACATCGTTGCCAGCATTTGCGGTCACTTGAAATTTTGATCTTTGCCATTCTGAATAGTGTGAGGTGGAATCTCAGGCTTGTTTTGATTTGCATTTCCCTGATGATTAAGGATGTTGAACGTTGTCTCAGATGCTTCTCAGCCATTATGCATTACTTCAGTTTCATGGCATCAAATACACTGCTAACCTCTGATATCATCAGGCATGGAATTGGTGCACATCCATACAGGCACTGCAGGCACTCAGATAGACATTCAAACAAAACAAAAGAAAACAAAGCCAAACAAAACAAAAACAAAAAAAACAAAAGAAAAACTTAATCAATATGACTACCTGTCTTGATTTCCAGATCTCATGTAATCCATGAAGGAGAAAAGAAATTTCATAAAGTTGTCTTCTGGACCTACATCATACATAGCATGAAGAAGCACACACTGCATTTACACAAACACACAATACAATATTAAGGTCACACATCATTAAAAATCATATACATTTAATGCATGTGGGATCTAGATGCTGGACAATGGAGTTAAAAGAGGTCTGACTGATACCTAGAAGGAAGTACCAGCTGTCCTGATGTCAAAGTATTTTGAAGAAGTAGCAGAAACCTATCATTAACATTTATTTCATTGTCTCCTCAATAAAATGTTTTCAGGTAGCTTCAGATTCACATTATATAGAAGGGCAAAACTTAGGTTTCTATTTCTCCAGTTCTTCTCTTAAAATTGTTTTCCAGCCAAGAGGGTGATTTTGCATCAGCGTGACCATATTTATTAATGAACTATGTTCATTCAGCCTGAATGTTTAGACTAAATCCAAAGAATTCTGTCAACATCAAGCCAAGAGCCCCTGTTATGCACTAAGTGGTATAACTATGCAATAGCTAGAGCTATTTTGTGTTCTTCTAGTGGTGTCCGTCAAGCGCCAGATGAAGCTTCCCCAAGTCATGGAGACACGTACATCTCTAATGAAGGTAAAATACCTTTTTCCTTTTCCTAAGACACAGAAAGGCAAGGTTTAGGATTCCTTTATATTCTATTTTATGCCAGCAGAGTGATGAATCAGGTAACATACACTGTAGGTATTCAAGAATATTTTCAGTAAGAGGAGGATCTGGAACAGGATCCTGTCATTCTTAATGGAGGACTATATACAAAAATGTCAGTGCCACCTTCTACAGATTGTTTTCAGGGGGCCTTTCTTATGACAGAAGGTTTTTTTGTTTAGATTAAAACTAGAGCTGTTTTCACTCTAAGGTTGGCCCATATTACCTGTTAAAAGTTTGTTTCTCTCAAAGTATCGTCTTATCTTTCTTCAGGAGATTTCTAAGACTAAGGCAGTTGGAAAGTATTTCCCCAAAGATTGATGTGGTAAAGGATTTTTATGTCCATGATAAGGATATCGAGGCACTGAGATTTTAAAGCATGAGGTTAGGGTAAATAATCCAGACACAGAGGCACCCCTTAATAAACAGGGATTCATCTTCCAAGAGCAGGCTCTCATAATAGTTCTCTGCTGTATCCCAACAAAGCTTTAAGAATCTCCTAGTATAGGACAAAGAGGTAAGATTGTCTGATATGGGCTAAATGGGCTGCAGTGTGAAAAATCCTATTTTTATTTAAACTGTACCCATCCTCAGGTGTTTTGTCATAGTATCACACAATGAGACTAATATAGAATCTTTCACTTGACTACTCTTCCCAGTCCTGTCTACCGCTGCTCAAAGTGTCTACAAGAACCATAGACAAACATAACTCAGTATGATCTGATCCTAAGAGATTTTTCTCTAAATTGCAGATTCAGTCCAGGAAGCAGAGATTCCGTATGTATTCTAGAATGTCTTTCTTAAGACACATTGTAAATATGAATTAAGCACTTACTAGACCATTTTCTGAGTGACCTGATAGCCACGAGAAGGGCAAGCATAATTTAGAAAACCTGGTATTCCAAGAGACACGCTGACGGTCATGTGTTTTTAGTTCTGTCATTTCTTTTAGTAGCCTTTGGATTTTGTATCACAGATCATATTTGCATATGTGTCCTTCCCCAAAATATCTTCATTTGCCAGTCAATTTTGTCTAATTGGTTAATGAAAAAAATTGAGGGTTCACACATTAGTTGTACCTCACCACAGATATTCTCGATTTCGTTTCTCAGCATGTATCCTGTTAAAGAAGGACCTACCAGGACATGGGGGCATGTGACCAAGAGTGGTAGCTAGTGAGCACAAGAACAAAATGTTTTTCCAGATGGGAGGTGTAAAACTAGCTTTCCTCACTATAAACTGTGCCTTTTATTCTATCAAGGTTTGGGTAGAAATTATGGAGAAACCCTAGCTTTCCTGAATAATTCCAACACACAGTGAACTCTGAACAGTACCTTAGCTGTCTTGGCGGTCAAATCTGAAAGAACATCCATCCATTCATTGTGCTGGAGATACAAGTTTAAAAGCTAGAGAAAGCCCAGGTAGGCCCAGTGTGTTTATCTTACAAAAAACTGGGCTACCATGCAGAAGGCATTGGGTTAAATCCTTAGCACTGCATAGCTGGGGAGTTGGTGCACAGTCTTGTAATCCTAGCTCTGTAGTGAGTAATGCATGGTGATCAGTCTGAGGCATTTCCTGGTCAATCCTGGTTGTGCCAGGAAACCCTGTCTGGGAACAGTAAAACAGCCACCAGAAACAAAACAACCCAGAAAAATAAAACCCTTTCTGCTTCTTGTCAAATTGATTTTGACAATGGGAGACTCTACACCAGAAATCATGGTGGGCTGGTGTGGTGACTGTGTTTTTACTTCAACATGGCTTATTCTAGACAAATGGTTTAGTGCTATAGGTGCTATTAATGTAAGTCCAAAAGCAACACATTTCAGACTCATGTCCACTACGTAATAAATATGGTCTCATTATTTGGACCGTACTTCTTTTCATGATGAGTTATACTTTATGCCTGAAGGCTACTTCGCCTCACTGCTGCTATTCCCATCTTGGCTATTATGAGTGTATAGGGAGCCAGTACACTCAGTAGATGTATACATTCACCATCAAATAATGTGATTTCATGTCACTATTTTTTTATATGCCTTGTGACTGTGGGCACATATCTATGTTGACATCCACTACAGATTGTTGTGGTTAAAGGCATATAGGAATGTATGTCTTGTTCAGGATTGAAGTAAGGATAGTAGAGTTTGTAGTTTAGAAACGGAACTTTGTTGAGGAAGAATGCAGATGAGAGGTGCATACTCAGACTTAGTGAAGGCTCTGACCTTCTCTGGGACACTTCTTCATTATGACTTCACAGACAGTGTGGATGGCAGTAGTCATCTAGAAAGTGATGTACACAGACACATCCATTAAATCACCAAATCACCAGAGTTCTTGTGTTGTTCATTGAGTTTGAAGGCTTATCCAGAATATATCAACTCAAGGGAAATGCTCTCCCCTGACACTATAACAGCTGTGTTAGAATGGCTGGAGTCAGAGTCATTGTGGGGTCATTGGATGGTAAGCATGGATTGCAAAAGGAGGCATTGGATCTATCCAAAGTCTGTCTTATCACTTCTCTTGGAGAAAATTGTTAGTATTTAAATTAGGAACTGAAAAAAAAGTAGAACATCTATTCCTCTTCTGAGTTTTTTCTTCAGGGTAATTATGTCAAAGTGGAATGAAGACAGCCTCCTGCCTACTTCTCTATTTGAATGTGATATTATACAGTCTTCACAGGTTATAAAACATCATGGTTAGGTGAAGAATGAAAAGAACAGCCACTGCCTACTGGTCTGAAGCTGGACCCAACCACTGCTGCCCTGCTGACTCTTCAGGCATTGAGCAGATACCAGAGAGCACTCCTTTAGGCCTAGTGGTGTTTTTTCTGGCTTTATGTTCATTTACTTTCTAAGATTCATCATGCTAAATGTAAGTGCTTGGGCTATAGTGGTCATAGCACCAACAATGCTGTACCCAGAAGTTGTGTAAGTCTCACTAGGTTTACATGGATCTAAATGGATACCTCACACACTGTGTCCCATTGATACTCTGTAAATACTATGTCATTCCCATGAACTGAGACCTTACCATGCCATACTTCTGTTAAATGTACACTGATATTGTGATATTCTGAAAGTAACATTATTTCAGAAAAGTATGATTGAAAGTCACTATTGAGATCACATGGTATCCACATACCAGTTGTTAGATTTTCTTGGTTTTGTTTGTTTGTTTTTTTAAATTCTATTGATCTGAACCTTATTTGTTCTGAATGCATTCCAGTTAAAGCTATATTGCGAAGGCTTCGTCTTCGGCGCACAGAGTCCTCCAATATGGTTCTTAACAGATCAATTGCGGACATCGCAAGAAAGGACTGTGCAATTAATAAAGGTACGGTTGATATTCAATACTTGGTGTGAAGTACGTGCAATACTAAATCTAACATGGAAGAGGAGACTCTGAGAGCCCCACCAATATGTAAGGAAGTGTAGACTCCTGGAGAGTAAGAGAACAGGAGAAATCGTCTTCTTCAAAGATGAACTCCTCCCTCTACCCCTGACCTCATTGTCGGATAATGAGCGATCAGCTCTGAAAATCATATCCATACAAGTAGCATCACATACACTGAACAGTTTGTATTTACATCCACCTCACAAAAGGATGACCCAGGAAAGGAAAACTAGCAGGAGTGAAAAAGTGTGTGATGGTTATTTTTAAAATGTAAAAATGTCAGTATCTTGCACTCATCAATAATGTATTGTGGATCAAAGGTGAATAATTTAGTGTCATTACATCTTGTGCCTGATAGTACATTAAATTTCTTGAACAATGTGTACATGTCAAGATCCAAATTCTATATGCTATAGTATTTATAGTCTATGTAAAAATATGATAATGTGGCTAGCTGTATATTTCTTACAGGTCGTGGGACCTGAGTGAGAGTTCTCAGATCAATATGAAGGTGAAGGACAGAATCAACTCCACAACTTGTCCTTTGACCCCAGACAGAAGCTACATAGCATGCATTCTTACATATACACTTTGGATGTGTACCTCCACGCACAGTGATAAATGAGCAAAGTAAAAACATAAGATGATGGTAAATGATTACAGAATCTACTTATGTTGTTGTGTAGAGGTCGGAAGAGGTTAGGGGAGATCTAGAAAGTCTTGAAAGCTTCCAGAAAGTGATAATAATCTGTCATTCAACACAAGCTTTACTTAGTGTTGACTGTATCCAAGGTGGATTATGTGCCAGGGCTTTTAGAATCATCTTATTTAGGAGAACAACATTTCTTCTGGAGATCTTGCACTGCTCTCCTTTTCCAGGCTGTGAGTATGGTTTTATAGAGCTTCAACCATGTTTGTTAATTATACACACTGAGGCAAGACATACAGACTATATCCAGATGTCCCTGTCCCTGCCAACATGAAAACCCCTACCCATGACAAGTGATGTCATGAGCTGAAAGTTCTTTCTGCCCCCTAGATTTGAATGGGGAGGAGCAAATGGAGGCAAGACCACTGGATACTAAGGTCAGATGGCTTTTCCTTTTTCTTAGAAAGATTACTTTCATGAGACAACTTCTAGTTTAGATGAAATCATGTATAAGAGGCTTATAGGTTATTGTATGGGGAAAGGTCCGGTTTCTTCTGCAACTGTCCTCTTGTCTTTCTGCTGGGTGTCTTCTAAGATTAATACAGGTGGAGTGAGTTTCCCCAAATATTGATGTGGCAGAAGATTCTGAGGTCCATTAAAGGACAGTGAGGCAGTTAGAACTTTCAAGGATGAAGTTAGAGTAGATAATTGGGCTGCAGAGGCACTCCTTAGAAGGGATTCATTTCAGAGCACCAGGTTGTCATAATGTTTCCCTGCCATGTTTCAAAGTAGCTTTGAGGGAATTCTTAGCAGAGGAAAAAGGGATAGGTTTGCCTGACCTGGGCTAAATGGGCAAAAGTGTAAAGAATTAATTATTTTCTGCACACAGTACCCTGCCTCAGGTGTTTTCTAAGAGTATCATACAATAGACTAATATAGAACTTTTGACTTTGCTATTCTTTCCAGTCCTGTTTACCACTTCCCTGAGACACTAGAAAAACCAAAGACCTGTGCAAACATCTCATTATGATCTGGGCCTAAGTGTGTTTTCTCTAAATTTCAGGTCCAGACAAGGAAGAACCGATTCTGTACGTATTCTGGAGTGCCTTTCTCAGGACATACTGTAGATAAGATCTGTGTTCTTACTCGTTGTCTTTGTCAAGTTCTCCACTCTGTATTTCCTTATAAACAGATTTATTTCCATTTTCGAGAAATAATCTTGTTTCCCATTCCCATTTCCTTTAATCTCTCCCTCAACCTCCAACCCATCCAACTTAGTGCGCTTTTCAATCATTCCTTGGAAAACAGACAGGCAGGAAAAAAAGAATAAAAATAAATAAAACAAAGAAAAAGCATGAGAAATACACACACAACTGTCGAAACACAGAATGAGAAACCATAACATACAAAATATACAAAAAGATTATTAAGATAGAACAAAACTACATGAGACCAAAAAATCTACAAAAATGTCAGTGAGTTATTAATTTTTTTGTTTTTTAGTGTGCGTGCATGTGTGTGTGTGTGTGTGTGTGTGTGTTGGATCTATTGTTGGGCCAGGGCATATCCGAAGTGTGGTTTATATATCCAGTGAGACTCCGTTGCAGAAAGCAAATTTTTCCCTTGTAAGTGGTTGCAGTTGCAGAGAGCTTCTTGGTTAGTAACTGGAGCCCATGTCCACTTCCCCTCTAGACCCAGGGACTTGTCTGGTTTGAACCTGTGGATGCTGCCACCATGTCTGTGGGGTCCTATTGGCTTCTTATTCTTTTCAAAGCAACCGAATAGCAGTAAGATTGTGAAGTTAGGTAAAACAACAACGGATACACATCCTGGTCATGTGTATGTTGTTCCTGCATTCACCTTAGTGGCCTTGAGATTTCCTGTATCAGAAAATGTCTTTATGTGTTTTCTCCCAAAAGATATGCCAATTACTCCTGCCAATTTTGTCAATGAAAATATCAGAGACTATGCTTTACCTGCATTACTTAGTTAAAAGCTCATCATAGCCATGTATGGTGGGTTCATTTCTCTGTATACCCTGCTATAGAATCACCACCCAGGACAGGAGGTGAGTGTCCAGTACAAGAGCAAAATGTGTTCTCAGTTACTTGGTATAAACGTGACATTTTTAGTCATAAACTCAACTTATCTCCTCATGGAGACATGAGCTGTTATATTTCAAGGATCCATTCAGCTTTCCAGCCCGTACCCAGAAATAATCCCACCTATAGAAAACATGAGCAGTTCCTTGTCTGTTTCAGTGATCAAAACCCACAGGTAGGAGCTGGGGATCAGGTGACAGTCATTCACAACTGTGAACGATGGAAAGCTATGGTGTGCAGGTTTTGTGGTTTTGTTTGTGTTTTTGATATGTTATTGGAATACCAGACTTTCACTCAGGGCCCTCTGGGTTTGATATTCAATAGTGCATAATGTGGACTGGATGTTCATAGGTTTATTCACCTCCCACTCTAGCAGGGGATCTGGGATTATCAGGAAGTCAATCTCATTTTCAGATACTGTCCTTTCCCAGCCAGGCAAGCCCCAAGACAATACCTGAGAGACCTACTCACTATGGTCCCTTACACTACTTCTTTGGGAGGAATGGTGAGGTTTTGTAGGAGGATTTGAAAAGTGGGGCATCCATGTTTGTTTGTTTGTTTATTATGAGCTACTTTGTCCCAGAGACAGTAACTTCTCAGGTAACTTCTACAGTGCCTTCATGTTATAACTCATGTCATAGTAGGAGATGTTGAGTGCTTTCTACTCTACTGATGCCTTTCTTCTGTGAAGATAATACTTCTATGTCTGTGAACTATAAAGTGTTACATTGTATAAATAATGAAAGACACATGCATAGCTCCTTTCCAGAAGCCAACCAAATACAGTCTGTGGTTCTAACCATCACCATCCAGCTGATTTTCTGGTATCCCCAAACACAAGAGAACACCTTTGTGGTGCCAGTGTTTGCTGTTAGGGACTTTTTCTTCATTTGCCTTTTTAGTTTCCTTAGAGTTAATATGCATTCCTAGGAAGCTGTATTGTTATATTTAGAGAGTGTAGAACTGAGCAATTGCACAGAAATCAGTGTGTTCACATGGCTCTGAGAGTGATGTGGATGTTGGCTATCTCACACATTCACACTGCTCTGTTGATAACTGTCTCTCATCCATGTGAGTTGAGACCTCCCCTACACTGACCATGCCACATCTCTATTAAGTGGACACTGACTTCCATAACTTTCCAGAGGTGACATTCTGAATCAGACGAGCATGCCTGCAAATCAGTAATGAGATCAAACGTTAAAGACAGAACAATTTTTTGTTTCTTGTTTGTCTCTAGTAAATCCTGTGGACCTAAGTGTTTCTGTTGTTTGTGCATTCCAGTTGCTGCTATGATGAGAAACCTTGGAATTAGCTGCTCTGTCATCAACTGCATAAGACCTATAACATCGTCTGTGATTTTAGCAGAAGAGGCCCATGGCCCTAAAACTGGTACTGTGTAAATTTAATAATTACATTTATTATCAGTAATTGTGGATGATATTGTATCCCCACTATAAAAAGAATGAAGGTAACTTGTAGTAGTTCTAGTATGGAAGTGGTTCATCTCCCTAGCCCACCAGTAGAAGTACAACCACAGAACTCAAAACCATATTTAGACATCTCTTTTGGTTCTGATTACATGATAAGGAACCAAAGGAAAGCCGAGATGGTTCTTGTGTGAGACATTGCGGGTTCATCTGTGATCTGTGTGAGTCACTCTGTCCCCTGGCTCTCTTTGAGACATAACTGGCAGTGATACCAACTCCAATTTGTCTAGTCATGACTTCCTGAAAAGCAAAGACCATGTTTATGGTAGGACATGGCACTGGTTGGATGCTGAGTGAGGGCCTTCCAGACAGACAGACAGACAGACAAATAGACAGACAGACAACATGATGTAACTCTCAGGGGATCATTCTGTTTTGTTGTTTTCCTCCTTGCTGTGCACTAAGAAGAAGCACTGACGGAAGGAAGTGTTTTCTGTCATGTTTGAATCCCTGGCACTGGCAAGGATGGCTGGGTGGCCTTGTTTGTACAAGACAACTTTGTCTAGTTGCATCCACATCGAGGAGGAAACCTAATAAGCAGAAGTGGGCCCAGGCTCCAGAACCTGAAGTTTTGTCCCTTGTACTCTTAACCACTGATCCATCCCTCCAGCCGAGGATGCTCCTTGGAACTCGCTAACTCAGCACAGGCCCCACACCCTAAAGCTTCAGCACTCTCCTGGGGTAGCTTCTTGTGCAGACCCAAACCAGAACACACAGAGATTGCCCATGTTATGCCCTATAAGATAGATACAAGGTAGAAATCCAAGGACCCACTTTCTTTTATTGCCTTTCTGTCACCCTTTTTCCACAAAGGAACAAAGCAAATTCCAAGTAAAAAGAAATGACTATGTTGTATGGTCAAGTGGTTTTCTGTGTGTGTGTGTATGTTAGTAAACCAAAACCCATTTTCTCTGCCTCCTTGTCCTCCAATTGCTTTCATTAATGATTATTTTAGTTCTTTCTATCACGCCCCAATTATGGGAATCATGCTTAGGGAATAGGGACTCTGTTTTGACAAAGCTCAAATCAGAATGAACATATTTCATACAAGGAAAATTTTTGAAATCTTACAAAAATATTGTCTAGGGACTGGTAAATAAGATGGAAAGACTTATTTTGTTGTATGAAAACTCAATCAACAATAAAAGAATATTGATTCATATGTCCCTTTTACTATGTTTTTGAGGGCTAAGGGAATCTCATTTGAAAAAATTCTTGCTTTGCAAACCTTCAACAATTGGCCCACATCTAGAGGGAATAGCCCTCATATCTGTGAGGCCTTAATAATATAAGATGGAAAATTTTCTTTGCCTTACAATAATGGAAATCATGATATACCATGATAATTCATTGTATGTTCTGAGGTTCATTTCATTCAAAAAGAAATCTATGGACCTTAGATAGGCAAGTGCAACCTTCTGTTGAACAGTGCTGGACTGACTATTAACAATAGATACTCTTGCCAATGCAGGAGTTATTTTTAAACTTTTATCCAATTCTGCCAAACCTGAATCTGTGTGAAAGTAAAATTAATATTTTCCAGGAAAAGCAGAGATAACTCATAGAATAGCAATCACTGCAGTGCTCTGTCAGAGTACCTACACCCCACTCCTGTGCTCATTAGATCTCACACTAACAGGACAGACACATGTCCTTCAGTTGTGACAGGTGTGCCCCTCATGGAGTCAGCCAGAGATAGTGAGGCACATATCTGAGCTCCTGAAACACTTAGGTGAAGTAGCCAACCTGGGAATCAGTATGTGACTCTTAATTCTCAGGTTCTAAACTTGACCTGTGCTCATAATTCAGGCCTTGTGGTCTTTAGCCACTATACCAGATAGATCATCTATCTTATGAGTAAATTTCTGCAGTCTATAGAAATACACACTATAAGGTGAATCCAAAGCAACCTAGCCCAGGGCATATTTTGCTACTGAAATGTCGCATTTCACCATTGTCCTGATGTTCAAATCCCATAGGAATATCCAAATGAGATAGGGATTGTGAAGTCTCACCATTTGTGATGCTCACACTGAGTCCTGGGTCACTCCTTTCTCATGTTCTAAAGCTATTTAAGAATGGAGACACCCTTTAGTAATATTCAAAGTCAGAGTAACTGTGACCTTACAAGAGCTCTGTAGCTCTGTGAACTGAATACTCTGGGAGAGTGGCAGTATAATAATAAGTAGGTAGTTCAGTGTTAAATGATGGCTCTCCCTTGTGGAGAGTCTCATGGGGAGCTCCCTTATCAATCCTCAGTGGCCCATGGGTGCCACATCACCATACTTCCTCCATTTAGTGTGAGTTGGCTGGATGAACCTGGGCAGCTGCGTCACACAATGAATAGAAGTCATGACACGGTAAAGGGAAACCAGAGGGAAAAATAAATGATATGCTATGTAGCTAGATTCAGTATGTAATGATATCAGTATGTTGCGCTACTCAATAAGACATTGTGGATCAAGGAATGAATACTTGAGTATCATTACATCTCCTGGATGATATATTCATATACCCTGAACAATAGTATGTGAAAATTACCATCCTATGTGCCAATCCTAGGTTGGCAAGATGGCTGAACTGGGTAAACATGCTTTTTTTCCAAAATTCATGACCTCAGTTTGATTCCAAGAACCCATATAAAAATTGAAGAAAAGAAACAACTCCCCAAAGTTCGTCTCTGAGTCACACACATTCTATGATATGTAGATACATACACATCATATGCACACATATGCATAATAATAATAATAATAATGAGAATGTAATTTTTCCAAAAGATTTGCTTATTTTATGCATGGATACAGGATATATTAACATTGGTCTGTGATGCGTAAAATACATTTTGTGAATACGTAGAAAGTATTGTCATTTTTCTTGAATTAAAAATGGTCTGAAGAAGTAATTGAAATCTGTGATTTAACATATTTATTACAATGTTTACTAAATTATCCTAGGTTTTTTGTTTTTTTTTTGTTTTTTGTTTTTTTCACCAATGCCAAAAGCAGCTTGGGATGGAAAGGGTTTATTTAGCTCACACTTCTAGATCACAGTTCATGATACAGGAAATTCATGGCTGGTGCTCAAACAGAAATCAATAGGCAGAAACTGAGGCAGGTACCTAGGAAGACCATGCTTACTGGTTTGCTTTTCCACACGACCAAAGGAGTCTTTAGAAACTGTTGGTTCTATCCAGTCGGACGACCACTATATTTACCTCCAAGCCTGCTAGAGAAATTCATTTTTACAACTTCTCTTTCTCTAAGCCACTTGTGGTACTACAATGTTTGTTGTGTTACACACACACACACACACACACACATGGCAATGGCAGCATCTGCAGGGCACATCCACATGGTGGCAATGGAGAAGCCATGCCTCCATCACACTGCAAAATACCTTCCTCCTGCCATCTGTCTTTTCATCTAGGCTGCTATCAGAGCAGGCATTCTCATAATGCCGGGTGGATCTTCTGGCATTAAATAAGGCAATCAAGACAATTCTCTAGGTGAGGCTTGCTATTTATGTGATTCTAATTTGTGACAAACAGGCATTAAAATCTACCTTAATACCAAATGTCAACTACCAATTTGATATTGCTTTTATTTCCATTGTTTAGGACAGCCATAGATCTTCCAGTATAGATCACAGCCATAGTCCAGTATACATATCAGTATAAGAACCCTTGACCATGACAAGTGCTGTCATGAGGTGAAAGTTCTTTTTGTTCCTGTAGAAATGGACGATGAACAAACGAAGGCTTCAGGAAGACAGGTAACACCACCATTTACTGAGGTAAGATGGCTTTCTTTTTCCTCAGACAGAGAGGTTACTCTCATGATACTTTAGTTTTGTGACTATCCCATCTCAGTAATAAAACCACTCACACACTATGGGTATTAAGTATTTACATAGGAAGAAGAACTAAGTCACCCATGATATGACACAGCATGATAGGGAAGTATAAGTCATGTCAGGTGCCATAGTTCATGTCAGGGAGGTCTCCTGCAAACTATTTCCCGTTTAGATGAACATAGGTATAAGAAGCTGACAGCCTATTGTATGGGGAAAGTTCCTGTTTCTTCTGCTCTGCAACTGTTGTCTTGCCTTTCTGCTGGGTGTCTTCTAAGATTAACACAGGTGGATGAGTTTCCACAAATATTGATGTGGCAGAAGATTCTGAGGTCCATTAAAGAACATTGAGGCAGTGAGACCTTTCAAGGATGAAGTAGGAGTAGATAATTGGGCTGCAGAGGCATTCCTTAGAAGGGATTCATCTCAGAGCACCAGGTTGTCATAATGTTTCCCTGCCATGTTTCAAAGTAGCTTTGAGGGAATTCTTAGCAGGGGAAAAGGGGATAGGTTTGCCTGACCTGGGCTAAATGGGCAAAAGTGTAAAGAATTGCTTATTTTCTTGATACAGTACCCAACCTCAGGTGTTTCATAAGATTATCATAAAACAGACTAATATAGAATCTATGACATGGCTATTCTTTCCAGTCCTGCTTACCAATTCCCAGAGACACTGGAAAATCAAAGACCTGTGCAAACATAACTGATTATGATCGGGGTCTAAGAGTGTTTTCTCTAAATTTCAGGTCCGGTCACAGAGGTGGAGATGCTGTATGTATTGTGGAATTACTTTCTTAGGACACACTTTAGATAAGAACAGTGTACACACTTGTCTTTGTCTTGTTTTCCACTATTTCAAAGATGTCTTCTGGCAATAAGATTGTGAATTTAGCTTAAAACCACCAATGATACCCCAAGAGAGTCATCATGGTCATTTGTATGTCATTCCCTCCTTTACCCTAGTTGCTGTGAGATTTGAATTATGTGTTTTCTTCCTAAAGATAACCCAATTGCTCAACCCAATTTTCAGCCAATTTTGTAAATGAACAAAAATGAGAGACCATGCTTTACCTATATTATTTACTTGCACTCATCATAGCTGTGTTTGGTGGAGTCATTTGTTAGCATACCCTGGTACAGAAGAACCAACCATGATTCAGGCATAAAGGTGACATTCCTAGATATAACTTCCATCTATCAAGTCATCAAGACATGAGTATCCAATATAGAAGAGTCCTAGCTCTTCATAAAACCCTCCAAACAAGTCTAGGCTATGCAGAGTTCAAGGAACCCCACAGCTGCTCCAGTTGTAGAACCCAAAGGTAGTTTTTATGTATCAGGCTGCAGATATTTATGGCTGAGAAAGACAGAGGAAGCTCAGGTGTTTTGGGTTTTCTGTTATTTTTTGTTGTTGTTGTTGTTGTAGTTTTGTTTTGATTTCAGCTCATTTAGTTGAATACCAGACTGTCATGAGCAAGATTTGATGCTCAGTTTTGGAGAAACAAGGGTGTTGGCATGTAGGTTTGTAGTCCTACTGTACTAGAAGGGATGTGAGGTAGTAGAGCTTACTGTCATCTTCAGCCTTGGTCATTTTCTGATCAGTCTGGGCTGTGCCATGAGACAATGCCTGAAAACGTTAATTATTATTACGACACCACCAGCATCAAAATCAATATCATCAACATCACCAAATGAAGACAAAAACCCCACCTGTTCCTAGCCGTATCATTCTGACAATAGTATCGTCAACATCAGAAAACTCAGTGAATGAGTATCATAATTTGGTTTTCTTTTAAAATATCTGAATCCCAAAGAATTGGTGAGGTGCTTCAACATAATTACAAACTATTACCATGACTCCAAACCCTACACACTGGTGTAGGGATGCTACCAATAAGAACTGCAGTCAACACTAGTCTCAGCCATTCTTTTAACTTTTCCAGACGAATTAGACTCTGTCCCTCAAAAGCACTTGTGCTCACTTCTGGCCAGTTCCCATACTGAATGATGACTGATAACTGCGAAAGTCTATGCACTCAGTGGATTATCCAGTCAGCACTGGATATGGTCATTTCTAAAATGACTGTGGTTCAGGGTGTATCTGTGTGTACAGGTGATAGCCAAGGAGGGTTTTAGTTCAGGAGGCAGTCTGTGTGTACCCTGCCATTGGACTGCATGTGGCCACGAGAGTTTTCCTGTGCTAACTGGACTGTGAAGAGGAAGCAGTGACTAGATGTCATAGTTAGGGGGTCTATTGTTGCCATAAAATATCATGAAAATAAAGCAAGTTGGGGAGCAAAGGGTTTATTTGAATTACTCTTCCAGATTATAGTTTATTATTGGAGGAAGTCAGGACAGGAAATCAGGCAGGGCTGGAACATAGAGGCAGGAGTTGATATAGAGGCTGCTTATTGGCTTGCTCAGCCTGCTTCCTTATAGAACCTAAGTTGACCAGGCCAGGGATGTCACCACACACCATGACTGGGCCCTCAGCACCCACCATGTCTAACCTCCCCATGCCCCACTGATCATTAATTAAGGAAATGTCTTACAGCTGGATCTCATGGAGGCATTTTCTCAACCGAGTCTTCTTCTCTGATGATTCTAACTTGTGTCAAATTGATGCCCAAACCCAGAGAAGAGCAAACTTAGGTTTAGTGAAGCTTCTGCTCCTTGTTTGTTTTGTTTAGGTGTCACAGACAGTTTGGAGTGCAGTTGTCACCAGAGTGTGTGTGCACAGGCACAGTTCATGAAATCCTCTATGTTTGGTGATGTGGAGGTCTAAGCACAGTGTGCCAGCTGAAGGGAAGGGACTTTATTTGTTTACACCCCTCTCATGATACCTAAAATAACTTGGAACCGGAGTCTAGTCACTGAGAGAGAGCTGATGGCATGTGGGTGGTGGGGAAGCCTGCCACAGGTTTCCACTCACCAAAGTCCCTTACATTGATTCTTTAGGAGGAATTAGTCTCTTTTGTTGTCAAAGTTAAAAATACAGTGTCCATCCCTATTTTATTGTTTTATTGTTCTGGGAATTTGGTCTCATGGACATAAAGGTAATAATACAGTGTCCACAGATTAAAACTCTTAGGTACAGAAAGCCTCCATCACTGAAGGTGGTAGTACTTGTTGTGCATGAGATAAAAGACAATGGTTAGCTAAACAATGAAAAGAAACAACCATTGTCCACTGTTCTGAGGCCATGCAACACTGATCTGTTGATCCAGTCTGGGATTTCTATCTGATTCTTCTAGTATCCAGAAAATACCATAGAGCACTTGTGTAGACCTAGTATTATTCTTTAAGGGTCTCAATTTACTTACATTTTTACACTCACTAACCATACTGTGAGTGCTTCAGGAAATTGTAGTGTCAGAGTGTTAAGAATGCAGAACTGTGGAACAGCCCCCATTTCACTGTGTTCACATGACTCCTAAAGAGAGTTGTATGCTGATCTCCCTGCTACACTACCGTTCTGTCAACATTACCTTGTGCACATGAATCGAGAGCTTATCCATGTAAGGACTGACCAGTCCTACGTACAGTAAATGATCATTGGTGCCTGTCATCTTCAAGGATTCTGAATCAGATAAGTTCGGTGTTTAAGCACAGCTATTATTAAACGATAGGGTTCCTATTTTTTAATGCAGTTCAGCTGACCTAGCTTTTTGTTGTTGCTGCAAATGCATTTCAGTTTCTGCCATCATGAGAAGACTGGGTTGTGAAAATATACATTCCCAGAAAGAACCTGACACAAAACCCCTCCATTCCAAGGAAAAGGCATGCAGCACTAAAGGTACAGTGGAAGTTCAATCCTTAGTTTGAGTTATTCCCGTGAGTTGTAGGTTTATACTGCATCACCTCTGGGAAAAGAATGTGGCTGTTTTGCAGTATTTTTTTTTTAATTTCTAATATTTTTTTATTACGTATTTTCCTCAATTACATTTACAATGCTATCCCAAAAGTCCCCCATACCCCCCCCCCCACTTCCCTACCCACCCATTCCCATTCTTTTGGCCCTGGCATTCCCCTGTATTGGGGCATATAAAGTTTGCAAGTCCAATGGGCCTCTCTTTCCAGTGATGTCCGACTAGGCCATCTTTCGATACATATGCAGCTAGAGACAAGAGCTCTGGGGTACTGGATAGTTCATCATGTTGTTACCCCTATAGGGTTGCATATCCCTTTAACTCCTTGGGTACTTTCTCTAGCTTCTCCATTGGGAGCCCTGTGATCCATCCAATAGCTGACTGTGAGCATCCACTTCTGTGTTTGCTAGGCCCCGGCATATTCTCACAAGAGACAGCTATATCTGAGTCCTTTCAGCAAAATCTTGCTAGTGTATGCAATGGTGTGAGCGTTTGGAAGCTGATTATGGGATGGATCCCTGGATATGGCAGTCTCTAGATGGTCCATCCTTTCATCACAGCTCCAAATTTTGTCTCTGTAACTCCTTCCATAGGTGTTTTGTTTCCAATTCTAAGAAGGGCATAATGTCCACACTTTGGTCTTCATTCTTCTTGAGTTTCATGCGTTTAGCAAATTGTATCTTATATCTTGGGTATCCTAAGTTTTGGGCTAATCTCCACTTATCAGTGAATACATATTGTGTGAGTTCCTTTGTGATTGTGTTACCTCACTCAAGATGATGCCCTCCAGGTCCATCCATTTGGCTAGGAATTTCATAAATTCATTCTTTTAAATAGCTAAGTAGTACTCCATTCTGTAAATATACCATAATTTCTGTATCCATTCCTCTGTTGAGGGGCATCTGGGTTCTTTCCAGCTTCTGGCTATTATAAATAAGGTTGCTATGAACAGAGTGGAGCATGTGTCCTTCTAACCGGTTGGGACATCTTCTGGATATATGCCCAGGAGAGGTATTGCTGGATCCTCCGGTAGTACTATGTCCAATTTTCTGAGGAACCGCCAGACTGATTTCCAGAGTTGTTGTACAAGATTGCAATCCCACCAACAATGGAGGAGTGTTCCTCTTTCTCTACATCCTCGCCAGCAACTGCTGTCACCTGAATTTTTGATCTTAGCCATTCTGACTGGTGTGAGGTGGAATCTCAGGGTTGTTTTGATTTGCATTTCCCTGATGATTAAGGATGTTGAACATTTTTTCAGGTGCTTCTCTGCCATTCGGTATTCCTCAGGTGAGAATTCTTTGTTCAGTTCTGAGCCCCATTTTTTAATGGGGTTATTTGATTTTCTGGAGTCCACCTTCTTGAGTTCTTTATATATATTGGATATTAGTCCCTTATCTGATTTAGGATAGGTAAACATCCTTTCCCAATCTGTTGGTGGTTTTTTTGTCTTATTGATGGTGTCTTTTGCCTTGCAGAAGCTTTGCAGTTTCATGAGGTCCCACTTGTCAATTCTCGATCTTACAGCACAAGCCATTGCTGTTCTATTCAAGAATTTTTCCCCTGTGCCCATATCTTCAAGGCTTTTCCCCACTTTCTCCTCTATAAGTTTCAGTGTCTCTGGTTTTATGTGAAGTTCCTTGATCCACTTAGACTTGACCTTAGTACAAGGAGATATGAATGGATCGATTCCCATTCTTCTACATGATAACAACCAGTTGTGCCAGCACCATTTGTTGAAAAATGCTGTCTCTCTTCCACTGGATGGTTTTAGCTCCCTTGTCGAAGAACAAGTGACTGTAGGTGTGTGGGTTCATTTCTGGGTCTTCAATTCTATTCCATTGGTCTACTGGTCTGTCACTATACCAGTACCACGCAGTTTTTATCACAATTGCTCTGTACTAAATCTTTAGGTTCGGCAAGGTGATTCCACCAGAGGTTCTTTTATCCTTGAGAAGAGTTTTTGCTATCCTAGGTTTTTTGTTATTCCAGATGAATTTGCAGATTGCACTTTCTAATTCGTTGAAGAATTGAGTTGGAATTTTGATGGGGATTGCATTGAATCTGTAGATTGCTTTTGGCAAGATAGCCATTTTTACAATGTTGATCCTGCCAATCCATGAGCATGGGAGATCTTTCCATCTCCTGAGATCTTCTATAATTTCTTTCTTCAGAGACCAGAAGTTTTTATTATACAGATCTTTCACTTCCTTAGTTAGAGTCACGCCAAGGTATTTTATATTATTTGTGACTATTGAGAAGGGTGTTGTTTCCCTAATTTCTTTCTCAGCCTGTTTATTCTTTGTGTAGAGAAAGGCCATTGATTTGTTTGAGTTAATTTTATATCCAGCTACTTCACCGAAGCTGTTTATCAGGTTTAGGAGTTCTCTGGTGGAATTTTTAGGGTCACTTATATATACTATCATATCATCTGCAAAAGTGATATTTTGACTTCATCTTTTCCAATTTGTATCCCTTTGATCTCCTTTTGTTGTCAAATTTCTCTGGCTAGGACTTCAAGTACGATGTTGAATAGGTATGGAGAAAGTGGACAGCCTTTTCTAGTCCCTGATTTTAGAGGGATTGCTTCAAGCTTCTCACCATTTACTTTGATGTTGGCTACTGGTTTGCTGTAGATTGTTTTTATCATGTTTAGGTATGGGCCTTGAATTCCTGATCTTTCCAAGACTTTTATCATGAATGGGTGTTGGATCTTGTCAAATGCTTTTTCCACATCTAACGAGATGATCATGTGGTTTTTGTCTTTGAGTTTGTTTATATACTGGATTACGTTGATGGATTTCGGTATATTGAACCATCCCTGCATCCCTGGGATGAAACCTACTTGGTCAGGATGGATGATTCTTTTGATGTGTTCTTGGATTCGGTTAGCAAGAACTTTATTGAGGATTTTTGCATCAATATTCATAAGGGATATTGGTCTGAAGTTTTCTATCTTTGTTGGGTCTTTTTGTGGTTTAGGTATCAGAGTAATTGTGGCTTCATAGAATGAGTGGGGTAGAGTACCTTCTGTTTCTATTTTGTGGAATAGTTTGTGAAGAACTGGAATTAGATCTTCTTTGAAGGTCTGATAGAACTCTGCACTAAACCCATCTGGTCCTGGGCTTTTGTTGGTTGGGAAACTATTAATGACTGCTTCTATTTCTTTGGGGGATATAGGGCTGTTTAGATCATTAACCTGATCTTGATTCAACTTTGGTACCTGGTATCTGTCTAGAAACATCTCCATTTCATCCAGGTTCTCCAGTTTTGCTGAGTATAGCCTTTTGTAGAAGGATCTGATGGTGTTTTGGATGTCTTCAGGATCTGTTCTTATGTCTCCTTTTTCATTTCTGATTTTGTTAATTAGAATGCTTTCCCTGTGCCCTCTATTGAGTCTGGCTAAGGGTTTATCTATCTTGTTGATTTTCTCAAAAAACCAGCTCCTTGATTGGTTGATTCTTTGAATAGTTCTTCTTGTTTCCACTTGGTTGATTTCGCCCCTGAGTTTGATTATTTCCTGCCGTCTACTCCTCTTGGGTGAATTTGCTTCCTTTTGTTCTAGTGCTTTTAGGTGTGTTGTCAAGCTGCTAATGTGTGCTCTCTCTAGTTTCTTTTTGGAGGCACTCAGAGCTATGAATTTTCCTCTTAGAAATGCTTTCATAGCGTCCCATAAGTTTGGGTATGTTGTGGCTTCATTTTCATTGAACTCTAAAAAGTCCTTAATTTCTTTCTTTATTCCTTCCTTGGCCAAGGTATCATTGAGAAGAGTGTTGTTCAGTTTCCACGTGAAGGTTGGCTTTCTATTATGTATTTTGTTATTGAAGATCAGCCTTAGTCCATGGTGATCTGATAGGATGCATGGGACAATTTCAATATTTTTGTATCTGTTGAGGCCTGTTTTGTGACCAATTATGTGGTCAGTTTAGGAGAAGGTACCATGAGGTGCTGAGAAGAAGGTATTTCCTTTTGTTTTAGGATAGAATGTTCTGTAGATATCTGCCAGATCCATTTGATTCATAACTTCTGTTAGTTTCACTGTGTCCCTGTTTAGTTTCTGTTTCCATGATCTGTCCATTGGTGAAAGTGGTGTGTTGAAGTCTCCCACTATTATTGTATGAGGTACAATGTGTGCTTTGAGCTTTACTAAAGTTTCTTTAATCAATGTGGCTGCCTTTGTATTTGGAGCATAGATATTTAGGATTGATAGTTCCTCTTGGAGGATTTTACCTTTGATGAGTATGAAGTGCCCCTCCCTGTCTTTTTTGATGACTTTGGGTTGGAAGTCAATCTTATCAGATATTAGAATGGCTACTCCAGCTTGTTTCTTCATACCATTTGCTTGGAAAATTGTTTTCCAGCCTTTCATTCTGAGGTAGTGTCTATCTTTTTCTCTGAGATGAGTTTCCTGTAAGCAGCAAAATGTTGGGTCTTGTTTGTGTAGCCAGTTTGTTAGTCTATGTCTTTTTATTGGGGAGTAGAGTCCATTGATATTAAGAGATATTAAGGAACAGTAATTGTTGCTTCCTGGTATTTTTGTTGTTAAAGTTCGCATTCTGCTCTTGTGGCTGTCTTCTTTTAGGTTTGTTGAGGGATTACCTTCTTGGTGTTTCTAGGGAATGGTTCCCATCCTTGTATTGGTTTTTTTCTGTTATTATCCTTTGAAGGGCTGGATTCGTGGAGAGATAATATGTGAATTTGGTTTTGTCGTGGAATACTTTGGTTTCTCCATCTATGTTAATTGAGAGTTTGACTGGGTATAGTAGCCTGGGCTGGAATTTGTGTTCTTTTAGTGTCTGTATAACATCTGTCCAGGTTCTTCTGACTTTCATAGTCTGGTGAAAAATCTGGTGTAATTCTGATAGGCTTGCCTTTATATGTTACTTGGCCTTTTTCTCTTACTGCTTTTAGTATTCTATCTTTATTTAGTGCATTTGTTGTTCTGATTATTATGTGTCGGGAGGTATTTCTTTTCTGGTCCAGTCTATTTGGAGTTCTGTAGGCTTCTTGTATGTTCATAGGCATCTCTTTCTTTAGATTTGGGAAGTTTTCTTCTATAATTTTGTTGAAGATGTTTGCTGGTCTTTTGAGTTGAAAATCTTCATTCTCATCCACTCCTATTATCCGTAGGTTTGGTCTTCTCATTGTGTCCTGTATTTCCTGGATGTTTTGAGTTAGGATCTTTTTGCATTTTCCATTTTCTTTGATTGTTGTGCCGATGTTCTCTATGGAATCTTCTGCACCTGAGATTCTCTCTTCCATCTCTTGTATTCTGTTGCTGATGCTCCCATCTATGGTTCCAAATTTCTTTCCTATGGTTTCTATCTTCAGTGTTGCCTCATTTTGGATTTTCTTTATTGTGTCTACTTCCCTTTTTAGATCTAGTATGTTTTTGTTCATTTCCATCATCTGTTTGGATGTGTTTTCCTGTTTTTCTTTAAGGACTTCTACCTGTTTGGTTGTCTTTTCCTGTTTTTCTTTAAGGACTTCTACCTGTTTGATTGTGTTATCCTGTTTTTCTTTAAGGACTTGTAACTCTTTAGCAATGTTCTACTGTAATTCTTTAAGTGAGTTATTAAAGTCCTTCTTGATGTCCTCTACCATCATCATGAGATATGCTTTTAAATCCAGGTCTGGCTTTTGGGGTGTGTTGTGGTGCCCTGGACTGGGCGAAGTGGGAGTGCTGGGTTCTGATGATGGTGAGTGGTCTTGGTTTCTGTTAGTAAGATTCTTACGTTTACCTTTTGCCTTTTGGTAATCTCTGGAGTCGTTATAGTTGTCTCTGTTTAGAGATTGTTCTTCTGGTGATTCTGATTACCGTCTATCAGCAGACCTGCGAGACAGGCTCTCTCCTCTGAGTTTCAGTGGTTAGAGCACTCTCTGCTGACAAGCTCTCCTCTTACAGGGAAGGTGCACAGATATCTGGTGTTTGGACCTCCTCCTGGCCGAAGAAGAAGGCCCAAAACAGGACCTTTCCCAGATGCTGTGTTGCTTTGGCAGGTCACAGAAGCTGTCAGCTTCTGTGGTGCACACTCTCACCTGTGCAGACTAAGTTCCTAAATTCGGCGGAGTCCCGGATCCAAGATGGTGCTCCCTTCTCCTGAGGCAGAGGGCTCCCGTGCAGGGCGGGACCACTGTCCTCCGGCTGGGAGGGTGCCGGATGTCTGCGGCCCCAAAAGGGTGCTGCCTCAGCGGCTCTATGGCTCCCGCCTGTCCCAGAAGCTGTCTGCCTCTGTGGTACACACTCTCACCTGTGCAGACTAAGTTCCTAAGTTCGGCGGAGTCCCGGAACCAAGATGGCGCTCACTTCTCCTGAGGCAGAGGGCTCCTGTGCCTTGCAGTATTTTTAAAATGACAAATTTGTTCTCCCAGTACATTTGTAGAACTGCAATCCATGTCTATTGTGGTTCTCACTGGATGACAAGTGTTGTGGGAGGCCTAGTGGCTTCCCCTACTATAGGCACTACTAATATGTGAGGCAATCTCTCCACTGATCATCTTCCAGATATCGATGGCATGGAGCACAACACTGAGGACACTATTTTTAGTGAGAGAAGTAAGCATTCATGCAAGCAGTGGCATTTCTGGTCAGATTCCATGACAGAGTCTAGGAGTAATTGTGTTGATTTTTCTGCTGGGGAGGCAGAGAAAGCCAACTCAGGAGACTCAACAGTGGGCAAAAGATGATAAGAACTTAACATGCAATCATCCTATTTCAGTAGCTTTTAGTTTTTGAGATAATAACCTGACATGAAGCATTTTAATGCAGGAAGTGTTTACTCTGGCTTCCAATTCAAGAGGATAGTTCTATTTTGGTGAGGAAGATATGGAAATTCCCCAGAAGTGTTTTAGCAAACTTCAGTCTTCAACAGGGGCCAAATCACCACACTCCCTCCCTTTAACATCAGTTTTCTGGTCTGAACCTGGACAGATGCTTTACACAGTGAATACAATTGGTGCCACTGGGAAAACTTTAAGTGTCTCCACCAAATAAGCTATTACTATACAACAAAGCGCAAATAATTTGCCATCATTACATCCTGTGTTTCATAGTACTCTCCCTTTTCTAGAACAATGTTACTCTATCAGTATTGAACTCGTGTGTTTGGTCTGATGAGATAGTTCCATTGGTAAAGGTGCTTGCCTTTTATAACTGGGACCTGATGGCCTGAGCTTGCCTCCTGGAACCTACATAGATGTGAAAGGAGAGAGCCATCTCTTCCAAGTTGTTCTGTGACCCCCACACATGTACCATGTGTGGCATGTTCTCTAACACAAATTCCATGTACATGCACAAGTATAATGACAATAATAATTGAATATAATGGAAAATTACATATCAATAATGAATGCAGTGTGCTAATCATGATCTGTGGTGGATAAAAAATTCCAGATGTCAAGAAATGTTAATTTTCTTCCCTCTAAAATGGCCTGAAGAAATGATAGAGATCTGTCACTTAATCTTAACATGCATTTCAGTTTACCCATTCCAAGATGAATTATTTTATATTACTTTGAGGGAAATTGCTGTTTTTCCTCATTGATTTTTCAGGTCTTCCTTTGCTTTTCCTTTTCCATCTGTGGGATAGTATAGGAGAAGCCTAACTTTGTTTCTTCAGTATATTCATCATGTCTAAGTGCTAGTGCAAACATATAAGTAGCTGATTTTCTTTAACCCACAAGCTCCCAAATTATTGAGGCATGGCTATTAGATTTACTTAATAAGCTTCATGGCACAGTAATTGGGAAGTTATTAATCTAATACTCTAAGGTAATCTGGCTACCTCCCAAGCAATATGCCCAAGATACTTCCGTTTTGGTATTGATCTGGCTCTCTCTGCTCCATGTGTTTTCTCATGGTGTCTTCTGGGCTCTCTCCTAGAGACCAATTCTCTCTTCGTCTCTCTTCCACACTCTCTGCTGTGAACAGAAGTCCAGCTCTAGTCTCTCTTCTGCTCTGTTACTGGCTGATTAGGTTTTATTGGGCCAACCAATCTGAGGATAACTGGGGACCAATGTTTATGCAACATCGAGACAGGAGAGTCTTAGAATAAGTATTATAATGCCATATCCAGATTGCAAGAAGTTATAAGGGCTGAGATATCAGCATTTGAATAATACAAGGATAATCATTATACAATGCACCATAACATTATGTGTAAAGCTAGGTATATAGGCTCAATACATATACTGTTGTCCATCTCAAGCTAAGAACCCTCGGTATATATCAAGCAGTACCATGAGCTCAGGGTCTTTTTGTGTCCTCTAGTGATCTGTGAGCAGAACCAAATGAAAGCTTCACAAGACGATGATGGCAAATCATCACTAGTTGTGGTAAGATGGCCTCCTCCTTTTCCTAAGATAGGAAAATTAGTTCCACGATTTCTTTATATATTTACAAATACAGCATTCAAATGATGATGCTGACAACTTAAACAGCAGACATTCCCAGGAAGTAGGGGAATTATGCCAAGTCACCCATGGCATGACACACTGTGAGAGAAGACTGTGAATTGTGTCAGATTCCACAGAGAGTGTCAGAAAGCTCTTCTTCCGGCAAACAGTTACCTGTTTAAAGTAAAAGATGTAGAAGGGCTGACAGGCATATGGTATATGAAAATTTTCTTTTTTTTTCTCCATTTATTCTCTTGACTTTCCTCCAGAGATTTCTAAGGTTAGCACACTTGGAATGAGTTTCCCTAAATATTGATCTGGTAAAAGTTTCTGATGCCTGTTAAGGGACAATGAGGTAGTAGGCTCTTTAAAGCACGAAGTTTGAGTAGATAACTAGAAGGAAGAACCACTCCTTGGAAGAAATTATTCTCACAAGATCAGACTGTCAACATGTTTCTCTTCCAAGTTTTAAAGTAGCTTTTGTATAGGACAAAGACATAGGTTTGATTGATCCTGCTTGATAGCTAAAAGTGAGAAAATTCTTGTTTCATTACACAATACCTAGACTCAGGTATTTTGTGACAGCATGAAACAGAACAATACATACTTTTTGTGTAGTAGTTCTCTAGCAAAACAAGAGAACCAAAGACCTGTGCAAACATAACTCAGTATGATCTGGGCCTAAGAGTGTTTCCTCTAAATTGCAGGTCCAACCGAGGAAAAGAAGGTGTTGTAAGTATTCTGGAAGGCTTTCTCAGGACACACTGTAGATAAGAACTGTGCACTTACTCATTGTCTTTGTCTGGTTTCCAGGTGTTTTCAGAGCAACCTGCTGGCAAGGAGGATTTAGAGTAGAGTTTAAGATCACAACTGCTGTTCTAAGTGACAAATCATGGTCATGAGTCTGTAGTTACCTCTTTCCCCTTAGCTGCCTTGGGATTTTTGTGTATAATGACATGACCATGTGTGTTTCACGTGACTTTTTAAGCCAATTTACAGTGTTAGTTTTGTGAAGCAAAGAAATCAGAGTTCGCCCATTTGCTAAATTAATTAGTTCAGAGCTCATCCAGCCATGTATGGTAGATCAATTTCTTTTCAAGCCATGCTACAGAAGAACCAGACAGGACAGGAAGATAAGTCACCAAGGTGGATTGCTTGGGAGTATGAGAGCTAAATATGTTCCCAGATATGTGGGCTAAAGATCACACTTCAGTCTATAACCTCTGGCTCTCATTCTATAAACATATGTATAGAAAGTACGTAGAATTCTCAGCTTTCCAGCATATACCTGGAAGAAGCCTTACTTCCAGAGAATGTAAATAGTAATGTGGCTTTTCCAGTGGTCAAAAACTGAGGGTATCTTTTATGCTGCAGGTTATAGCAGATACCTCAGTGTCTTCGTCAGGGTTTCTATTCCTGCACAAACATCATGACCAAGAAGCAAGTTGGGGAGGAAAGGGTTTATTCAGCTTACACTTCCATACTGCTGTTCATCACCAAAGGAAGTCAGGACTGGAACTCAAGCAGGTCAGAAAGCAGGAGCTGATGCAGAGGCCATGGAGGGATGTTCTTTACTGGCTTGCCTCCCCTGGCTTGCTCAGCCTGCTGTCTTATAGAACCAAGACTACCAGCCCAGAGATGGTCCCACCCACAGGTGGCCTTTCCCCCTTGATCACTAATTTCGAAAATGCCTGCCAGTTGTATCTCATGGAGGCATATCCTCAACCGAAGCTCCTTTCTCTGTGATTACTCCAGCTGTGTCAAGTTGACACAAAACTAGCCAATACACTCAGGTATACTGATACAGGGTGTCTTGTCTTGTTCTGTTTTGTTGTGTTCTGTTCTGTTCTGTTCTGATTTGCTTTGCTCTGTTTTGTTTTAGCTCAGCTATTGGAATACCAGGCTGTCATGTGTGAGGCCTAGGGAACACTCAACACTGCAGAAACTAGGGTGTTAGCACATAGATTTGTAATCCTAGCATTCCAGAAGGAGATTCAGGATGGCCAAGGATTTAATGGCATCTTCAGTCTTGGGCATTTTCTGAATAGACCAGGTAGTGAAACAGACCAATTACCAACTGCGCAAAAAAAGAAAAAGTCAACCTCACTGTAAGTCAGAGCCCTCCAACAGTAGGAAACTGTTGGTCAGATGACATGGTGGATGTGTGCCAGGACAGGGTTACACTTCAGCATGATTGGTTCTAGAGAGAACTGATTAAACACTTCAGCATAATAGAACCCGTTACCGTGAGACCAAAATCCACACAGTACTGAGCTCCTGCCCAGTAAGATCTCCAGTCAGCCCTGATGTTATTGATCTCGTCTCAGCCATTCTTTTGACCATAAATGTCTCAAGTGGATCTAGACCTTGTCCCCAAAAAGTACTCTCACTCAGTGATGGCCAGTCTCCATGTAGGATAGTAAGTAAGACCATGGGGAGCCCATGCAGTCAATGAATCCACGCAGCCTGCTTTGGAGAGTCATCATTCCTAAGAAGCCCTTTTCCTTAAGGTGTGTTTATATAATGACTCATTAGGGTAGGAGGGCTTTGGTTAAAGAATGAGACTGTGTGTCTTGCTCATCAGTACAGTACAGAAAGAAGATTTTGTAGAGCCGAAACTGGAGTCTGAGCAAGGAGGAAGCAAGGTTCGATGCATACATTGAGCTACTAAAGCCACTGCCTTCTTTTGGGTATATTTAGTCGAGGCTACATAGACAGCACTGAGGGCTATTTTTACCAAGGAAGTAACAATAACCGATTAAATTAGTCCATTAAATCACCAGAATTCTTGGCTTGTCAGTCCAGGTTGAGGGCCTATGCAGGGTTTGTTGATTGAAGGGGGAAGTATCTTTTGGGGGCTTAGACATTGGGTGACAAGTAGGTTAAATTAACTTGGAGTCAGAATCATAATGAGGTCCTCCCCTAGTGTGGTTGCCTGATCTTTAGAAGTTTATACTGAGAGCCCACAGAGAGGGATAACACAGTGGTGAACAAATGCTACACATTTGAGGAACAACCTGGCTCCTCCTATCACTTCTTCAAAAGGAAATAGCTTTTGTTGAAGGCCATTCAAAATCAGGGTTGGAAAAGTAGACCGTGTATCCTTGTTTCTTTTTTCTGTCAGATAACTTGGTCCACACTAGTAAGATAAGTGTTACAGTGTCCTCAGAACAAAGTAGGAAGTAGAGATGGTCCCTTAACAACACCCTTTCCTTTTGGCCATATTATATGTTGTGCACAAACTGTAAAACATCTTGTTATGTGAAGACTAAAAAGAAACTACCTTTGCCTGCTGACCTGGCATGTGGTGTCATACAGACACTGTCTCTGAATCTAACTATGGACTCTGGCTGATTTTTCTGGTCTTTGGCCTTAGAGCTCCTTTTTCAGTGGTAGTGATTCACTTTAGTTCATGTATTCTTTCAGGCTCCTTAGGCTTAATGGGGGTGCTTAGGAAGGTGTAGGGTCATGTAGTTTCAAGAACAGAGAAGTGAGGAATTGCTCAAGTTCCACTGTGTTCACATGGCTCTTAATGTCATTTGGATGCTGCCCATCTTGCATAATCAGTAAAATGCTCTTTTGTCCATCTCATGTCATCCACATGGATTGAGATATCATCTCCACTGACCATGTTATATGGGTTTAAGGGTTCACTGATGTCCAGAAATGACATTGGGAAACAAACAAATGTGCTTGCAAGTCAGTAATGAGATCAATCGTTTAACTACAGAGCAATGGACCCCCTTCCTTTTATGTGATTCAACTAACCTGTTTTTGTTGTGAATGCATTCCAGTTTCTGCTCTATTGAATAGACTGGGCCTCAGAAGGACCCAGGATCATGAATACAGTGGCACACCTCCGAAAAAGAGTGTGCTTAGAGGTGAAAAAACCTGTGGCACCACAAAAGGTACTGTGAAAATTCAATAATGTTTGAATTCTTAAAATTAATCAATTAACTTTTCATGTGTTTTGCCTGCATGTATGTGGGTGCACTACATGTTATGTTCTGTCCTACCAGTGGAGGGGAGAGAAAACATGAAACCCTCCCAAATTGGAGGAACAAATGGTCATGAACAGCCATGGTATTGTAGAAATAGTTAATCTCAATCCAGGACTTCTACATGGCCTTTGACCATTCAGTTCCTGGAGGAAAGAAACACAACTTTTATATTCATAATAAGCCTCGATCACCACTACATCTATGCAGATATCCACCCATCCTGCCATTAGAATCTATTTCTGCATCTATAAGCCCAAGTTATACCTTGCCATGTTCCATCTGGGCAGCTCATATCTTCAATAGTCTACCACCATGGCTGTGTTTCCATGATCTACATACCCCATGGGAGCTTCTCCCTCTCTCTACCCCTTCTTCCTGTCCTTGTGGTTCTACTCTGACCCCAAGGCCGGGGAACCACAAGGCCTGCCTATATCAATTCTGCCCATATGTCTATAAGCTTTATCTATTGGCTATATGCTATAGCTTATAGGCTGCAGGCATCTTTACCCACCAATCAGGAAAAACTTGGAGGGCAAGGTCTCATAGTGTCACTTGGGTCTATGTTTAGATTCTTATGTCCTTCAGGCAACTGGTCCTCAGAGGGCAGTATTTAGCAGTAGAATACATAGCAAGATTCCAAACTTCAACACCATGGGAGTGTTGGGAATTAAACCTTAGTCCTTTGTAAGAGCAGTGCTCTCATCTCTAGAGCCATCTCTCAAGTACCTAGTCTACTATTGACAGGAGCTGTGAAAGTAAGATTGTAGCACCTCTGTCAAAAGAATTAAGATGTTTTGCAGTATTTTTAATATGGAAGGTGTTACTGTGTGCCAGTAGTAGATGGGTATTGTGGTCCTCAGTGAATGATATGACCCAAAGGATGTTGAACTTGTTTTTATGTGAGGCAGTGTGGCTTCACCTACTACAGTCACCAAGGTAAAAGTCACTCACTGTCTCCGTTGACTTTCTTCCAGACGTTGATATGTTTGAAGACAGCACTGATGATGATTTGGGTAAGAAGAACAGCCTCTAAAGCTTGACCTTGGTTGTAGTAGTTACTGGTTTTCCTGGTCACATCCAACTCTTCCCTTCCCTTTCTTCCAGATATTGATCATTTGGATGATGACGAGGTTGAGAATGAGTTGGGTAAGGAGAACAGCCTTCAAAGAGATGGTCTTGGTAGTCCATTGCTAGCCAGATCCAGTTATCCACTGAATTTCTTCCAGAAATCCACAACATATATGAGGATAACAGAGAGAATGACTTGGGGAGTGTCACCAGTGTGCACACCTTTGAACTTGATACTGGTAGGTAATGGTGTTCCTGGTCACATATTATGAACAGTGTCCTTGTGTGGGGTTAACTTCTTTGAACAGGCACCATGACCAAGGCAATTCTTATAAAAACAACATTTATTTAGGGCTTTCTTACAGGTTCAGAGGTTCAGTCCAATATCATCAAGGCAAGAGCCTGGCTCTGTCCAGGCAGGCATTGTGCAGAAGGACCTGAGAGTTCTATATCTTCTCCCAGGGTAAACAGGAAAAGACTAGTGCCCTGGCAGCTGGGAAGAGGGTTTTAGAGCCCACATCTACAGTGACACTCTAACTCCAACAAGGCCACACCTAAAAGGAGTGTCACTTCCTGGGCCAAACATATTCAAACCACTACAAACTGAATAGCAATCATTAGGTCATTCCTTCTGCTTAGAGGGTAGAGGAAGAAAGAAAGTCAATTCAAGGGTCTTCCAAATGGACAGAAGCGATGACCAGAATCTAATACTGGATCGCTGTGTGTTAATTCTTTTCATTGCTCTGCCGAAATAAGTTGGCAAGAAACAATTAAATGGAGGAAGGATTTATTGTGGCTTGTTGTTATAGTGAATCACTGAATCATGTTAAAGAAGACATGCAAGCTAACAGGGAAGAGGAATTTGTAGGTACAGTTCTAGCTGGTACATTGTAATCACAATCCATAATCAGAAGGCAGACAGTAAACAGACCTGTGGCCTGCTTCAAAGCCTAATGGCCTCCATAGTGGTCCACTTCATCCAAGGAGGCCCCATTTTTAAGAATTCTAAGCTTATCACAAAAAGGCACTCCTGGCACCATAGTACATGTTTAAACACACAAGGCTCTGAGGCATTTGACATTCAGACTAGAACCCATAATATTTAAGTCTATGCCTTGTATGAATTAACCACATCAGGTCATGAATGTGAAATCTAAACAAAAATGACACAGTTCCTAAATTATTCTTCATCTGTTATCTTTTTCCCCAGAAAGGAATATAATGCCCAAAGCAAGAAGACAATGTCATTTTGCTGTTTGTTGTAATTTAGTTCCTTAAATGAAAGCTCATTTTCTCCCATGTCCTTGTGCTGACGGTTTTCAGTATTCCATACTTTAGTCATTTCTATGGGTCTCGTTTTGCTGAAACCATAAGGTATAGAGATTCCAGAGGGAAGGAATCTGCATTACAAACACTGTGGGGATTTGGTCTTTATATGTAGTGTCATAGCCAATGAAGGTGAAAAATGTTATGTAAAACTGTTAGACATTTACCCAAAAAGCAATTGTTTCTATCTTTCTTTATGCCCCTGTGTGTTTGTGTGGGTAGCTCAGGAGATACAGAGCTTTCCTTGAAGAACAAACACTTTCCTCTGAGTTGGCTGATGGCTAAACAGAAGCTCATATTTATGAGACAATAATAATGGAAGATGGTAGAGTTTCCACGTGTAACTAAAGTAGGCATTTTAATATATAATTTCAATGGACCCAGTCTATCTGAGTTCTCACTGAAACAAAGAAATCTGTAACATATAGAATAGTGGTGACTTATGTTAGGAATAGACACCAAGTACCCACTCAGGACAAGTTAGGAACTATTTTTAAGCTTTTTTTTATAACTACCCAACACAAGTACATGTGGAATTAAAATGAGACCCTTCCCAGCCTGCAAGGTTAGGTTCCAGAAGAACAACTATTTGAGAGAGTATTATCTGGTGGGTTTACCTGTCTATGCACCCAAGTTATTTGGTCTGTGACAACACAATTTGCGAATACCTGACCTTCCTCAGCATTTACCCCACATGCCTCGTGTTCACCAAGGAACAGCACTCTAGCATGTCTTCTTCAGTTAGGCATATCCTCTGGGTGGAGTCAAGGAGACACAGTGATGGATGGACTCAGGCTTGTGATTGTCTTAGGTGAAAAGGCCAAGGTGGAAGTTTCACATATAGTTCCAGATTCTGTGGTTAGCATTAGCCTGTGGGCTCATTAACCACCATACAAGGGTTCTGTATTATATGTATGCTTGCAGATCTCTGAAGCCTATAGAAGAGCATGATAAGGTAGAGTCTGAGGTAACATAGCTTAGGTAGGGATTGCTACAGGAATTCTGATTTTCAACATTGTGGTGATGTGAAAGGCATAAAGAACCAATGCTGATATGGAGTGTGGAGGCCCACATCCTGTGAGAATGAAATCACTCCTCATCCCTGCCCTTGACCTAAAGTAAACCTCTATTATGTGTTTCCTCAGACAGAGAAGTGAGTGTTTTATTAATAGTTCTTCACTTACCTGCTATCTGTCTGTCAGAGTACCTTGTGCCTCATGAATCATGGCTCCACCTGACTCCCTGACAAAGGTGTTCACAGACTTGAGCCTAACAGTGTGAAGATAGAACTGAGCACTTCATAGGAATATTCCTAGGGAGACAGCCATTTGAGACTTGGTATGTCACCTCAGTTGCTCCTTTCACTGGGGAGCAGTTATGAAGTTTGCTGATGACCAGCTGTTCAAGCAGGAGAACTGCACCAAGAGGGAAGAGTTCAATTCCCTGAGAATTGTAATTCCCAGCTTGAGAATGGACCCAGAGAAAGAATCAAAACCAGCAGAAATGTTCCCCATACATGGGGAGAGCAGGAAAGAAGGCATCTTGATCCATCCAGGGCACTGTGAGAAAACCTTGGTCACAAACTCATCTCTGTCTCTTCTGCTTCCCGTTTCAGATTCAGATTCAGATTCTGATGAGATGTTTGGTCTCCATACAGGAAGACAAGGATGTGGAGAAGAGACCGTTCCTAACTTGGAGAAATGGCCCAGCTTGAAAAGGCCAGGGTCACAAAAATATTATCGGAAGTGACTGTTCATCCTGGAAGTTACACCAGTATTTTTCTACTTTTCTTTTTCTGTTTTTTTTCCTTTTTTTTTTTCACAGCTTTCAAAATTTATTATTTGGTTTTTATAACTGAGTACAGTATTTCTGTTATAATGAAATAAAATTCGAATATTTCTTCAAGTAAGTGACCAGCACAGACTTTTAAAAAGAACATAAGGTGTGATACCTATATGCACTTCAAATGTAAAAATTTTTATTTATTTATTTATTTCATTTTATCTTGCTCACCCTGATTTTTTTTAATTTTTTATTAGGTATTTTCCTCATTTACATTTCCAATGCTATCCCAAAAGTCCCCCATACCCACTCCCCCACTCCTCTACCCACCCACTCCCCCTTTTTGGCCCTGGCATTCCCCTGTACTGGGGCATATAAAGTTTGCAAGTCCAATGGGCCTCTCCTTCCAGTGATGGCCGACTAGGCCATCATTTGATACATATGCAGCTAGAGACAAGAGCTCCGGGGTACTGCCATATTCTTGTTCCACCTATAGGGTTGCCGTTCCCTTTAGTTCCTTGTGTTCTTTCTCTAGCTCCTCCATTGGGGGTCCTGTGATCCATTCAATAGCTGACTGTGAGCATCCACTTCAGTGTTTGCTAGGCCCAGGCATAGTCTCACAAGAGACATCTATATCTGGGTCCTATCAGCAAAATATTGCTAGTTTATGCAATGGTGTCAGTGTTTGGAAGCTGATTATGGGATGGATCCCTGGATATGGCAATCACTAGATGATCCATCCTTTCATCACAGCTCCAAATTTTGTCTCTGTAACTCCTTCCATGCGTGTTTTGTTCCCAATTCTAAGAAGGGGCAAAGTGTCCACACCTTGGTCTTCGTTCTTCTTGAGTTTCATGCATTTGGCAAATTGTATCTTATATCTTGGGTATCCTAAGTTTCTGGGCTGGTATCCACTTATCAGTGAGTCCATATTGTGTGAGTTCCTTTGTGATTGGGTTACCTCACTCAGGATGATGCCCTCCAGGTCCATCCATTTGGCTAGGAATTTCATAAATTCATTCTTTTTAATAGCTGAGTAGTACTCCATTGTGTAAATGTACCACATTTTCTGTATCCATTCCTCTGTTGAGGGGCATCTGGGTTCTTTCCAGCTTCTGGCTATTATAAATAAGGCTGCTATGAACATAGTGGAGCATGTGTCCTTCTAACCGGTTGGGACATCTTCTGGATATATGCCCAGGAGAGGTGTTGCTGGATCCTCCGGTAGTACTATGTCCAATTTTCTGAGGAACCGCCAGACTGATTTCCAGAATGGTTGTACAAGCTTGCAATCCCAACCAACAATGGAGGAGTGTTCCTCTTTCTCCACATCCTCGCCAGCATCTGCTGTTACCTGAATTTTTCATCTTAGCCATTCTGACTGGTGTGAGGTGGAATCTCAGGGTTGTTTTGATTTGCATTTCCCTGATGATTAAGGATGTTGAACATTTTTTCAGGTGCTTCTCTGCCATTCGGTATTCCTCAGGTGAGAATTCTTTGTTCAGCTCTGAGCCCCATTTTTAATGGGGTTATTTGATTTTATGCAGTCCACCTTCTTGAGTTCTTCAGTTCTTCATATATATTGGATATTAGTCCCCTATCCGATTTGGGATAGGTAAAGAACATAAGTTGTGATACCTATATGCACTTAAAGCTTTAAAAATTCTATTTATTTATTTATTTATTTATTTATTTATTTATTTAATGTTGTCTTGCTCACCCAGAATTTTTTTAATTAGGTATTTTCTTCATTTACTTTTCCACTGCTATCCCGAAAGTCCCCCCATCCCTTTCCCCCCTCTCCCCCTCCACTCCCATTCCCTGGTGTTCCTCTCTACTGAGGCATATAAAGTTTGCTAGACCTTGGGCCTCTCTCTCCAAAGATGTTCTGATACATATGCAGCTAGAAATACAAGCCGGGGGAGGGGGGGTGTTACTGGTTAGTTGGTATTGTTGTTCCATCTATAGGGTTGCAGAACCCTTTAGCTCCTTGGGTATTTTCTCTAGCTCCTCCATTAGGGTCCCTGTGATCCATCCAATAGCTGACTGTGAGCATTCACTTCTGTGTTTCCTAGGCCCTGGCATAGCCTCACAAGAGAGCGCTATATCTGGGTCCTTTCAGCAAAATCTTGCTAGAGTATGCAATGGTGTCAGTGTTTGGAGGCTGATTATAGGATAGATCCTCAGGTAGGGCAGTCTCTAGATGGTCCATCCTTTCGTCTCAGCTCCAAATTTTGTGTCTGTAACTCCTTCCATGCGTGTTTTGTTCCCAATTCTAAGAAGGGGCAAATTTTTCATATTTTGATCTTTGTTCTTCTTGAGTTTCATGTGTTTTGCAGATTGTATCTTTTATTTTTGGTATTTTAAGTTTCTGGGCTAATATCCACTTATCAGTGAGTACATATCATGTGAGTTCTTTTGTGAATGGTTTACCTAACTCAGAATGATGCCCTCCAGGTCCATCCATTTGCCTAGGAATTTCATAAATTCATTCTTTTTCATAGCCGAGTAGTACCCCATTGTGTAAATGTAGCACATTTTCTGTATCCATTCCTCTGTTGAGGGACATCTGGGTTCTTTCCAGCTTCTGGCTATTAAAAATAATGCTGCTATGAAGATAGTGGAGCACGTGACCATCTTACCAGTTGGAACATCTTCTGGATATATGCCCAAGAAAGGTATTGCTGGATCCTCTGGTAGTATTATGTCCAATTTTTTGTGGAACCACTAGACTGATTTCCAGAGTGGTTGTACAAGCTTGCAATCCCACCAACAATGTAGGAGTGTTCCTCTTTCTCCACATCCTCGCCAGCATCTGCTGTCACCTGAGTTTTTGATCTTAGCTATTCTGACTGGTGTGATGTAGAATCTCAGGGTTGCTTTCATTTGCATTTCCCTGATGATTAAGGATGCTGAACATTTTTTCAGGTGTTTCTCAGCCATTCGGTATTTCTCAGGTGAGAATGATTGAGCCCCATTTTTTAATGGGTTTCTTTAATTTTTTGGCGGCCAGCTTCTTGAGCTCTGTATATTTTGGATATTAGTCCCCTATCTGATTGAGGATAGGTAAAGATCCTTTCCCAATCTGTTGGTGGCCTTTTTGTCTTATTGATGGTGTCATTTGCCTTACAGAAGCTTTGCAATTTTATGAGGTGACATTTGTCTATTCTGGATCTACAGCACAAGCCATTGCTGTTCCATTCAGGCACTTTTCCCCTGTGCCCATATCTTGGAGGCTTTTCCCCACTTTCTCCTCTATAAGTTTCACTGTCTCTGGTTTTATGTGGAGTTCCTTGATCCACTTAGATTTGACCTTAAGTCCAAGCAGATAGGAATGGATCAATTAGCATTCTTCTACATGATAACCGCCAGTTGTGCCAGCACCATTTTTTTGAAAATGCTGTCTTTTTTCCACTGGATGGTTTTAGCTCCCTTGTCAAAGATGAAGTGACCATAGGTGTGGGGGTTCATTTCTGGGTCTACAATTCTAATCCTTTGGTCTACTTGTCTGACACTATACCAGTACCATGCAGTTTTTATCACAATTGCTCTGTACTACAGCTTTAGGTCGGGCATGGTGATTCCCCCAGAGGTTGTTTTATCTTTGAGAAGAGTTTTTTGCTATCCTAGGTTTTTTGTTATTCCAGATGAATTTGCATATTGTCTTTTCTAATTCTTTGTAGAATTGAGTTGGAATTTTGATGGGGATTGCATTGAATCTGTAGATTGCTTTTGGCAAGATAGCCATTTTTACAATGTTGATCCTGCCAATCCATGAGCATGGGAGTTCTTTCCATCTTCTGAGATGTTCTTTAATTTCTTTCTTCAGAGACTTGAAGTTCTTATCATACAGATCTTTCACTTCCTTAGTTAGAGTCACGCCAAGGTATTTTATATTATTTGTAATCATTGTGAAGTGTGTTGTTTCCCTAATTCCTTTCTCAGCCTGTTTATTCTTTGTGTAGAGAAAGGCCATTGACTTGTTTGATTTAATTTTATATCCAGCTACTTCATTGAAGCTGTTTATCAGGTTTAGGAGTTCTCTGGTGGTATTTTTAGGGTCACTTATATGTACCATCATATCATCTCCAAAAAGTGATATTTTGACTTCTTCCTTTCCAATTTGTATCCCCTTGATCTCCTTTTGTTGTCGAATTGCTCTGGCTAGGACTTCAAGTACTATGTTGAATAGGTATGGAGAAAGTGGGCAGCCTTGTCTAGTCCCTGATTTTAGTGGGATTGCTTCCAGCTTCTCACCATTTACTTTGATGTTGGCTACTGGTTTGCTGTAGATTGCTTTTATCATGTTTAGGTATGGGCCTTGAATTCCTGATCTTTCCAAGACTTTATCATGAATGGGTGTTGGATTTTGTCAAATGCTTTCTCTGCATCTAAAGAGATGATCATGTGGTTTTTGTCTTTGAGTTTGTTTATATACTGGATTACGTTGATGGATTTCCACATATTAAACCATCCCTGCCTTGCTGGAATGAAACCTACTTGGTCAGGATGGATGATTGCTTTGATGTGTTCTTGGATTCGGTTAGCGAGAACTTTATTGAGTATTTTTGCATTGATATTCATAAGGGAAATTGTTCTGAAGTCCTCTCTATCTTTGTTGGGTCTTTCTGTGGTTTAGGTATCAGAGTTATTGTGGCTTCATAAAATGAATTGGATAAAGTACCTTCTGCTTCTATTTTGTGGAATAGTTTGTGAAGAACTGGAATTAGATCTTCTTTGAAGGTCTGATAGAACTCTGCACTAAACCCATCTGGTCCTGGGCTTTTTTTGGTTGGGAGACTATTAATAACTGCTTCTATTTCTGAATGGGATATAGGACTGTTTAGACCATTAGCCTGATCCTGATTTAACTTTGGTACCTGGTATCTGTCTAGAAATTTGTCCATTTCATCCAGGTTTTCCAGTTTTGTTGAGTATAGCCTTTTGTAAAAGGATCTGATGGTGTTTTGGATTTCTTCAGGATCTGTTGTTATGTCTCCCTTTTCATTTCTGATTTTGTTAATTAGGATGCTGTCCCTGTGCCCTCTAGTGAGTCTGGCTATGGGTTTACCTATCTTGTTGATTTTCTCAAGAACCAGCTCCTTGTTTGGTTGATTCTTTGATAGTTCTTGTTTCCACTTGGTTGAGTTTGCCCCTGAGTTTGATTATTTCCTGCTGTCTACTCCTCTTGGGTGAATTTGCTTCCTTTTGTTCTAGAGCTTATAGGTGTGTTGTCAAGCACCTAGTATGTGCTCTCTCTAGTTTCTTTGTGGAGGCACTCAGAGCTATGAGTTTTCCTCTTAGAAATGCTTTCATTGTGTCCCATAAGTTTGGGTATGTTGTGGCTTCATTTTTATTAAACTCTAAAAAGTCCTTGATTTCTTTCTTTATTCCTTCCTTGACCAAGGTATCATTGAGAAGAGTGTTGTTCATTTTCCACGTGAATGTTGGCTTTCTATTATTTATTTTGTTATTGAAGAGCAGCCTTAGTCCATGGTGATCTGATAGGATGCATGGGAATATTTCAAATTTTTTGTGCATGTTGAGGCTTGTTTTGTGACCAATTATGTGGTCAATTTTGGAGAAGGTACTATGAAGTTCTGAGAAGAAGGTATAGCCTTTTGTTTTAGGATAAAATGCTCTGTAGATATCTGTTAGATCCATTTGTTTCATAACTTCTGTTAGTTTCACTGTGTCCCTGTTTAGTTTCTGTTTCCATGATCTGTCCATTGGTGTAAGTGGTGTGTTGAAGTCGCCCACTATTAATGTGTGAGGTGCAATGTGTGTTTTGAGCTTTACACAAATTTCTTTAATGAATGTGGCTGCCCTTGTATTTGGAGCATAGATATTCACAATTGATAGTTCCTCTTGGGGGATTTTACCTTTGATGAGTATGCAGTGCCCCTCCTTTTCTTTTTTAGTGACTTTTGGTTGGAAGTTGATTTTATTAGATATTAGAATAGCTACTCCAGCTTGTTTCTTCATACCATTTGCTTGGAAAATTGTTTTCCAGCCTTTCATTCTGAGGTAGTGTCTATCTTTTTCTCTGAGATGAGTTTCCTGTAAGCAGCAAAATGTTGGGTTCTGTTTGTGTAGCCAGTCTGTTAGTCTATGTCTTTTTATTGGGGAGTTGAGTCCATTGATAATAAGAGATATTAAGGAAAAGTAATTGTTTCTTCCTATTATTTTTGTTGTTTAAGTTGGCATTCTGTTCTTGTGGCTGTTTTTAGGTTTGTTGAGGGATTACCTTTTTGCTTTTTCTAGGATGTGGTTTCCATCCTTGTATTGGTTTCTTTCTGTTATTATCCTTTGAAGGGCTGTATTCGTGGAAAGATAATGTGTGAATTTGGTTTTGTCATGGAATACTTTGGTTTCTCCATCTATGGCAATTGAGAGTTTGGCTGGGTATAGTAGTCTGTGCTGGAATTTGTTTTCTCTTAGTGTCTGTATAACATCTGTTCAGGCTCTTCTGGCTTTCATAGTCTCTGGTGAAAAATCTGGTATAATTCTGATAGCCTTTCCTTTATATGTTTTTGACCTTTTTCCCTTACTGCTTTTAGTATTCTATCTTCATTTAGTGCATTTGTTGTTCTGATTATTATGTGTCGGGAGGAATTTCTTTTCTGGTCCAGTCTATTTGGAGTTCTGTAGGCTTCTTGTATGTTCATGGGCATGTCTTTCTTTAGGTTTGGGAAGTTTTCTTCTATAATTTTGTTGAAGATATTTGCTGGCCCTTTAAGTTGAAAATCTTCATTCTCATCTACTCCAATTATCTGTAGGTTTGGTCTTCTCATTGTGTCCTGGATTTCCCGGATGTTTTGACTTAGGATCTTTTTACATTTTGCATTTTCTTTGATTGTTGTGCCCTTGTTCTCTATGGAATCTTCTGCACCTGACATTCTCTCTTCCACCTCTTGTATTCTGTTGCTGATGCACGAATCTATGGTTCCATATTTCTTTCCTAGGGTTTCTATCTCCAGTGTTGCCTCACTTTGGGTTTTCTTTATTGTGTCTACTTCCCCTTTTAGGTCTAGTATGATTTTGTTCATTTCCATCACTTGTTTGGATGTGTCTTCCTGTTTTTCTTTAAGGACTTGTAACTCTTTAGCAGTGTTCTCCTGTATTTCTTTGAGTGAGCTATTAAAGTCCTCCTTGATGTCCTCTACCATCATCATGAGATATGCTTTTAAATCTGGGTCTAGGTTTTTGGGTGTGTTGGGGTGCCCAGGACTGGTCGAGGTGGGGTGATGCATTCTGATGATGGTGAGTGGTCTTGGTCTGTTAGTGAGATTCTTATGTTTACCTTTTGCCATCTCGTAAACTCTGGAGTTAGTTGTTATAGTTGTCTCTGATTAGAGATTGTTCCTCTCATGATTCTGTTAGCCTCTATCAGCAGACATGGGAGACTAGCTCTCTCCCCTGAGTTTCAGTGGTCAGAGCACTCTCTGCAGGCAAGCTCTCCTCTTAAAGGGAAGGTGCAGAGATATCTGGCATTTGGACCTCCCTCCTGGCCAAAGACAAAGGCCAGAAACAGGACCTGTCCCAGAAGCTGTGTTACTTTGGCCTGTCACAGAAGCTGTTAGCTTCTGTAGTCCACACTCTCACTTGTACAGACTAGTCTCAGGGGATCTGGGAACCAAGATTGCTCCCCCAGGTGCTCCATCAAAGCCCTCATGGGCAGGGCAGACACCTATCCTCTGGCAGGGAAGGTGTCCAGATGTCTGGAGCCTGAAATGGGGTCTGTCTCAGAAGCTGTCCTCTAGGGACCTTGGGGGTGTCCGCTGACTCTGCACCCAGGTGACTCATTGCTGGTGCCGACCTGAAGGGACTTGTGACCCTGGTCAGGCCGGGTTTCCTGCTTTCCTAATGCTGTCTCAGGTCCCGCGTGATTGCATTGGAACAGAAGTTGTGTTCCACTCACCGGTGTTCCTAAGATTGCATGGAGAGTCCTCTAGGGGACCTTGGGGGTGTCCACCGACTCTGCGCCCAAGGTGACCCAGTGCTGGCACCAACTGGAAGGGCCAGTATTTTTCATTATCAAACATTGATCTCCCCTTCCTCTCTCATAGCCCATCTGTCCACATGAAGGGACATTCCTGTTTTGAGAACTATTAGGTAATTAGTCACTCACACACCTTTGTGATACCATGTATGGCTCGCTGTCAATAGAGAAACATAGCTTGAGACAGCTGGGTTGTAGAACTGTTTGTACATCAGGACTGCCAGCAGTTGGAGCTACCTGGCAAGATGCTGTCCCAGATGCAGTGTTTCATATGCACAGAACAGAGTACCTCTCCCATTCACCAGATATGTGTGCCCAGGCTCCAGATGGAAAAAAAAATCACCTCTTTTCCATGCTGCCAACAATTACTGGGTACCAATTCTGGCACAAGCACCGTGTGGAGCTTGTCCAACACCCTGGTGGAAGAATAAGCTTCAGATATGCACCCTGCATACCGCATGGCACACATATGAAGCTGCTGCCATGCTGCTAAACTGCTTCCTTGACCTGCTGGGCATGAAATAGAATGACTGTTTTGGCCAGCAGCTTGTTAAGCATGGGGCATCCCTGTAGCGTCTTGAGATATTTAAGAAGTTATGTGTAACAAGTGTGTGGGCTGTGTGGATGGATAAAATTTAGGAGGGTTGCTTGACTCTATGATCTTAAACTGGGTAAGGGTGGGGTTTCCCAGGACATTATGGCTCCACTCACCCTCTTGACTTGGTAACATCAAGTGTAAATTCTCTCCTGGAGTCCTACTTCCTGAACTTAATACCTTCTGTCTTATGTAGGTGTCTTTATGGCCCTCGGCCAGGCTGTTTTCTGCATCTGAAATTTTCACTTCCATGTTTCCCTGCTTCTTAGTTTTAGTCCCAAATAACTCATTGCATGCTGGCTCTTGGTTTCAGGGCCTCCCACTGTGTCCTCATCACTGTCCACAGGCCTCAGCTTACTTTCTGCCTGTGGTCTTTCCAATCCTGGGGCAGCATCCCTGTTCACCTCTGCTTACCTAGGATGTGGCAGAGCTCCACCCTCCTTCCCACACATAGCTGAAGTTTGAATGTACATTTCTCTGTCTCTTTACTCTTGTATGCATAGGAATGATGCCCTGAGGAGTATGTTTCTCTTTTCCTTTCAATGATGCACTGTTCTGGCTTTCTAGCTTGGCTTTTCTCCTTCTCCTTAGGCAACAGTGTCTCACTAAATAACTCAAATCAGCCTGAAACTCATGCTGTTCCTCCTCCCCAGGACTTGGTAAGCATGGGGCATCCCTGTACTGAGAGATGGGTGTCACGAAATTCAGCCTTGTAGCTTACTTTTTTCATATTTTTTGTTTTAATCTTTTATTATTTAATATTATTGGAATATTCTATGGTGGGGAATCTCATGCCACCTCAGTGACCTAACTAGGAATTAGTAAGGTGGTTTGGTCCTTTCCATTTGGGGGAATTGGTTGTATGACCCTTAGCCTATGGACTTTGTTGCCTGCAGCCCCACATTACAACCATCTAGACTCTGACTAACCGTTCCCAGCATGATGTAATCCAGTACCCTTCCCAACTGGATGCTTTGATATGGGTTTCTTGTAGTTCAGAATGTAGAACTTCTCAGGTAAAGTACTAGCATGGAACTTGAGGTCAGGCTCTCCCATATTGCTGGTCCCACATTTTCATTTGGGTGAAGCTGAAATGCCAGCATTAGTGTTCTACTGAGTGTGGGTAGCTCATGGTCACCTGGGGACTCAGCTGATCTCATCTTTATGGCCTTACTCTCTGGGACCTGGAGAGGTCAGGTCCCTTTCCTTGGGCTGCCTGCTCACTGGGAATCTGAGCCTGAGTGTTGAGTTGCCTGCCTGTGTTTGGATTTGAAGACCATATTCCCTGCCTGGCTTACGGATGTGTCTAGAGTGTTGCCCTTCACCTCTTCTGAATCTCTGTGCTTCCCTTCCTGCCTTCTGACACGCCCTCTATTCTAGAACAGTTTGGGGGCCAATGTCTTCATTGTGCTTGCTGCTTGCCCAGGGTTTCATGTCAGGACGATGATGGATGGCTTCCAGAGTATGACTGTCGTCTTTCTCCAGGTCTCAGTTTAACCTACTGGGTGGTAGGGCATTGGAGCCAGCCATTGCTTCTTGGTTTTCAGGACTCTGTTCCTCTTGCTACCATTCCCAAGCAGCTTACTCTGAGTTGTTTTCTTATCAGATGGAGCTTGGTGGCCCTTGGAAAGGAGTGTGTCTTTTCAGCAAGCTCCCAATGAGGAGCCTCTCTGTTCCCATGTGAGGAAAGGCTGTCTGGGATAGTGCGGTATTGTGGGTGTCATCTGATGGTTTTTGTTATGTGCTCTGGTCGAGTCAGCTTGACAAGCTGAGAGGCTTCAAAGTCACTCATGAGGCAAAGAGTTTCAAAGAAGTTCTCTTCCTAGAGTCTGGCATTTTCTCTAAACCATACATTATTTTTTTTATTTTTGTGTTAGTCTAGTGTATGGATCTATGTGTTCTCTTTTAATATTATCTTATTATAAGTGCCTTTTCAGATTGAATTTTGACATAGCTAAAGCCTTTTGGTAGTGTTTTAACAGTCTTAAAACGTCCTTGAGCAAGACCATGGACTTAAAATTTAGTAAGAATGTTGTTAATCAAAATAGCCTCTGGTTCTACACTATCACTTTGAATAAAAGGTAGGTTACTCCCTTACACAGGAATTTACCATCACTAAAGAAGAAGGAAGTTTTAGACCAAAGGAGAAACCAAAATAGATACTTAGAACTATAGTGAAGTTACATCCATACACACGTATTTACAATGGCCTAACAAAAGGTGAACTATACAATAGAGTAAAATAGGAACTATGGCAAGGGCGTGAAGCCCTTAACCCTAGCTTTTAAGATTACTGAATCTTAGGTGGAGCCCTCATTGATCCCAATTGTTATCAATGAATTCTATCCCACATGGTTCCCTTTAGACCTTTTGGGTTTGCATTCTTCTGTTTTAAGTAAGATTCCGGTTACCTCATTTGTACCTTGTGAATATGTCACCCAACTTCCTTATTGTCTTCTGCATAAAAAGTCTGATGCTCGATTGGAAAAATACATTCAGATCCAACACAACCTCTCCTGTGTGCATCTGTTTGTCAATTCATCCTGCACTTTGTCCACCCGAGACTAGAGACCTGTTCCACACAGACAAAGGGGCCCAGAGAGTCTGCGACAGGTTTTGAGTAAGTAGAGCTCCCTTGCTTGGCGGCTTTGAGCTGGGACTTTGACATGTAAAGTTTCTGATAACTCTTGTTCCTTTTCTAGGTGTCTATGACATTGAAGACAGAATGTCCTCATCAGAAAACAATGAACATTACAGACGAGCCAGAAAGCTACAACCTGGCTCCGAAGATGCCAATCCTGGAAACTGGAAGGCAGGGTGAAGAATCTACTACTTTCCTGGAGAAAAAAAGAGAGAAGCAATGGGTTTTGGGTTATGTGTTCTCTCACCTGCCTCTTCCAGCACCAGCCCGAATGGTCCCATACTGAAGTTTCACCAGTAGTGCTTGTTGGAGCTTACTGGGCCAGTGCCTCAGCACCGTCTACTTGGGGCCAGGAGGCTTCAGGACTGGCCTTCCCCTCAGTTTCAGCTCCTCAGCATCCAAAGCCAACTTTCGTGTGACTGCTCCAGAGCTGTAGTAGATCCTGGATTTATGCCCATGCGACTGTGTTTAGAGCACCTATGCTTTTTATTATTTTTCAAATAAAAGTAAATTTATTTAAAACTTGGCCAGAGTTAGAGACAGAAACATTCTTAGCCTCTCTCCTGCTTTCTTTGTAGTTGTGTAACAATGCCAGGTATAATATCTACCTCAATGTTCAGCTCCTATGTATTGGTTTCTTTTTTTTTTTCTGTAATATTTTTAAAATATGGGAATTTCACATCATGACCCCCAAGCACCCTCACATTCCAGTACTTCCAGGTCCACTCCTCCTCTTTGGACTTTTTCCTTGTCCTGCATCCAAAAAGAGTAGAAAAATTCACAATTTGTGTTGCCCATATACTCACTAAAGCATGGTCAAACTCTCCGGGGTCACCTCCATAAGGAAAACTCAGTCCTCTCCCATTCAAACCCTGACCAGGAACCATAAAATGACAATTACCCCTTAGAAATTCTTCAACGGAATACAAAGCAATTGCCTTGCACTAAAGATTTCCCTCAAATGAAACACAGATCTGTCCAAATAGTCAAATTTAATGAGAGCTTCCTCCCCTATTTTTGGCAATTCACATTTATGGCCCCCTGCCACTTTCCCTGGTCCATCTTTGGCTCTAAAGTCAGTAGTTATTAGACAGAGTATCTTTCCTACTTTGTTCCCTATAGCCATAGGGTGTCCTATGTAATCTACACATCCCAGCAGATCTGATATTATTAATGACACCCCTTATATACTCAAACATACCTCAGAAAGTATAGTATTTGGAAGAAGATAAAGTGTATGGTAGTCTTAATTGTGAGCCTTATATTCAAGCTGTCTAGCTCCCTCCCTAGGCTCCTCCCTTTATCCCTGTGCTTTTATTAAGTCCCAAGAATCTAATCCTATAGCTTTTAAACACAGGTGCTTGAAGCTTTAGTTAATCTAATTAGCAGGGAAATAAGTGATAAAGAAGGGGGTAGAAGATGACAAAAGATGGCAATAAGAGAACAAAGAAAGAAAGCGATACAATGTAGCTTAAGCAAGACATCTCATCCTCAGTAGTAATTACTAATCACACTTGATATATAACTGACCAGAGTGTGCTGTGTATAGTGTGTGCATGCATGCCTGGGTGTGTTTGCATGTTTTGTGTGTGTGTGTGCTTCATTGATGATGCTGTAGCTAAAAACCTGAGCCAGGAATACTTTTTTATATTTATAAAGGACTGAAATGTATGTCTTGTAGTTCTGGAAGAAGAGCAGTCTAAAGTTAAGGTGCCAGCAGAATTAGGATCCAGGGAGGACTGTTCTGCCTCCAAGATGGCACAATGTGTGAGAGCCAGGCATGCTGAGTCCTCACAGGTACACAATAGCTTTCACTGGGTAGAACCTCAAGACTCAATACCTCCTAAAGTTGCCATCTTTTAAAACACAATGCTGCTTAGGGAATTAAATTTCCACATGAATTTGAGTAGGGGAGGTTCATTTCGGATAGATAAGCCTCATACTAAAATAGATGACAGCTGGTGATAACAGGATGTTAGGAAGCTAGTATCGATGCAGGGGAACATGGACCAGACTGACCTAAGAGGCCTAGAAACACACCCCACATTCTCAGTACATGTCCACATTACTTTTGAAAACAATTCTTATTCAGTCTTTGAAAATTTCATATATGCATGTTATGAATTTTGATCGTATTCATCCTCTGTTATATTATGACCTTACTACTTTCTGTGGACCTCCTCTTTTCCCAACGTAGTTGTCCTCCTTTCATGTTTTCTTCTTCTTTTTAAAATAACCCATTGAGCTGAGTTAGGACTGCTTGACTGCATGTTTGGAGGGTAATTTATTTCATCATGAACAACTTAGCAATACAATTTACCTTACACTTCTCAAGGCAAAATGACTCTTAACCCCCAACAGCCATTAACAATCAATAGCTCCTCACCTGGAGGGAAAGGATTCATCTCCTCCTAAGGCAGGGAAATATCCACATTTCATCCCTGAACATCTGCTGACCAACACACGGCTAATTTCCACAATAGCACCTTACTAAACATGGACTCACAAGTGTATTCTGTTGTATGTTGACTTCATTTTTTTGTGTGTCTATGACCAGCAGTGATACAGCTGGACAATTTGGTTGTTTTTAGGGTTTTTTTGTGAGGGGGGGAACATTCATGCTGCTTTTCATAGTGGTTGGACTAATTTATATTCATTGTCTACATCCTCACTACTGTCAATTAATTAATAAGCTAATTAATTAATTAATAGTAGCTATTCTAAGTGGGGTGACAACTTATCTCATCCTGAATTGTAGTTTTTAATATTTTAAAAAAGTTTATTTTCATTTTATATATATGAAATTTTTGCGAATGTGCATGTATCTTTTTAAAGCCCACAGAGGCCAGAAGGCAGCATTGGATCCCCTGGATATTGAGTTACAGATGATTGTGAGCCAACTTATGGGTGCTAGTGTGACCTGAGAATTCCACATCTTCATTTGAAGGCCAGTAGGAGAAGACTAGCTCCCATGTGGTGGGGGGAGGGGCTCATTTCCCACTTCCCCACTGACACACTTCCTCCAACAAGGTCACACCTACTTTAACAGGGCCACACCCACTTCAAGAACGGCCACACCCACTCCAACAAGGCCATACTTACTCCAACAAGGCCACACCCACTTAAGTCCACATCCACTCAAGGCCACACATATGAATAGTGCCACTACTTGGGCCAAGAATATTTAAACCACCACAAGTGGGCTAGAGGAGGGAAAGGGTAAGTATTATTTAATTGTCACCACATTTCTGTTTGAAATATTGAGGTTTTTAGAATTTTACAATAGTAGCATACCACACAGCAATGAGAGTGTGCTTATTGCCTCCAAAACTGTGCACATAAGATAAACTTTTGTTATGCATCTTTAAGCACAATAAGAAAATTAAATTAAAAATTATTTTTAAAATGGTAACAGCTAGGGGTGGGCAGATGGCTCAGTGTTTGGGAGCACCTGCTGTTCTTGCAGAGAACCTGGGTTCCATTCCTGGTACCCAAATAGAGGCTCACAACTGTCTGTAACTCCAGTTTCAGGAGATTCAGTGCCCTCTTCTGGCTTCCATGAGCACAGGCAAGCATATCGTAAGCTTATATACATTCATGCAAGACCCCTATGCATATGAAATAAAGATAAGTAATTCTGCTTTAAAAAATAGTAAAGAGGAGTAAGTTGTTCAGTGGGTTTAATACACACACACACACACACACATACACACGTTTCTTTTACTGGTTACCTCTGGCTCCTATAAATTAAAAGAAGGTTAGTACCTTAAACTGCATGGCATGTGTGTGTAGATGGGGTGGGGGTGTGGAGTATATAGCAAACTCCAACTTCAGGCACACTAGGCTGAAGTGTCTTGTTATTAAGCCTCACTCCCAGATCTTTGTTTTGTTTGGTTTTATTTTTTCATTATTATTTACATTCATTTCATGTCTCCTGTTTGTACACTCATTACTGAACACAATTAGAATGCAAACAAATGTACAAACACCATAATGAGCAGTATAAGCTAAAAGAACTAGTGGTATCTAAGCAGATTAATGGAAGCAGTGAGGAAAATGACGGTACAGGATTGTAGCCTGCACATTTTCCTTCTTTATCAAAAGAAAATGCTCAGAGGCACCATAATGGTAACACTTAGAGGAAACACCTAAGGTGGAGTACTTGACCACTATGAGGTCAGTCTGTCATGAGAGTTGTGTGGGAAGTCAGTAATGCAGGCAGTATTTTGGCCAACCTCTGCTCGTGTCAGCTGAACATCTCCTGTAAACAAAAGCCAAAGGAAACAAAGCCACACATTGACCTTTTATGTAAACTTGGTGCAAGCTCTGCATTGTTTTGATTTCATGGTTCAAAAAGATATTCATGTTAAAAGTTGAGGTTGTGTAATGTTAAATTTTCTAAAGGCTGCATGTGTCTTTGTAGGTGAATAATTTTTCAGTGTAGTTAATAATCACTTTCATGTTTACCTATTTGCTGTATTTGTCTATATTATCCTAGGTGACTAGAGAAGACATTATGGGAAATGGTAGAGCAAAATCCTCAAATGAGGAGGCTCATAAAATCCAGTCCCTCTCAAAGGCATCGAGAATCAAAGGGCACTAACTTGCCTCAGTGACAGGTGACAGTAATACTTACATCCTAATAGGATTGTCTTCTGCTGTTGTCAGTCCCTTAGTTACCTACTCTTACCTTCTTCTAAAATGGCAACAACCACACTAGAGATATGTAACAGTACCAAGTGTTTCTGCTTCAGAGTTGTGCAAAACTGTCCTGATCTTGCCCAAGTGTCTAAGTATCTGAATGGTTACCCATGGGCAGCATTAAGCCTGATATCTACATTGCATATGAAGAAATGAAATTCAGCTCAGTTATGAAGAGTAATGTTATCAAGAGGGTCATATACCGAGTAATCGGCCAAGTTCCATCCTTTAGTGATTTCAATAAAATGTCACTAACCACTTACCCCTTGACCTGTCCAGCAGGTCCAGTTATTCGGGGGTCTGACGGGACCTTTTCCTAAGAACCAAATGAGGGGTAGAGAGAGATGAGAACCTTGTGCAATGAAAGACACAGGGAAGCAGTCTGAGTAGCATCAAGGTCTTGCTTCATTCAAAAAGGCTCAAGGCTTAAATGCACAAGCAAAATGGGAAGTACTTCTCAGCAGGAGGGGTGGGGTAGTAGAAATCCACAAGTAAAAGGGGAAGTAGAAATACTTCTCAGCAGGACGGGTGGGGCAGGGTGTGGTCAGGACATCTGGCACTGATTTAGGGCTGGAACATTCTGTGGTTGTTCTCGGGACGGTGTGTCAGTGGCCCACTTTTGACCCCCTTTTCTTTTCAGGGGGAGAGGTCTAATTCAGAGATCAGGACAATAGCGTTGTCTTAATAGCTCCCAACATCTCCCCTGATTTAATATTTTTATAAAGGCATATTTTATAATAAATTTGTAGCCACGTTTTTAACGACCGCCTAAATGTCTGTTTGCTCACTGGGTGATTCTCTAAAACCACGAAGGACACAAGGACAAGTCATTTATGAGGCTTGAATTAACGCTTCCAGTCTGTTGGGTATAACCTGGGATAGCTAAGGGATTTAGGAACGAAGCAAGCTCCGTGGGTAGAGGTAGAGGTCTGATCCCCAGTGTGCAATGTTAGGGGCCATGTACAGGATTGACTCTCAGACCCCTGCTCCCGTGCTGTTTTTCCTGGAGGAAGGACCCTAGGGCACTCAACCTTCATGCAATCAGACATGCCTCTCAAAGACTAACAGCTTCCAGACTAATCTCTGTGTAGTACTTAGTCTCACAACTCTCATGGGGAACAGCTTCAAGTTACAATTTTTCCGATGTGTCTAGCCTGGGATGACTGTTTAGTTTCCAATGTGGCGAGAATGTATATTACCATGTCGGAAGCACAGACCACGGCAATCTATAAATGATTCGTGGCATGAGACTGATGGCCGAAATTAGGGGGAGGGGAATGATCTTACTTAAGCATTTTATGGAAATTGAGTCTCTCTCCCCAAGACGAGGGTGATGAAGTGGTATCTGCGTCTGATTCTTCTCCAGCAACCTGCTTGTTATCGCCAACGTCCAGCCGATGGTAATGAACTGAAACAAATGCGCTTGAAAGAGATGAATCAATTTGAGATTTAACAAATGGGGTCAATTTCTGAAATGCCCAAGGACCAAAGGAAATCAATAATAGGAGTCCCAATAATAGGAGTCCCAAAAGCGACCTTGTAACAACAAGGTCGAAAGCCAGGGGGAGGTTGAAAACCAATTTTGGTACCATGACTCTTGTTGTTCTCTCTCTCTTTTTCTTTTTTCTAAACTGGCAGTAACCTTGGCAAAGCTATCTTTAACTAATCCAGTTTTATCAACATATACGCAGCATTCTTCCTTAAGTGCAGCGCATAAGCCTCCTTGTTGTAGAAAGAGCAAATCTAATCCCCTTCTATTTTGAAGGGCAACTTCTGAAAGGGAGACCAAGGAATCAGTAAGATCATCTAGGCCCCTTTTTATATTCTCTATATCTTGGCTGATAGTCTCATTGAGCAGATGGTAATTGCGCGCATTCTGTTGAGACAACACAAGGGCTGCAATTCCAGTCCCAATCCCAGCAGCACCCAGGCCAAGAAGGACCGCAAGGTCACTGCCAAGATAGGCTCTCTTTTGTGGTGAGATGGCAAGGAGGCACCTTGATCTCAAAACTTCAGTAAGTCATCTGACTCATGAATACTAAAATTTGGAAAAAGCTGAACCAAGACACAATAATCTCTATTATTTATAAAATCTTGTATAATAATGTACCATGTAAGGCCTGTGGAACATTCCAAAAAGGTATCATTTGGGGCAAGAAGATAAGAATACCTATTTTTATTTACTCTAAATGTATTATTGCAAATCTCTAGCAAGGGCTGCGGCGGAAGCATGCCTGGGCCCAACACACAACTTCTTACCCCAGAGAGTTCTGTCAAGGTAAGCTTAACTGACTCGAAGGGAAGCTGCCTAGCATCTGAAAGCAGGGTAAAATTTCCAAATAAGGCTATGCCCTCATAAAAGGGCGGGGAAGCAGAAAAGCACATCCAACAATCTTCAAATTCTTACGCATTATCTCTTTGTGCCTTATCCAGCAAGGCTAAAGCAGAAGCATTCAGTATAGACCACAGTAAATCAGTGGAAGAGCCCCCCCCCCCCCGGCAGGGAGACTGGGCTGAAATAGGGTCGTAGTACGCCCCGGGGCAGGAACAGTGGGGTGGGTACCTGGGAGTTGAGGATTGCTTGGGGATATAGGGTGGTGTAACTGGGGATTAGGCCCTATAGATACTTTATATTTGTTGGGGATTTCCTTTTGTAGTTTAATCTTGATTGTCAATCCCCAATCTGTGCCCTCTTTATATATGCACAACCCCCAAGAGAATCCTCTCTTGGTCCAGTCAGCAGTCCTTGCGGCTGTTGTAAAGCTAATTTGTAATGGGTTGCACCACCCTTGTCTAGAAGAATTGGGGGAACAATAGCTAGTAAGGGGTTGTTTTCCAGGGGAGGTGACTTTGGAATTGGGGTAAAGTCGTTTAACTGTGACATAATCCCAAGAGGAGGATGGGGTCCAATAGGTATCCCCAGTGGTTTCACAGCCCCAAGAGGCGAAATAAAAATCATTTTCATACCCACATTTATAATTTAGAGATCTATCTTGATGAGTTCCTGAACAGACATATATACCTCCAGTGTGTAAGGCCAGGGCAGTATGACGTATATCACTGCTGCAACCTGGATCAATCTTTTTATCACCTGTGTTAACTGCTATTAATTGAGGCATATAATAATCAGGGGTGCCCCAGGCGGCATCTGCACCCAATGCGAAGACACAGATGTCTATTTCTAACTCGGGCCAATGGGGCTCGGCACCAATCTTGGAGCTGGAGTTAGAGCAGCCCCACTGGCCAGGTTAATAGACTTAGAAACTTGTTGAGACAACACATCTACCTCATTACAAAGCTTGATCATACCATTTATATCTAAACTCTTGGTTTTACCTCTCAGGGAAGCCCTACATGCCGAATTGGCGTTTTCAAGAGCAAGTTGTCGGACTAACAGACCCTCACTTTCCTCGGGTCCCAAAATTCTCTCAGCTGCTTCCTGTAATCTGGCAACGAACTGCGCATAGGACTCTTGGAGCCGTTGTATAATCTTGGTTAGGGGTGTAGTCAGTGCCCCTGCAGCAGGGACAGTGCGCCAAGCTCCCAGGGTGGCTTGTGCTGTCTGGGCAAGGACAGCAGGGGAGAGCCCTAATTGTTTTATGTCTACAGCGAAATTGCCTTTACAGCAGATTTTATCAGCAGTCCAGGAGGCTGTCTTACTAGTAGGATTCTTTCTATTATTTGCAGCCAAATTTTCTCCTCTGTCCACAAACTCTGACTTCCAAGTTAAATATTGGCCTCTAGTGAGGACAGACTGAACAACTTTATTCCATTCATTGGGTATCAAGTATCCTTCTCCTGTTAAACCTTCTAATATAGATACAGTGAATGGGGCATTAACCCCACAATTTTTGACTGCTGAATGAAGATCTTTTACATGTCTCAGTTTTAGCTTTTTGTAGACTGGTTGGCTGTTGGTGTCCAACCCTTCATCGGGGGACATGCTACCCTCATTGGAATCAGAGTTTGCTTGATCCCCCTCCTCATCACTCTCTGGTTCCCCCTGATCTTTATCGGAGGAGCCAGTGGGGGGGGGGTCCTCACGACCTGGAGCAGCCTGACGGGCTTGAGCTCTGGTGAGGACAGGGAAGGTGAGGACAATTTTTTATTCCCTTGTTTCTGAGAGGGACCTTTGCGGCCAGTTTGCGGATTTTTTGAGATGGGACCTTGAAGGTTCCCCATGAGGGCCCTTTGTAGATTCTGAGTCTCTAGACTGAGGTCTTGTAGCTCCTTTTGAAGCCCTAGAACATCTTTAAGATTGGTGATCTGAGTCTGAAGTTCTCTTTTAGTTTGAAGTAATTGCTGAACGGACAAAGAGGCCAGCAATATGGGATGAGCGGTAGGGGGAATGGGGGGGCAAGTAAGGAGGAGGGTAGAAATTGAAGGGCTCGATGGTAAGATAGGCACCGGGCCGGGACCATAGTGGTCTCATTCATATTTGAAGGCTTCCTCATCTAATTCTGACTCCGAGGCAGGATCGAGGGGTTCATCTGACAACTCCTTATACAAAATGGGGTAAATCCTTTTTGGTCTAACAGGGGGTCGAGCAGTAGCCCCTTTTCTAGAATCTAATGTAATTTGGGGAGAAAGAGGGGAAGGCAAGGAGTCCTTAGGGACCTGGGCATCAATAATTGATGACGGCCAAGACTGACGATTCACCGGCAGCTTAGTTTCACTTTTGTGAAACAGTGATCAGGAGTTTTCTAAAAAAATCTTCAGTAAGGGCTAGGAGGCGAGCGCCCTCTCAGCCCTTTTCTGCCTGTTTAAGGAGATCTCTGACGATTCTCCAATAGCTAAAACAGGACTCAGGGACATCTTCTCCTTGTTTTATCAAAGCATTGATATCTGCCTACTTTATTCCAAGTTAAAGGGTGTATTACAGGACCATTCAATACCAGCCATGGACATCTCTCATCCACAATTTTCCTTAAGAACGCCATAGAACAGTGTTAGTATCTCATGATTACAAATTAAGCCAATTTTCTATCTCAATACAGCTGTATGTGCATCAAGCAGTGTTTTATTCTGGTACGAACACTTTAAAGACTTCATGTCATAATTTGGTAATTAATACCACCATGAAACACAATGCTTTGCTAGACATATAAATTGTATTTGCATTACAATAATAAAACCTGGCTTTTTCTGGTAACTTAAGCTTAACAGTCACAGATGGTTCAACCAGCTCCCAACAAGGTTGTTCAGTGGTTCTTACTCTGCAGCATTCATTGGCCTACACTGTAGTCAGGACAGCAACTTTCAAGTCTGCTGTCTGGTGCAAGTGGTCATTATTTGTCTCTCTCAGTGCATCACCATCCACCATCATCTTCCCCCAATGTCAGTTGGTGCCATGCTTGTCTGCTGCATGGATGGACTGTGGAACTTCTGAACAGGAAGCAGTTTTGGAAGGCAGAGCACTGCTGCACTGGTGTGGTGAATGTTTCAGCCCATCCTTTTCTACCTCAGAAAGGGTGTTCACAGCTGGGAAGTGGGTGTGACAACCCCTGGAATGGTGACTATAAGACATTCTCATGCTTTTTAAGTAAGACGAGTGACTGCAGTGGGAGACTGCTACAGATGGCATGTTGTCACTCAGGGATGGCACCTCAAACTCACTTAAGTCTGTGCTTTGTGGCTGTAACAACTGTGCATCCATGTCCTCTCTGGTCTCATTGATCTTCATGTTACCCTTTTCCCTCAGTTTACCACTTTTTGACTTTTTTCCTCCTGTTGCTTCCTTGGACCACTCAGTAGCACTGGATTTACCTTCAGGCAAGCCACTGTATGACCTGCCCATGTGGCCTCGGGCAGCACCACTGTCATCCACACTGCTGCTTCCACGGCTGTGTTGGAACTTGAATGGCTTTGATTCAATATCCACTTGCACTTCCATACTGTTCCCTTCTCTGTCCAGAGGGATGTAGGAGTTCAGAATGGATCCTGCCATTGCTTTGGTGCTGCTGTTATTACAAATTCTTCACAAACTCACTGTGCCAGATTCTCTACTGAGACTATACCTTTCTTTCTGTACCCCTGCTTGAACTTGCAAATTGCTGAAACAGTTTATCATGGCACTTCCTGACAGAAGGCCTTTGATACTAGCTCCAGCTAAGGCTATGGTACTGACTGTCTCACTCAGGTTGTTGCCAATAGTGCCTATTCCATTCATGTGGCTTCCACTTGCACTCAAACTGCCAGTCAGGCCGCTGACACTTCCCTCTCCTATGCTAGGGTTGTGCCTTGCTTCTGCTACTGATGTTGTATAGATGGCTGTGTTAGTCCCACCTACGTTTATGTCATTCTCATCATCAAACTCAATCCTTACTCCTTTCCCATTTCCTGCAGACTCTCCACAATCTCTGTTTCTGCAGAGGGAAATTGGGACCACACCATAGACATAAGCTAGCATAGTAGGAACACCAATGCCTATAGTCCCTGCAGCTACCACCGGAGAGACGATTATAGACAGGGCAACACCACTTGCTATGGCCAGATTCCACTTGTGTTTCGAAACATCTGTGCCTTCATAGCAATCATGAATCTTGAGGCCCACATACACAGGAATGCCAATGATCATGGCAGGAAGGGCAATGCCGGCTATGAGAGCAATCCCTACGGGAGCACCAACAAGGGTTCCCAGCTGCCACAGGATTTTCTACACTCGGCTCCAGGGTTTCTTCCCCCATAAACTACAACCCGAGGGACTTAGATAATGTAAATTGGAGATTTCTTTCATGCACAACCAACAAAACTCACAACCACACACAGCACATGTCATATGATTGCAACTCCCATCCTCAATCTTGATTATATAAGCAGCACATCGTGGACATGGCTTTATGTCATCAGCTGCTGCTCTAGGTTCCTGTCTGTAACTAATAGGTGAAAAGCATATAGTTCTTAAGCATAAACGCTGGGCTCTTTCCCAGAGAGCAGCCTCACAGGTCTGTTTGGGATGCCAGATCTGTTCACAGTGGTAGCAAAACTCTGTTCCACAGCCTTTTCGCCCACAAGTTAATTGTGGACACTGGGCACATCCAAATGCTATCACAGCGTATCCACAGTCTGGAGCCGGACACCACCTACAGTCAGGATCTGCAACAAGCCACTGTCGAAGCATAAATTCTTCATATTTTCCCATGAAGACATCATCACTTAATATCAAGCGAATGTCATGGGGATTAAACCGTTCAGTGCATTCTGGACAACTGATGTTAACTCGACTTTCAGAGATTTCTATCCTTAGGTATTGTCGTAAGCAATTCACACAAGATCTATGGTGACATGTCATGATATCAGGTAATCTGTCTTGAGAAAGCCGTAAAAGGCACAAAGGACAGTCCTTAAAGTCTCCAGTTTGTTTGCTGATGGAAGTCAATCCATTGTCAGAAGAGGTATTTGCTGAGAAATTGGAGTTCTTATCAGCACACATTTCAGAATGTATCCTCTCAATACTTGCCATTGCTTCCACCCCACCACTGAGCTCCCTTGATTTTCGTTTGCTGTCCATCTTCCTCCGAAAAAGAGAGCCTATTGAAATTCTTCTCTGTTTGGGTGCCTTTTTGACACAAGGCAAGCTCACAGATGAAGCAGAAGGTTGAAGCGCTCTATCTGAACCTATTTACTGATGTAAATTCATATCTAAAATGCTTATCAGAGCTGAGTCAGAATCATTTTAAAAATAAAACTTATTTCTTGTTCTTGCATTCAGATGAAATCATGATGTAAAAAAAGATCCCATTGGCTTCAGAGAACTTGAAAAAGTTCAAGAGAAGACTCATCCGTCTTCAGGGGCATTGGGCGAGCAGGTCCATCCTGCGGAGGCAGAAAGAGGAGGAAGAACAGAAGAGGACAGCCCTTCAGCATTGCCCCAGCAGAACCTTCTCAGCTAGGGCAAGAGCTGCAGGTGAACGGTTGCCAGTGAGCAGGAGAGGGAGAGCGAGCCGCTGCTTTCCGGAACTCCACTCAGTGACTCCTTCGGGACTGACCTTCCCAGCCAGGAACAAACAGAGCAAGTACCAGTCTCCTGATCTCTGTTTTTTGTTTGTTTGTTTGTTTGTTTGTTTGAGACAGGGTTTCTTTGTATAGCCCTGGATGTCCTGGAACTCACTTTGTTGACCAGACAGCCTTGAATTCAGAAATCTGCCTGCCTCCTACTCCAGAGTGCTGGCTCTGTTTTTATAGTCCTAGACTTGAGAAGTCTGAATCAATTTCCCTGAGTCAGAATTAGCAATTCGGCAAGGCTGTATCCCCTCTGGAAGCTGTCGGGAAGAATCTGTCTTCCTGTGGTTTACAGCTTCCAAAGATTCATTTCTCATAGCCCTGTGTGACTAAGAACCATTCCTCAGTATTTCATGCATTCAGTATTGATTCTTACTTCAACTCTCACCATTGATTGAGTAAAAAAAAAATCCTATTTTCTGTATCAATCTCCCCTTGCCTTCTGCTAGACTCACAGTTAAGCATTATGTAGAGAATCATGGATTTCTACTGTCTTACATTGTAACATTCACAGGTTCTAGGGACCGGGATACCTTTGGAGGTCATTATTCAGCCAACTACCATTCTTTTCTGTCTCGGCTATTTTCAGTTCTTAAAATCTTTAAAGGTCTTTTTGGCCTGTAAACCAATGCTGTACAGTAGAACTATAATATTGTCTATGTGTGATTGTAATTTATCTAGTAGCCATATTATAAAAGATAGAAAGATGGCTGAGTCAGTAAACAGTGAGGTTGATCCCTAGCACTGAAATAAAAAATGGAGCATCACTCACACTTAAAAGCTGGCTGTGGTGACCTATACCTGTAATCCCAATTCTGGAGTGGCAGAGACAGAAGGACCTGTGGGACTTGCTGGCCAGGCAGTCTAACCAAATATGCAAGCTTTAGGTTCAGTGAGAGCCTCTCTCAAAAATTAGGTGGAGAGCAGTTGAAGGAGATAGCTGATGTAAATCTCTAGCACACTCACACACACACATACGAACATACATTCACTCACACACACATATTCACACAAACACACACACATGTAGGCATGCACATGTGAGTACATAAAAAGAAAACAGAAACAGGTAAAATTAATTTTATTTATAGAGTATATTTAATCTAATATATCCAAAACACCACCAATGTCTCCAATATGAAATCTATTGTGGCGGTGTACTTTTTGTCCCAATTCTTTGAAATCGGTATGTAGTTTGCTTTTGCTGTAATTATTAATTCAGATGAACCACATTTGTACTCCGTTGTGTTCTGCTACAGCATTATAGAGTTATGAAATTATAAGGAACTAGGGCTGATTGGAGCACACTCACAGCTCCTATTTTAGTGGCTATTTTCATCATCTCTGGCAATCTATTCTGACTATATCCACCGTTAAGATAATAAATGCTGGCTCAAATTCTTCTTGGTGTTCTGAGGCTGCCTCGTGAGGGATTGATATACACCCGAAGAACCAGACAGGCCAGGATTGACATTAGGTTAGGAGTGAACTAGATTCATCATGAGAACACAATCCACTATAGGTCTGAACGGAAGAAATTAAATTTAAGGCATTGTTATATCAGCGTATGGAAGAATGAAAAAGCCAAAGAACAGACAAGGAGACACACCAAAGAGCAGTGCCTACAAGGAGCCACTGCTCCTCAGGAATGAAGAGACAGCAGGCAGGTGAAGGTGCCATTATCTGAGTTGTAAACTGGCATTGCTAGAAAACTAGTGCTGTGCTGCAGGCTCAGACCATAAAGAATGGAGCTGTTGGTGAGAAATGGATACAATGGGACAACAGAGATGCTACTAGACATGCTGCAGTGGAGGGAAGGAAAGAGGAGAGGAGGACTGAGGGATGGAGGGAGGGAGGGAGGGATGGAGGGAAGGAGGCAGGGAGGGAGGTAGGCGAGAGGGAGGATGCAAGGGAGAGAAGTACTCTGAGTCCCTGCATTGGCCAAACCCATCTGGAAGGCATTTGGAAAGGGGGCCTGAAAAATGTAGTTTCTTGAGTTAGGAAAAAGCACAGGGGAAAAAATATTAGAGAAGTAATTCCTGAGGAATGGGCAGTTAAGTCTGTGAGCCACATCTTTTGTAATTCAAAATGTCAGATAGCTAATGTCCTATGAAATGGAATTGATGGACACACAACTTGCCTGCCCTCTCAGCCTCCAAAAGGACAGTTCTAAAGCTTCTTACCCATTTCACGCAGGGTTCTCTTAAGACTGTGCTGCAGTTGCCCACAGTGGTCACATCCTTGTTACCTACTTTATCTCTGACCCCCTTTCCTCTTGTCTTGCCACAAGGCTAACTTTCCACACCAAACTTGAACCCAAGCCCCTTTCTTCAAGTAAGAATTTAGAATGAGTCAGGGACAAAAAGGTTTCTAAATCAGAGGAGCCTAAGGATATTGGAGAGAGAAAATTAAGATTTTGTTTTGGTTTTAGACAGGCTCTCACTATCTATTTAGCTATGGCTGGTCTTGCTCTGTGGTGAAAAGCCTAGCCCAACCCACAGAGATCTGTCTGACACTGCCCACAGACTGCTAAAATTCAGTGCCAACCTGAACTAAGTTTCCTTAGTTGGTGGTCAGGCATTTTAGCTTCCAGGATCTGAGCGCTGTGTTTGTAGTCTATGGGAATCAGCGCCATCGTTGGTCACCGAATCTAAACAGCTCCTTCATCTTCCCCTTCACATGCTCCAGCAGATCATAGATGGGCAGATATTGGGGTAAGCCAACTCAAAGCCATGGATCTGGGCCTGGATGGTAGCTGAGTTTCTCAGCCTGACAGCTCTCCTGCTCCCTCACCACTAGGGTGAGCTCTCCAGCACTATCCAGGCTAGCTTACCCAATGCTTTAGATGGCAAGGGGTAGTCAGCCCTCCTGTTCTCATGCTCTCAGGGCCAGCTCATCTGCACCAATGCCATTATGGTCATCTCTACTGGGTTACTCTCCTGAATGATGCAGCCAGTGAAGGGTGTGGCTAGCTCTTCTGCTCTCATGACCTCTGGGTCAGCCTCCTACCAACCATAGGTGGAGAGTTGAGAAGTGGGGCAGGGAGTGGGGGTGGGGAGCATCTCTCACTCACTCAGGCCACCCCACGGGAAGGGCCAGGTCAGTTCTCCCTAGTGTGGTGGCTGGTGACGGGTGGTCCAGCTCAGCATAGTGCCTCAGGAAGCAGTCCAGACCAGGGACATCTACATGGACTTTGGTGGTAACGTGGGTCTGAGACATCAACACAGACACCAGCTGCAATAGGATCACAGACCCAGACATGTTCCCTGGCAGCAAGGAATGGGGCTGAATGTCATCATGGCCTCTGGTGTCATGGCAGGCCACTTAGATCAGCTTTCTCCCATTTCCCCCTGCTGCTCCCCAGGCAGCATAGCCCTCAGACATCCACATGGTCTCCAGTGGTAGCCCAGACCACAGACATCTGATTGGACTATGGTGGTAACTTGAGACACAGACATTGACACAGACCCCAGCTGCAGCAGGACCATGGACCCAGACATGGTCCTTGGCAGCAGCCAAGACCAGGACCTCACCATGGTCTCAGGTGTCTGTGTAGGCTCCTCATATCTGCCTATACCTCATTGCCATCAAATCTTCAGTTCCAGCTTTCTTCACAGTGTACTAACCCCTCACCTTCCCGTTCTCTCTCATCTCTCACTGCACATTCCATTTTTCCCATCTCTCCATCTCACATGCTCCATCTTAGCCGTGCTGCACTCTGGCACCACCAGCATGGGCACTTGAATGTCTTTCTTTCTTTCCTTTTTTCTTTCTCTCTTTCTTTCTTTCTCTCTTTCTCTCTCTCTCTTTCTTTCTTTCTTTTTCTCTTTTCTTTTCTTTTCTTTCTTCTCTCTCTCTCTCTCTCTCTCTCTCTCTCTCTCTCTCTCTCTCTCTCTCTCTCTCTCTCTCTCTCTCTCTTTCAAGACAATGTTTCTCTGTATAGCCCTGGCTGTCCTGGAATTCACGCTGTAGACCAAGCTGGTCTCAAACTAAGAAATCTGTCTGCCTCTGCCTCCCAAGTGCTGGGATTAAAGATGTGCAGCACCACTGCCGGCTTTGAATGTCTTTCTTTCCCAATCCCCATTCTTATTATGTTGCATTTGTTTGTGTTTTCTTCTTTGTTTGCTTGTTTTTGTTTGTTTGAGACATGGTTTTCGTTGTTGAGCCTTGGCTGTCCTGGAGCTCTTCTGTAGACCAGGCTGGCCTTGAACTCAGAGATCTGCCTGCTTCTGCCTCCCAAGTGCTGGGATTGAAAGTGTACACTACCACCACCCACTCTGAAAGCATGAAAACCATGTGCATTGTTTCCTTTTTAAAACTTAGGCTTTCTTTTAATTTGTGAGCATGGGAATAAAGTACTGACCTTACTTTAACTAATTACTCTGTGAGATCTTTATATGGACTTGGTTGTTTCCAATTGTCTTCGTTAGGGTTTTAGTGCTGTGAACAGACACCATGATCAAGGCAACTCTAATAAGGGAGACATTTCATTGGGCCTGGCTTACAGGTTCAGAGGTTTAGTTCATTATCATCAAGGCAGGAACATGGCAGCATCCAGGCAGGCATAGTGCAGGAGGAGCTAAGGGTTTTATATCTTCATCTGAAGGCTGCTAGCAGAATGCTGGCTGCCAGGTAGCTAGGAAGAGGATCTTAAAGCCCACACCCACAGTGACACACCTACTCCAACGAGGAGGCCACACCTCCTAAATAGTGCCACTCTCTGGACTAATCATACATAAACCATCATACCAATCTTGTGTCATATCATATTGATAATACAGAGAACTGACCTCAGGATATAGATGGGGCCCAAAAGAGGCAGTTCTAGTCTCTTAAATCTCACAGTCTATTTGACTTAGGAACACACACTTCCAACAAATGAATATGCAACGTTAAACAACAATTTTCAGTGGCAATGCAATAAAAGGCCTGAATGAAGCTGCTGGGAATTGGTGAAATTTTCTGAACACCTGTCTTGTGTGAGTCTCATTTTATGTATTTAGGAATCATGTTCACTGACCACACAGGCCCCACCAGCCTTCACGTAGGAAGTAATCATGAGGAATCCATCTCCCACTTCATTTATAAAGAAATGTGGTGTAGTCACTTCCCCTGTATCCTCATGTGGATGGCGTGGTACTTCATTATTTCATAAAAGGCTTAGAAAGATATTGAGAGCTATGTCTGACACTGAATCCTCAAGTAGTTTTGCAAACTCAAAACCCTAAGGCAGGAGGATGACTTGAACCAGCTTGGCCAAAGAAGCAAGTGCAAATCTCTAAATTTATAAATTCATAAGTAATGAACTTGCTTCTCCTTCCATCTAGGCATCTCTTTTCCATTGGTGTGCTGTAGATGCTCATTCCAGCAAGTTAACTCAATTCTCTTCTCTGTTCCTTCCATTTGTAATGACAGATGACATCCCATTTACATATTGAGAGAGATAGAGAGAGACAGAGACAGAGACAGAGACAGAGACAGAGACAGAGAGGAGCAAGTTGCAGGGGACTAGTACAGCCATGCACTTGCACAAGTCAGAGAACAACCTCAGATGTTGGTCCTCTCTTTCCACTTTTGTTTGATATTGTCCTTACCTACTACATGTCAGGGGATTCTTCAATCTCTACTTCCTTTGCTGGGGTTTTACAGATATTCACTGTCACCCTAGCTTTGCATGGGTTCTGGAGACTCAAATGAAGGTCCTTGTGGTTTCTCAACCCATGGGCAAGCACCAATTCCTGATACTATTAATTATACTCTGTTTTGCTGCAGACAGGAGCCTGGCATTACTGTCCTCTGAAAGGCTCCATTCAGCAGCTGACAGAAACAGATGCAGAGACCCACAGCCAAACATTAGAAGGAACTCAGGGAGTCTTATGGAAGAGTTGGGGGAAGGATTGAGGGCCCCAAAAGGGATAGGAACTCCACAGGAAGATCAACAGCATCAACTAACCTGGACCCTTGGGGGATCTCAGAGACTGAGTCACTAACCAAAGAGCATACATGGGCTGGACCAAGGCGCTGGCATATATGTAACAGATGTGCAGCTTAGTCTCTATGTGGGTCCCTCAACAACTGAAGCATGGGCTGTCCCTAAAGTTGCTGCTTGACTGTGGAATCCATTCCCCAACTGTGCTGCCTTGTCTGGCTTCAGTGGGACAGGGTGTGTCTAACCCTGCAGAGACTTGATGTGCCAGGGTTAGAGGATCCCAGAAAGGGGTACCCTCTCAGAGAAGAAGGGGAGAGGGTTGGGGAGAGGAACTGTGTGGGTGTGGGGACTGGGAGTGGGGCTAGTGATCAGGATGTAAAATAAATGAATAAATAAATAAATGGGTAAAAGATATGACAGCCTTTAATTTAAGTCAAAGAGTTCTTCAAGGGTGGGAGAGGCTGTGCTGTATGGTTTGGACTCTTGAGGGGTGGGAGGGGCTGTACTATATGGTTTGGACTGACTGTGGAATAGGTGGACTTCACCGACTGAAGCAGCAGCTTCCCCAGCCACCAGTCCATTCTCCTCACTGAAGCATCTCTCAGGAGGACTTTGGCCAAGGAGGTGCTGAGGCTACAGAGTTCACCTTTCAACCTTCCATTCAGTTCAGTATTGTGGGCCAGCACATTGCACAACAATGTGCATGCTGTGAACCTCTGCTAGAACTAACACACTATCAAAAGTGGACCCAAGGCCTACAGCCTACATACAGTGTGTCCTAAGGATGCTCATGGTTTTTGCTTGCTTCTAATTAGTTCCGACAAATATGAGGAATTTTTAAGGGAAATGTTTTGTAATACAGGAAATAGTTTTATATGAGGTATTTAGAAATATTTCAGCTGTATTTCTATAAATATCTCATTGGAACAATGTTAAGTGACTGGTTAGAATTTTAAATAGCAACTCAAAACAAGCAAATATATAAAAAATATCAAATATACCAAAAATTAGGTAACAATTATGAATCCTGTTGGTCAATATGAGTAAATAATATTGCTTTTCCTGTGGTAAAATTGACCATGAAGAAGTAATAGCAATCTTTTTTTTAATTAGGTATTTTCCTCATTTACATTTCCAATGCTATCCCAAAAGTCCCCCATACCTTCCCCCCCACTCCCCTACCCACCCACTCCCACTTTTTGGCCCTGGCGTTCCCCTGTACTGGGGCATATAAAGTTTGCAAGTCCAATGGGCCCCTCTTTCCAGTGATGGCCGACTAGGCCATCTTTTGATACATATACAGCTATAGTCAAGAGCTGGGGGTACTGATTAGTTCATAATGTTGTTCCACCTATAGGGTTGCAGATCCCTTTAGCTCCTTGGGTATTTTCTCTAGCTCCTCCATTGGGGGCCCTGTGATCCATCCAATAGCTGACTGTGAGCATCCACTTCTGTGTTTGCTAGGCCCCGGCATAGTCTCACAAGAGACAGCTATATCAGGGTCCTTTCAGCAAAATCTTGCTAGTGTATGCAATGGTGTCAGCGTTTGGAGGCTGATTATGTGATGGATCCCTGGATATGGCAGTCTCTAGATGGTCCATCCTTTTGTCTCAGCTCCAACCTTTGTCTCTGGAACTCTTTCCATGGGTGTTTTGTTCCCAATTCTAAGGGGCAAAGTGTCCACACTTTGGTCTTCCTTCTTCTTGAGTTTCATGTGTTTTGCAAATTGTAACTTATATCTTGGGTATTCTAAGTTCCTGGGCTTATAACCACTTATCAGTGAGTACATATCATTTGAGTTCTTTTGTGATTGGGTTACCTCACTCAAGATAATGCCCTCCAGGTCCATCCATTTGCCTAGGAATTTCATAAATTCATTCTCTTTAATAGCTGAGTAGTACTCCATTGTGTAAATGTACCACATTTTTTGTATCCATTCCTCTGTTGAGGAGCATCTGGGTTCTTTTCAGCTTCTAGCTATTATAAAGAAGGCTGCTATGAACATAGTGGAGCATGTTTCTTTCTTACTAGTTGGAACATCTTAGCCATTTTTACAATGTTGATCCTGCCAATCCATGAGCATGGGAGATCTTTCCATCTTCTGAGATCTTCTTTAATTTCTTTCTTCAGAGACATGAAGTTCTTATCATACAGATCTTTCACTTCCGTGGTTAGAGTCACGCCAAGGTATTTTATATTATTTGTGACCATTGAGAAGCGTGTTGTCCCCTAATTTCTTTCTCAGCCTGTTTATACTTTGTGTAGAGAAAGACCATTGATTTGTTTGAGGTAATTTTATATCCAGCTACTTCACCGAAGCTGTTTATCAGGTTTAGGAGTTCTCTGGTGGATTTTTTAGGGTCACTTATATATACTATCATATTATCTGCAAAAAGTGATATTTTGACTTCTTCTTTTCCAATTTGTATCCCCTTGATCTCCTTTTGTTGTCGAATTGCTCTGGCTAGGACTTCAAGTACAATGTTGAATAGGTAAGGAGAAAGTGGGCAGCCTTGTCTAGTCCCTTTTTTTAGTGGGATTGCTTCCAGCTTCTCACCATTTACTTTGATATTGGCTACTGGTTTGCTGTAGATTGCTTTTATCATGTTTAGGTATGGGCCTTGAATTCCTGATCTTTCCAAGACTTTTATCATGAATGGGTGCTGGATTTTGTCAAATGCTTTCTCCGAATCTAATGAGATGATCATGTGGTTTTTGTCTTTGAGTTTGTTTATATAATGGATTACATTGATGGATTTCCGTATATTAAACCATCCCTGAATCCCTGGAATAAAACCTACTTGGTCACGATGGATGATTGTTTTAATGTGTGCTTGGATTGGGATAGCGAGAATTTTATTGAGTATTTTTGCATCGATATTTATAAGGGAAATTGGTCTGAAGTTCTCTATCTTTGTTGGATCTTTCTGTAGTTTAGGTATCAGAGTAATTGTGGCTTCATAGAATGAGTTGGTTAGAGTACCTTCTACTTCTATTTTGTGGAATAGTTTGTGCAGAACTGGAATTATATCTTATTTGAAGGTCTGATAGAACTCTTCACTAAACCCATCTGGTCCTGGGCTTTTTTTTGGTTGGGAGACCATTAATGACTGCTTCTATTTCTTTAGGGGATATGGGACTGTTTAGATCGTTAACTTGATCCTGGTTTAACTTTGGTACAAATTCACCCAAGAGGAGTAGACGGCAGGAAATAATCAAACTCAGGGGCGAAATCAACCAAGTGGAAACAAGAAGAACTATTCAAAAAAATCAACCAAACAAGGAGCTGGTTCTTTGAGAAAATCAACAAGATAGATAAACTCTTAGCCAGACTCACTAGAGGGCACAGGGACAGCATCCTAATTAACAAAATCAGAAATGAAAAGGGAGACATAACAACAGACCCTGAAGAAATCCAAAACACCATCAGATCCTTCTACAAAAGGCTATCCTCAACAAAACTGGAAAGCCTGGACGAAATGGACAAATTTCTAGACAGATACCAAGTAATAGCAATTTTACCGAAGCAAAATGTTAGAGAAAATTAGCAAGTTGGAATTTACAGACTTAAGTGCAGTGTACTGATTGTTTCAAGTTGAAATCACTCCTATAGATGAATCTGTGTGGACATAACTTCTCTCTGGAGTATTTCTACATGTTCTCATAGTTGAATCAAAGTTGCTACTTACTTCACAATATTCAGTCTTGTGAAATCATAAACAAGACAGCTGGAGTAATTTCATGGGACAGTGATCCACATCTGCAAGTGCTTCATAAGCAAATATGCATGCATGCCTGTGACCACAGATTTTGAGAAAATAACTGCTCAATTGCTAATATTAATGCAATATAAGCAGGAATAGTATTATATCGACTTGCATATTAATAACAAGAGAAAGCCTTGAGGAGAAATATTTTCAAGTGTGGCTCCTTGATTCTCTGAGTCAGCAGAAGTTGAGGAGAGGTTCCAAAATTCTAGCACACTATCCCAAATTCACTCAGTTGTAAGTGTTCAACATGAGGCCTGAAAAATCTTTTCTAATAGGTGTTCCTGACATCAACTCTTAAGTCCACTGTAGTTTGAGATCCACTGAGAGTGTATACTGAAGTAGAGTGCATCCAAGAGTGAAGAACAGAGAATACCCATTTATGTATATTGCTAAAAATATGAAGTAAATAGATATAATAGGGGAGGGGGAGGCAAAGGAGTGAGAGAATGGAGAGATAGCTGCTGATTTTGGTCCTTGGGCAGCCATTCCTGGAGGTAGTCCAAACCCTCTTTGTCTTGCTTATTCTGCAAGACATCTCCATCAGTCACTAGATGGTTGGGACTTCCCTGAAGAAGACTAGCTGGAGAGGTGCCTGAGCCCCACTGGAGGGCTGGTCTAGCAGGATAGCACATGCATAGATTTGTACCTCTCTTCTAAAGTTGCCTGGACAGAGCTGACTACTCCAGCAGAAGCTAATCAGGTTTCAAGTAGCCTTGCTCTCTATTTTGCACCTATGTCCTTTGCTGTGGGTAATTTTCTCCTGAAATCACCTCAGACTCCAGGACAGCTCAGTTGTAAGTGTTCAACATGAGGCCTGAAAAATCTTTTCTAATAGGTGTTCCTGACATCAACTCTTAAGTCCACTGTAGTTTGAGATCCACTGAGAGTGTATACTGAAGTAGAGTGTATACTGAAGTAGAGTGCATCCAAGAGTGAAGAACAGAGAATACCCATTTATGTATATTGCTAAAAATATTAAGTAAATAGATATAATAGGGGAGGGGGAGGCAAAGGAGTAGTCACAAGCATAAGCATCTTGTGACAAGCATCAAAATAAGTGCTCAGACAATGAGTTTCTTACGGATAAATCCCTACCTGTGTTGACTAATTTATGTGAGCTTGACAGAAGTTTGAGTCATCTCAGAGGAGGAAACTTTAGCTGGGAAACTGCTTTTATAAGGGCTGTAGGATGGCAAGCATGTGGGGGCATGTCTATAATTAGTGATTGATGGGAAAGGGCCTAGCCTATTGTGGGCAGTGCCACCTCTGGAGTGATGGTCTTGAGTTCTTAAAAAAAAAAAAAAAAAAAGTGGACCGAGAAAGCCACATGGAGCAAGTCAGTAAGCTGTGTTCATCTATAGCCTCTGCATCTGCTCCTGCCCTCAGGTTCCTGCTCTGCTTGAATTCCTCCCTTAAATTCCCACTGTGATGGACTGTTGCCTGGAAATGTAAGCAGAATGAACCCGTTCCTCCCCATGTTGCTTTTGGTCAGTGCTGATCCATCAGGCATTGTGTCAGTGCCTTAGAAGACAGGGCTGATGGTGTGCCTGACTTCTTGAATAAAGGTATTTATTCACTGAATCTCTCTCTGTGCTTTTAATAATAATCTTTTCTTTTTTCTTCCCTTTTATTAAACATAGATTCTTTTCTCATACAATATAACCTCAATACATTTTCCTTCCTTCTACTCCTCCCAGTTCCTCCCCACCTTGTCTTCCATCCAGATCCACTCCCTTTCTGTCTCTCATTAGAGAAGAAGAGGCTTCTAAGAGATAATAACAAAATATAACAAAAGAAAATATAGTAAGAAAACAAAAACCATCATATTGAAGCTGGACAACCCAAGACAACAGAAAAATAAAAGTGCCTTCAAAGTGAAGGGACAAGAATCTGAGACCCACTTCTTCATACTTTCAGGAGTCCCATAAAAGTACTAAACTGAAAGCCATAGTATATATGCAGAGGATCTAGTACAGACCTGTGTAGGCCTTGTGCTTACTGCCTCAGTCTCTGTGAATTCATATGCGCTTTGCTCAGTTGTTTTAGAGGGTCGTGTTCTCTTGGTGTTCTCTCTGTTTCCCCAACTCCTGTTTCCTCTTCCTTGGGTTTCCCTGGGCTCTGAGTGCAGTGGTTTGATGGAAAGACATCTTGTTTAGAGCTGTGTTTCAAGCGCTCTCTCTCTCTCTCTCTCTCTCTCTCTCTCGTGTGTGTGTGTGTGTGTGTGTGTGTGCATGTGTGTGTGTGTGTACACTATTTGGCTGTTAGTATCTATATTTAATCCCATCTGCTTCATGAGGAAGCCTCTCTGATGATGGCTAAATAAGGCACTGATATAATCATTGCTGCTGGATATTTGATCACACTGTGAACCCCAAGATTGTACTGGAGGAAAGCTGTTTCTAGGTGTGGTGTGGCTCAGTCCTAGCCCACACCTTTAACCCAAGAGCTTTCTGTTTGTTGTAAACAGGATTAAATGAAGTCAACCATAGGTCAGGAGGTGGAGCAAGCAACCAGCTGACAGGGAGTGAACACAGGAAAAAACTATAAAGAGCAAGAGGAAGTCAGGAGAACAGATAGATGCACAGGAAGTGGAAGGGAGGGACATCGAGTTGAGGGACATATGAGACAGCATGGAGAAGAATTGCCTTTTGGGATGTCAGCCTTAGAGCAGTTAGCTGGGTGCTTTCTCTGCCTCTCTTAGCTAGCAAGCTTTCACCCCAGAATCTGGCTCATGAGTCTTTATTGGTAAAATCTAACATTTGAGATTTTGTTAAAAGCAACAAATCACTATCTTTTCTATTTGGTTTTGGGGAGAGTTGTTGACTGGTTTGTTGGGATTGTCACACTGTATTCCATGGCCTTGGTTTCTGGTAATACTGCCACAGAGACAAAGCCTTTAATATTTGGGCCTTTGGGGAACATTAAAAATTCAAACTACTGCTGGTTGTGGGGATTTGCAGTAAAGAAATCCCTAGTGACTTTAGAAAAAAATCGGAAGAAACCAAACTGCAGTAAGTCCAGACCTGAAGAGGAACTGAAGTAGTGGAGATATCTTGCAAATTGCAAAGTACAAAGGGCAGGCTATGAGAGGGAATGAAAACATGTTGAAGTGTGGGCTGGTGGTTGGGAGATTTGATGTGGAAAGAGATTGAAGTTGTTTAAATGCTCGTGAGAATAAGAGAAGATAGTGAACCAGAGAAACAAGACCCTGACCGCCATTTATGTTGCACTAATTCTTCCTATCTCCACTTTGTTACCAAAAGTGCTTATCATTTAACTTACAATTTTTATTATTTGTGATCCCACGAGCTCAAGAACAAACATTTCCTCCCTCCAGGATTTCTTTCGGGGAGGACCTATTTTGTTCATTTATTGACTCTAAGCAAGCTAGTAGAGCTAATGTGGCAGGTCCTTCACAACTGTTTGTCAAACAACTGAACGAATGGGTTTTCTAAGAAACCAAGAGGCGGGAGGACCTAGAAGGAGCCTCTAATACAGCGTGCACCTGCTTCCATAACTCTAACCCTCTTAAGAGTGGGGCCGACTTCAGTGACCTGTTAGCTTCCCACCTGTTGTAAGAGGGGTGAGCCAAGTTAGAATCTCAGAGTCATCTGGACGAAAAGCAGCAGAAAATACTCTTTGATATTGTACTGTGATGGACATAAATTCTTTTCCATTTAGTTTAGAACTGTGGTTTAAATATCTACACATAATCATCTTGCACTTATTGCTGTCTTTGAAATAGCTTAAGCCTATCTGTTAGGTTTTTGTAGTTGGATACTTCCAAGCCTGGCACCGACGTTTGAAACAAGCCTTTAGGTGGAGACTAAGTTCCGCTTGGCTAAGTCCCAGATGCTTTCGTGAAAGATTATCACACACATTTCTTGAGCGGATCCGCGAGGTCTTTAATCGGTGGGCTGTGGTGATAAGACACGCCAGAAGAAAGCTGAATCCGAGAAAGGGACCAGTGTGGGCAAAGCTGAGGTAGATCGTCAGTCCAAGAAAGAGAACAGCACTGAAGAAATGGACGTTAGTTGGCACAGAGGAAACTCTTACCTTTACATTCTACTTGAGCGCAAGAAATGAGCCTAGCTGCGCCTGCGCGAATGGGGCAGGACGGCCTAGGGGGCGTGGCTGGGCTTCGGCTGGCATCACGTGGTGCGCCGGCCATCCGCCCCGCCCGGTCTTCCGCGGCCGCCCCGCCCCACCCCGCCCCTTTCCCGCCGGGACGCTGGGAGCCGCCCCAAAGTAAGCTAAGCCGCCCGGGTAAGTGTCCGCGAGGGGCGCGCGTCGCCTCGACCCGGACGGGCCCAGGAGGGGCGCGGGCAACCTGTGTTGTGGGGCTGAGGGGACAAGATGGCGGCGGAAACCCTTCCACCTCCTCCCTCACCTGGGCGTGTGACCGGGGGAGGGGAGCCGCGAGGTGGACTGAGGAGGCCGGGCCAGGGTGGGGAGGGTCGAGCTGGCCCCGGGGCAGTGAGGGTCGTGGGACTGGGACAGACCTCAGGCCAGGCCGGGGACGGGGTCCGGGCAGAAGACTGTCTCTAGGGGGTAGCCGAGCCTACTGGAATGTCCCTACTGCGGAGTGCCCGGTCCTCAGAAGCTGCGGCTTGCCTGCATTTGGCAGTTAATCACTTTCAGCATCTTTCCCTCCAGGGCTTTACCACACTTTCCATGAACCCAGATTCAGGCTTTAGCTTTCTCAGGGAAGCATGGAGGTAAAAAAAAAAAAAAAATTTTTTTTTTTCTTCCCATTTTACAAATGTTTACTTGAGGCCTCAGGTGCAAACCGAAGGCCTCTCTCACCTGAGAGCCTCCTACCTCAGAGTCCTTGCCTCTGTACTTTATTAGCACTTCCCCTCTGCTCAGGTTTGCAGTCCTGCACACAGAAGCAGGTTAGAGCCAGTAGCTGACTCCAGAGAGTTTGGGGCTTGTTAGAAAGCAGCCAGAAAATTGCTCCCCAAGCAGCACCTGCTGCTGTCCCAAAGGCTCCCTCTGAGGAGGAGAGGCTCCCTCTGAGGAGATCTCAACTAGCCCATGGGCTGCCTCCTGCCGCTGGTGGACTGTATTTCTCACGTGTGTCGCGTTATTGTCTGTGGAATAGCAATTCACTACAGTCATCTTCCTGAACAGAAAATAATTCCCTACTGCAATTTACAGATTTATTTCATCCACATCATATAGGAGAAGAGAGATAGATGCTGTGGACGTTTATAAATAGGAAACTTGAGGCTCAAAGAGATGATTGCTTAGCCTGATCACTTGCTGGTAATGTGGCAGATTTCTGATTTAAGATAGAAAAATAAGCACTGCACTAACCCACCCTGTCCTATGTTGGTGCTTTGTATTGGTAATTTTTTTCCTGTTAAGCATGACTTTCTGCAAGATGCTTGCAGATTGATTTACAACAAACACACCAATATGACTTGAGATTGTCCATTGACACCCAAATTCTTTAGTACAAGAGCCATTTAAAAATGTTATGTGGGAAATTATGTTGGTGGGAGAAAGTGTGATGTGGCTTTTGTCCTTTGGTTTCCCTCATTTGGATACGATTCATGTCATAAAACTAGCAGAAATAATGTTTCTACAAAGAACTGCTTCTCATTCGTCATAACCCCTCAGCAAATGCCCCATCCTTCCTCTTGCTTCATTCCCTTGAGCTGCATTTGTAAAATTCTCTCCTGTTAGTCTGTTTAAGCTGCTATAACAAAATTATCTTGGACTAGAAAATGTATAGAAATAGAGATTGGTTTCTCACAGTTCTGCTGGGGAAGTCTAAGATGAAGGTGGAAGCTGATTCTGTGTTTGGTGATAACCTGCTTCCTGATTATAGATGATACCTTCTGTACCCTCACAAGAGGAAGGATGGGGGCTGTCCTTTAACCTCTTTTAAAAGGGCATCAATCCCATGTATGAAGACCCTCACTCTTAATTACCTCCCAAAGTATTCACCTAATACTATCAATACTATACTTTGGAAAGCTAGGGTTTCAGCATGAATTTTGAGGAGACATAAACATTGAGCACATAGCACTGTGATTAAATACCTGATGTGTTATGTCAAAACCAGGGTTGCTATATAAATGTTTTATAAATAATTTCGGTGGCTAGGTTCCCAAGGTGTTATTGTTTTACACACATTTTCCCCCTTTTCCATTGTGCTCCACAGATCTTAAGAATCAATAAGGATTGACTTGATCGTAAACCTTTATTAATACCTTCATGAGTGCTATGTACACATGTGTGTAGGAATGATTTAAAGATAAGGAGATGGAGTTCAGATGCTTTCTTTTCATCCTCATGCACCCCTCCCCCCAACCCAAAGCACTTTAAAAAGAAAAGCAGAAATCATTTGTGAATTACCTATAAATATTCTTGAATCACTAGAAATGGATGATGTCTAGTTAGGGGAATTTCTCAGTAGGTAGAGTGCGCTGTAAGCATAAGTTCCTGCGTTCAGCTCCTCAGCACTCATGTCAAAGCATGGGAGCACATCTGTAATCGCAGTGCTGGAACGCAGATGTAGAAGGATCTCTGGGGGCTCCCTGGTCAGCAAGGATAGCTTAATTCACTGAGAGACCCTGTACCCACATTTCCCTACTAAAAGGTAGAGGGACTGGAGAGATGGCTCAGTGGGTAAAGTGCTTGACTGGGGTTTGAGTCCCACAAGTCACTTAAAAGCCAGATGTAGCAGTATACATTTATAGCCCCAGTACTGGAGTGATGGTGGTTGTAGCAGAGACAGGTAGATCCCAGAGGGCTTGGTGACCAGCCAGTTGAGGTGAAACAGGGAGCTTCAGATTCAGTGAGAGACCTTGTCTTAAAAAAACAAGCCAAACCAAGCAAGATTGAGGAAGATACCCAATGTAGACCTCTGGCCTTCACATTTGCACATGCATGCATACACATGTTATCCCTTCCTTTCAACACATGCAAACAATAAGTGATTGAAAATAAAAAGAAAATGAGTGAGTGAATAAACAGCTCACATTAACTGTTGCCATCCACACATATGCATACCCACACACATATACATACTCCTACACACTGCTGTTATATGCTAGGCAATATAACAGACTTCTCTAGTGCTACAATATAAGTATTGTGGAATTACCATTTCTGAAACTATAGACATAAAAATTACAAGTGGCTGGAGCTGGAGAAATGGCTAAGAGGTTCGAGAACACAATTTCCTTTTCCAGAGGACCCAGGTTCAATTTCCAGCAACCATATGATGAATGGTTCATTACCAGTCTAATGGGATCATTACCAGTTCTGGAGGAATCTAGCACCTTTTCTGGTCTTATGAGCCTCTAGACTTCTCTAGACATGCAAGTCATGCATAGACATACTTGTAGGAAAACATCCTTGCACAAAGAATAATAAAGTAAAAAATTTTTAAAATTAGAAAGATCAAAAAATGGCTTGTTCAATAAAAATTAAATCAGTATTCTTTTCATATTTTTTAGGTTTTTTTCTGGGTGGTATATATATATTTTTAAACAAGTATTTTTGGCTAAGTCCTAATATGGTGCTAGTTAGTTAGTTTTGCTTTATTTTTTGTTTTGTTTTTCTTTATTGTAAGCTTGACTAATCATCTAGGAAGAGGGAACCTAAATTGAGAAAATAGAGAAGTGTGTGGGGTATTTTCTTAGTTGATGATTGATGTGAGATGGCCCAGCCCACTGTGGGTGTTGTCACCTTTGGTAGGTGGTCCAAGGTAGTGCTAAAAAGCATGTGAGCCATCCAGGAACACGCCAGTAAGTAGTGTTTGTGACCTCTGCTTCAGTTCCTGTGTCCAGGTTGAGTCCTACCCTGATTTTCCTTCATGAGAGACTGTAAGCTTTAAGCTGGAATACACTCCCCCTCACAATTTGCTGTCTTATTACAGCAATAGAAAGCAAACTCCAACAAATTTAGACAGAAAAGATTTGTGGTTCAGTGCTAGAGCTACCCTTAAAAAAATTTCCATCTCTTACATATTAAGGGTTTTATTAATGTTGCAAAGTAGCTCCTTTTTATTTGTATGTACTGGTATAGGAGGAGATAGGTGGGCCTCAGCTGCCATTCCCCCGGAGCTGGCCACTTTGTTTTTGAGACTGGGTTTTTACTGGGACCTGGGCCTTGCTTACCTGGTTAGGCAGATTGGCTGGGCCGCAAGTCTCAGCAGTCCTCCGTCTCTGCTTCCCTGCTCCTGGGATTACAATTATAGGTAACCACACTTGTTGTTTTTTGTTTGTTTTGTTTTTTAATACTGAGAGTTGAAATCAGATACTCATGCTTGTGTGACAAGCACTTTACTGGTTGAGATATCTTTTTAGCTCCTGTTTCTGTTACTTTGAATCAGGCCTTTGTAGCGCATAGTGACCTTAATTTAAATAGTAGGTTCATTATATATTTTGGAGGCATGCAGAAGTGGAGAATGAACTGCTATATATCAGTCTATTTGAGCAATTAACACATGATTGATATTTTCCTATAAAAGCTACTCACCTGTACATTTTATTTGTAAAGATTTTGGTATATTGGCCTGCTTTTAAATACAGTGTAGCAAACAAGAGATTGTGTTGCTATTTTTACTGGGTCATGCCATATTGACAGGAAAAATACTTTTTGGTTGATGTATTCCTGGTGATATATACTGAAGCAATTGAAAAACTCTTTAAACAGTAAGGAATTATGAAGTTTCAGTATTACTCATTTTTGCTCTAATACACTTTTAGGTTTGTACTAATCAAAATTGTGAAAAATTATTCATAGCTTTAGAATATACCTATAACAAGATTAAGTACCAAACTCAGGAAAATATTAATACTTTTTAAAAAGTACTCTCTCATCCCTTTACTACCCCCAATTTTATGTTCTTTGTCTAATATTTTATTTATTTTTAATGGCCCACTGACTCCAATGTGTGCTGCCTATAAGTCCTGGGTGTGGGACCATCCACTGGATGGGGTTGAGCTCCACTACTAAAGAAAACTGACTCTCCCTTCCCTAGAAGCCATTTAGTGATCATAGCTCCTCAGGAGTGGGAGCTCAGGACACTTTCATTCTGTGCTAGAATGTTGATTGGCTTTATGTTGTTCAGGTCAGATGTAGTCAGCAACAACTGCTGTGAGTGCATGAGTGCAGTGCTCCTGTCATGGCCAGAAGACACTGTTTTGCCCTAGTCCTCCATGACCTCTAACCCAGCCAAGTACTAACCTGTGGGTTTGCCATTTGAGACATAGCACAGTAATAAAATTATCTAATATGTAATCCATTGTATCTTATTGCTTCTGTTTGGTACATTTTAAAGAATTGTTTATATCTCAGAAGTACTAGCACTTCACTCCTTTTTATGAGAACTAGCATTCCATTGTGTAGGTATCTCACATTTTATTTACATGTTGGACAATTCTTGGTCATCTGTATGTTCATATTTTTAGTTTTTAGGACATTGCTGTTGTGGACATTCTGTATAAGTTTTGTGTGGTTTGTGTTTTCATTCCATGTGAGTGAATATAGGAGTGGAATTGTTGGGTCGTATGGTAATTGTATGCTTAATTCACTGAGGAACTGCTAAATGCATGCTGTGGTAGGTTAGCTGTACCAGTTTACTTTCCCACTGCAGTGTGGGGAAGGTTACAATTTCTCGGTTTCCTTTGACACTCTAGTCCTGCTTTTTTTGACTGTAGATACTTGGGTGATGTGAAGTGATACGACATTGTGGTTTTGATTTGTTTTTCTAATGGCTACTGACTTGAACATCTTTTCTTGTGCTTATTAGTAATTTGAATATCTCTTTTGCAAAAATGAGGACATGACCTAAATAGTGCTACTATTTTAATTTGAAATGTGTTTCACACTTTTGCTCTTTTTGAATTACTTTTTAAAATTCATGTCATTAAAGGGATTGCTTCCCAGAGATCCTTGTAATCCTGAGATGCTCTGGTGTGAAGCACATATTATCTACTTGTGTTTATTAGTGCACACGTTACAGTAGTTTTCTTTTGGTGCAAAGAACTATCTTGGATTTTCCTAGGAGAAAGAAAATTATGAATTTTTCTTTTAAGAAAAGGCTTTGCTATGTAGCCCAGGCTGCCCTCTTAGAATTCTTCTGCCCCAGCATTGTGACTGGTTTCAATGTGGAGATAGGGATGAAAATCTGTTAAGTACCAAATTGAACATTAGTGTTCAAGGCACAGTGATAAGACTGGTAGGATTCAAGAGGTTATGATTCCATTTGAGCCATTCTTACCCTGTTTTTTGAAAGTGTATCTAAATTTAATAATTACAGGTCTTTGGTTTTTGCAATTGTAGGATAGTTATTGTTCAAAAATTAAGGAAGCTATTGGTAAACATTCCCTCATAATCTGTATTATACAGTTACCAGGTTTTGAATGGTGGTTTTGTGTTAGGTTTTTCACACAAAATTTCATTGCTTTTGAAAATAACCTGATGGGTTAGATATTTTACTCTCTTTGTCTAATTGTGAACTAGAAGTTAAAAAGCAATTAGATAACTTTCCTAAAGGTTGTATTAATTTGTACATGGCAGCCTTGGGGTATGTGTGAATCTGAGCTTAGAGATCACATTCTTTTTACTATTTCCTGTGACTGACAGTTCTGTCTTTGAGTGGGTACCACAATCTTCTCTCTTTCATTACAGCTAAGTTCATGGTCATAGGATTTTGTGTCTGCTTGCAAAGTATGTGTACACTAAAGCTATCTTTACTGGGAAGGCTTGTAGAGTTCACAGCTTCATAGACTAGTTCTGGAATGACTGAAAAGAGATATTTATGCTTAACCAGTGAGCTGTACAGAACTGTGTTCTTTCTCGTTGAGTCTTTTGAGTGCCTAATCTAAGGAACTCCAGTAGGGGAGAGGTCTTCAGATATTGATACTGACCCCCAGGGCCTTGAAATATGAGGGAATTGGGAGAAAGAGTGCCTGGTTTTCTGTAATATTTCATGTCTTAGTCAGGGTTTCTATTCCTGCACAAACATCATGACCAAGAAGCAAGTTGGGGAGGAAAGGGTTTATTCGGCTTACACTTCCATGCTGCTGTTCATCACCAAAGGAAGTCAGGACTGGAACTCAGACAGGTCAGGGAGCAGGAGCTGATACAGAGGCCATGGAGGGATGTTCTTTACTGGCTTGCCTCCCCTGGCTTGCTCAGCCTACTCTCTTATAGAACCCAAGACTACCAGCCCAGGGATGGTCCCACCCACAAGGGGCCTTTCCCCCTTGATCACTAATTGAGAAAATGCCTTACAGTTGGATCTCATGGAGGCATTTCCTCAACTGAAGCTCCTTTCTCTGTGATAACTCCAGCTGTGTCAAGTTGACACAAAAATAGCCAGTACATTTCAGAAACTATTAGGGGATCTATGTATCATCTGGCGGAAATTCTCACTCTAGAATACTATCATTTAACTTTGTAAAGATGTTATTTTATATTGTGGAAGGGAAGAAGTCCTGAGGGAGTAATAACATATCTAAAATTATATAATTATGATAATGGTAAGTAGTTAAATTGGAGGTCAGTCTCACAGTATATACTCTTCCCTGATTTATGTGTTTATTTCAAAATATATGTATCTTCTTAAATAGTTTCCTGATAGATTTGTAGTAGGGTTAGCTATTAATTTTTCTAATTGTGCCCTTTAAAAACATTCAGGTATAATTTACCTAAGAAAAATATAACCACTCTAAGTGAATAGTTCCTTTAACAGTGACAAATTTACAATAACTGTGATCAACTACTCCATTTGTAAAACATTTGTTTTTTTCTGTAATTTTTGTTTTATATGTATGGGTGTTTTGCCTGAATTTATGTCTGTACACCATGTACATTCAGCCTACAGAAACCAGAGGAGGGCACTGGTTCCCTTGGAACTGGAGTTATAAATGGTTCTAAGCCTGTATGTGGATGCTGGCAATTGAACCTGGGTCCTCTGGAAGGGTAAAGTGTGCTCTTAAACATTAAGCTATCTCCCAGCCCGTTTGTTGAATATTTCTATCCTCCAGGAGGTTTGTGTCCCATCTCAATCCCTCCAAGCAGTTCACCTTTTAATTAATTTATTTGTTTACATTTATTTATTTGTTTGTTTACATTTCAAATGATACCTACCTTCCCAGTTACCCCTCCACAACCCCCCCCATCTCATCTGCCCTCTCCCCCCTCCTCTTTGCCTTTATGAGCATGCTTCTCCACCCACTCACCCACTTCTGCCTCACCAGTCTAGCATCCCCCTATGCTGGGGCATCAAACTTCCACAGGACCAAGGGACTCCCCTCTCATTGATGTCAGATAAGGCCATCCTCTGCTACACATGTATCTGGAATCATGGATCCCTCCATGTATACTTCTTGGTTGATGGTTTAGTCTTTAAGAGCTCTGGGTGGTCCAGTTAGTTGACATTGTTCTTCCAATGGGGTTGCAGTCCTCTTCATCTCCTTTGGTCCTTCCCCTTGCTCTTCCATTGGGGTTCCTGAGTCCAGACTGATGGTTGGCTGTGAGTTTATGCATCTGTTTGGTGAGGCGCTGATAGAAGCACTCAGAGAACATCCATACCAGGTTCCTGTCAGCAAGCACTTCTTGGCATCAGCAGTAGTGTGAGGGTTTGGTTTTTACAGATGGGATGGATCTCTAAGTGGGGCTGTCTCTGGGTGGTCTTGCCTTCAGTCTCTGTTCCATTTTTTGTCCCTGTCTTTCCTTTGGACAAGAACATTTCTGGGTTAAAAATTTTGAGCTGGATGGGTGGCACCATCCCTCAGCTGGGGCCCATGTTTATCTACTGGAATAGTGTTGTGGGAAATATTAAAAAAGAACTGCCATGTTCCTGCGCTCCATCCAGCTACTCTCTGACCACCAACTCTCTAGAGAGGCTGGAGCTTCCTTCACTGCCATGCCAGCCCCATGCAACGACCATCCACCCCCACCCCCAGTCAACTGCCACAATACCTAGCAACCCTGTAGAAACAGAACTCTAGAAGCTTATAATTAACAAGTCATATTTATATATATCAATAAATTCTCAATTCACAAGATGCCAATACAATAATTTCAGACCAACTGATAATGATAAAAGCTGCCCACCTAGATTAGACAAATTATCCCTATTATTCTAGCCTTTATGCAACCATAACTACCTGTGGCTATTTAAAACCATGTGGGATCAGGATCGTCTTCCTATCTGTCTGCCTCCATCTTGTCTTCTCCTCCCTCCTTTGAGTACCTCTCTGTCTCTGCAACTCTTTACTCCGCTTCCCTCTTCCCGGTCCAATCACAGGCCTCCTGCTGCCCTACTATTTTAATGTAGTTGGATAGGGAAAATCCTGCTACATATCACTCTTTCTGTTTAAGTAAATATTAAAAAAAACCTTTGCTCTCAAAAATATAAATTGAGCACAACTATTACCATTTTGTAATTTATAAAGTATTGGAGAGGGGAAATCCTGATACAGATTAGATCTTTACCAACCCTACCTCTGGTAGAGGGCTTATATCCAAAATATACAAAGAACTCAAGAAGTTAGACTCCAGAGAACCAAATAATCCTGTTAAAAATGAAGTACAGAGCTAAACAAAGACTTCTCAACCGAGGAATCTTGAATGGCTGAGAAGCCCTTAAAGAAATATTCAACATTCTTAGTCATCAGGAAAATGAAAATCAAAATAACCATGAGATTCCACCTCACAATAGTCAGAATGGCTAAGATTAAAAATGCAGGTAACACCAGATGCTGGTAAGTATGTGGAGAAAGAGGAACACTCCTCCATTGTTGGTGGGACTGAAAGCTGGTAAAACCACTTTGGAAATCAATCTGGTGGTTCCTCAGAAAATTGGAAATAGTTCTACCTGAGCATATACCCAAATGATACTCCAACATATAACAGAGACACATTCTCCACTATGTTTATAGCAGCCTTATTTAAAATAGTCACCTTTTTTTTTTTTAAAGCTAGGTTTACTTTTGCCTTATATGTAGCTTTATATGAATGGAATCATTGACTATTTTCTTGTTTGTCATTTCTTTCTGTGGGTGTAATGTCTTGTATTCCTGTGTATGTGTATAAGTAGTTCATTCCTTTCTGTTGGTGAATAGTATTCTGTTACATGAACGTACTAGAATTTGATTATTATTCTGTTGATTGATATTTGAATTGGCAACAGGTGCCAAGGGAAATGTGCTACCCACAGTGGGTTGGGTCATCCAACATCACATAATTCAGACAGTTCTGCACAGATGTATCTACTACAGTCCAACACAGTGTGGGCAGTCCCTCACCAAAACTGTCTTCCTGGTGATTCCAGATTGACAATTCTGGTTGACAATTAAAGCTAACCATCACAGAATATTTAGGAACTAAACTCTTTAGAAGTTTTCAAGTATTACTATTAACCATGTGTCTATTCTGTATAATAAACCTCTAGAATTTTGTGTCATTTAATCTGTATCTTCCTACTTCTCACTCCAGTCTTCTAGTTCCTAGCTATTACAATTCTTCTCTCTGCTTCTATGAGATCAGTTATTTTATATTTCACAAATAAAAATCACACAATATTTATTTTATGTGCTTGGCTTATTTTTCTTAGCATAATATCCTCCAGATTCACCTGTGTTGTTAAAAATGACAAGATTTTCTTTTTTAAAGGTTGATTACTATACCATACCCTCTTACGAATAGCACATTTTCCTTATGTATCATTCATTGACAGGCACGTAGGTTGATTATCTTGGATTGTGATTAATGCTGAAAAGTATACACTTTTCAGTGTAATGCAGCTATAACTTTGATATTATTATTTTATTTCTTTTAGATATTTACCAGTTGTGGTGGTTGTTGTCATATAGTATTTTTGAAAACTATTTTAAGGAATCTTTGTACTGTTTTCCATAAATCTTGCTGATTTATGTTCCAAATAATGGTGTAAATGACTTCTTTTTCTCTACGGTCTTTGAGATAAATACCATTTGATGCTAGAGTATAATTTTCTTGATGGGTTGTTTGGGTTCAGTAGTCCCTAAGTTCTTGCATCTATATTCATCAAGTGTATTGGCTTGTAGTCTCCTCCATCTTTCCCTTCCTCTGCATATGTTTGGTTTTGTCATCAGTGTAATATTAATAATATAGACTGAGGTTGGAATGGTTCTCTTGCAAATTTTTAGAATAGTTTGATAATTCATAGCAGTCATCTTTAAAGTTTGGTAAAATTAAGCAGTAAAACCATCTGGTTCTGGGCTTTTCTTTGTTGTGAGGCTTTTAATTCAATCTTATCACTCATTATTTATCTGTTCAGGTTTTCTGTGTTTTTATGATTCTGTTCTGGCAGGTTTTAAGTGTCTGTTAATTTATTCACTCCTATAGGTATTCTAGGCTATTCATAGAATTGCCCAGTGGTCTTCTGTATTTACTGTGAGATCTGTTGTAATGTTTTTCTACCTTTAGAAGAACGGTTTATTGCTCTTACTTGATGAGCCATTGCTTCAGCTCCTGAAACTTTTCTCAATTGATCTAGATAGGTTTTGGTATAATCTTGAGAATTTATATATAGATTCTCTCCTGATTGGTTTTTGTTTGTTTGTTTGTTTGTTTTGTCAACTAGACACAAACCTAGACATATCTGGCTAGAGTAGTGATTCTTCACCTTTGGCAAACCTCTGCCTTCAAAAATACTTAAATTAAGATTCATAATGGCAAAATTACAATTATGAAGTAGCAGTGAAAATGATTTTATGGTGGGGAGTCACCACAATATGAGAAACTGTATTAAAGGATTGCAGCATTAGGAGGGTTGAGGACCACTTGGCTAGAGGAAACTCGACTGAGAAAATACCTTCATCAGATTGCCTAATGGCAAGTCTGTGGGGCTATTTTTTATCTATCTATCTATCTATCTATCTATCTATCTATCTATCTATCTATCTAACATTATTCACTTTACATCCAGATTGCAGCCCCCTCCCTTCTCCTCCCAGTCCCACTCACAACCCTCCTCCTCCCATACTTCCCATGGGTACCAACCTGCCCTGGCACATCAAGTAGCAGCAGGTCTAGGGGCATCCTCTCTCACTGAGGCCAGACAAGGCAGCCCAGCTAGGGGAAAGGGAACCAAAGGCAGGTAACAGTCAGAGACAATCCAATTACTAGGGGACCCACATGAGGAGGTATTTTCTTGATTACTGGTTGATGAGAGAGGGCCCAGTCCACTGGTGGTGGTGCTACCCCTCAGCAGGTGGTCCTAGGTGGTGTAAGAAAACAAGCTGAGCGAGCCATGGGCAGCCATGGCTTCTGCTTCAGTTTCTGTTTCCAGTTTCCTGCCAAGTTTCTTAGTCTAATCAGACATTTTTCTCTTTCTTTTGAAACACTAACTTTTAAATTAATTGATCTTACCTGTTTTCTGGACTTGTTAAAAATTAGTTCTGTTTTGATTTTTAGTTTTCTTTTTGATGTTGTTTCTTCATCTTCGTCTTATCCCTCTCCCTCTTCTTATCCCTCTCCCTTTTAAATTTTCCACTCATTGTTTTAAAATTTCCTTTTAGAAATGCTTTTGCCATGTTCCTATGTGTTACTTGTTCTAGAGATGGTGGGACTTGGGAGAATGGATCTTATAGTGAGGGGAACTAAAGTCTTATACAGTAGTCAACTTTATTCTGAGCATCAGACAGTTATACTCTGGGTTAAGAGGAATCACATGAGTACGCATGCACATATGAGTAAAGTGTGCAACTACAGGGCAAGCTGCATGTGGTGGGCAAGTCACACAAGGCAAAACCATGTTTTCCCATAGAGGCATATAAACAAATAACAATAGCCAGTGTAATGAGTAATCTGAAGTAAACTCATTCATATCTCCTACACCTGAAAGAGGCACAAAAGCATGTTCTAAGAATGATTTAGTGTTTTTGAAGAAACTGAGTCACAAGACTCTTGTTTTCCTGCAGTTTTTTTTTTAAGATTTATTTTTTTATTAGCTGTTTTCTTTATTTACATTTCAAATGCTATCCCCTTTCCTAGTTTCCTCTCCAAAAATCCCCTATACCCTCCTCCCTCCCCCTGCTCCCCAACCCATCCACTCCCACTTCCTGGCCCTGGCCTTCTCCTATTCTGGGGTCTAGAATCTTCCCAAGACCAAGGGCCTCTCCTCTCACTGATGGTCGACTAGGCCATCTTCTGCTACATATGCAGCTAGAGACATGAGCTCTGGGGATACTGGTTAGTTCATATTGTTGTTCTTCCTATAGGGTTGCAGACCCCTTCAGCTCCTTGGGTACTTTCTCTAGCTCCTTCATTGGGGGCCCTGTGTTCCATCCAATAGCTGACTGTGAGCACCCACTTCTGTGTTTGCCAGGCACTGGCATAGCCTCAGAAGAGACAGATATATCAGAGTCCTGTCAGCAAAATCTTGCTGGCATATGCAATAGTGTCTGTGTTTGGTGGTTGTTTATGGGATGGATCCCCGGGTAGGGCAGTCCCTGGATTATCCTTCCTTCCGTCTCAGCTCTGAACTTTGTCTCTGTAACTACTTCCATGGGTATTTTGTTCCCCATTCTAGGAAGGAATGAAGTATCCACATTTGGTCTTCCTTCTTGAGTTTCATGTGTTTTGCAAATTGTATCTTAGGTATTCTAAGTTTCTGGGCTAATATCCACTTATCAATGAGTACATATCATGTGTGTTCTTTTGTGATTGGGTTACCCCACTCAGGATGATATCCTCCAGATCCATCATCCATTTGCCTAAGAATTTCATAAATTCATTGTTTTTAATAGCTGAGTAGTACTCCATTGTGTAAATGAACCACATTTTCTGTATCCATTCCTCTGTTGAGGGACATCTGTGTTCTTTCCAGCTTCTGGCTATTATAAGTGAGGCTGCTGTGAACATAGTGGAGCATGTGTTCTTATTACCAGTTGGAACATCTTCTGGGTATATGCCCAGAGGAGGTATTGCTGGATCTTCTAGTAGTACTATGTCCAATTTTCTGAGGAACCACGAAACTGATTTCCAGAGTGGTTGTACCAGCTTGCAATCCCACCAGCAATGGAGAAGTGTTCCTCTTTCTCCACATCCTTGCCAGCATCTGCTGTCACCTGAGTTTTTGATCTTAGCTATTCTTTCTAACAAACAGTCAGAATTCTTGGCCTGGCGTGGTGGCTCACGCCTTTAATCATAGCACTCGGGAGACAGCAGATTTCTGAGTTCCAGACAAGCCTGTTCTACAAAGTGAGTTCCAGGACAGCCAAGGCTATACTGAGAAACCCTGTCTTGAAAAATCACACACACACACACACACACACACACACACACACAAAAGAATTCTCACATGACTCCATTCTTGGTCTGTGTTCTTATACGTATGCTCTGCTATTTATATTTCTATTTTAGTTTTACCCATGGTATTTTATTATTTCTCCTTTGACTTATTTTCTTTCTTTTTTTCTTTTTTGGGGGATGGGGTGTTTTGAGACAGGGCTTCTTTGTATAGCTCTGGCTGTCCTGGAACTCACTCTGTAGACCAGGCTGGTCTCAAACTCAGAAATCCACCTGCCTCTGCCTCCCAACTGCTGGAATTAAAGGCGTGTGCCACCACTGCCCAGCTCTCCTTTAATTTCTTTAACCTGTATGTTATTGGGGAAATATGTTGTTGGGGAATATGTTGCTCAGTTTTCACATATTTCTGAATTTTAAATTTTTCTCATCATTGACTTTTATAATAGTTTCATAACATCTATGGTCAGAAAGAAGTTATTACTACTTAAAACCTTGAATTTATTAACACTTGTTTTGTGGTTTAGCATATAATCTATCCTAGAAAATGTTCCATTTGTGATTAAAAATAGTGTGTACTCTGCTGCTGAGTATAATATTCTAAATATGTTTGATAGGTTCATTTGAGCTGTAGTATCTTTTTCTTTAATGATAGTATGCCCAGATGATCTATCCTTTCTTTAAAGTAGGGTATTGGGCTGGTGGGATTGCTCAGTAGGTAAAGCACCCTCCCTCATGGTGGAAGGAGAGACTTGCTGTGGCATGCATGTATGTCCCCAGTAAATAAGTAAATGTAATCATTTTTAAAATGTGGAATATTGAAGTCACTAGTGTTAGTTCTCTGTAATTTTTCCTTCAATTGTGTTAACATTTGTCTTGTTTTGTTAGTTACTCTGAGTTTGGGATATATTTATGATCATTATATTTTCTTGATGAATTTACTTTTTTATTATCATTTCATGACTTTTTGTGGAAGTTTTTGACTTAAAATCTGTTTTATCTGGTAAAATACCTATGCTTTCTTTAAGGATGTTGTTTACATGGAATATCTTTTTTAGCCCTTTCACTTTTTCAGCCTATTTTCTTTTCTTTTTAATTTAATTTTATTTTAAATTTATTTTTTACACTCCATATTCCATTCCTCCCCTCCCCCCATCAACCCTTGGACTGCTCCACATCCCACACTTCCTCCCCACCCCACCCAACCTTTATACTCCCTGCGGCCTCCAGTCTCTTGAGGGTTAGGTGCATCATCTCAGAATGAACACAAACCCAGAAGTCTCTACTGTATGTGGAGACCTCATATCAGCTGGTGTATGCTGTTTGTTTGGTGGTCCAGTGTTTGAGAGATCTTGGGGGTCCAGATTAATTAAGACTTCTGGTTCTCATACAGGATCATCCTTCTCCTCAGCTTCTTTTAGCCTTCTCTAATTCAACAACAGGGGTCAGCTGCTTCTGTCCATTCTTTCAGCTGCTTGTTGAGTCTTTCAGAGGGCAGTCATGATAGGTCCCTTTTTGTGAGCACTCCATAGCCTCAGTGTTTGAGAGTGTTTGATTATGATTTTTTTTAAAAAATGATATAGGTCCATACATTATAATTATGTTCTGATTTGTAGTTTTATCACTTTAAGATTCTTTCATGATATTTTCCTTTGTGATTTTTTTTAAGTAATGATAACTTTTGAATTTTTTATTTTGTTTCTTTCTATTGTGTATCTACTATAGGTTTTTATTTGTGGTTACTATAGACTTACACAAAACATGCTGTAGTTATAGAGTGTTATAAAATCTATAGTGTAGCTACAAATTGAACATCAATTCGCTTATGCTTCTTAATTTCAGCATTCAGGGAGCCAGGGCAGGAGGATTACATATTAGAGGCTAGCTTTGGTAAAATAGCAAGACCTTTTAAGAAAGCAAAAAACATCCAGGCTTGGTGTAGCATGCTTTTAATCCCATCAGTTGGGAGACATAGGAAATTCAATCTTTATGAGTTTGAGGTCAGCTTGGCATAGAGAGACCCTGTCTCAACCTTCCCTCCTCCTGTCTCCCCAAAACCCCACAAACAAACAACAATAGTAAGGAAAATAAAAATATTCACCAGGCAAAAACAATAAACACAAAAATAAAATTGCATTACCATATATGTTAATAATGTCACAGATTACATCTTCCATATATTGTGTATCTCTTAATAAATTGTTGGAGTTGTTAGGGTTTATTTTGGGGGGGGGACCAAAGTTTGCTCTATTGTCAAGACTGGTACTGAACTCCTGGCCTCAAGTGATCCTTCTTTCTCAGTCTCCCGAGGATCTGGAATTACATGTGCCACTCACTCAGCTTCAGTTATTTGTAATGTTTGTTTGCATTTTAGCTTTCTTGTTAGAGTTAAAAGTTAGATGGTAAGTTATACCATCACTATGGTTGTTTTATTTTTCATGTGGTTATCACACTTTCATTTCTTATAGGCTAATCTGGTGGTGATGAACTTCCACAGCCCTTGCTTGTTTGGAGGATTGCAATTTTAAATAGGGCTCATTGAGAGAGTCACAGTTGGCAAAGACAGAGAGGGGCCCAGGCATAAACCTCTGAGGTTCCTGTCCTAAGAAACATTAAGAGGCCAGTGTGGCTGAGATGGAATGGATACTGGGAAGGAGCTGTAAAGAATGGGAGAAAACTGGGATGGGATAGGTGACTGTGAAGACTGTGTTTCACTGAGTAAGATGGAGTGGAGTTGTAGATTTGTGAACACCGTCAATACACTAAAAAAATACAGCAGTTTACCCATGCTCAAATCATGTACTGTGTCATACACATACTTAAAACTCATGTATAATGTTTTCACAGATCTGTGTTTCTATACCACCGTGGATTTTGGGACATTGTGACCACCCTGAAAGATAACCTGTTCTCATTTAAGGTAACTTCCATTTTCTCTTTATTCCTCTACCCTTTAACTACATGGATTTAATTATTCTGGACATTTCATATAAATGAAATCATATATGTGATCTTTTATAATTTTTCACAATGTACAGTATTTTCAAAAGTTCATCTTTGATGAAACATGGGAACTTAATTCCCCTTTACAGCCAAATAATTTATTATATTATTTGGTTATATCACATTGTGTTTAATATTTAGCTGATAGGTATGTATGACGTTTTGATTATTGGTTAACAATGCTATTATGAGCATTTGTGTTTAAGTTGTGTGAGTGTGTGTGTGCGCGCGCGAACATATGTTTGCATTTGAGGTGCTGCTTTAAAAGTATATTTGTTATAGTGCAGGTACCTGAGTCCAGTGTCCCAAGCACACTAGGCAAGTACTCTCCCCTTTTGCCATATTCCCAGCCTGGGATGTATTTTAAAGGAGCATATTCACTTGATTAAGCCTAAATGACCTAGGTTCTTCAAATGTTTGGTTTTATTGCTACTTTCTTTTGTTCAGTGGTACCTGTTACAGTGTTAGGTGTACACACACATGCACACACACATGCACACAAATACATGCACAGACACATGCACACACACACATGCACACACACACATGCACACACACACAGACACAGAGTCTTGTTTCTCTGCTTTGCTTTTTTTTTTTTTAAGTGAAAATTTGACTACATTAAATAGATTTCTTGAAAGGTAAGGTCTGTTATGTGTGGATACTTACATTAAATGATTAAAATATCCAGATAAAGGTTCAATTTATGGAAGTTCTTTTTTAAAGATTTATTTTTATTTTATATTAATGGGTTTGACGATATGTTTATGTATGTACCATGAGTGTGCCTGATGTCCATGGAAGTCAGAAGAGAGTTAGAGTTACTGGAGCTGAAATTATGAATGGACCGGAACCTATGACCTCTGGAAGAGCTACAAGTTCCCATAACAATTGGACTATCTCTTCAGCCTCCATTTAATGGAAATTCTTAAGGAAAGGGTACACATTATTTTCTTTATTAAGTTGAGTGAGCATTATTTAAAAATGAAATAGAATAGAGAAGACAAGATTGGATTTCTTACAATAGGGATAAATATTCATGACCTTTTTCTTTTAGTTAAACAGTATGAATTGGGTCAAGATATAAAATGTGGGGCTAGAGAGCAGCTCAGCGTTAAGAATACCCATTACTCCAGGTTTGGTTCCTAGTAGCTACAGGTGGCTTATAACCCCCTGTAATTCTAGTTTCAGGGGAGTATGAAGCCGCCTTCTGGCCTTTACAACAGATATGCTTTGCACAATCATTAGGCACACTCTTATGCACATTAAATAAAAAATAAACTTTCAACCAAGCATATAAAATGTGAATGTGGCATTTTGTGTTTAGAGTTATAATAAAAGGAAGCTTGATGTCTCTGAATTAGGATATGCTATGCTTGTCCTGTAATTAGTATTGTTTTTTTCCTATTTTGTTTTTATATTTTGGAGATTAAGGTACTATTCAGTGTGAAGTATTTAAAGCCTGTTGTATCTTATTTATCCTAACAGACAAAAAAAATATAGTTTTATTCATTTTTTTGTATTTAATGTAATGAGGAACTTGGAAGGTGAGAGATTTTTACCTTCTAATGATTACATTATGGTTTGATATTAAAGCTATGACTAAGTATATATATATATATATATGTGTGTGCAAAATCTTTTTAATTGTAGGAATTATAACCTATGGGATTATGTGGTAAATGATCTTGCCTCGGAAGAGAATTAAAGAATGATGGTAAATACATCTATTTTTATCATATTTATGTATTTGTTTGTTTATCTGTGTCCACATGTGCCATAGTGTGTTTGTGAGGAGATCAGAGAGCAGGCTGCGGGAGTTGATTCTCTCCTCTTGTCACGTCACGTCACGTGGGTCATTGGGCTTGGCAGCAAGTGCTTTTACCCACTGAGCTGTTTCGCTAGCCACTATGATGGAGCTGTTTTAAAAACCAACATTAGGTTTTCTCTTGCTTGTTGTTTGCTTCTCTTTTCCTACTCCCTGCCATCTGTTTGTCACTTTTAGCTTCAGTCTTACTGCTGTTTGAGGAACTGCTGCTGCCTTGGTCTGGTCTGACACCTGGGGGATGTGGGGTAGGAAAACAGATGAAAGCTATCTTATGGGGCTGGTTTAATTCAGGATGGCCACTGATATAGGGGCCCTAAGAACAGAAGCAAACATGTTCTCATCCCTTACACTTTTACTACCCAGTATTTTCAGGCACTTCTATACAGCTTAAACCACTCAAATGGAGGGCTTAGGAAGAGGGAATGCAGTCTTGCCTAAGCTCCTTTGGTAGATTTGAAGATAGGAGTAAGTCCCAGAACTATGTAGACTGTGGTCAGTGTTTTGAATAGTTGATTTCTTAGAGTGTATCAGGCAGGATTTGAGTATAACTTAATGCTGTTTATTGCTTTTATTTGAAACATTAAATACTTGAACAAGGCTGTAAAATATCCACGTAGCACTAGGTGGCACACTTTAACTTTGAGTAAAAATTTTGTTGGTCTCTGAGCCTGAGTAAGAATGCTGTTGAAATAGTAAAGTATCTGAGACTCACTGACTGCATTTCAAACCTCGGTGCCTATAGTAAGATGATTAAAAGATTTATGTTACTGACATGTTTATAAGAATTAAATTAAGCAGGGCGTGGTGGCGCACGCCTTTAATCCCAGCACTCGGGAGGCAGAGGCAGGCGGATTTCTGAGTTCGAGGCCAGTCTGGTCTACAGAGTGAGTTCCAGGACAGCCAGAGCTACACAGAGAAACCCTGTCTCGAAAAACCACAAAAAGAATTAAGTTAAAAAAAAAAAAAGAATTAAGTTATTAGAAATGATCAGATTTTGAGTTTTTACTGAAAGGAGCCCATTTAGCACATTACAGAAAACATATGTAATATAAATTGAATAGTGTCCCAGGCAAATATAAGATGAATAGTAATGTTTTTACATGTTAAATATTAGAATAAAGAGTAAAAACAAAGTTTCAAGTTGGTGGCTTTTTCTCTGACTATGTCTTTCTGTATTAAGTATAAAAGAACTAAGTTGGTAATGCTGTTCTTCATAGGAGAAAGGAGCATTCAGTCTGAAGTTTCACGTTTAGTATTACTGCAGTCTTGAGACTGTGAGGTCATCTGCTTTGGTTTTTGAAAGCTCGTTTCTTTATGAGCACTCAAGTTAGAATATGCTGTAGGAATAGTGAAATTTATGCCCTGATGTCTATTCATGTAAGATTTCCTACGGGAGAATAAGAGAATTATGCGAAAAAGCTGAAAGTAAAGCATCTATTTAAACTTGTTCATGTGGCTTAGAGGTAATAGTGATACTTTTGTTTAAAACTATGTTTAGGTAATCTAAGTGATAGTGTTTTACAGTGTTATATCATTGGGAAGCATGAGAGTAAGTGAATAAGAGATTTGAGATTTGCAAATCTAAAGAGCATAGTATAACAAATTCCCTTGAAAGCTTCAAAAAGTTAGGTAGATTCCTCTGGGGTGTTTAGGCTAAGGCCAGAAGAATGAGGGATGTAAATAAAGACATTAGTAGAAGATCGAGAGCTCTGGAGGAAAGGTATGATTAGTATATGAGCAGAGTATTCAGATAGGTAGGATGTTTTTTTTTTTTTTTTTTTTTTAGTCATTTGGATGTTTTAGTAGCAGTTAGTTCACTCATTTGTGTACTGAGACTATTTTTGTCACTCATTGATTTAGCAAGCATGTTTATTCCCTTTCCCTATGTAACACATTTTCTCTCTACCAGATTCTTCCCATGAGCATAAAAACACGCTATCTTAAAAATCCCATTTTCTTTTTCCTTTAAGGTCAAACTCCAAAAGATTTTACCTTTAGTGTCTCATGTACATTCCCTATTCGCCGTTCTCTTTTGTTTCTTTTGTTGGGATTTTGATTGTTACTCCACCCAGTAGACTTGTTATATGTAAGATGTGGCCCTGGCATAGGTGCAGAGTGGCAGTTCTGCTTGGTACCGCTGTTTGAACTCCAGACTGTAGTAGTTTTGGATGTAATTTAAAGTTTTAATTTTAGGTTTTTTAAACCTGAAAACAGACTTGATATCTAATGAACCACATTCCAAATTTCAGATTGGTTTGTGTGTGCATATTGTGGAGGCCAGAATTTGACATTGGATGTCTTCTTTTCTTTCTTTACATTATTATTATGGTGAATGTTTAGAAATAAGCATGTTTGTAAATGTATTGATGTGTGTGTGTGTGTGTGTGTGTGTGTAGGACAGAAGTCAGCATTGGGTGTCATGCTCTTGTTTTCCACCTTGTTTTTTGAGATAGTGTTTTTCACTGAACCTGAAGCTTGTCTGTTGCCCTGGAGCCCTTGGGATCTCCCTGTTTCTGCTTCCAGTGCTAGGGTTATGCCATATGTTGGCATACCTATTTTTGTTTTTGTTTTTATTTTTTTACCTGGGTTCTAGTGATCTAAATTGAGTTCCTCATATTTATAGATTTACCTGGCATGTTTATTCCCTTTACCCCATATAGCTGACAAATTCAGGGAACATAAAAATATGATATGCTATTGCCTTTAAAAAATTGTTGCTCTTTCTTGGTGTTAGTAAGCACTTTATACATTTAGCCACCACCCAAGCCTTTTCTTCTTTTAATTTAAATGTATTATGTATTTATTTGTGCCTTTGCCCATGCACACATGCATATAAGTGCCATAGCACTTTTGTGAGTGTTAGATGACAACTATGGAAGTTGGTTCTACTAATTTCTTTTTACTATATGGGTAATGGGGATTGTACTCATGTCTTCAGACTTGTTGCCTGGAGTATTTACTACTGAGCTATCTCCTTGCCCCCACCTTATCTTTTAAGATAGAGTCTCTTACTAAACTTGGAACTTCCTATTTTGACCCAACTGGTTGGCCCGTCTCCCCTCTTCCTGTACTGGGATTGTTTTTGTGCTCCACCTCGGTCAGTTTTAACATGGATTTTGGAGACTTGAACTCATTTTTTTATGCTTGTGCAACAAGTACTTTATTCAAGTGAGTCATCTCCCAAACCCCTCAAATTAGATTTTAAGTTTTTGCTTTCTGAGTAAGTATGAAGAATAATGAATAAGAAATATATGCTAAATGGTGGTTGATACCTAATAGTCTCATAAATATTCTTATTTTAATACATCTAGGCTTCCTTCCAGCGCTCCAATAGTCATGACAAAGTGAGAAGAATTGTTGCTGAGGAGGGTCGTACAGCAAGAAACCTGATAGCTTGGAGTGTTCCACTAGAAAGCAAAGATGATGATGGTATGCATTTTACAAGTTAGATTTTCCTTTAATGTAAATTGGGAGGACAGGTGGGTGTGCTGGTGCAGGTCCCAGTGGTATAGAAGATTGGAGGCAAGAGGATTAGCCTTAGGAGCTCAGGGCTAGCCTTGGCAATATAACAAGGCCCTATCTAAACAAAATGAAACAAAGCAAAATGTGTAAGCATATATTTAGTTTGAGAAAGTAAGTAGATTTAAACTGAATGTTCACATTTAGAATTCTCCAGCAAATTGGCATTGTAAATAAAATTGATTTTGTACAAAAATTGTTTAAGAAGTGTTATTATTCATTTGCTGTTTTAAGAAATAATGAAATTATTAAGCTGTCACTCTGGTAGTTGAAATGGTGATTTATTAACTTTATAATTTTTTCTGTGCTTATCATTTAGCCTTCCAATATAAGGAATAGTGCTCCATTTTCCCTTTCATTTAAAACATATATGTATTTATAGATTTAAATTTGTGTAGATTCATGACTTCTTATTTAATGGAGTATAATCTCTGACTCTGACTTGGTGCTCAGATTGTCTTAGGTTTAACTCGTGGAGATTCTTGGTGCCCCTGTTTCCTTCAAACATCCTTTTCTCTTTCTTTGAGACCAACCTTACATGATAGGATGTGTCAAGCTAACTAAGAATGCACTAGGCTGTTGTTATATCTTAGTAATAGAATGCTTGTGTTTAAAGTCTTGCTTAAAAAGAAAATTACATATGGGGCTGAAGAGTCCTCTCTGAGAAATCTTTTGAATAAAGCATTCTCTGGCACTTGAGAACATAGATTTAAAAATAAAATGAGATTTTAAAAAACCCTTCATCATTAGTTCATATTCACTGACAATGAATAAAATTACACTGTTCTGTAGTTTTCAGATAGGAATTATGTATGAGGGATACTTGAATGCATTGTGTTGTTTAGTTGTATGTTATATATCACCTAAAGCTTAGTTACACGTTATCTCTTTTGATTTCTATGTCTATTTACTTTTTATGTCTTGAAGGAAAACCGAAATGTCAAACTGGTGGAAAATCTAAGAGGACAATTCAAGGCACTCATAAAACCACTAAACAGGTACAGCATATATATTTTTTTACTAATTTGTTTTAATTCATTTCCTGAGAATAATATCCATTATACAAATTTAAATTTCAGGATTTGAATATTGTATATCTTACTTCTATAAAACTTTAGGGTAACATTCTTAAATTTAAAACTATGGATTCTATATTCACTATATGGCTCGTCTTAATTGATTACCATGTACTAAGAATTAATATATCAGTCTTATTGAGATGTCTTGTCTTAAAAGGGTAAATAGCAGTAGAGAAAGAGTAGGAGAGTACTGAAGACATGGGGGCGGGGTGAAGAAAACCTGAGATGGAATTTCTAGTCCATGTCTTCTCAGGCTTCCAAAGGAGAAAACGAATGGTGCATTGAGAGGGTTTTCACTTGTATGTTCTAAGGGGCTTGAGAACATAAACTGGAGCTGAGCAGCTTAAGTAAAAGTAGATTTATACGTAGATCTGTTTCACAGGGACTTCAGAACATCAGGGTAAAAGAAAATCTTTAAACTTACCAAAAGTAACTCCAGAGGATTACAGGTTACTAGCAGTCTTTGTATCCACAAAAAGACACTGGAGCAGTATCTAAGAGTTATAAGGTCAGCAAACCCACAGAACTCTCCTGCTGAAGTCCTCTGCTTAGTTAGACAGTTAGTCCATTACAGAAGTGAATTAAAGTCAGTTTCAGATATACAAAGATTTAGTGTTAACCATTGTTTTAGTCTGTCTTGTGCTACTGTAACAAATTTCCACAAAATGAATAATGTAAAAGCAGTAGCCATTTAGATGGCTATTTTATTTATTTTTAAGTTCTGGAGGCTGAGAAATCATCTGGTGAGAATCTTTTTGCCTTTTCAGCCTGGCAGAAAGTATCATGGCAATATCATAGGAATAGTATCCTCACAAAAAGAGATCATCTGGGTTGCTGAGATGACTCAGTGGCTAAAATGCTTGCTAACAAGCCTGACAGTTTGACTTTGATCTCGAAAACCCACATGACAGAAGAAGAAAGCTGACTCCTACCAGTTGTTCTCCTCCTCGACACTTGCTCTGTGGCATGTGTGCACATAAGTGCATACACATGGACTTGTCCTTTAACTGCCATGAACTTCTCAGCTAAGGGTGTGACTTTGGGACTTCCTTCCCCCTCCATGCCGGAGTTTTTACGAGAAAAACCTGCCTCATTTAGGGAAGACATTTATTTGATGAATTCAAGTGTGGTATAAGCTGAAAAGAATGTCTTAAAAATTCATATTGAAAGATTGCTTTATAACAATAATAATGCTAGAAGCCTTTTACTTGCCTTTTTAATGGTTCATTTATTTCATCAGAATACTGCAGTAGAATGTAAAATAACATCCACAACTGGAGAGAAGCACTTTGATAAAAGTCCTACAAAAACAAGGCACCCACGAAAAATTGACCTAAGAGCTCGCTACTGGGCATTTCTTTTTGACAATCTTCGCCGGGCAGTAGATGAAATCTATGTGACTTGTGAATCAGATCAGAGTGTGGTGGAGTGTAAGGTAAGGTGTGCTTTGCAGCTTGTCACTCATCTGAAGTCATATGCTTTAAAAAGTTTCCTATATCTGACTTTCTTACTTCATTTTTTTGAGTTTTAATTATGTATTTTTTATTTCATTACCTGTAATGAGAATTGTTCTTTTAACCCCTGCTCCAAGATTGACATATGCTTGAGGCTTTCTTGATTTTTAGATTTTTTAATTTTTAATTTTTTTCATTTGATGTAATATATGTTTTCTCATTTTCTGGAAAACTGTCTTAACTCATAGTCCTAGGGAAGGAATCAGAGGCTGTATGCACACACGCACACACACATGCATGGGTGCACACACAGAATTTTAAAAGTTCTATCTGCATTTTCTTTGGCTACTGTTGGTAGTTAGAGATTTTAATTTGGGAATTGCTCCCTTTCTGCTGAAATAATTAGGACACTCCTAATTTATTCTTGTTAGAGAAAAGAAATTGATAGCTAACCATAAACAATTCTGGGTGGGATTGGGCTATCACTGAAAGGTGTGTTTTCTGATTTTTAAGTAATCTTGTGTTTTGTAAGAATTTTAAGCAGTCTTGTTCTGGAAACTCACTGAACAGCCTGGTCTTTTAGTAAATACAAGTTATATACTATGTTATTTCTTATTTAGTAAAATCTTAAAGTCAATGGTACATTTTCATAGAACTTATTAAAGAGGTGATAGAATTTATATTTTTTTTATAATTTATTTTTTTTATTAGGTATTTTCCTCGTTTACATTTTCAGTGCTATCCCAAAAGTCCCCCATACCCACCCTCCCAATCTCCTACCCACCCACTCCCCCTTTTTGGCCCTGGGGTTCCCCTGTACTGGGGCATATAAAGTTTGCAAGTCCAATGGGCCTCTCTTTGCAGTGATGGCCAACTAGGCCATCTTTTGATACATATGCAACTAGAGACAAGAGCTCCGGGGTACTGGTTAGTTCATCATGTTGTTCCACCTATAGGGTTGCAGTTCCCTTTAGCTCCTTGGGTAATTTCTCTAGCTCCTCCATTGGGGGCCCTGTGATCCATCCAATAGCTGACTGTGATCATCCACTTCTGTGTTTGCTAGACCCCGGTATAGTCTCACAAGAGACAGCTATATCTGGGTCCTTTCAGCAAAATCTTGCTAGTGTATGCAATGGTGTCAGCGTTTGGATGCTGATTATGGGATGGATCCCTGCATATGGCAATCACTAGATGGTCCATCCTTTCGTCACAGTTCCAAATTTTGTCTCTGTAACTCCTTCCATGGGTGTTTTGTTCCCATTTCTAAGAAGGGGCAAAGTGTCCACACTTTGGTCTTCGTTCTTCTTGAGTTTCATGCATTTAGCAAATTGTATCTTATATGTTGGGTATCCTAAGTTTCTGGGCTAATATCCACTTATCAGTGAGTACATATTGTGCGAGTTCCTTTGTGATTGGGTTACCTCACTCAGGATGATGTCCTCCAGGTCCATCCATTTATATTTTTTAAGTGACCATGGTTCATTATTTAGCCTTTGCAATACATGAAGAGTCAAAGAAAAGTTATAGGTTGAAACAGTGTTTATGTTTCCTCTTTAATTGGAAACAGTCAAGGTAAGTTTTAAACTAGCTTCAAAATATGGTTCATCAGAACTACATTCTAAAATTAACAATAATTAGAATTATTCAAATATGTAGTGTGGTGATTACAATGAGTGTTTTCTCATCATTTAAAACCTTTTTGTTTTAAGAAAAGTATTTATTTTTAAAAGTTAAGTTTAGTCTGTTTGTATGTGCCATGATACATGTGTGGAAGTCAGAGAACAGCTGTGGCAGTCGATTCTCTCTCTTTATCGTACGGGTCTTGGGATCAATCTAAGGTTGTTAGGAGACACAGCAAGTACCTTCATTTGCTTACTTATCTTACTGTCCGGTGGAAAATATTTTTAATTAAAGTCATATCATTTGAATATAAGTAGTCAGCATATTGTGGTAGAAAACATTACTATATTTGGTTTTGGGTTCAGCTTCTTCTACAAAGTGAGTTTGTGAGCCTAAAGGTGAGAGTGTGAGCCTAAAAGTAAGCATATGAGACTGCATAATTTCTAGGTCATTCCTAGAGCTCAATCATGTGAACAGATTCTTTGGTTTTTGTGATTTAAAATAACAATGTCTGACTGAAGAAATCAAATTTGTTTGTGAAATGCATTCTGTAAAGGAGTGAGATTGGCCAGTGCAGACACAGCTCTTGTGATGACCAAACCATTGGCTCCTCCCTCTAGTGCTGCTGTTTGAGGAAAATTCATTGTTGTAAGGAATTGTGGCTTTCATTTCTGGTTCTGTCACTCATTTTTCCATAGTTTTGTGCAAGTTTAACAGTTATAACGATTTGTTATGTAAGGTGTAGGTTAAGAGTGAAAGGGGGGTTGAGAAAGTTAACGTGATGATTGTATACAACAGACCTGCAGTCTCATGCTGATAAGATCTAAAAAACATTTTCTCTTCTGCCTTTAGGACTTTTAAAATAATGCAAATAGACACAATTTGGCAATTAGTCTACATGTTGTGTTATAATCTATAGTCGTTTTTGCTTTTTTTTCCCTCTTTTATCATTATCAAAACTCTGCCATTTAATTTTGCATTTGGTTAATATATTTATAAGATATAAAACTCAGTTATTTCCCTGGTATTTTATTTTTATTTCTTTTTATGTTTATGGGTGTTTTGCCTCATGTATGCAGGTGCTTGCAGGGGCCAGAAAAAGGCATCTGATCCACAGGAACTGGTGTTTGAGACAATTGTGAGCTGCCAAGTGGGTTCTGGAAATTGAACCCCAGTTCTCTGGAGAACAGCTGGTGCTCCTAACTACAGAAAAATCCCTAGCCCCATTCTCTTATTTTTCATTTGATTTACCCTGTATTTTGTTAAATAAAGCATTGAAGGCTTTATATTCATTGGCAATTTTTGTGCCTTAACTGAGTAATCATAGTTAAGTTTGGTGTTTCATATGTTAAGTGTGTTATTAACACCTTTGTTTTGTAATTCACATGAGACTCCAGTAAAACCACACACTCTCTAACCCTTACTCCTCCCTTTCTCTTGCTCCCTTACAGAGTGGGCCAAAAGGTAGGTTGAAGAGGCATTGGCTTTTGGCATTTATGCATTTAGTCTAGTGGTGGCCAGACCTCTATTTGTTCACAGTAAAGTTTGAGGTGAATACTAAGATGATTGGTTCATTTGTAAATCTAAATTCACAAAGAGGAAAATGATAGAATTTTCTCTGGATTGATATTTGCCTTGATTATGGAATTCTGGAATGTGTTAAAGAGTTTTAAAAGGAAGAATGCTGAGGACACATTTTCTTCCTCTCCATGTTTCCCATTTGAGTTTGCAGTGTGGGGAGCAAGAAATAAATGTGTGGTAGGTTGTTGGTGGGGGGGTTGCCTACAGAGATTGCTGTTGCCTCTGTCTTAGAGAGTTTATGGTGCAACAGACTTGTTGTAGCAGCCCATGCCCACTTGAAGGATGCTTGGACAGTATGCTTCTGAACATTTGGCTAAGTGAATACATGAAGAATTCTGGCAGGTTTGACCAGAGGGATCCAGTGTGAAGTTGCATACTAACTGGAGACCACATTCAGTACCTGTGCAGAAACCGCCATCTGTGCAATGATAAGGTTGAGGCCACTGATTTCAAACTGAGTCAGAGAAAAGAGCATTGAAGACATTATGTCCTGGGAGCACTTTTGTTGGCAGCTGACTTTATCAGTTGAGATCCTAGAAGAGGGCTGACTGATGACCATTGTGGACCATCACCAATGTCTGGCAGGCTTTGTAAGTAAACTGTTGCTGTTTCTGTAGGTACTCCTTAGTACAGAGGATAGAAGTTTGTAAAGGAAAGAGATAAGAAGGGGAATTGTGGAGGATGAAGGAAAGAGAGAGCCAGTAAACAAGTTATGTTCTTTTTCACCATTTGTGCTAATAAGGAAGATGTCAATAGATGAGATTTAAAAACCAATTTTTACAAATGTTAGTTACTATATATTTGATTATCTCACTCTATCGCATATATATGTAATTATTGTATATTAGTCAAATAATTAACTTTTTTGATGATTTCATACATATCTATAATACATGCTAGTCACCCTTTCCCTACACATTCTTATATCTCCCTCCCATATTCCTCAGTACACCCTCCGTACATGTTCAGAGATCAGTTAGCTACCTCCATAATAGTTATGCCACTGTTGCATAAGTGGGTGCATCCTGCCTGTCAAGTTTGTAGTTTGTGGGGTTCACAGCTGAGTAAGACCATTGATGCCTCTTTCCCCACAGCAGCCTCTACAGTAGTAACTTCCTGCACTATGAAAACTAGCCATGAGGGAGAATCTTCCAGCTTGACTCCAGCTTGATTTCTTTATATTATGTAACCAAGATGTGTGGTGTCTTCAGAAGATACAGTTATCTGTCATCTTATCATCTAGTTCTGGTAATTGAATGATGCTGAAAAAAGAAGTCATTCCAGTAATCAAATTCAACAAATTGAGGATTCAACTGAGTAGTTATGGGGAAAAGCAACAATTATTTTATGTTTATATCTCAATGAGTTGAGATTTCTCAATTCAGTAAGTTTAAAATGTAGGTGGAACTAGACCTTCTACCAGAGACCTGTAATCCCTGGTATTCAAGAAGCAGAGGCAGGGGAATAATGCATTTAAGCCCTTCCTTGACTACAGAGTGAGTTTAAGGCTAGCCTGGGCATATTATTAGTGAGTACCTATCTCAAAGTAAAAAGTGGAAAAAGAAAAGAGAACTGGTGATGTAATTTCATGCTACAGTGGTCTCCTAGCATGTGTGCAGCAGTGAGTACAGTTTTCTATTATATGTGTTTTTCTGGGCTGGGTTATTTCACTCAGGAAGATTGTTTCCAATTTCGTTAATTTACTTGTGAAATTTATAGTTTCATTTTTCTTAATAGCTGAATGATAACCCATTTTGAAAATGTACCATATTGGCATTGTTCATCCATCTGTTGATGGACATCTTTGTTCATTCATCTGTTGATGGCCGTCTAAGCTATGCCCATTTCCTGGCTATTGTGAATAGTGTAGCAGTGAGCATGTGTGATCACCTATTTCTTAGTAGGATACAGTCTTTTGGGTATGGGTAAAGGACCAGGAAACTCAGGGGTGGGGAGGAGGTAGAGGGAGAGCCCACGAAGATTCCTGGGATTTGGACTCTGAAAATCAGCATTGGGGTGCAGCTCTAACTTACTATTCAGTACAATAAACTTACATACAGCTTTTCCACCTATCAGGCCGCAGTTATGTAATTAAGGGCCAAAAAAGGCATTACACAGGTGGTCCTGCTGAATCTGATTCATTTGCCCATGACTCTGTAGGGGAGGGGGTTGATCACCTGGGAGGATTTCTGTGAAGGTAGTGATGGGGGGGAGGTGGGGTGTGGCCCTCACTCTGGCCTTGGGTCCTTTGTTCTGTTTCACTGGCCACCTTAGAGCAGAACTCCTTTAGCAGTTGCAAGAGCCTATGGTGCTTTGCTCTCCATCCCACTTCTTCCTCCACCAGATTCACTCCCACACCCTCACACCCGGGTATATGTTCAAGAGTAGCATAGCTGAATCAAGTAGTAGATCTGCTGGGAACCTTCACACTGTTTCCATAATGGCTTTGCCAATTGCCTTATTGACTTACTCACTTACACCAGTAGGAAATAACTGTCCTCTTTCCCTTACTCCAGCATTTGCCGTCATTATTTTCTTTCTTTTAAAAAATCTTAACCATTCTTGGGGTCTAGAAAGATGGCTCAGTAGTTAAGAGCACTGACTGCTCTTCCAGAGGTCCTAAGTTTAATTCCCAGCAACCACATGGTGGCTCACAATCATCTGTAATGGGATCCAATGCTCTCTTCTGATGTGTCTGAAGACAGCGACAGTGTACTCATATACATAAAATTAAATAAATCTTAAAGAAAAAAATCTTAGCCATTCTAACCAGGATAAGATGAAATCTCAATATAGTTTTCATTTGAATTTCCCTGATAGCAAAGGATTTTGAATTTTAAAAAATAATATTCCTCAGCCATCTTTTTATATTTCATCTTTTTGAGAACTCTGTTCAGATGTGTGCCCATTTTTTAATGTTTGGTCTTCAGATGCTTATTTACTTATTTTTTAGTTCTTTGAATATTTTAGATACTAACACTCCATCAGATGTTTAACTAGTAAAGATTTTTTCCCCAGACCTTCCTTTTTGATAGTGTTCTTTTGTGCTGCCTAGTTTTATGTCACTTTGATACAAGCTAGAGTCATCAGAAAGGAGCGAGCCTCAGTTGAGAAAATGCCTCCATAAGAACAGGCTGTAGGCAGGCTGTAAAGCATTTTCTTAATTAGTGACTGACGTGGGAGGGCCCAGCCGCTTGTTAGTAGAGCCACCCTGCGCTGGTGGTCCTGGGTTCTGTAAGAAAGAGAGCTGAGCAAGCCATGAGGAGCAAGCTAGTGAACATCACTCTTCCATGGCCTTTGTATCAGCTCCTGCCTCCAGGTTCCTGCCAGGTATGGGTTCCTTCTCTTACTACTTTTATGATGAACTGTTATATGGAACTGTGAGCAAAATAAACCCAGTCTAACCCAATTTGCTTTTGATCATAGTGTTTTATTACTGCAATAATAACTCTAAGACACCTTTTGCTGTACAAAAGCTTTAGTTTTGCCAGGCATGGTGGTACATGCCTTTAATCCCAGTACTCGGGATGCAGAGGCAGGGACATCTTTGTGAGTTCAAGGCCATCGTGGTCTACAAATGATCTTTGTTACACAGTAAACACTGTCTTAAAACACCAAACCAAACCAAACCAAACTACAAATGATCTTTCTTACACAGTAAACACTGTCTTAAAACACCAAACCAAACCAAACCAAACCAACCATCCAACCAACCAACTGAACAAACAAACAAAACATTTTAGTTTTATGGGTTCCTGTTTAATTCTTGGTCTTAATGCCCATGCTAAGTTTAATCATATTCTCTGTTGTCTCCATTTACTACATTCAGGACACCTAGTCTTATGTTGAGGTCTTGGATCTGTTTGGGTTGAATTTTGTACAGGGTTAGAAAAAAAGGATCTATTCCATTCTTGTACATATAGGTTTCCAGCTTGACAAGCAGATTTGTTGAAAATGCTATCCTCCCCTACCCCCAATATGTATCATTGGCCTCTTTAAAAAAAAAAAAAATCAGGCAGCTGAGAGTGTGGGCTTATATTTATGCTTTCATTTCTAGTCCATTGATCAGCATGTCTGGTTTATGTCAGTAACATGTTTGTTTGTTTTGTTGTTATTGTTGTTGTTGTTGCTGTTGTTAATATCGTTCTGAAGTTAAAATATGGGATTGATGATATCTCCAGCGGCTTTTTATTGTTTATGATTATCTTGACTCTCTTGGGTCATTTGTATTTCCACATGAAGTTTTAAGGTTGTTGTTGTTTTTTTTTAATGTCTATGAAGACTTGTGCTGGAATTTTGATGGGTATTGTGTTGATAGGTTTTTGGTTTGCCATTCTGAATGCCATTTTCACTGTTTTAATACTACCAGTCTAGAATATAAACACGGGGGTGTCTTTAAATCTTTTTTGCCTTCATTAAAAAAAAACTGTCTGAAGCTCTCATTAGATAATCTTCTACTTCCTTTGTTAAACTTATTTCAATGTATTTTATTATTATTTTGAGTGGCCACGGTGTTTTCTTGATTTCTTTCTCAGTATGTTTGTCATTTATATAGGAAGACTACAGATTTTTATGTGTTAATTTTGTATCTGGTTACATTGCTGAATGCAATAGAGAAAAAAATTCAAGATATTAAATGAAATTTAATAGAAACAATATCAAAAATGAAATAAACAGAAAAATTAAATAGACAGGAAGCAAAAAAAAGAGATAAAAATTTCAGCAATTCAACCAGAAATTCAGAGAAAAGTCTCACCAACATACTGTATAAAGTAGAAGAGAGAAAAACAAATCATAAAGACCAATGAGAAATATTAGATTAATCAAAGAAAACATGAAATCCAGAGAAATCCAGAAATAGAACATGAATGAATTCTGGGACACTATTAAAAACCCAAGACTGTCAATAATAGACTTTGGAAGCCGGGCGGTGGTGGTGCACGCCTTTAATCCCAGCATTCGGGAGGCAGAGGCAGGTGGATTTCTGAGTTCGAGGCCAGCCTGGTCTACAGAGTGAGTTCCAGGACAGCCAGGGCTACACAGAGAAACCCTCTATCGAAAAACCAAAAAAAAAAAAAAAAAAAATAGTCTTTGGAGACCAAGAGACTCAGGTCAAAGGTACAGAAAATATTTCAATATAATAACATGTAATAACATGTCCCTTAATCCAAAAGATGCCTGTCAAATTTCAAGAGTTATAGAGAACACCAAACAGATGGGACCAGAAAAAGTCAACAAGTAAACAAAAAAAATTGCACATCTAGCAAAGCCAAAGCACTGATATGAAGCACATTAAAAAGTATATTAAAAGCTGCAGGAGAGAAAGATGAGGTCACTTTCAAAGACTGATAATAAATGCTGTTCTTTTTCTTTCCCCTACAGGATATTTTTATTAATTATTTGGGAATTACATACAATGAACCTTACTCACACTTTCTATTCCTCCCAGGTCCACCTTTCCACCTTTGTACCACCCCCTCCAAAAAAAAAAAGTTCAATTTTTATTGCCCCTATACTCTTTAGATCATGGTTAAAATTATTAAAATCCCAGTGGCCAGCCTCTTAAAGAAAACTGTGTCCTGTCCCATGTCCACTCCTTACCCTCATTGGCCATCAACTGTGAAGAGCTACACTTCAGCGTCTTTTTATCACATTTATAATGAAGTCTACCTAGATTGTTGCTTCTTTTTTTTGAGGGGGGGGGATTGTCACAGAAGCTTTCCACGTCTCACTCTCAGTTCTGCGTCTACAGTCATTAATACCATTGCAAAAGAAGCTTGCTTGCCCATAGCAGCCAGCAGCAGCACAGACTTTATACTTCACATGGTTTCCATTGGTAGCATTGATCATGGAGATCAATGTGGTCTCTGGTAGTGGCAGCAAAGACTACAGACATCAGTATGGCCTCTAGTGGCAGCATGGACCACAGAAGTCTTGAGGAGACCAAATCCAGAAAATGAACCATTTGCCTTCATCTAAGACATCTTATTGCTCAGAGTGATTATGCAGTTGGGCATCGTGTCTAGGGGCAGGACCTGCTTGAGCTCCAGGCCACTGCATACTACCCTGCCTTTGGTGTCAGCTGCCTCACTGGCTTCTTGGGCACAACCATTGTGCTTGCAGGCATTTGGGAGCTCCATGCCACAGGCTGGGCCTGCATGTCGAGCACTTGTGTTAGCTTAGTGGGAAATGTCAGAATGAGATGCCTTGGTGATGGCTCAATCTTCCCAGCATCCTGAAGACTGTCCCTACCTGGCAAGGACATGCTCCTTTGTCCAGTGTGTGTGCTGCTCCATTCTACCATCATTCTTTTTTCAGGTTCGTGAAACCACTCTTTAAAAGCATCTTCCCATAAGACCTGCTTTTTTTTTTCAGTTGTCCAGAGATATTCTGAGGTCTGCAGGCTTGTCCTCCTTCACCTTCTTCTCCTTTGAAAGCCTGTGTATGTCACTCAGGCTCCTCAGACTGGCTGTGATTCTGCTCTTGAAACACGCACACACTGGTAGGATTTGCTGAAGGAGGCAGAGGCAGGAAGGATCACGAGTTCGAGGCCAGCCTGGGCTACACATTTTTACCACAGGGGCACATGTTCCACTATGTTTATGCCGGCCTTATTTGTGATAGCCAGAAGCTGGAAACAACCTAGATGTCTCACAACAGAAGAATAGACACAGAAAATGTGGTTCATTTACACAGTGGAATACTACTCAGCTATTAAGAACGAGGATATCCCGAGTTTTGCCGGCAAATGGATGGAACTAGAAAATATCATCCTGAGTCAGGTAACTCAAACACTAGTTTTTCAATGGAGATAATGAAAGCCAGAAAGATTTAGACCAGTGTTCTGTAAGTTCTGAAAGTCCACAGATGCCAGTACAGATTTCTGTGCCCATCAAAACTCTTTGATGTTCTCGAAGTAGAAAGAAACACTTTATGTTGATAACAACAGATCTAAACTTAAACTAGTTCTACAGAGGAATCCAGGAAGAATACTTAGGTAGGGAAGAGATGGTTAAACAAGGCTAAGAAGGAATAAGGAACAAAAACAATTCCAGAACACTGAATCAATAGAGATGTAATAGCAAACAACAAAAGCAAAAAATGATGGACATACACACTATTTAATAACTCTTAATATTAACTGTCACTGGGGGTAAACTTTGATTTTTTTAAATTTTTGAGTGTATTGTGTATTTCCTGTTTGTGGTTTGAGATGTGAACTCCCAACCACTGCTGCAGCTTCCTGCTGCCTGGTAACTCTGCTCTGCCATTATGAATTCTAACCTCTGGACCTTAACCCCCAAATAAACTCCTTCCCTATAAGTTGATCATGGTGTTTTATCAGAGCAATAGAAAACTAACTGATGTTAAAGTATAACTTTTTCAAAATGTATATGCATTTAAGGCAGTGAGAGGTTTCTGAAAGCAGATGTAGGGAATAATAGATATCAGTATTGGAGAAAACTTTAATAAGATTTTTTTTTTTAAACTCAGGTGCCAGAGTAGGAATTCTTCCCCCCTTACCTATCTATCTATCTATCTATCTATCTATCTATCTATCTATCTATCTATCTATCTTATGTGCCAATCACTGCTCCCTTTCTCAGTCCCCTTTTACACAGTCCCTCTCTCCTTCTTCTGTCCCCTTCTCCTCTGAGAGGATAAGGCTCCCCTGCCCTGGGTATTCCTTCACCCTGGCATATCAGTTCTCTTCAGGGCTAGGCACATCCTCTCCCGCTGAGGCCAGACAAGGCAGCCCAATTAGGGAAATGAGATCCACAAACAAGCAACAACTTTAGAAGACAGATCCCTGTTGTTCCCCTACATGAAGACTGAGCTGCAACACTGCTACATATGTGCGGAGACCCAAGGTCCAGCTCATGTATTGTCATGATGTTCATGTTCAGTCTCATGTTCAGTCTCTGAGACCCTCCAAGGGTCCAGGTTAGTTGACTCTGTTGGTCTTACTCTGGTGTTTTTATCTCCTCAGGGGGTTCTCAACTCTTCCATAAGACTCTCTGAGCTCTGTCCAATGTTTGGCTGTGGGTCTCTGCATGTGTTTCAGTCAGCTGCTGGGTAGAGCCTCTCAGAGGACAGTTATACTATGAGCAAGCATAACAGAGTATCATTTATAGAGTCAGAGATTAGTGATTGCCCATGGGTTGGGTCTTGGTTGACCATTCCCTTAGTCTCTGCTCCATCTTTGTCCCTGCATTTCTTGTAGACAGGACAAACTTTGGGTGGAAAGTTTTGTGGGTAGATTGGTGTCCTTATTCCTCCACTGGGGATTCTGCCTGGTTACAGGAGGTGGCTTTAGGTTTCATCCCCATTGCTAGGAGTCTTAGCTAAAGTCATTTCCATAGACTCCTGAGAGCCTCTCCCATCCCAGGTTTCTAGCAAGTCCTTGAGATGCCCCCTACCCTTCCATGATTGCCAGCTACTGATTTCCATTCATTCTCCTGGCCCTTTGGCTCGCTCTCCTTTCTCTCTCCACACTTGATCCTGAGCCCTGCTCCTCCATCCCCCTCTTCATCCTTTCTCCCACTTCATTCCCTCCCTCCATCTGCCTCCTATAACTATTTTAGTTCCTCTTCTAAGTAAGATTTAAGCATGCTCACTTGGGACTTACTTGTTTAGCTTCTTTGGGTCTGTGGAGTGTAGTGTGGTTATCCTGTACTTTATGGCTAATATCCACTTATGAGTATGCCATGCACACCCTTTTGAGTTTGGGTTACTTCACTCATGATGTTATTTTTTAGTTCCATCCATTTGCCTTCAAAATTCATGATGCCCTTGTTTTTAATAGATGAATAGTATTCCATTGTGTAAATGAACTGCATTTTTATATCTATTCTTCAGTTGAGGGGCATTTGGGTTGCTTTCAGTTTCTGGCTATTATGAATAAAGCTGCTATGAACACAGTAGAGCATGTGTCCTTGTGGTATGGTGGAACATCTTTTGGGTATATGCCCAAGAGTTGTATAGCTGGATCTTCAGGTAGAACTATTGCAAATTTTCTGAGAAACCACCAGATTGATTTCCAGAGAGGTTGTACAAGTTTGCACTCCCACCAGCAATGGAGGAGTGTTCCCCTTGCTCCACATTCCTACCAGCATGTGCTGTCACTTGAGTGTTTGTAGAGTAGGAATTCTTAACTTGGGGCTGCTGAACTCATGTATGTATTACAAAATTATTTTGTAGAGGTCTTAAAGATGATTATGACCTGAAAATAGGTTGTAGATCTGGGTGTCTATTCCAGTTAAATCTTGGGGTCTGACATAGATGAGAAAGGATCTTGAAGACCTTCAGGTCCTATACAACTGTGCTTATTTGTCTCAAAAGAGCTCTTTTTGATGGCTATAGAGTTAAAAAAAATAACCTTGGAGTTTTATCTAATATCAGTGTAGAGCAATTAGATTAGCTCTATTCACAGCACAGGACAACAAAAAGCCTTGCCAATTTTAAAGAGACAGGTTGCAGTGGGAGAAAGGCATGTGAGCCTGAAGAACCTTGGAACTAGCATGGGAATTTGATCTGTTACAGGCTTCCTGAGTTAGTCAGGAACTAGATGTTCTTCTTTGCCAGAGGAATTTAGCTTTGGGGGCAGATAAAGGAAGTAATGACTTTCCCTGAAAAACAGAAATCTGCCTCACAAGATTTCTGAGGAATGCTGAGTTCAGGTAGCAAGCGCTCTGTTTACCCAGTCAGTGTCCAGCCTGAGATGAGCTCAGGCTGTCATTTAGGACATTATTAGCAGCACTGCTATTTTGGGGGCCTGTTTTCAGCCTAACAGCACCCATCAGGAGGAGTGAGCGAACTCTTACAAGTTGTCCTCTGACCTCCCCATAGCATATGCTCAATAAATAAATGTAAAACAATGCTGGATAAATGTGGCAGCTTAGATTTTTCAGGAAAAAATGATATGATTGGTAATACAAAAATGGGACAGAATGTGAAATATAATAAATAATAACATGTTAATGTCATCTTCTAGATCATAGTCTCCAGCACTCCTATGTACTATAAAATTATTAGCAGCTCTGAAATTAATAGTGAGTCAGCAGCAGGCCCGAGGACTAGAACTGAAATGGATATCTGTCTACTCAGTAACTATCTATTGAGTATTCTAACATTTATTTCCAATATTATTTATTTTTAATATTATTTATTTATTTTTTTGACAGTATCACTAACCCCCAGTTGCCCTGGCTGTCCTGAAATTTGCCATATAGCCAGGCTGGCCTTTCTCATAGGGTCCACCTGTCTCTGTTTTCTGAGTGCAGTTATTAAGGTGTGTGCCACCCTCCCTGACTCAACATTTATTTATTCCATAAACATTTATTCTTGATGCTGCTTATAGAACCTGAAGAAAGTGTAACTCCAATTAAATTACTCCTAAATTACCTTCAACCCATATTGATTCAAACACTACAGGTTTTTTTTTTTTTATTTATGTGCAGGCTTTGCTAAAGAAGAATAGCCATGTTTTCCATGTTTATATTGTTTCTATGGATATGATCTTTTGCTACACTTTTTTGGTTAAAGGTTCAGATTTTTTTTGTTACTTCAAATTGTTCTGAATAGAAAGCAGTTCTTGTTTCTCAAGAACTACTCTACTCTACTCTAGAGTATAATTCTAATAATCCCATCATTCCCAGCATTACTCAAGTTCAGATTTGCCTTTTGGGGAAAGTCAGTATTTATCTGACAGAATAATTTCTGCTTTTTCATGCACTGTACTGCAATGAAGGGAAAGGTCTTTCTGAAAAACACTTTTCTTGTAGTAACTTAGAAAATGTGACATATTAATATGTTAAGTAGTTTTAAATAGAAAATACTTACTTACATGGTATTTATGAGTTTTCAACATGTATTAATATTTGTTATTATATTTGGTAATGTTTGTAAGAGTGGTCATTTCTGGTTGTTGTTCACAGGAAATTTTGTGTATGTGAAATCTGTTATTTCCTGAAAGGAAAATAGACTTTCCTATTTGTATGACTTTGGATAAAAATCAATAACCGTATTTAACTTTAATTTTTAGGTGAACAGTTAGTCAACATGAGGTCTGAGGATGTTTCATCTTTTATATAAACTTACTTAGGTGAAATATTTGTTATTTGGGAAACTATTTCAGGCAAAATAAATGCCCTAAGCAATCATTATAGGTAAACATTGGTGAATTTGAGTTTGGGTGTGCTGGTTGACCTTTATTTCATTTTCATGGGCAGCAGGTCTTAACACTTTCTTAATAGGTGTATTCCGTTTTTGTTACTATAATGAAATACCATAGATGAGAAATATTTATAGAGAAAAAGGGCAACTTAACTCACAGTTGTAAAGATTTGGAATCAGTTCAGTTCTGTTGTATAACCTTTTGTATCACATGTCTGTGTCTCTCATCATGGCAGCAGCTTGTGTGTGTGTGTGTGTGTGTGTGTGTGTGTGTGTGTGTGTGTGTGTATAAGTGTGTAAGGAATCTCATCTCAGAACTAGAACCTAGAGAGACTGGAATCCACATCCTCTGAGGACACGACTTATTTGGTGTAAAGACCATCTACTAAGACCCTTTTTTTTAAAGTTTGAGCACCTTTCTTACTGCCACCCTGGTGATCATTCATTCTACATTAGGGGCACACTTTAAATTGGCAACACCACAGCAGTGGGGAATGCAGTAAGAAAAACATCTGGGAAGACAACTTGCTGCTAAGTTTAAGAGTGGTTGGCAATTACAATAAAATATTTCTGTGTTTTTACCTAGACAGCTGCAGCTTTAGTTTGCTCACAGAAGTGCTGGTAGTGATGAAATTATGGGATAATGGCTTCCATTAGCAGGTTTTTATTTCTTGTTTGTTTGTTTTTTTTCTCCTCAGGAGTTTGATAAATAAATAGGCTTATATGTCATTCTAGGTTGTTATATTGAAAATTAAGAAAAAATATTTGAAAGAGCATGGTTATGAGATAGTTTTGAAAACTAAAATTATTTACCTGTCATTTTGCTTTTTGCTGATTTCCTTTTTGAGCTATGGTTTTAGTATTAGCCTTTCTGAAACTAAGGAGGTGTTACACAGCAGTGCAGCTTAAACCTCATGCTCATCAGCCAGGTGATGGTTGGCACACACCTTTAATCCCAGTATGGGGAGGCAGTGGCAGATGGATCCTTTAGACTTGGAGGGCAGCCTGGTCTACAAATTGAATTCCAGGGCAGACAGAGAAACCCTGTCTCGAAAAACAAACAAAACCAAAAATAAATTAAAAAATCTTTATGCTTATCTTGCTGAAGCACCTCTCTAGAAAGTTCTCTTTTGGCACTGATTTCTTGTGATGAATGTTTTTACCTCTTCATCAGCACTGACACCCGCTGTGCTCATTCCTATAGCTCAGGTGGAGGGCTATATTGATGTTCTGGACCCAGGGGCCTGTGCACCAGTATTGTGTGTCTGGAGGACAAAGGATGGCGTCAACCGTCCTGCTTTCTGTGCCAGTAACTCAAATTAATTATGAACCAATCGAATCCGTCGCAGCCAATTGGTAAACTAATTGGTAATTTTAGCTGTATTTCTGTATGTAGTTATCTGAATGCCTGTAACATTGCTTTCAGAGCCACTTTTGTTCTGTTTCATCTTGCTTGACAAAATGGCCTTCATAGCTTCAGGGAGAAAGATGTGCATCAGTGACTGCGAGGCTGCTCTGGCAGCTCCTCTAGTCTGTTTGTATTCACTCATTTGCAAACATGACTCAGGTTACAGCGGCATGCTACCATTCTGATCATTTTTGATAACATTGAGCTAAACATTCCTTAAAATATGCTGTCTAACCATCAAATGTACTTTTCTCTCTGCCAACTAGTATCAGAAATATTGCTGCTATGGTCTTGTCATGGACTTTTTTTTTTTTCAAGCAAAAGGGAAATCAGTTGAAATTTTCCAAAATAAATCATGCAAAATTAAATCTTTCTGTGCCTTAATGTAGGTAGTTTTAAGTAGAATGAATCTAATTAGACAATTTGAGTTATATTAGTAGAATTGAAAGAAGGAAGCCAACTAACTCTTTTAATTTGCCCCTTTCCTGATTGTAGAAGACTTTTCATTACCAGTAATTTGGCACCAAGTACTTCCTATCTTTGAAAGGAAATAAACAATACTTCTCTGTTCATAAGTCTTGTAGACTAGAATATACCTTTTATGGCTATTCAGGGTGGCACTTTATTTCATTTGTAAATAATTTGACAAATATATTAATACTGGGTCTGTTTTATGAAATGTATCTTTATGCATACTTTTAAGATATGTGCTATGGATTCTACAAAGTTAATTTAAACTTAGATATGGAAAAAATCTTGCATTTTTAAATACTGCCCGAGCCTATTGAAAAGTCTTTATAGTAAACACAGACTGGTGATTTTAAAAAGATTTTTAAAAACGTTTTTATGTTCCTGTATGTTTGTTTGCATGTACATTGTGCAACATATGCATGTCTGGTGCTGATAAAGGCCAGAGAGGCCTTGGGTTTCTTGGAACTGGAGTTACAAATGGTTATGAGCTGCCATGTGGGTGTTGATAGCTGAATTCTAGTCCTCTGAAGAACAGTAATTACTCTTACCTGGTGAGCCATCTCTAGAGCTTTGTGACTGACATTTCTTATAGGGAGAATGTTGTAGGATAATAAAATGGATATAATTTACATTTCTTTGTCTTATGTATTTAAATGACAGCTTTGGCTGGTGAAACAATATTTACATATTTAGTTATACTTTATTAGCTTCTTTACAGGGGAATGGGGTATAGTTAGTGACCTATGCTTTACATTCATTTCTTATACAAAGTAAAATTTTAGATTTAGATGCATAATGAACTTATTGCAAAAGATTAGTTTTGTGAGATGTATAGAATATATTGTCAAAGTAATGTAAGTGTGGGTTACCTAAAGAAGAAAACTAGGGCCTGGGGAGATGGCTGAGAGAGTAAGTGTGCAAACCCAGGGACCCAAGTTACCATTGCCAGCATCCATATAGAAAGCCAGACTTGGCAGCATGCATTTGTAATCCCAGTGCTGGGAAGCAGAGGCAAGAGGGCCCCTGGTTCCTGCTGGCCGGCCCATGTAGCCAGTCAGTGAGCTCTAGCCCCAGTGAGAGATCCTGCATCAAAACATAAGATGGAGTGAGCTGGGGAGATGGCTTAGTGGGTAAGAGCATGTCTTGGTTACTGTTCTATTGCTGTGAAGATACACCATGACTGAGGCAACCTATAAAATAAATCACTAATTGGGAACTTGTTTATATATTAAGTCTATCCATGATTGTCATGGCAGCAGATAGGCAGGCATGGTGCTAGAGCAGTAGCATAGAACTTTCATGAGATCTCCACAAAGAGGAGACAGACAAGGGGAGGGAGGGAGAGAGGGAGGGAGGGAGGGAGGGAGGGAGGGAGGGAGGGAGGGATGGGAGTAGGGGGGGCAGAGATAGAGACAAAGAGAGGCAGAGACAGAGACAGACAGACTGGGCCTATTATGGACTTTTGAAACTGCAAAGCCCACTCCCACCTACACTTCCTCCAAAGCTGTACCTCCTAGTCCTTCCCAAACAGTCCACCAATTGAGAAAGAAACATTCAAATATGTTAGCTTGGGGGTGGGGGGCTGGGGGAAGTATTCTTATTCAAATCACCACAGAGTGCTTTCTTTTCAAGCAGGAGGGACTAAATTTGAATCCCTAGCACCTGGGCATGGCTAGGCATAGTTGTAACCCCAGTATTGATAGGCAAAGAGAGGCATCACCTGAAAGGTTACTGGTTAGTTATCCTAGCTGAAACAGTGAGCTTCTAGGTTAGCTTTTGTTTTTTTGGTTTTTGTTTTTGGTTTTTTTTGGGGGGGGGTTGAGGGGGGTGTTTTTCTAGGTTAGCAACATACTTAATTTGTATTTATATGTATACATGTATTTGTATACCCACACATGCATGTGCACATACATACAAACATAAAAGAGGAAACCTAGAGTGTAATAATGTAATGTGGTCAGAGAGCATAGATGGTATATTCATCCACGCTAAGTTGACTTTAAAATGTTTCCATCCTATTCAGTGAATTTAGTATTTGTCTTTGGAAGTACAAAGGGAGATTTTGATCAGTAGGAGATGCAGTAGTAAGGTTTTTTGTTGTTGTTGTTTTTGTTTTGTTTTTGTTTTGCTTTCCTCAATTCTGTCTTCTTGCCCAACCAGGAGACACTGCTAAACTAAAGCTGCAATTTCTGTGGTTACATCATCTTGCCTCCTGTCTCATTTACCTTTGTACCAAGCACATAAGAAATGATGGTAAACTTTTAAGTACTAACTAATTTAAAAAGATAACTATTTTTGAGTCAGGAGTTTCTTTTTTTTTTTTTTTTTGATCGGTTCTCTCCTATTTAAAACGTTTTTTAATTGAAATACAATTACATCACTTTCTTCCTCACTTTCCTCCCTCCAGCCCCTTCTGTGATGCCCTGTCTTGAGTTGATAGCTTCCTTTTCTTTATTATTGTTACTTGTGTGTGAGTGTATATATAGTTGGGCGTGTGTGTGTGTGTGTGTGTGTGTGTGTGTGTGTGTGTGTGTGTATGGTTTTAGGGCTGACCACTCTGCATTAGACAACCAATCAAGGGACTAATCCCTGGGGGAGAGGATAACTCTCCTTCTCCAACAGTCTTTTGTTGCCTATAGCCCCTTGTCTAGGGGTGCTGGAACTACTACTATGTTAACATGCCCATTGTTACTGCCTTTGTTCCAGTTAATACATCAGTTTCTAAGAGAGACTGTTAGACAGCATAATTCCTAGCATTCTGGCTCCTACAGTCTTTCTGCCTCCTATGTTCCTTCAGCCATAGATGCAGTAGCTATGATATAGATGTATCTCTTGAGGCTGTCCTCTCAGTGATCTAGTGACCTCTGCACTGGGCCAGGTATGGTTTTTGGTTTTTGATTTTTTTGGTTTTTGGTTTTGTTTTTGTTTTTTTGAGATGGTCTTCCTTTGCTGTAAAGAAAGGCTTCTTTGATGAAGCTTGTATATTGATATAGTGATAAGATTCAGAACAATGGTTCTCAACTTGTGAGTCATTATCCCTTTGGGGCTCTTATATCAAATATCCTGCATCTCAGATATTTACATTATAACTCATAAAATAACAAAATTACAGTTATTATGTAGCAATGAAGGAATTTTATTGTTAGGGGTCGCCACAACATGAAGATCTGTATTAAAGGGTCGGAGCATTAAGAAGGTTGAGAACCTCTAGTTTAGAGTCTAACACTTTTAGGCTCACAGCATAAGTTAGAGGACAGTTCAGAAGCATATACTTCCTGCCCTGGTAATCTATACAACATAGTAAGTTATTTCTAATAATTCTGATTTTTCACTAGTAGACAAAATTCTTAAAAAATGAAAAGAAAAAAAAGCAGAAAATCAAGTTTTGATATATGAAAAGGTTTAACAGAGATAGATAATTGGTGATTTATCTACAGGTAGTTCATAAGAACTGGCTGTTTTCCAAGATCACTAACCATATTTTGAAGTCCTCTATTATGAAGAGCTTCATTTGGGGTAAGGGACATGACTCTCCTCAGACAGAATGTTTGCATTTTTTTCTGCACACTGTTATTCTTTTTGAGATTCTCCTGAGATATATACTGACAAAAGCAATTTCTACTAAATTTACTCATCTTCTATGGCATGGTTCAGAGTTGTTTTGGATACTTTTAAGTACATTGTTCTGTAGAAACAATACTGGTCATGGAATAGTACCAACACAACATTGGATTTGCCTCTGTGCACATGTGTTATTTTTGAACCAGTGATAAAGCCCCTGTTTCTTTGGGCAAGTGTAGCTTAACTAATTAAGTGTTCCTAGAGTATCATCAGTTGCAAGGAGTGCTGTACACAGACAACTGTGCATTTTAAACTTTGTTTTTGTTGCTGTTGTTAATATATCACATGGGCTATCTCTTCCTCAGAGTTCTACTTATTCCCTGCCCCCTTATTTGCATAATCTTTTAAAATTGAGAGTTATAATTTTCCAAGGGTTTGGGTTTTAGGATTTCCACATTTGGCATTTTAATTCCTCGGGAATATTATATTTAGGATCGCATCTTTCAGAAGTGGGGTCAGTGTTAAGAACCGACATCTTTTTTTTTTTAATATTTTCTTTATTTATATTTCAAATGTTATCCCTTTCCTAGTTTCCCCTCTGAAAATCCCCTATCCTTTCTCCCCTCCCCCCTTCCCCTACTCCCCACCCCACCCACACCCACTTCCTGGCCCTGGCCTTCCCCTATACTGGGGCATAGAACCTTCACCGGACCAAGGGCCTCTTCTCCCACTGATGACCGACTAGACCATTCTCTGCTACATATGCAACTAGAGCCATGAGTCCCACCATGTGTTTTCTTTGATTGGTGGTTTAGTCCCAGGGAGCTCTGGGGGTACTGGTTAGTTCATATTGTTCCTCCTATGGGGCTGCAAACTCCTTCAGCTCCTTGGGCACTTTCTCTAGCTCTTTCATTAGGTTCTCTGTGCTCAGTCCAATGGATGGCTGTGAGCACCCACTTCTGTATTTATCAGGCACTGGCAGAGCCTCTCAGGGGACAGCTGTATCAGGCTCCTGTCAGCAAGCACTTGTTGGTATCCGCAATAGTATCTAGGTTTGATGGTTGTATATGGGATTGATCCGCAGGTGGGGCAGTCTCTGGATGGTCATTCCTTCAGTCTCTGCCCCAATTTTTAAGAACTGACATCTTAAGACTATTAATTCTTCCTTGTTCACAAAACTAGAAAAGCTCCATCCCCCTTTTTAAACTTTTTAAATTCACATTCTGTTACTTTCCTTATAGGTCTTTATGTATTTTATTGGATTTGTATCTATAAATATCCCATAGTTTTTGGATCTAGCTGAAATAGTATTATTTATTTATTTATTTATTTATTTATTTATTTATGTATACTTGTATTTGTCATGAATACATTTAAGTTATATACTTATGTTTTGCTACTTATTATGAAACGATTTTTATAGATAAGCCAATTAATAGTCATCACCTTATTGTTTATTTTGTGTGTATTTGTAGTAATAACATCAAAATCTATTTAATTTTTAGTATATAATGCAGTACTTTTAGCTTATACTCTTCATGCTTTACAGTAGAACACACACACACACACACACACACGAAATCTTTTGTCCTATAGTCTACCCATGTCCGCTCTGCTTCTTGTCCATGGTAACCTTAATTCTGTTTCTGTGTATTGTGCTAGTTTTCCTCTACACAATATGCTGCTTTCTCCTTTCCTGTAGCTGATTTTGCTCAGCATAATGCCTTTTAGGTTACTCTGGGTTGTTGTGAATGTAGTGTTCTTAGTTGTTAGAGCTTGTAATATATGCTTATGAACACTTTTACTTCACATAACAATATTCTAGTTTATAGTAGTCCTTATAATAACAATAATTTAATTCTTCCTCATATGTCACTTTGTTTTAATACAAAATAGCACATAGGAAGAGGCTGGAGAGATGGCTCAGTGATTAAGAGTACTGGCTGCTCTTCCAGAGGACCTGAGTTCAATTCCCAAAATCTCTATGGGGGCTAATAACTACAGTTCCATGTATTCCAATGTTCTCTTCTATCCTCTGTGGGTACCATTCACACCGTGATGCACAGACATGCATGCAGGCAAAACACCCATACATCCATCATAATAAATAAAAAAATAATAATCTTTTGAAAAGAACACATAAGTATACTTTATAGAATAAAATGTTGATATTTTTAATTTAAAAAACCAACTCTATTTATAAGAATTTCTTTTTGCTTTTAATTCTTTGAGATATTGTAACTTTCTTTATGTACAAATGTGCATTTGACTAATATTACTTTCTTTGTAAAGACTTGAGTTGCTTGTGTGTATGTGTGTGTTTTAAAATTTCTAATAGCAGGTCTATTTAAATAAAATTTTCTAGACAGATAGAATGTGTAATTAAAGCCAGTGCTCCCACTGAAGATAAGAGTCTAGCTGAATTGTAGTAAATTTTCAGAAAGCTTTAGAGTAGTGAAAGATTCTTAAGAACTAAGCAGTTATATGGGGCTTGACACAGAAAATAGATAACTCAGGAGAACATTTCAGAATAATTTATTTGTTAAAGAAGATATTGTGGTAGAAATTAGAAATAAAAATGTGAATTATTAAAAACAATATGTATGGGATAGAGACTGAGTTATATGTAATAGGAACTTTTTAGAATTAAAGGACAGGGCTGGTAAGTTGGCTCAGAAGGTGTTGGTACTTGCTGCCCAAGCCTGGCAACCCAAGTTTGATTTCCTGGAACTCATGTAAAGATGGAGGTGGAAGGACAGAAGGAAAGTTCCTCAATCTAATAATGGGTATGTGTAAGAAATCCGAACAAAAGTCATATTTAATGGTATAAAGCTGAAAGCTTTTCTCTCTAAGGAATCAGAAAGTTATGGCTCCTCTGGTCACTTGTATTCAGTGTTCTACTAGAAGCACTGGTTACCAGGAGGGAGGCTGAGGTGGGGCTCTGGAGGATAAACCAAGAAACTGTCAGATTAGTATTGTATTCTTTGTCATGTGTAATGGTTGTAAGGTCTTTGCAGTGACTTATATGCGTGTGTGTTTGGTGTTGGTCACATAACTTTTTTCTTTTAACACTTTACATGTATTATTTATGTACTTTTCTTTATAAAAACTGCACAATAAAGAATTAAGTGATTGCTAGTTAATAAGACCTTGAAAAGATGTATTAGTGTCATTTCTTGATATTTAAGCTCTGGATTCAAATTATGTTACATTATCTTACCAACAGAATGAAAAACAAGCAACAAATCCAAAAGAACCAAAAATAGATCAGTAGGCTATGTATCTTCTTTAATGAGTGTAAAGTAAATGTAAAAAAGTATTAACGTGAAAGCTCTTTGCTTTGATAATTTTTCCTAAAGTTCTTTTTCCCCCCCACAGATTTTTTTCACATAATAGTAGTTAATGTTTTGTTATTTAACTTAGGAGGTGTTAATGATGCTGGATTACTATGTGAGAGATTTCAAAGCATTGATTGACTGGATTCAACTTCAGGAAAAGTTAGAGAAGACAGATGCTCAAAGCAGGTAATGAACTCTGGTGTTTATATTGGGAGTAACCTTAGTTTCATAGCAGGCTTTGAAATTGACAGTAGATAGTGGATTTCATACCAGGTTGATTTGAAACCTGTGAGAATCTAATATTTCTCATTTGGTTCAGTAACAAATATTTATTATTAATGCCCTTGCTAGTGCAAGTCATATTATTTAGTACAGAAATTAAATTGCTACATTTGACACATAAATTTTGTTATCTAATAGTATAACAAAATGGAACTTATACATAATGCTGTATATGGATGATATGGCTTTTGAAGGGTGGAACATTGACCTTGAAGACAAAGACAACAGATCAAACAGTTATGTACGTGTAGGGAATACTTAAAGTAAATACAGTCTCTGGGAAGGTATAGTTTCTCAACATGGTAGGCAGTGAGGAAATTGATTGGTTTTTAGTTTCTCTAGATACGTTTGCTTGCTACTAGAATACTACATCAATATTTTATTTGTTACAATTTTAGAAATATAGAAGGCCTAATTATATGCTAATTATTATACTATAGTAAACTATTTAGTATTCCCTTCATATCACTTCAGGTTATTATATTTCATTTTATAGACTAAAGGTACTTTAAGCACATGAGAATACTTGAGACATTCTTTAAGTCAAATTAAAATAAAATGGACATTCTATCTACATAAATTCCTTAAAAATTACTGGTGACAAGGTAGGAAATGAAAGGAGAGAAATGTGTATCAAAACTCTTACCATTATTGTTTATAAGCTGTTCAAAATTATTGTGATACTGTTTATTGTATCATTCAGCAGCTTTCTTAGCCTACTGCAGTAAATTACCAGTTGGACAGGACAGAATATGAGTTATGTTCAAGTCCCAATATTTCGTGTGTGTATGTTTGTGTGTGTGTTGTTTGAGTGCATGCAAGTATTTGTGCATGTGAATTTCTATGTGTATATACAGAGGTTAAAAGTTGGTATTGGGTGTCTTACTTTATCATTTTCTACCATATTTTTTGAGAAAGGTCTCTCATTGAACCTGGAGCTTATCAGGCTTAGCTAGAGTGGCTTGCCAGAAACCACCAGAAATCTGCCTGTCTCTGTTCCTTCTGGTCTGGGATTATGGATGCACACCACTGTATTAGGCTTTCACAGGGATACTGGGGATCCAGATTTAGGTCTTCACGTTTGTGTGACAGTCATTTTACCCACTGAGTCATTTTCTCAACACTCAGTGCATCTTTTGTTTTCTTGAGACAGAATTTCTCCATGTAAGAACCCTTGTTGTCCTGGAACTTGCTTTGTATACCAGGCTGGCCTCAAATTAGATCTACCTGTTTTTGTTTCTCCAGTGCTGAGATTAAAGGTGTGCACCACCATGCCAAGCATACACATTGGCATTTACATTAACTAGTTACCATCATGTCTTCTCTTTGTCTCAAGAAGAGCTCCGACATATGGAAAACAACCTTAAATTTTCTGTCCATGGTATTAGTCTTTATTAGCAATTTCTTCAAGTCATGCTTGACTTGGGGTTTAAAGATTAGGATTGAAAATATATATATGTATGTATATATATATAATTTATTAAAATACCGATAAGCATTTATATAGCTAAATTTTAATAAAGGCTTTGAGATAATATTAGAAATTACCAAATAATATTTTGGCTTACTAGATTTAACAAGAATAAGCTTACATGTAAATTTAAAATATAAAACTTTCTTATAACAGCACTAATAATGCATCTATAGCCATATGTCATGATAATCATGATAATAGCAGCAATATACTTTCTTAAATCATTTGGAAAATGACACAAATTTTAATAGAAACAGTGAGCCAAGCATACCAATATGTAAACTTCCAAAGAAAAAATTCAAATGGTAATAACATGTTATTCTTACTAGTTATACTTAAAA